>NC_052146.1:104184893-104838231 GCF_902713615.1 Scyliorhinus canicula | reverse complement strand
GAGGTCCTTGTTCCTTTTTCAGTGTTTGCCCATCTTTATCCCTAGGGCCTTTTTTAGGAGGGTGACTACCAGCATCATGAGCTTTGTTTGGGCGCATGGGACCCCAAGGGTGAAGAGGGTCTTCTTGGAGCGGGGTAGAGATGGGGGGGGCTGGCATTACCCAATCTCTCGGGGTATTATTGGGCGGCCAATGTGTCGATGGTGCGCAAGTGGGTGATGGAGGGGCAGGGGGCAGCATGGAAACGGATGGAGAGGGCGTCCTGTGGGGATACGAGCCTGGGGGCCCTGGTAACGGCGCCGTGGCCGCTTCCTCCTACGAGGTGTACCACGAGTCCGGTGGTGGCGGCTACCCTCAAGATTTGGGGGCAGTGGAGGCGACATAGGGGAGAAGTGGGGGGCTCGATGGAGGCTCCGTTAAGGGGGAACCATAAGTTCGTCCCGGGGAACATTGATGGGGGATTTCAGGGTTGGCACAGAGCGGGCATCAGACAGCTGAGGGACCTGTTTATTGATGGGAGGTTTGTGAGCCTGGGGGAGTTGGAGGAGAAATTTGGGCTCCCCTGGGAAACATGTTCAGGTATCTGCAGGTAAAGGCATTTGCTAGACGGCAGGTGGAGGGATTCCCTTCGCTTTCCACGAGGGGGGGTGAGTGACAGGGTGCTTTCAGGTCTCTGGGTCGGAGAGGGGAAGATATCTGATATCTACAAGGTTATGCAGGAGGCGGAGGAGGCATCAGTAGAGGAGCTGAAAACTAAGTGGGAGGGGGAACTGGGGGAACAGATCGAAGACGGGACATGGGTTGATGCCCTGGAGAGGGTTAATTCTTCCTCCTCGTGCGCGCGGCTTAGCCTCATCCAATTCAAGGTGCTGCACCGGGCCCACATGACTGGGACGAGGATGAGTAAGTTCTTTGAGGGTGAGGACAGGTGTGTCAGGTGCTCGGGGAGTCCAGCGAACCATGCCCATACGTTCTGGGCATCCCCGGCACTGGAGGAGTTCTGGAAGGGGGTGGCGAGGATGGTGTCGAGGGTGGTGGGATCTAGGGTCAAGCCAGGATGGGGACTCGCGATCTTTGGGGTTGGGGTGGAGCTGGGAGTGCAGGAGGCGAAAGAGGCCGGTGTGCTGGCCTTTGCGTCCCTAGTAGCCCGGCGAAGGATTTTGCTACAATGGAAGGACGCGAGGCCCCCAAGCGTGGAGACCTGGATCAATGACATGGCGGGTTTCATTAAGCTAGAGAAGGTCAAATTAGCCCTGAGAGCAGCGCCGGCCCTAGGGTTGCTGGCGCCCCGGGCAAGCTGAACTTCGGCGCCCGCGGGCGGTTGGGGCGGGGCCGAGGGGCGGGGGGGCGGGGCCGAGGGGCGGGGGGCGGGGCCGAGGGGGGGGCAGGGGGGCGGGGCCGAGGGGGGCGGGGGGGGCGGACTCGAGGGGGGGCGGACCCGAGGGGGGGGCGGGGGAGGGCGGACCCGAGAGGGGGGGGCGGACCCGAGGGGGGGGCGGGGGAGGGCGGACCCGAGGGGGGGGGCGGGGGGGAGCGGACTGAGCGGGGGGGGCGGACCGAGCGGGGCGGACCGGGGGGGGGGCGGACCGAGCGGGGGCGCCTTGGGGGAGGGCGGCCACCGCGCATGCGCTGGTTGGCACCGGCCCAACTGCGCATGCGCGGGACCCGAGTCTCTGGCGCCCCCCGGCACATGGCGCCCCGGGCAACTGCCCGAGTTGCCGGTGCCTTGAGCCGGCCCTGCCTGAGAGGGTCGGTACACGGGTTCTTTAGGCGGTGGCAACCTTTCCTCGACTTTCTGGCTCAACGATAGGGTACTGGGAAAGTAGCAGCAGTAACCCAGGGGGGGGACGATGACTATGTTTGTTTATTTAATTTTAATTTATTTTTAAGTTCTTTTGTTGTTCATTGCGTTGGGGGGGGGGGGGGTGATGTGATACATGTGTCGATACGGTCTGGGGGTGTTACAGTTATTATGGGTTATTTTGTTGCATTTCATTGTTTGTCGTTATGTTTTATATTTTCTGTAAAAAATTACAATAAAAATTATTTTTAAAATAAACAAGTGTGACGGCCCCCCTTCTGTGCATCCTCCCATCGCCCGCTCTGATGTGACCATCAATTCACTAAAGACACGGTTGGAAGTAAACTGTGGTTTTAATAGTCTTACAACTGAGCCAGCCTGCGACCAGAGGAACTGAGAGCAGGCTTACGGCTGCAGCACTTTATACTGCCAGTAGTGAGAGGGGCATGGGCGGAGCCATGGGCGGAGCCAAGGGCGGAGCCCTATACAAGCTCCTCATCTCCCCCTGTGGGCAGAGCCGCGCAATGGCTCACATACAGAGTCCACAAGGACATAATATAATGCAGTGCAATACAGTGTGAATTACAGTGCAGTATAATTCACCACATTCACCCCCTGAAAAAAAAATCAAGTCCGGCGGGGGTGACGGGTCTACAAGTTGAGCCGGTCCGGTGGCCGAATCGTCCTTTGGGATTGGCGGAGCACCGGGGTTGCAGCCTCTTCAAGTGGCTGGGTGGTGACGACCAGTGTGGGTACGAGGGTGGACTCCGGGGGTGTTTAAGTCCGAGCTTCATACCTGACCGGTACGACGGGCGACAGGAGGGGCAGGAAACCTATAGGCGCGGGGGCGCCAAGTGTGGGCAGAGAACCTATAGGCGTGGGGGCGCAGGGCGTGGGGGGTTGGGTGGGGTATAGTGTGAGGGGTACCTCGGTGGTGGTGGTGGTAGTGGTGGATCTGCAGGCGCCAGGTCCCGGAGGGAAATGGTGTCCTGACAGCTGTCGGGAATTCAATAAGGCGTATTGGGGGTTCGAGTGAAGCAGTAGCACTCTCTCCACTAGCGGGTCTGTTTTGTGTGTCCGGACATGCTTCCGGAGGAGAACTGGGCCCAGTGTCCTGTCCTCAACCAAGGTGGGAGCGAAGCCCCTGTAGTAGTGCCCCTAGAGAAAACAAATAGTCGTTCATGAGGGGTCTGGTTAGTGGCAGTGCACAGGAGGGACCTAATAGCATGGAGCGCGTCGGGGAGGACCTCCTGCCAATGGGAGGTCGGGAGATTCCTGGACCGGAGGGTCAGTAGGACGGTCTTCCAGACTGTCGCGTTCTCCCTCTCCACCTGCCCGTTCCCCCTGGGGTTGTAGCTGGTAGTCCTGCTCGAGGCGATGCCCTTGTCGAGCAGGTACTGACGTCGCTCATAAAGGACGAACCCCTGTCGCTGTGTACGTCGCTGGGGAAACCGAACAGGGTGAAGACACTGTGCAGGGCTCTGATGACTGTATGGGAGGTCATATCGGGGCACGGGATAGCGAATGGGAAGCGGGAGAACTCATCGATGACGTTCAGAAAGTACACATTTTGATTGGTCGAGGGGAGTGGCCCTTTGAAATCGATGCTCAGGCGTTCAAAGGGCCGGGATGCCTTTACCAGGTGGGCCTTGTCCGGTCTACAGAAGTGCAGTTTGCACTCCATGCAGATCGGGCAATTCCTGGTGATGGCTTTTACCTCCTCGGTGGAGAAAGGCAGGTTGCGGGCTATGACGTAGTGGGCGAGCCGGGTGACTAGGCAGTCGTCTTGCGCGCTGGCACATGTGCTGCGGGATAGGGCACCTGGGGGCTCGTTGAGCTTTCCCGGTCGATATATGAAATCGTAATTATAGGTGGAGAGTTCGAACCTCCGCCACAAGATTTTATCATTTTTAATTTTGCCCCTTTGCGAGTTGTCAAACATGAAGGCAACCGATCTTTGGTCAGTGATGAGGGTAAACCTCCTACCTGCGAGGTAGTGCCTCCAGTGCCGTACGGCTTCCACAATGGCTTGAGCTTCCTTTTCGACTGAGGAGTGTCGAAGTTCCGAAGCGGAGGGGGTTCGGGAGAAGAAGGCGACTGGTCTCCCTGCCTGATTCAGAGTGGCGGCAAGAGCGACCTCTGAGGCGTCACTCTCCACTTGAAAGGGGACGGATTCATCCACCGCCCGCATGGCGGCTTTGGCGATGTCCTCCTTGATGCAGTTGAAGGCCTGGCGGGCCTCAGCCGACAGTGGGAAGAGTGTGGTCTTAAATAGTGGGCAGGCTTTGTCCGCATACTGGGGGACCCACTGGGCGTAATAAGAGAAGAATCCCAGGCACCTCTTGAGGGCCCTGGGACAATGAGGGAGAGGGAGTTGTAAGAGGGGGCGCATACGGTCCGGGTCGGGGCCCAGGACTCCGTTTTCCACGACATAGCCGAGGATGGCTAGTCTGGTAGTGCGGAAAACGCATTTCTCCATATTATAGGTGAGATTGAGTTTCTGGGCGGTTTGGAGAAATCGGTGGAGGTTGGCGTCGTGGTCCTGCTGGTCATAGCCACAGATGGTGACGTTATCCAGGTACGGAAACGTGGCCGCAGACCGTACTGGTCCACCATTCGGTCCATTGTTCGTTGGAACACCGAGACCCCATTCGTGACGCCAAAGGGAACCCGGAGGAAATGGAAGAGGCGGCCATCTGCCTCGAACACCGTGTAGTGGAGGTCCTCCGGGCGGATTGGGAGCTGGTGGTAAGCAGACTTCAGATCCACCGTGGAGAATATGCGGTACTGGGCGATCTGGTTGACCATGTCTGCAATTCTGGGGAGGGGGTACGCATCGAGGTGCGTGAACCGGTTAATGGTTTGGCTATAATCAACCACCATCCGGAACTTTTCCCCGGTCTTGGCGACCACCACCTGAGCTCTCCAGGGGCTGTTACTGGCCTCTATGGCTCCCTCACGTAGGAGCTGCTGGACTTCGGCTCTAATGAATCCTCTGTCCTGCAGGCTATACTGCCTGCTGCAAGTGGCTACGGGTTTGCAGTTCCAAGTGAGATTAGCGAAGAGTGGGGGGGGGGTCAATTTTTAGTGTCACTAGACTGCAGATAGTGAGTGGAGGAAGAGGTCCGCCGAAGCTGAGTGTGAGGCTCTTGAGATTACATTGGAAGTCGAGTCCAAGTAAGAGTGGGGCGTAGTGGTCGGGGAGTACGTACAGCTGGAAATTAGAGTAGCTGGCACCCTGAATCGTTAGAGTCGCAACGGTGCGCCCTTGTATGTGGACTGAGTGTGAGCCCGAGGCAAGGGAGATAGTTTGCCGTGCAGGGAAGTTAGGGAGCGAACAGCGTCTTACCAGGTCAGGATGTACGAAGCTCCCGGTGCTCCTGGAGTCGAAGAGGCACGGTGTCCTGTACCCGTTGATTTTAATGGACATCATCGAGCTCTGGAGGTGCTTCGGACGCGACTGGTCCAACGTGACTGCATTGAGTTGCGGGTAGTCGGCGGCTCGATCAGCTGCGCTGGAATGGCCCTGTGATGACTGTCCGTGCTTCGAACGCGACTGGTCCAACGTGACTGCGTTGAGTTGCGGGTAGTCGGCGGTTCGATCAGCTGTGCTGGAGTGGCCCCGTGATGACTGTCCGCTGAGGTCGTAGTTGTTGAGATGAGGTTCGGTTGATGGCCAAGATGGCGGCCCCCGTTGATCGCACGTGGCGGGTGTTGAAGAAAATGGCGTCCAAGATGGCCACCCTGTGGCGGGCAGCAAGGAAGATGGCGTCCAAGATGGTGGCCCCCATGAATCGCACGTGGCCGGCCGCGTGGAGGAGGGTTTCCAAGATGCCGGACCCCATGAGTTGCACGTGTCGGGTGGAGGCGGAGTCGGCAGACCCGCTGCAGCATTACGGGGCCTGTGGGCCTGTGAGTTTGGGCGCTGAGTGCTCTGGACTGCGGGGGAGTTTGGAGTTTTTGATTTTGCCAGGCATACTCGGGCATAGTGTCCTTTGACACGGTTGGAAGTAAACTGTGGTTTTAATAGTCTTACAACTGAGCCAGCCTGCGACCAGAGGAACTGAGGGCAGGCTCACGGCTGCAGCACTTTATACTTCCATAAGTGAGAGGGGCCATGGGCGGAGCCATGGGCGAGCCAAGGGTGGAGCCCTGTAATAGCTCCTCATCTCCCCCTGTGGGCAGAGCCGCGCAACGGCTCACATACAGAGCCCACAAGGACATAATATAATGCAGTGCAATACAGTGTGAATTACAATACAGTATAATTCACCACACGGTCCCTGGGCTCCCTGCCCGCCATTCCCCTCGTCTCCTCATACGCTTTGCCGTGCTCCCTCTCTCCCTCCCTCTCTTACCGTTCTCATCCCCAGAACAAGGCAGTACACTCTCACATAAAGTGGTCGCTGTGGTGATGGTTCACAGTTGATTGTACAGAATGTAAAAAATGAACACTAAAAACACACTATGAGGTTCCTCATGTGGGCTCTTCATTACTGCCCCTGCTGCCTTTTCTACAGTCCGTTCTCTGTGCCGAACTTATCTGCGTCCTCCGGGACCGTGAAGAAGTGCTCCCTGCTTTGAGATGTGACCCAGAGCATCGATGGGTACAGCATTCCAAATCGCAGACCGTTTCTGTACAGCGTGGCCTTCAGTTTGTTAAATTCGGCCCTGCGCTTGGCCAGGTCAGCCCCAATGGCCGGATAGATCCGAATCTTGTGACCTTCCCAGCTGCAGCTTTTGGACACCCTGGCCCAGTGCAGGGTTCTTTCCCGGTCCCGGTACCGGTGCACCTTTGCGATTATTGCCTTCGGCTGTTCCCCGGTTTTGGGCTTTGGTTGGAGCGACCGATGTGCTGGTGGGTTGGGGAAGCTGTCCCTTCCCATCAGGTTACCCAGCATTTGCGCCACATAGTCTTTAGGGCTCCTAACTTCGACCCCTCCGGTAGGCCCATGATTTGTAGGTTTTGCCGCCTCAACCAGTTTTTCTGATCCTCGACTTTTCCCTTCAGATTTCCTTGCCTTGCGACCAGCCTTGCCACCGCCTTTTCCAGGGCGTCGATCCGGTCTCTGTTCATTTGCAGTCATTTCTAGCTCCTTGTCCAGGGCCACCTGCATGGTCGCCAGAGATTCGGCAACCGCACCTTCACTGCAGCTTGGAACTCCGATTTTGTTTCCTCCTGATGTTCGCCCAATTCTCTTGAGAAAAACATCTTCCACCCATTCCCTGGTATGGTGGTGGTGTGGGACGGGGGACGGGGTCTGGTGAAGCCAGGGTTTCACCGTCTCGTGTCGGTCGGTTCGGCCGTTTGGTGTTTGTCCAGGCTTTTTCCACTCCTGGGACGGGATTCCCTGAGCCTCCGCGCAAAAATTGCAATCAGCGTGAGGGCAGAGAATGGCCATTGACAACGAAATCCGGATCGGTGCCGCTCCCACGATTCTCTGGTTAGGTGGCCATTGACAGAGGCCTCCCCGCGATTCTCCGTGCGCAACTGGCCGAGTTCCCAATGGCGTGGTTCTAACCACCTATCAGCCGTCGGGAACGTCAGGTGGCGGATGCCGACTCAGTTCGCGGCCGCCCTCGTGGGGGGATCGTTCACCAGGGGTGGTCTCATGAACGGCCAGGGGAGCGATCAGGCGTCACGTACCTGCGGGCACGCGCAATCTGGAGAGGGCCTACATTTATGGTGCTGCTCCGCGGTCCAAGTCCGCCATGTCGCACAGGTCAGCTGCTGCAGGCCGCCGCCATGCGCATGCGCGCACTCCCGACCCCGTATTCACCGCCAGAGCTGCGAGAAGCAGTCCGGGGCCCTGCCGGTCCCCTGCAGACTTAAGGAAAGTCCAGAGTGAAACGCCCGCGTTTTGATGCTGGCGTGGGGACATAGCCCCATCATTGGAGAATCCAACCCCTGGTCTCCACTCGTCCTCTGGATTGGTTGCTAATTGGCATTTGTTCCGTCTTCAGTGTTTTGGTAATGGTGTGGGGATGTTTTGTGATGTTAGCGAGCATTTTTCGGGCAAAAAGAGCCTATTTTTCAGGTTTGCGGGAGAAGAGCCACCTGATATCGGACTTCTAAGCATATCTGCGTCACCGCATGTGAGGCCCGACCTGATTTTAACGTCAGAACGTATTCTCCACCCAATCGCGTTTTGGGATTTTGACGTCAGCCTATGGAAAATCCCGCCCAATATTTTAAAGATTCAGAATTACCTCCCAATTAAGCAATAAATAAGAGGCTGAACCAGTCAATACCTCATTGCACCTTATTTGAACAATTTGCTGATGATGTGACAGTAAGACAAGGCATTAATGAAACATCAGACAAGTTCAAAGAGGTCTTAATGGGCTTTTATAATTATTTTAATTGACTGAGTAACAAGATACCAGAAAGAACCAAGTTCAACCATAGGGTCCAGAAAACAGGTAAACCACTAGATTCCTTTGTCAATGACCTGTATCGATTGACAAAAGGTTGTGAACATGGTGATCTTAAATCTGAGCTGATTCAAAGCTGCATCATAGTCAGGGGGGGCCAATGACACACTATCTAATCTCCTACAATCCAGAGAAGATTTGGAGAAGGCGATACAGTTCATCAGACAAATCAGAGATCCATCAATAAAATAGGGCCATACGCAGAAGGGAAGACACCCGTGCTTCAGAAATCTCCCATTGATGGTACAACATATTAAAAAGAATGTCAGAGATATTCCAGGGAAAAAGACACAATATGGAACAAGTGCTCACGCTGCCATTAACCCATGCCTGTGCTGTGGCTTCAAACAGCCCCACAGGCACAAACAGTATCCTGCAATTCCGCAGAATGTTTTTATTTTTAATAGATTTGGACATTTAGGACTAAAATCTCTAGATACAGAGGTTAATGAGAGAATCTTCGCTCACAAGGCCATTAATAAAATGGAGGAATCACAAGTAGAGAAAAAGTAACGTTTCCTTTGTGAGATCAAAGATCCAAGGCACACTTTCTGGAATGTAGACATTTGTGTCAATGGACATAATTTCAAATAGGATACAGGAGCAATTATAACAGTGTTGTCTGATGAATGCCTTAAACCATCCACAACCCAATTATATAACCCAGATGGAATCAAGCTGCAGGTCAAAGGTGTGTGACAAAGACTGCTCCAATATAGAATGAACAGATCACAGAACTGTTATGATGCAGAAGGAGGCCATTCAGCCCATTGGGCGGGATTCTCCGCCGGCAGGATTCTCCGTTATGCCAGCGCCCGGGGGTTTCCCGACGGCATGGGGCTACCCAACAATGGGAAACCCCATTGACCAGCGTAATGGAGAATCCCGCTGGCGTGTTGAGGCAGAAATGTGGCATGGCGGGATGGAGAATCCAGCCCATTGTATCTGAGCTGGCTCTTCAAATGAGCATCATGTCTTTGTCCCATTCCCCTGCCTTTTCCCCAATACCGCTGCACAATATTCAAATAATCATCCACTGCCCTCTTGAATGCCTCGTTTGAACCAGCCTCCACCACACTTCCAGGCAGTGCATTCGAGACCCGAACCACTCGTGTGAGAGAGCTTTTTTTTCACAACACATTTGCTTCTATTTCAAATCACTTTACATCTGTGTCCTTTTATTCTCAATGATTTAACAAGCGGAAACAGTTTTGCATCCCCTTCGTGATTTTGAACATCTGATGAAATCCCTTCTTAGCCTTCTTCTCTCCAAGGAGAATAGTCTGAACCTCTCCAATCTGCCCTCATAATTGAAGTATCTCATTCCTGGAACCATCCTCATCTGCACCCTTTCCAATACATTCACATTCTTCCTGTAGTATGGCACCTAGGACTATCCACAATGCTCCAGCTGAGGTCTAACTTGGGTCTCGTATATGTTCAGAAAAGCCTCCTTAGGGTAGCACGGTGGCGCAGTGCATAGCACTGCTGTCTCATGACGCCAAGGTCCCAGGTTCGATCCCAGCTCGGTGTCACTGTCCGTATGGAGTTTGCACATTCTCCCCATGGGTTTCGCCCCCATGACCCAAAGATGTGCAGGCTAGGCAGATTGGCCACGCTAAATTGCCCCTTAATTGGAAAATAATAATTGGGTACTTGAAATTTATTTTAAAAAAGAAAAGCCTCCTTGCTCTTGTACTCAATGTCACTGTGAATAAAGCCCAGGGAAACATAAATGTGCTTCACAACCAGGAATTCTCTTTTCTAAGTCAAAAAGCCGGTGTAGACCTGAATTTCATCCAAAAGATCAAGGAAATCAATCAGCAATGATCTGGGTCTGACTTCAAAAATGATTTTCCAAAAGAACTTAATGCTGAAGAAAGATGCAAAATTTGTGTGTCTTTTCAGACCAAGAAAATACACATCCAAATCAATCCAAATGTAACTTGATGTGATGACCAAGATGGCAGTCATTTCCCCCATCACTAAGCCGACAGAATGGTATTCCGGAATGGTTCGGGTTCCGAAAACAAACTGGTCCCTTTGCATCTGTGACGGCTTAACTCAACTCAACAAGGTTGAACATAAAAGAGCATAAGAACTAGGAGCAGGAGTAGGCTATCTGGCCCCTCGAGCCTGCTCCGCCATTCATTGAGATCATGGCTGATCTTTTGTGGACTCGGCTCCAATTTCTGGCCCGAACACCATAACCCTTAATCCCTTTATTCTTTAAAAAACTATCTATCTTTATCTTAAAAACGTTTAATGAAGGAGCCTCAACTGCTTTTCTGGGCAAGGAATTCCATAGATTCACAACCCTTTGGGTGAAGAAGTTCCTCCCAAACTCAGTTCTAAATCTACTTCCCCTTATTTTGAGGCTATGCCCCCTAGTTCTGCTTTCACCCGCCAGTAGAAATAACCAGCCCACATCTATCCTATCTATTCCCTTCATAATTTTAGATGTTTCTATAAGATCCCCCCTCATCATTCTAAATTCCAAAAAGTACAGTCCCAGTCTACTCAACCTCTCCTCGTAATCCAATCACTTCAGCTCTGGGATTAACCTAGTGAATCTCCTCTGCACACCCTCCAGCGCCAGTACATCCTTTCTCAGGTAAGGAGACCAAAACTGAACACAATACTCCAGGTGTGGCCTCACTAACACCTTATACAATTGCAGCATAACCTCCCTAGTCTTAAACTCCATCCCTCTAGCAATGAAGGACAAAATTCAATTTGCCTTCTTAAGCACCTGTTGCACCTGTAAACCAACTTTCTGTGACTCATGCACTAGCACACCCCGGTCGCTCTGCACAGCAGCATGCTTTAATATTTTATAGTTTAAATAATAATCCCGTTTGCTGTTATTCCTACCAAAATGGATAACCTCACATTTGTCAACATTGTATTCCATCTGCCAGACCCTAGCCCATTCACTTAACCTATCCAAATCCCTCTGCAGACTTCCAGTATCCTCTGCACTTTTCGCTTTACCACTCACCTTAGTGTCATCTGCAAACTTGGACACATTGCCCTTGGTCCCCAACTCCAAATCATCTATGTAAATTGTGAACAATTGTGGGCCCAACACTGATCCCTGAGGGACACCACTAGCTACTGATTGCCAACCAGAGAAACACCCATTAATCCCCACTCTTTGCTTTCTATTAATTAACCAATGCTCGGATTCGACTTCCGGGCGGCGAGCGGAGCGGTCGCACTAAAAGGGGCTCCCGCAGAGTGAAGAGGCTGGGGCCTTTATCTCAGCAGCGGGGAGAGCAGGGGAGAGGAGAGGAGAGGAGAGGAGAGAAGGGAACCCCCCCCCCCCAAAACGAAACGGCCGGCGGAGGCTCCTCGGCGGCGGCGATGGCAGAGGCAGAGGCAGGTCCAGGTCAAACCCCCCCCCCCCCCCCCCCCCCCCCACCCCCCACCAGCGGCACCAGAGCGCAGGCCAGGAGCGGAGCAGCAGCGGCCCAGTCGGAAGCGTGGCCCAGCCTGCGGCACGGAGGAGCAGCGACCTAACCACCCCCACCGGGAGAGCGGAGGGGGCGACGAGCAGCGACCCGGACGGAGCAGCGGGGACCGACCGACCGACCCCCCCCCCAAAACCGGTAGCGACCACCACGAGGCAGGAACAAAGAGACTCTGAACCAGAAGCCTCTCTCTCTCTCTACCCTGGGTGAGTGAGGGGAAAGGAAGAAAAAGAGAAGAACTTTTACAAAACCAAAACTCAAACGAAAGCTGTTAAAGAGAGGGGAGGGGGACATGGGTCACCAGATACAGATTGGGCAAGGGGCAAACCAGCTCAGGTGAGCGAAGCGGCGGAACGAAAGTATCGCCGCATCGAAAAGAGCTGGACCGACAGGTGCCCTCTTCCCCGGGGCCAGGGGGGAGCTGGAACTGGAAGGCAGCCTTTGCCGAGGCGCTGAGGGAGCAGTTGCAGGTACTCAAGGCAGAGGTGAAGGCAGAAATAGAGGCCGCAGTGCAGGCAGCAGTGGCCAGGGCCATGTCAGGAATGCAGCAGGCCCTGACCAGACTAGAGGAGAAACTGGATACCTAAGGGGGGAAACTGCAAGCCCAGGAGGCGACCATTAAGGATCTGGAGAAAGCAGCGACTGACATGAGCGACCGGGTCACGGCCCTGGAGAGGGAAGTGGCGAGACTGGGCACAACACAGGGGAGCCTGAAGGGCAGGGTAGATGACCAGGAAAACCACTCGAAAAGGCAAAATGGAAGGATAGTGGGCCTGCCAGAGGGGATCGAGGGTAGAAACCCCACAGCATACATGGCTGAGATGCTGGGCACCTTAGTGGGGAGGAAAACTTTCCCCATCCCACCGGAAATGGACAGAGCACATCGGTCGCTGCGCCGAAGCCCAAGGCAGGGGAACAACCGAGAGCAGTCATAGCTAAACTGCACCGTTACCGGGATAGGGAGACAATCCTGCGCTGGGCCAAGGAAAATAGAGCCTGCAAATGGGAAGGGCACACCATCCGAATCTATGAGGATCTTGGGGCAGATATAACTAGGAGACGGGCTAAGTTCATCAGAGCGAAGGCAGCTCTCCACAGAAGCAGTGTGCGTTTTGGTATGCTGTACCCAGCGAAACTCTGGGTCACATACCAAAACAGGGAATATTTCTTTACAGCCCCCGCTGAGGCAAACAGGTTCATCGAGGAGCACGGGCTGGAAAACAACCAGGGGGGGTAGGGACGAGGGGCCCCTGGTAAGGGGCAACAACACGCCGACGGGGGGGGGGGGGGGGGGGGGGAGGGGCGAGGCAATGCCAGCCCCCCCCCCCCCCCCCCCCCCCCCCGGCAATACCACCCAGAACAAAGAACAACCCACTGCCCGAGGGACCGCTCCAGGTGGGAGGCCAGGCCCCAGCACGAGGGAATGAGAGTAATGGAGAAGTGAGAGCAGGCGAGAGGGGTGCAGGGTAGAATGGGGGAAGAGCGGGCAGAAAACCGTAGAGGCCAGGCAGGGGAGAAGCGAGACAGTAACCCCCGAGAGGGGGGCCACCGTACTAGCAGGAAAGCTAGCGCAGGGGGCACGCAACAAAGCAGGGCCGCAGCGCACCCCCAACAGGGGGGAAGGCGCCAGGCAGGGGAGGGGGGGAGATCACCCATCAAAGTCGGGAGAGCAAACGGGGACAGGAATGGGGGATAGAGGGGCAAAGGAGGGGTATACGGGGGAGGAGGGAAAAGGGAGAGACCGGGGGGGGGGGGGGCACACAGGGAGCGAGAGACCGGGGAGGGGAGATGCAGGGAAGGAGGGACAAAAGAGGCCAGAAAAGGAACAGGGCTACAAAGTGCCACAACCAAGGGCTCGAAACAAGGAACCGCTGCAAGTACCCACCCAGTACGGTCTTTGGGCAAAGGGGGCCCCCAGAGCGCAGGGGACTACCCGCGTGGCGGACACACAGTGGACGGCCATGGCGGGTGCCCCCGGGACAAGGGGAAACCCCGGAGCGCAGAGACCCGACCGCATGGGGAGAGCAGTGATAGCGGCCATCCTGGACGGCCCCCTAACAAAGGGAAACCCCGGAGGACATGGGCAAGTCCACCAGATAAGTATGGTTAATCCCACAGGAACGAGGGGGCAGAAACCACCCACCAGGATAATCACCTGGAACGTAAGGGGACTTAACGGCCCAGTGAAGAGATCCAGAGTCCTCACCCATCTCAGAAATATGAGGGCCGACATAGTCTTCCTCCAAGAGATGCACCTGAGGGAGCAGGACCAACTGCGGGTAAGAAAAGGCTGGGAGGGACAAACTTACCATTCCTGCTACGGGACAAGGGTCGGGGGGGGTGGCGATCCTGATCGGCAAGAGGACGATGTTTAGGGCGACAAAGACGGTTACAGACCCAGGGGGGCGGTATGTCATGGTCAGCGGGGCCCTGGATGGGGCACTGGTAGTTCTAGTCAACGTGTACGCGCCCAACTGGGACGACACGAGTTTCATCAAAAAGACCATGGCAGAAATCCCGGACAGAGCGACGCATCGACTAATCATGGGGGGGGACTTCAACTGTGTACAGGATCCAAAGACGGACAGATCAAACCCCAAAACGGGGAAAACCTCAAGCATGGCAAGGGAACTCGGTCACTTTATGGAGCAGATGGGAGCAGTGGACTCCTGGAGGTTCGCCCACCCGGGGGAGAAATAATTCTCCTTCTTCTCCCCAGTACACAACGTGTACACCAGAATTGACTTCTTTGCGGTGGGGAAAACTATGCTTCCAGGGATAGACAAAGTGGGATACTCCGCAATTGTGATATCAGACTACGCTCCACATTACATGGATGTGCAGCTAGAGACGGGAAGGGCCCAACGCCCCACATGGAGGTTGGACGGTGCCTTACTAGCTGACAAGGCCTTCAGCAAAAGGATAGTGCGGGCCATAGCAGAGTACACGGAGAACAACCAAAACGGGGAGGTCTCACCCTCCACGTTCTGGGAAGCACTAAAGGCCGTACTAAGAGGGGAAATCATTGCCTTCAAAGCGCAAAGAGATAGGGAGGAAAGGGTGACTAGGCAGAAGCTGGTCAACTCCATACTGGAGGTAGACCGTAAATACTCTGAGGCCCCGACCGTAGAGCTCCTGGCGGAGAGGAAAGAACTACAAAGGAACTTTGACCTGCTCTGCACCAGGAAAGCAGTGCATCAACTCCGCCAGGCACGCGGGACCCTGTACGAACACGGAGACAAAGCCAGCCGCCTGTTGGCACATCAGCTGAGAAAGCAGGCAGCCACCAGAGAAATTGCGCAAATCAGGGGTACCGGAGGCACGTTGGAAACAGAACCAGAGAGGATTAACAAAACCTTCAAGGCTTTCTACCAAGAGCTGTACACCTCAGAGCCCCCAACGGGGAAGGCTGGGATGAACCGGTTCCTTGATGGACTGGACATACCAGTCGTGGGAGAGGGCAGAAAATGGGACCTGGAAGCACCACTAGCACTGGGAGAGATCATGGACAGCATTAGCTCCATGCAGACGGGGAAGGCGCCGGGACCGGACGGATTCCCGGCGGACTTCTACAAATAATTTGCGACAGCGCTGGCCCCGCACCTGTGGGAGATGTTCACAGACTCACTAGCTAGGGGCACACTGCCACCCACGTTAGCACAGGCCTCAATCTCGCTGATACCCAAGACAAAGACCCAACGGAATGTGGGTCATACAGACCCATCTCACTGCTGAACGCAGACGCCAAAATACTGGCCAAAATCCTAGCCAAAAGGCTAGAAGACTGTGTACTCGAGGTGGTCACAGAGGACCAGACGGGCTTCGTCAAAGGTAGACAGCTTACCTCGAACATTAGGCGCCTGCTGAACGTGATAATGAACCCCTCCGGGGAGAGAACACAAGAGGTGATCGTCTCCATGGATGCAGAAAAGGCCTTCGACAGAGTCGAATGGAAATACCTCATAGAGGTACTGGAGCGGTTCGGGCTTGGAACAGGGTTCACCTCTTGGGTAAAGCTCCTATACAACGCTCCCATGGTGAGCGTACGGACCAACAATACCAACTCCCAATACTTCTAGCTGCACAGGGGCACCAGACAAGGATGCCCCCTGTCCCCGCTACTGTTCGCACTAGCAATCGAACCGCTAGCAATCGCGCTCAGGGCAGCAAAAAATTGGAGGGTGATCCAAAGGGGAGGCAGAGAGCACAAAGTCTCACTCTATGCAGATGACCTGCTCCTCTACATCTCGGACCCACAGAGCAGCATGGACGGAATCATTGCGCTCCTGAAAGAGTTTGGAGCCTTCTCGGGCTACAAACTCAACATGAGCAAAAGCGAGATCTTCTCAGTACACCCGCAAAGGGGGGGGGGGGGGGGGGGGGAGCAGCACTAAAGGGGCTGCCGTTCAAAAAGCCCGACACACATTCCGCTACCTGGGGATCCAAATAGCCCATGACTGGAAAGGGATCCACAAATGGAACCTCACCAGTCTCACGGAGGAAGTAAAAAAGGACCTGCAAAGATGGAACTCACTCCCACTTTCCCTCGCGGGGAGAGTCCAGACGATCAAAATGAACGTACTGCCCAGGTTCCTCTTCCTGTTTAGATCCATTCCGATCTACATCCCCAAGGCCTTTTTCAAAGCGCTGGACAAACTAATCATGGCGTTCGTATGGGGGGGGGGGTAAAAAATGCTTGGATCCCAAAGAAGGTCCTACAAAAAACAAAATCCAGGGGGGGGCTAGCCCTCCCAAACCTACAATTCTACCACTGGGCGGCAACAGCCGAGCGAGTAAGGCGATGGATCCAGGAGCCAGAGGCCGAGTGGGTGCGCGCGGAGGAGGCCTCCTGCGTGGGGACCTCCCTCCGGGCCCTCGCCACGGCAGCACTCCCATCCCCACCCAAAAAACACTCCAGCTGCCCAGTGGTGACAGCCACCCTCCAATCCTGAAACCAACTGCGGCAGCAATTTGGCCTGACCAAAATGTCGGACAAGGCTCCCATCTGCAACAACCATAGGTTCACACCAGCACTGACTGACGCAACCTTCAAAAGGTGGAGGCAGGACGGGGGCACACTGACGGTCAGGGACCTATACACGGACGACAGGATCGCAACACTGGACGAACTGACAGAGAAATTTCAGCTAGCCAGGGGGAACAAGCTACGGTATCTGCAGCTCAAAAACTTCTTACAAAAGGAGACAAGGACGTACCCACAACCGCCACGACAGACACTACTGGAAGACCTACTGGACGCAAGCATCCTAGATAAAGGGAACTGTAGCGACATGTATGACCGACTGGTAGAAAGGGCCGACACCGTACTGATTTCCACGTAAATGGATTCAACCTTATCCTCCATAGCACCGATGTCATCCTTAAATAACAGAGCTACACCACCTCCCTTACCATCCATTCTGTCCTTCCGAATAGTTTGATACCCTCGGATATTTAACTCCCAGTCGTGACCATCCTTCAACCATGTTTCAGTAATGGCCACTAAATCCTAGTCATTCATGATGATTTGTGCCATCAACTCATTTACCTTATTCCGAATACTACGAGCATTCAGGTAAAGTACACTTATGTTGGATTTTATACCTCTGTTTTGAATCTTAACACCTCGATCAGTAACCTCTCCCAAGTTATATTTCCTCTTAACTTTTCTCCTAATTTTCCTTGTCGTTGAACCCATATCTTCATGTAACAACCTGGCACGTTGCTTTCCATTTATGTTTTTACTTCCCGTTTTATTCCTTTTAGTATTACTGGGCCTATTCACTGTGCTCTCCTCAGTCACTGTACCTTGCACTGTTGCCCTTTTTTATTTTTGACTATGACTTCTCTGCCTTACACTTTCCCCCTTACTTCCTTTTGTTTCTGTCCCTGTTTTACTACCTTCCGACTTCCTTCATTGGTTCCCATCCCCCTGCCACATTAGTTTAAACCCTCCCCAACAGCTCTAGCAAACACCCCCCCGGGACATCAGTTCCAGCCCTGCCCAGGTGCAGACCGTCCGGTTTGTACTGGTCCCACCTCCCCCAGAACCGGTTCCGATGCCTCAGGAATTTGAATCCCTCCCTCTTGCACTATCTCTCGAGTCACGCATTCATCCTATCTATCCTGATATTCCTACTCTGACTAGCTCGTGGCACAGGTAGCAATCCTGAGATTACTACCTTTGAGATCCTACTTTTTAGTTTAACTCCTAACTCCCTGAATTCAGCTTGTAGGACCTCGTCCCGTTTTTTACCTATATCTTTGGTGCCTTTGTGCACCACGACAGCTGGCTGTTCACCCTCCCCCCCCCCCCCCCAGAATGTCCTGCAGCCGCTCCGAGACTTCCTTGACCCTTGCACGAGGGAGACAACATACCATCCTGGACTCTCAATTGCGTCCGCAGAACCGCCTGTCTATTTCCCTTACGATTGAGTCCCCTATCACTATAGCCCTGCCATTCTTCTTCCTGCCCTGCTGCGCAGCAGAGCCAGCCACGGTGCCATGAACCTGGCCTCTGCTGCCTTCCCCTGGTGAGCCATCTCTCTCTCAACAGTATCCAAAGCGGTATATCTGTTTTGCAGGGAGATGACCGCAGGGGACACCTGCACTGCCTTCCTACTCTTGCTCGGTCTTTGGTCACCCATTTTCTATCTCCCTCAGTAACTTTCACCTGCGGTATGACCAATTCGCTAAACGTGCTATCCACGACCTCCTCAGCATCGCGGATGCTCCAAAGTGAGTCCATCCGCAGCTCCAGAGCCATCAAGCGGTCTAACAGGAGCTGCAACTGGACACACTTCTTGCACGTGAAGGAGCCGGGGACAGTGGATGTGTCCCTGAGCTCCCACATCGCACACGAGGAGCATGACACGGGTCTGGGATCTCCTGCCATGTCTTAAACCTTTGGTTAATTTCAAAAACTACAATTCCAAAAACAAAATGATGAAAAAATAAATAAATATACAAATGAAAAGAAAAACTACTTACCAGTCACTTATCAGGGATAAAAAGCACCTCCTTCCCCACCCAGCTTCGAATTCCCACCGAGCTTCAAATTCCCAAACTCACTCTTAGCTGTGTCTCACTCTGGCTGTCTCTTCTCTGGCTCACTGGGAGAAGTGAGGCAAGGTGTGGTGAATTATAAACCTAGTAATTCACACTGTATTGCCTTGCATGTATTGTGTCCTTGTGGGCTCTGTATACGAGCCGTTGCACGGCTCTGCCCATAGGGGGAGATGAGGAGTTTGTACTGGGCTCCACCCTTGGCTCCGCCCATGGCTCCTCCCACTAACCGGAAGTATAAAGCTCTGCCAGTTCATCTCGTCACAGGCAGGCTCTGTTGTTAAAACCACTGTTCACTTCCAATCACGTGTCTTGTGAATTGATGGTCACATCACAAGGGAAATCTAATCGATATCCACAGTGGATGACAAATTGACTAAGCTCGAATGCAATGTTCTCAAAAACCGATGCCAGCAAATACCTTCAAATACAAAATCTAAATAGTGACAATTTTCATTACTCCCGTCAGCAGCTTTTGCTTTAAATGTTTGCCATTTAGCATAACCTTGGCACCTAAAATCTTTCAGTGAACAATGTCTGTCTGCCATTTCTCATGGCCTTAAGAGTGTAATATGTCACATGGGTGACACTCTTGCCCACGGAGCAAATGCCGAAGAATATAATCTGAGTCTTAAAGCTGCCTTGAACTATTTTCAGGAAGAAGGGCTGACACTTAAGAATAAATGTGTGACTTTTCCAAAAAGTCCATTCGATTTTAAGGTCACATTGTGAGTAGCACAGCCATAATGGTGGATCCACAAAAAGGACCATAGTGAATTTCTGACCCCATCATCCATTGAAGAACTTCAATGATTCCTGGGTATGGTAAATCAGCGGGGGAATTCCTACTGAAATTAGCACAAGTCAGAGCCTTTGCAGCACCTATCAAAGAAGGTCCAAATATGGTGTTGGGATGTACACCAAGAGCAAGCATTCAGCCAAAGTAAAGACCTGCTGCCCTCACCAGGTGTCCTGGCTCACTACAACCCTCCCAATCAACCACAATCACAGCTGATGCCTCCTCTACAGGGCTAATGAAAGCCTATTTCACAAACGATTGAATAGGTGCGGTTGACCACATACCCTGGATCCTATCTGTATTAGAAATGAGATATACAATGCTAGAGAAAGAGGCACACCCATTCAGCTGGGCTTGTGAGTAATGCTCCAACTAAATAATTGGGCTCAATGTCGTCATTGAGATGAACCACAAACCACTGGTCGCATACTGGATGAAAAGGAACCCACAAAAATGTGCCTGAGAATCTGGAGATTCAGCTTGTGACCATAGGAAGGGAGAAGGCCATTTGGTCCATTGAGTATACTCTGCCATTTAATGAGATCATGGCTAATGTGCTTCGCTTACAAGGCAGTGTACGTCCAGTGCAAGCTATAAACAACTGTGGATGCATTGTCCAGGGGCACAGGTGACAATCCGGCAACCCGGGATATTAATCTGGGTAACAAGGTTGAGTCCTGTTCCCAGTTCTTGGCAACACAATTGCCAGCGAGCTCCAAAAAGCTGCAACAAATACGGCAAGAATGATATACGATGAGGATTGCATCCATGTCTGTCAATACTGCATTCAATGTTGGCGACAGCAGCGTCCCAGTGGAATGGTCATAAAAATACATTGAGCACTAGAAACGCTTCACCCTAATTGATGGTCTGGTGTATGATGAGTGGTTAGCAATCCCCATCTCACTCTGACCCAGAAATGCTGTAAAGAATCCCCCAGGGACACTTGGACATCATAAAATGCAGAGCCTGAGCCTAGTCTGCTGTGTGGTGCTTGGGAATATTGAGATTGATGGAAGAGATGATTTTACGGTGCCAGGAGAGTGCGGTGCACGAACCAAACCAAATGGAACCCCTTATTCCCATTCAGTTCCCCACCAGACTGTGGGAACATCTGGGAATGGAACTCTTTATGGACAACAGGAAATCTTTCCCTATTGTTGTCAACTACTTCTCCAGGTGGATCGAGGTGAACTGTTTACCAATGAGTTAGGTAATAGGTAATTCAAAGATGTCTTTGCAACATATGTCATTTAGGACTTAGTGGTGTCTGCAATTTGCTTATGACTACAACATTCATTTTACCAAGAACTACAGTTTCCTACACCTCACCAGTTCCCCGATGTATCTCTAATTCAATGGCAGAAAGTAGCATCCGCATTAGGCTAGAAGCCGCTTGAAGAGCAAGGTTGTTCTAATGGCACATTTACATACATGTCTACTCCAATACAATGTGGATTTGCACCATCTGAACTGCTGGTGGGCAGAATGTTTTGAACATAACTTCCCATGCTGTCCAAGAAATTAATCCCAGGGTTAGCAGACCAGGACGAGCTAATATTAATAATAATCTTTACTGTCACAAGTAGACTTACATTAGCACTGCAATGAAGTCCAGGATGGGTAAGAGTCCTATAGAAAACAACAAGCTTCCACTTACAATCAGGAGAACCAGACACAAAACCTGCCAGGCTGAACAAAGGACTCAAGGCCCCAGGGTATCATCGCCAAAAAGGGCGACGATCAACAATGATCTTAATACAGACACCAGAAGACACAATAAAAAAGAGCAGGAGAAATCTTATCCTCATTCCTCAAGGAGAGCCATCTATTATACATTTGGAAGAACCAGATGTTGAGAATCAAACTGACAATGCACCAGGAACTGGATTCTCCCCTACCCGGCGGGGTGGGGGGTCCCGGCGGGATGGAGTGGCGTGAAGATTAAAAGGCGTGAGATGGTTCTTTGCTGCCAAGGTAGTGGTCTTTGTAGCCAGCAATCTTCCAATGGTGGTCTTCAATCAGACCTGCAGGCTGCAGAATGTCTCGGGAAAGTCACTTTTAACAATTGGGACCTTCGCACTGAGAATTCCCCCTTTGAGGACTGTGCAACTCTAGCCTGCATCCACCAGATGGACTATTAGCCTCACTGAGTTTAAACTACATTTCTCAGCCTGAAGGGTTTATGTGGGCTTTTAAACAGCCCCTCTCCTTGCTCTGAACCCTCGGCAAGAATCCAACAGGGGAGAGAGCATTTGGAGCATTAACTTCACAGTTCTTAATTGGGTTAGAAATGTCTACTTGTCCAAAGCTCCTCTGATAGGTCACATTCACGGGTTAGCTGGAGGCATTTACATCACCAGGTCTTTCGGGGACGGCATGGTGACTCAGTGGTTAGCACTGCTGCCTCACAGTGCCGAGGACCCAGGTTCAATCCAGGCACCGGGTCACTGTCCATGTGGAGCTTGCACATGCTTCCCATCTGTGTGGGGCTCACCCACACAACCCAAAAAGATGTGCAGGGTAGGTGGATTGGTCATGATAAATTGCCCCTCAATTGGAAAAAAATCACAGGCTATTCAAACAGAGTTTTAGACTTTAACCAACCTGGTTGGAAGCATTTAAGGTAGAAGTTACTTCCCCAAGCTGGCTGGAAGCATTCAAATTATCAAGCCAAAAGCTGCACAGAATTGAAAACAAAATAGAGCTGGCCTGGGTTTTCCAGAATCTTTCAGCAACTTTCTGATAAGCTCTTCCAATTTCAAGCAAGAACAGAAAATGTCCCACAGTTTCAGGGGCATGCAATGGATGCTTGCCAAGTCCATCAAAAGGACATCATGAGCTATATCACAGAGCAACAAGGGGAGATCTGGGCCAGTGTATTAGACCAGGGGTGTTTACAGTAGTATTAGGGTGTTCAGGACTGGAAGGGTTAATTTGTGGGACTGGAGGAAATAGTACCACCCGAATGTTGATGTAAGAGTCACATGACTAGGAGTCAAGATGAAGACTGCTCGTGGCCTAGACTGAGTAACACCAGCAGTCTTGTTCATCTGTAAATAGATATGTTTCTTTTTTTAATTTAGAGTTACCAATTATTTTTTCCAAATACAGTGCAATGTAGTGTGGCCAATCCACCTACCCTGCACAATTTTGGGTTGTGGGGATGAGAGGCACAGGGAGAAGGCACGGGGAGAATGTGCAAACTCCACATGGACAGTGACCCGAGGCAGGGATCAAACCAAGGTTCGTAGCGCCGAGAGGCAGCAGTGCTAGCCACTGTGCCACCCTAACTGGATATGTTTTATCCAATAAACCAGTTCTTGTTCAGACAGTTATATCTCTTCGACCATTCGGGAAGCATGATAGCACAGTGGTTAGCACTGCTGCCTGATAGTGCCAGAGACCAGGGTTGATTCTGGCCTTGGGCGACTGTATGGGGTTTTCACATTCTTCCCGTGTCTGCACGGATCTCCTTCAGGTGCTCCAGGTTTCTCCCACAGTCCAAAGATGCGCAGGTTAGGTGGATTGGCCATGCTAAATTGCCCTTAATGTCCAAAAAGGTTAGGTGGGTTTACTGGGTTATGGAGATAGGGTGGCGGGTGCTCTTTCCAAGGGCGGTTGCAGACCTGATGGGCCAAGTGGCCTCTTTTACACTGTAAATTCTATGATCTATGATCATTCCTTAGTCAGTCATAACCAACATAAAACAGGTAAAATTAAACTGTCTTAGTAAATATGCTTGATTTGTCACTATCATTGAATGCGTAAAGTATGCCTTATTTACATTGAATTTATATATTGATGTAGCATTTGTGCAATCTATATCTCCTGTACCCGAGATTTAAATTTCAGACATACAGTTGCAGCACATTCTCTCGTTTCATCAATTTCACCAATACCCAAATATTAACTAACGTCCACAAAGCAATGTTCCGGACCTAGTTTAGTTAAGCATAAGCCTGCTCTTTGACTTGCCTTTGCAATTTTAGGTTCTTTCAGTGTCAGATAGAACCACTGTTTCCATATCCCTGGAGAATGCTGCGTCCAAAGGAAGCTAAGATTTGATGCCAGGCTCCAGCGGTTCAATCTCTTGGCACTCTCCCTGTAGCAATAATTCTCCAACCAAAACTGTCTCGTCATTCAAGTCTTTGCTCGCGCTGATGAATGCCCCCTCACAGATCGTGGATACCAAATACTGATTCAAAGCTAACCCAAGTGCATTTGTACACCTGTTCTTGAGGACTAAATTAAGAGATCTTCCCTGGATTTAACAGAAAAATTTTGAACAGTGTTTTTTGAAACAGTGGTCACATTTGAAATATCTTCCACAGACCTTCTGCGAAAAGGTGAAGGACAGCGGAGCAACATTCCTAGGATTTATTTATTTATTTTATTGGATGTGGATGTCATTGGCAAGGTGAACATTTGTTGCCCGTCCTTTGAGAGTCAGCCACATTGCAGCGTCTGGAATCTCATGTAAACCAGACCAGGCAAGAAGTGCAGATTTGCATCCCTAAAATTGAACCTAATGGTTTTTTTATGACAATCGATGATAGCTCCACGGTTGCCATTACTGAGACTAGCTTTCAATTCCAGGTTTTAAAAAAAATCAAATTCCACCAATGGTATTTGAACCCCTGTCCCCAGACCATTAGGCTGAGCCTGTGATTTATTAGTTCAGTGGCATTGCCATTATGCTACGATCTCTCCCCTCCTAATGAATGAAATACACCTCGTCTCCTTTGAGGGAATATGCAGGTCTTTCTATTTGTTGCGTGAGGCAGGAGCACTCTCCTCCAACTGATTGTAAGTTAGTGTCAAAGGCACAGAAGTCGCTTTCTGCACAAGCAGTTTAGTTAGTTTGATCTAGTAATAGGTTCGCTGAGGGCTAAAGGTCAAACCGATGATCGTTGACACTCGTTCTGCCTGGGATGATGTAACTGATTAATAACATGTTAGCTTACTGACTGAAAAAAAACAGATCTGGGACTTCTTTTGAGGAAACTTACATAACTAGGGAAGGACTCATACCCTGAGATGTAAGCAAACTGGCTAGTCCTGCATTATCTCTGTGGTAGTTTAGTGAACATCTTCAGTTCACTCGGAGTTCATTGCACATTCAAGTCACTGCAATGAACAGAGACTTTGTGATGCTTAGAACCAGGCTTTCCATCTCGAAACTCAGTTTAATGTAAGCTAAATCAAAGAACCTTGAATCAATCTGGTAAATTAATCTCAGAAAGAGTTTGATATTCTGGCGGACATTAAGTATTGTACACATTACTGTAATGTACTTCACAACTTGAATCCATAAAAGCATTACGAATTAAAGATGAATTTGTAGTTTAACTCGGAGCTGAAGGTCCGTTAGTGTGGATGTTCTCCATCAGTTTAGAGGGCCCCGAGGTATTTAACAGTACCCTATCTTAGTTCCAGTTCGTAATTCAACCACAGAGGTCACTGGATAGACCCAGGAAACCAGAACTCTTCGTAAATAGTTCCACACTCACTCCCTGCCTCTCGACGCCTCCTCTTCCGCGACACTGTTAAAAGTTGCATTTATACCGCACATTTCATGACCTCAGCATAGGGTTGTTGTAACAAAGATGTTTTCACTTGTGGTAAAGTCCAAAACTATGGGCCATAAAAACCAGATAACCACGACTAAGTTCATCACGAATTCAGGAGAAACACCTTTAACTAGGGGAGTAGTTGGAATGTGGAACTTGCTACCGCAAGTGGTAGCATAGATACACTCAAGGGAAATCTATATAAACACATGAGGGAGAAAGGAATACAAGGTTATGGGTGAGAGGTAGTAATGTGTGAAGAGGTACATGTGGAACATAAGCTGTGGTTTATTTCCGTGCTGTAAATACTACGTAATTAAAAGATTAGAAAATTATGAAGGACATAGATGGGAACAAACTTCTTCTCTTAGTGGAGGTTCAATAACCCAGGGGGCATAGATTTAAGGCAAGGGGCAGGAGATTTAGAGGGGATGTGAGGAAAAATATCTTTGCCAAGGATGCTGGAAATCTGCACTCACTGTCTGAAATGCAGGTAGAGGCGGGAACCCTCTCAAGATTTCGGAAGTGTTTAGATGAGTACTTGAAACACCATCACATACAAAGCTATGGGCTAAGTACTGGAAAATGGGATTAGGATAGGTGCTTGATGGTCGGTGCGGACGTGATGGGCCGAAGGATCTCTTTCCATGCAGGAAAACTCTTTGACTCCATGAAATATTCACTGTCAAAGGCAGATCAGCTTCTTAAAAGGGCACAGAAGTCTCCAGCTTCTCACAAAGGTGAGGGGTTGGGGGAATGTTAATAAAACAGCACCAAGCACCATTCATGGGCCCATTTGTGGAACCTCTCGACTTTGTCGGATTCAAATTCTGTGAAGCATTTGTGACATTTTCCTATGTTACAGGCACCATACGAAAAAGAAAGATATGTGTGTATATATATACACACGCACACACACACACAGTGCTTTACATGATCACTGGGTGTCTCAAAGCACTTCACAGCCAAGAAAGTGTTTTTTAAACGTAGTCACTGTGTAGTATGGGAAATGTGACAGTTATTTTGCATACTTCAAACAACAAGGTGATAATTGTCACAATGCTGTTAGGGATCAGTATTATTTTTGAATTGGAGAAATACAAAATCCCAATTATTTACAAAAGGAATTAAGCATTAAGATTCCACAATTTTCAACAAACAAAAACATTTTTACTACAAAAGGGTCAACCAGGCAAACAGCCAATACTATCTATCGTGTACTCCAACATACAGAATTAACATGAGGTAAACATGAATTAACATTTTGAAAAACTGCACAATACATGACAGACACAGCCAAGTGAGATCACATAAACTTTCTCAGCAACCCACCCAGGCGTCAGTGATTACTGACTCAGAAAACTCCTTTAAAATGCTGACTTCCTCACAAGTGATTTCAACTCCTCTCCTTCAGGAACAGAACTGGAATTTCATCCTCGAGGCAGGTAGTACAGTACTCACCCAGCTCAGGAAAAAGTGCCAGAAAGGAAAGGATTTTCATTCAGAAGGGCGTGTGCAAGTGCAGGTATGGCTGGAGTTGGGCAAGGCAGTTCAACAAATTTTAAGGCAACTCATGAACCCCATGCCAAGCTATATTACTTTAATGCCCATTCATCCACTACGCACTGTGCAGAACCAATCAATTCTACAGTTACATATAGGATGTGGAAAAAAAAATGTTTTAAATTAATTTATAACTTTCAACCTTCTTTGAAAATAAATCTGAAACCTCTTTATCTTGCTGAAATAAACATTATGCAATTGACAGCAGATATCAAAGAGCCAGAGTTGTCAATCGGGTAATGTTTTTCCGCCAAACCATATTAAGTATTCTTGACTGAAAGCCCAACATCCATTGGAGTACTAAAAGAGGTTTTGAATGCTTGCAGTTTCTGCTATTGATATTTTAAAGGGTCTGGATGATTACCACTTTTATTAGACTATAGAAAAAAATATGATTTTTAACTGAAGAGTCATCAGTTAATGAATTTATTTTTATACATTCTCTTGTTACTATACAATGATATAGTATATAGAATCATAGAAAAGTTACAGCACAGAGGGAGGCCATTCAGCCCATCATGTCCTTGCCAGCCCTCGGAAACCCAGGTGTCCAACAACTCAGGTAGTGAACTCCAGGCTCCCATTAACCTCTGGCGTCCCAATCTCTCTCTACATTTAGGAGTTCCAGCAGTGGAGCCCCTTGGTGGAGATAACGGGGCTATGCGAGGCCTATGCCGCACGTTCCCCCCTGAGGCCCCTTATTTAAGTGCGAATGGTGTTGTACAGCTATGTGTTTTTCGGTGCGGCAAGCGCCAGGAAACAAGTGGCTAAACGAGCTCGCTATGGAACTTTCAGCAAAACTGATCCCTCAGCGGGATGCACCCATCTGCCAGCAGCACACCCACGCCCGTGGGTTTCCACGCCATGAGGTGGCCACAACTGGAAACCCCATTGGCCGGCTGCAGGAACGGAGAATCCTGCTACTGACAGTGGGGAGTGCGTGTGTGTGTGTGTGTGGGAGGGGGAGAGGCTGGCGGAGTAGAGAATCCCGTCTTTTGTTCACATGAATCACGGCCAGTAATCCAGTTCCCACTGGTGACTGGTGCTCGGTACAAATGAAGCATTGTAATCAGTTCCATTTGCAATAAGTGATAACATAGAATTAGATTTCCTAATTACTTGCTGCACCTTTTCATGTGTTCTACATCTCAGAACTCTGCAATCTCTCACCATTACCAAAATGGGCAATTTCACATTTTCTCACATTATACTCCATTTGTCAGATCTTTGCCCACTCACTTAGCCCATCTACATACTTCTGTAAATTATTTAAAATTAAGGGGCAAATTAGCGTGGCCAATCCACCTACCCTGCACATCTTTGGGTTGTGGGGGTGTGACCCACGCAGACACGGGGAGAACGTGCAAACTCCCCTGGATCGACCCCTGGTCCTTGGCACCGTGAGGTTGCAGTGCTAACCACTGTGCCACCGTGCAACCATTGTAGCCTCCTTATGTCCACTACTCAACTTACTTTCCCATCAGCAAATTTGGCACTCATCACTTCAAATAATTCGTCCAAGTCATTTATATAAATTGTAAACACTTGAGGTCCCAGCATTGATGATCCCTGCGGCACATCACTTGATACATTTTGCCAACCTGAAAAAGAACCCTTCATGCTGACGTTCTGCTACCCATTAGCCAGCCAATCTTCCATTTATGCCAATATGTTATTCCCCTACAACATGAGCTTTTATTTTCCACAATAACTTTTGATGTGGCACTTTATCAAATGCCCTCTGGAAATCGAAGTACAGTACATCCACTGGTTCCCCTTTACCCACAGTACAGATTACTTCCTCAAAGCACTGCAGTACATTGGGGGGGGGGGGGGGGGAGGGGGGATGTGGCTTGAACGTCTGATTCAGAGGCATTCAAATATTCTTGTGTTTTACACAGTTCTAGAAGTTGGTCAAACTTCAGACACGCATAAGGTCTTTTCAGGATGTAAAAAAGAGGGAGAAAACCAGGTGTGAACAGGAAACAAAGTCACTCGCCACCTCGGACTTGGAAATATATTGCCGTTCCTTTGCTGTTGCTGGGTCAAAATCCTGGAATCCCTCCCGAACAGCACTGTGGGTATACCTATACCTCAATGTCTGCAGTGGTTCAAGAAGGCAACTCACCACTACTTTCTGAAGGGCAACTAGGGATGGGCAATAAAGGCTGGCCTAACCAGTGACACCCACATCCTGTAAAATGAATTTTTTAAAAATAGGAATACTAAACAAAACGGGATAAGAAAGAAGGGGTAAAGGACGTAATGTCTGCTAGATCTGTTCTTTTGAACAGATTATGTAGACCTCAATCTGTTGGAATTCTTTGAAGCGGTAACCAGTACAGTCGATGTGGTATATTTGGACTTTCAGGAGGTGTTTGACAAAGACTCTGATAAGAGATTATTGTGCAAAGTTAAAGCGCATGGGATTGGGGGAAATGCATTGAGGTGGGTAGAAAATTGGTTGGCAGAGAGGAAACAAAGAGTAGGAATTAATGGGTCCTTTTCAAATTGGCAGGCAGTAACTAGTGGGGTACCACAGGGATCAGTGCTGGGACCCCAGCTATTCACAATATATATTAATGATTTGCATGAGGGAACAAAATGCAACAAGTTTGCAGATGATACCAAATTAGGTGGGAGGGTGAATTGTGACGAGGACGTGGGGATCCTACAGCAAGATGTGGTCAGGTTGGGCGAGTGGGCAAATCAATGGCAGATGCAGTATAATTTGGATAAGTGTGAGCTATTCGCTTTGGAAGCAAAAACAGGAAGGCAGATTACTACCTGAATGGTTGTAAATTGGGAGAAGGGAGTGTGCAGGGGGACCTGGGTGTCCTTGTGCATTACATTCGCTGAAGGTAAGCATGCAGGTGCAGCAGGCGGTAAAGAAGGTTAATGGTATGTTGGCCTTCATTGCGACAGGTTTTGAGTATAGAAGCAGGGATGTATTGCTGCAATTGTACAGGGCCTTTGTGAGGTCACACTTGGAGTATTGTGTGCAGTTTCTCTGAGGAAGGATGTTCTTGCTCTCGAGGGAGTGCAGTGAAGGTTTATCAGACTGATTCCAGGGATGGCGGGACTGCCATATGAGGAGAGGTTGACTAGGTTGGGATTGTTCCCACTGGAGTTCAGAAGAATGAGGGGGGGGATCTCATAGAGACTTATAAAATTCTAACAGGACTAGACAGGGTAGATGCAGGGAAGATGTTGCCAATGATGGGTGTGTCCTGAACCAGGGGTCTTAGTCTGAGGATTCAGGGTAAACCATTTCAGACAGAGATAAGGGGACATTTCTTCACCCAAAGAGTGGTGAGCCTGTTGAATCCATTACCACAGGAAGTAGTTGATGCTAAAACTTTGAATATATTCAAGAGGCGGCTGGATATAGCAATTGGGGAGAATGGGATCAAAGGCTATGGGGAGAAAGCAGGATTAGGCTATTCAGTTGGATGATTAGTCATGATCGTGATTAATGGCGGAGCAGGCTTGAAGAGCCATAAGGCCTCCTCCTATCTTCTATGTACCTATGTATTTCCTACAATTTGCTTGCCATTTGGGTGAAACATTCACTGAAATGAAAAACGAAAAATGAAATGAAAATCGCTTATTGTCACAAGTAGGCTTCAAATGAAGTTACTGTGAAAAGCCCCTAGTCGCCACATTCCAGCGCCTGTTCGGGGAGGCTGGTACGGGAATTGAACCGTGCTGCTGGCCTGCCTTGGTCTGCTTTCAAAGCCAGCGATTTAGCTCTGTGCTAAACTGAAACACTGAAATGGGATTTTACTGGTATCCCACTGTAACTCCAGTGGGAGACTAACAGAGCCCCCATGGAAGAAGGTGAGGACCTCAATACACTTGGCAATAATTCCAGCTTTCAAAGCAAATGATGGATGTAGGACCAAAGACTCAATGACAGGTTAAGAAGCAAATAATTTCAGGGTCTAAATATTGCAATAAATGAAAATATTAAAGTATTTAAAAAGCAACAGATTAACATTTGCTAAGTTGAGCATTGAGACGAATAACCTGCTGTTTACATAAAGAATAGAAATAGGACTTACAATTTTACATTTTAGAAATATAAAATGTCTTGAATGCATAATTACTACTTTTGCGTCTTCAAAGAGATTATATTCTTTTCATGAATGACTTCAGTGAAGGGAAAATTAGAGTTGTCTGTGGATAATGGGTATGCAATTAGTAAGAGACCTGTTGTGGGAGTTATCCATTTATTTACACTTCAGCAGGTGGTAGGAAACAAATGGCATCTTGCATTGTTCCAGAGGTCTGGCTAACCATTCCTCCCCTCAGACTGTTGGCTACTATGGAGACTGGAGGAAGTGTAACAGGCTGATGGAGTGATGGTTGAGAACGAGAGTCGGATTCTGGCAACGTCACCCCAGAGGCATCCATTTTGAAGATCCTTAGGAGAAGGTGTGGTTGCAAATCCGCCAAATGCCTGTTTGGGAGAGAGTTTAATTGGCGAACCTCAACTTATACAAAGTTATTTTTATGATGAACACTTTCAGGTTTCCAACCCGGAATTTAAATTGGTTACCAATGTCTGATATAACCAATGTCTGATGCAAAACCTTTAACAAGACCCTTGTATCTGTGATCTTAATGTTAATGAATCCCATTTTAGAGCATTGATTTCCACCTTGGATAGTATATTTCCTGCTTATAGATACATACTGTAAGGGTCCCTCCTGTTAATTCCCTTATTTCTCCTTTCTTTCTTTTCTGTTATTACATTTTTGATCTATGGTTGATTAATGGACCTGTGACTTTAGTTCGAGCAGAGGATTGTAACAGCAGGACAGATGAGTGATGACTTGCTTTGACTGACTTGGCTGACGGCCAATGACCTGGCTCGAAATGCTGTGCTTTTCCCAGTATTCAGTGGTGATTGGTTCTGGTCTTATTGACATGTTTCTTCGAGTCACAAAGCTGGTTTTCTTGTTTCACTTTCAATTCTGCAAGCTGGATGGAGGAATACTAGGGGCGGGATTCCCCCCCCGGGTTGAAGAATCCCTGGAGGGCAGGCGTGAATCCCGCCCCGCCGCTCCGATGCCGGCTGCCGTCTTCTCCGGCGCCGGTTTTCGGGTGGGGGCGGGGATCACACCGTGCCAGTCGGGAGCCATTGGCAGCAGCTGCCCCCGGCAATTCTCTGGGCCCCGGTGGGCTGAGCGACCAACGGTTCCTGGCCAGTCCCGCCAGCGTGGATTGGACATGGTCTCACATGGCGGGACCTGGCTGGTAGGCCGGCTGTGCAGTCCTTGGGGGGGGGGGGATCCGACCCCGGGGCGGGCCTGCATGGTGGCCTGGCCCGCAATCGGGGCCCACCGATCTGCGGGAGGGCCTGTGCCGTGGGGGCACTCCTTCCTTACACACCGGCCTCTGTAGGGCTCCGCCATGGCCGGCACGGAGAAGACACCCCCCTGCGCATGCGCTAAAATACGCCAGTCGGTCTGCGCAGGCGTGGAACCATGCCAGCGGTTCTGCGCATGCACTAACTCGCGCCGGCTCTTTGCCGCCGGTTGGCGTGGTGCCAACCCCTCTGGCACCAGCCTAGCCCCTGGAAGTGTGGAGGATTCCGTAACTTCTAGTCAGCCTGACGCCAGAGTGGTTCACGCTGCTTTTTACGCCGGTGTCGGGCCATCGTGGGGATTTGGGAGAATCCCGCTGCAAATCTCTCTCTCAAAGTTCTGATGAAGTCTCTCTAGAATTCCAGTATTAGAGCTCTCTCTCTCTCCCCCCAGAAAAGCCAAGCAGAATCCAGAACCTGATAACCTCTCTCTGCAGGAAAGAGACTGAGATGGAGCAGAGACCAGAATCAGGTAGTTCTCTCTGGAAGCAAGATGTTGCTGTGAACCAGAGGCCTCTCTTGAAAAGCTGTAAGATATACTGCTGAGCTGTAAAGAAGAATATTAGAAGCTGTAGGTCAGGGACTTTAAACCACACTCATACTGTGAAGAAGGTACACTGAAGACTTCAACATCTGAAGCAAGGACTTTTAGCTTTTGACCTTAAGCCTTGCTTTTTTTTACCCTTTCCCTTCCCCGCTGTGTTCGTCTGTATTGTGTGTGTGGGCAGAAGGTGGGGGCAGTTAAGGAAGTCAGGTATTCACTTGCCGTTAACTAGTTGTTTTACTGCATATTCTTTATTGTTCTGGATATTAATAAACAGGAATTGTGTTCAAACTTAGAAATCTGGTGACTGTAACTATTGGACAGCCAAGGGCCAAAGATCTTGGCCGGGATTCTCCGCGGCGCAATTCTCCGTTATGCCGGCGCCAGGGGCAGAAATGCGGCACGGCAGGGCGGAGAATCTCGCCCACATGTATTTTCATAAGAATTAGCAGTTAATTCACTTGTGTTGTGACTCTGGTACAAGTTGGACTGGAATTGACTGCATTGCCCAGGGTGTCATAACAGTACACATAAAATATCATGAATCTTCTGAAAAAAGGTACACGCTTTTTAATAAGTGTCAAAGTTATGGCTCCAAGCGGCACTCTAAGACTTGAACACATAATTCAGTGCAGGAATGATGGAGTCCAGGACTAGAATCGTTCCCTTGTGTTCCATGAGCCAATACCGGACACAAGGTGCAGTCTGACTAGAAAACTCTTTGGTTTTAGAATGGCGTCATCTGACTAGTACACTTCAGCTTCATCATTAGTTGATTCAATACTTCTTTAGTGTACATTAACTCACATAAACATATTGGCGTTGTTCTGCCCAGTTACAGAAGTGCGGCACGGTGGCACAGTGATTAGCACTGCTGCCTCAGAGCCAGGGACCTGGGTTCAATTCCAACCTTGGGTGACTGTCTGTGTAGAGTTTGCACATTCTCCGTGGCTGCGTGGGTTTCCTCCGGGTGCTCAAATTTCCTCCCACAGTCCAAAGATGTGCAGGTTAGATGGATTGGCCATGTTAAATTACCCATCAGGATCCAAAGAGGTGCAGGTTAGGTGAGGTTACGGGGATAGGGTGGGGAATGTGCCTAGGTAGAGTGTTCTTTCAGAGGGTCGGTGCAGATTGGCTGAATGGCCTCCTTCTCTGCACTATAGGGATTCCATTCTATGATTTCAACAAATTAACCTTCGCTTGATAATATGGAACTCGTCTCTCTCTTTAACGATACTCATGTTGCTGAAGTTTTTTGTCTGGCACTCATCAAGACAAATGCACGAATGTCAAATTTCAAACTATCACAACAATTTATATGACTGGAGAAAAGACGATTGATTGAGTAGTAAATTAACTCTGATTGGCTGATGTGTTGCCAGGATGAAAGAAACAGGGAACTAAAGGCTCCCCAAGCTCCCAGGTAATTCAAAAAAGATACAAGGCTTGAACATATCCCCATTGTTTGCAGAGACCAGGTCACTGTGAATGAATGTATGTTGCTTCCAACAAGTGTAAATGAACCACATTACAAGCTCGACAGATTCTCTTAAATTGGTTGTTAGTGTAGCTGTCAGCACACTTAGGATTGTTCAGCAAATTCTGCCCAATCACAAAGTCACATCTAACAGTAGACATTTTGTTTCGGGTTTTGTAAATGTAGGCTGGTCAAGTACAATATGGACTCTGTCTATCACAAACAACCAAAGAAACACGGGCCCAGAATGTCGATCTCCATTGGGGGTGGGGCGGTGGAGGTAGGGGGCCATACTCAGAAGGTACCCAGAAAATGCGCCGAGGGACCCCCCCCCCAAAAGTTCCCAGACAAGGACTGGACAGGAATTTCCCAGCAAGTTCAAACTTCCAATAAGTCATTAATCTGCACTGGGAATTACTCAAAACTCCAATTTTCAAAACTCCAACTTCGGATAGTTCTGATTACTGCAGCAGAATAGTTACCCAAGAAACGTTAGAAGGATTAAAAACAGTTTTAACTTCTGGGTAACTATATTAATCACCCCCACAGGACCCACCCAACTACTCTCCCAACTCCCTCATCCCTCTGAATATCCCCCATCCATCCCACTTCCTGACTATTCATCCACCCACCAACGATCCCTCTGCCTCCCCCAAACCCAGACTATCCCCCAGACTAGCCTTCACCCTTCACTATCCTCCCAATAGTCCGACTATCCTATCAACCCACTGCCAAAAGGCTATGCCCCTTTACTTTTGAAAATATTATATTTTTGACTTTCAACTGATCTTGCGGCTTTTAAAAAAATTACCTGGAGATATAGTTCCCATTTATGCCTCCAAGACCATGCCTCGACTAATCCGAATTGGCTTCCAACTAATCAGCAGTCTGGTTTAGCACAGGGCTTAATAGCTGGCTTTTAAAGGAGACCAAGGCAGGCCTGCAGCACGGTTCAATTCACGCACCAGCCTCCCCGAACAGGCGCTGGAATGTGGCGACAAGGGGCTCTTCACAGTAACTTCATTTGAAGCCTACTTGTGAAAATCAGCGATTTTCATTTCAATTCATTTCATTTCTCCTGTAGTATAAATTGCTGTGATGGTTTGAAATTTGGTACTCTTGCATTTGTCCTGATGAGCGGAAGAAGAAAAGCTTCAGCACCATGTCTCTCTTTCAATAATATTTTAATTAATTTTGGAAATGCTGAGCTGCCTCTTCTGACTCGACTGCTCCGGGTCACTGTCGCACGGAGTTTACGCATTCTCCCTGTATCTGCATGGATCTCACCCCCACAATCCAAAAAAGACTTGACTGCTCTCGTCTTCACCAATTTAACACCAACACCCACATCCCCCATAAGACCATCAAGTATTGTTTTTGACCCATTTTATGTTGATCTTCTGAATTGCTTCTGAATCGCAGTTGTTGCTGTAAAAAAGGAACAGCAAGGGTTCCGACATCAATCTCTTAGGAACTCCACTGTGTTTTCTTTACCCACCTCAACCCGACCTTCATTCCCCGAACCAGAGATAGAACATAGAACATAGAAAAATACAGCTCAGAACAGGCCCTTCGGCCCACGATGTTGTGCCAAGCTTTTGTCCTAGATTAAGAACAAATTAATCTACACCCCATCATTCTGATGTCAAAATACATTCAAGACTTCTCCCTCTGTGTACCCAAACAGACGCCGGAATGTGGTGACTAGGGGCTTTTCACACTAACTTCATTGCAGTGTTAATTTAAGCCTACTTGTGACAATAACAATTACTGTTATTGTTATTATTATGTGCTGCTGGCTGTTTAAACTTTAACCATGGGCTGCATGTTTTGTTCCATAGTGTAATGATTTGTGGAATATCATTTGTGTATAATTTAACAACCGAACTGTAAGTAAAGATAGGTGCCATTTGCACAGACTGAAATTCTTGCATCCGGCCACTAAGTGGCATGACGCCAGGAGAATGTTACTGGAACACACGAGGTATGCAGCAGAACACGGAGAGTAATCGTAGCGTCCAGTCACAATTCGAGTAGCTCCTTAGTCAATAATAATTAATAGTTAGTCAAAATTATTTGTATTTAGCCATAGTATCCAACTGTACTTATCATTCACATCGTAAAAACCAATAAATAGTTGGCCAATAAATAGTTTTGTTCTTTAACAAAGCCATATGTTCTCCAATTGACTCAACCGCAAAGACATCGTCAACATAGAGAACATTACATGGTACCAGGGCAGAGTGAATGTCAAACAAATGCAGTTAAGAAAAGCTATATACAGCAGGAAAAATTGAAAAGGACAATCGGGAGGCTCGACAAGAAAGAGATTGGCTGCAAAATTCAAGATGACCAGGTGAAGCGAGATGGAAGCACTAAAGACTCCTGGCCCACTTCTCACGACTGTTAACGTAAATGCCAAGTGGCGTGCTTTTAAACAACAATTTACGTTTTACATGGAGGCCCAAAGTCTCCAGGAGGCCTCAGATCAGAGGAAAAAAGCCCTCCTGATGACTGCAGCTGGTCCCCATGCAATTAACTTATATAACATGTTCCAATTTGCCTCAGAAGACGACAGGAAAACCTACGATACAATAATTGAACGCTTCGATAACTGCTGCCATCCGAAGAAAAATGCAATGTTTGAGCAACGTGTCTTTCGTATGCGGCGACAGAAATCGGGCAAAGCATTTGGCTCTTTTGTAATAGAGTTGCGTCTTAAAGTGCAATCCTGCAATTTTGCAGACCTGACGGATTCATTAATCACGGAACAAATTGTTTGTGGACTTAAAAGTGACACGCTACATGAACGATTGCTGTACTTTGATTTGACTTTATCCGATGCAATACGGATATTCAAGGCCAGCAAAGTTGCAACAAATCACTGAAATTCGAGAAACTAAGACTGATGCCAGCTTTGCTGTGTCGCAGCAAAACTACCAACGTGATCAGCATGGTGGTGGCCATTTTAGAAGACCATCGGAACACACCACTTTGTCTCCGAGGTGCGACAGAATGCACAGCCCAAGTAAGTGCCCTGCACATGGCAAAACATTTGGCAGATGCTCAAAGCACAACCATTTTGCCCAGCAATGCCAGTCCATGGAGCGAAAAATGGTGCCAAGGAGCAGCAACAACGTAAACAAAACGAGAAACAACTCTTCTATATTGCAAGATGCAGTCCGGAGTGGGCAAGATGAGGACACCAGTGCCACAGATGGCGACGAAGATTCATTCTTCATCGATGTCATCGAGGAAGATACAGAACGGTTCTAGAGATAGAAGAAATGTAAACAGGCCAGGTTGACAATTGGACAATTCAGCTCATGATAAATCAAACCAGCACATCCATCAAAATAGACACTGGTGCCAGAGCAAATTTAATAAACGAGGGAGACTTCAACAAGATGCGCATTCAGCCACACATTCAGCCAGGCAATAAGTGCAGTCTCACAGATGGCACACAAATTAAGATGCTTGGAAAATGCGCTCTGCAAGTTGAGATTAACAAACAATCATATTTGGTGGAATTCGCAGTCGTTGAGGTAGATCAGAGGTCACTGTTCGGCACGACAGTATGTGAGGCCCTACAACTAGTCCAGCAACTATTCGACCAAGGTGACGATTTCTTTGAACTCAACAAATTGCTCAGCGACAATGCAATTGCTGACACAGAAATTCAAGACATAGACATGACTGCATACAGCAGCCATAGATGAAAAGACACAACAGACGCCGGAGGACAAACCCAAAGCTCAGGTCGCAGCTCTGCTCAGAAAGAAGCACTGTTAAGTTACTATCGAAAGCATGGTGGGCCTAGAAGACACGGTAGCCTCCGAGAGCGTGCAGCAACACAGAGTCAAAAACAGTGAGTCAAATGAGATAATAAACACAATGCAACACATATCTCAGCAGCTGCATGAACAACTAAACCAAAAGAAACATAAAAATCAATCAGCTAATCATAAAGCAGCAAAATAGTGAAATGAGTGCTGTGCAGCACAGCATCAAGGGCACACATACAAATGGGAGCCACATGCAGGCACAATGCTCTCTGAGGTTGTAGCTGAGCCCTGTGGCTTGGATCTTTATATTGATGCAAATTCTGCTGGTTGCGGATGCACAGCTCTTTTGTACCCTCTTCAATATTCAACTGCCCTTGCAGCACATGGATACCAGCCGATATTGAACAGCACAACAGTGAGCCATGGTATAGCAAGGAAATACCTGAAGCCAAATAAAACGGAGCCACTTCCTTCAAAACTTAGTCGGGAATTTGGGCTGGCAGCAAAAGCTGGTAAGACATTTAAATACTACAAGGTCTAGACAAAGAATACCCGAGACATCAAAGATGGTGAAACAGCAGAATCAGCCAAGAGACCGATACAGGCATTTTAAAATACCAACCACTTTTTAAAAATTTTGTATGTTTACAATTTGACCCATTTCAAAAATATATGTATTTGTAAATAGTTCATATGTGCATGTAAATGATTTAACAACCATCTTGAAAAAGAGGATGTAATGATATAAAGATATCATTTGTGTATAGTTTAACAACCAAACTGTAAGCAAAGATAGGTGCCATATGCTTAGACTGAGATTTTAGCATCCAACCACTAGGTGGCATGACGACAGGCGAACGTTACTGGGCCATACGAGGGGTGCAGCAGAACGTGGATTGTAGGTATAGAGTCCAGTCGCATAGAGTAACTCCTCAGTTAGTAATTAATATTAGATAATCATAATTATTTGTATTTAGCCATAATATCCAACTGTACTTATCATTCACATTGTAGAAACCTTTATAGCGTTTAGTTAGTTAATAAATAGTTTTGTTCTTTAAAAAAGCTGTATGTTCTCTAATTGATTCAACCACAAAGACATCGCCATCCGTGAACATAGAGAACATTATTTTTTTTAAAAAAACATTTCCCACTGAGGTGTGTATATCTCCACTGGTGGAGGTGGGGATAACAGCTGTGCCGTGACTATAATAGTTTCATCCTCGGGGCTCTCCTCCAAGGTGTTCCCCTCGGAGTCAGGAGAGGGGGGCGCCCAGGATGGGCCGGTGCCGTCTGCCACTAGACTTGCGGGAGAATGGACATGTGGTCAGTGGGAGGGATGGGTCAGTCAGTATGGCAGTCACGACTCACGCTTGGCAGGTCTTCCGGGTGGAGCCTGATGGTCCCTCACCTCTGTGGTGTTCCCAGCCTCTTCGTTACTGTCCACCCCGTGCTCGGCCACCCCAGCCATCTCCAGGGCCTGCTCCTCAAAGGAGGTGAGGATTCTCAAGACCGGCACCCTATCCCAAGTCTGGGCCCTTGCCCGCTGATTGTGGGAGATTTTTCCTGAGGGCACACAGCGAGGACATCGTTAGCCACACATGTGGTTCAAACTGGCATTCGGGAGATGCCCGTGAGGTCTCGTTAAGTCGGCCAATCAATGTTGATTAGTGTTGCTGGCCTCACTGGGCTGAGCACCGGGAAATCCTCACTTGGAAATTTTTCTGGTGAATCACGCCCTCAGAAATGTTTTCTGCAGTGGGGAGATGAACTCGCTGGCAAGACTGGCTCCCCGAGATCAGGGTGCCATTTTGAAAGGGTGCTCCAATCTACAAGTGAGTTTGAGGGTCCACCGTAACCCCCAGCCATGGGCAATGCCACTCCCCCACCCATGGGTAATGCTACTGCCCCCTGCAGATATGGGCATCACCCACCTCCTAGTGAGGACACCCCACTATGGTGTCACTGAGGGCACCACCCATTTCAACCCTCTCCTTTCAGATCCCGCCTTCAACTCACCGCCAATCTTTAAGGCACTTTCATACCCCACTTCACCTGCCCTCCCACCTTTCATACCCCCCTGAGCTCACTTTCATGGGCATGGCTCCCCAGGGGCACTGGCCTTTGCCAGTGCCAACCTCGTAACTGACTACTCTGGCACTGCCAGCCTGGCACCCAGGAAATGCCCTAGCACCCTTGCACACCTGATTGGTATTACTGCCCTGTCTCCAACCACCCGGGGCTCCAATGGCCTCCGAGTCCCCCTGAGTGGCCATCATTCCTGGTACACGCTTGTGGAAACCAGTGCTAATCGGTGCCCAATTGAGGCCTTGTTGTTGCAACCAGTGAATCCCGGGCATCTAATGACTCATTTAAATATTATCTGGATCAGGGCCAGTGAGAGCGTAATCCAGATCGCACTGGGTGCTGGGGGTTGGGTGACTCGTGATCGGCCCGGCGTGAAACCCACTTTGGGCCTCTCCCAGGATTCACCAGTTGTGCCCGGCTCCCACAGCTGGCACCACTGGGGCAGCAGTGGTAGCTGCCAGTAATGCACACACTAGAGGCTCAGGATCAGCAAGTGACCTAGGCCAAACGTGAGGGAGTGATGGTGATCAGGGTGGGGATTATAGGAGAGATGGGGGGTTGGATGGGTTGGCTCTCTGCAGCCCTCTTCTCCACCCGCCATCCCTCCCCCTTCATGATGCCAGGTCTTCGGGGTGGGTGGGGGAGAAGGGGGTTATCCCTATGTAAATTTGTGATGATCTCTTACTGTAAACTTTGTAAAAAAGCAAAAACTCAATTAAAATACATTTTTAAAAAATTGTGCCAGTTTTCTCGCTGGGGTGAAGCCCTTATGTGGGCATGTATTTGGCAGCAGGGTGGTAATGCCGTCTGTTTACCTTCATACCCTGCACTTAAATGGGGCAGAGGTAGCAAGGCAATCGGCTCCCCGCTCCACATCCTGCAGTCAGATAAAATGCCTCCATCCCCTCCAAACACGCCTACAGGGAGGCATTTATATTCCACCAGTATATTCCACCCAATGAGTGCAGGGCATTGATTCCATACATATAAATTGCGTTGTACAAATCAATACCAGTCAATTACAACACCGCAATTTCTAGACATGACTGATAGGACAATTACCCAATCCTCTCTATTCTGAGTAAGAATAGTCATGCCACTTTACACAGCCGAAGTTGAAGTGTTTCAGTGAAATCTCTCTCTTTCTGAAACAAGTGACTTTTCCAAAGCACAATCACTAACATTATCTATTTCCACCTTCATAACATCGCCTGTCTTTCCACTCCCCCACCCCTGCGTCTCAGTTTATCTGCTGCTGAAACTCTAATCCAAACATTCATCATCTCCAGACCTGACTCTTCCAACACACACCAAGTCCCATTCATTTATTAACCCTGCGTTTGCTGACCTTCTCGGACCGATTCTGGCTCCTGGTCTACCACATCTTGATTCTAAATTTCTCACTTGCACTATCAAGCCCCTCCATGGCCTTGTCCCTTCTTATCACTGTAAACTCCTACAGTCCCACAACCCCCCCAAGGTATTTGCAATGCCTCTAAATTTGTCCCCTTTAGCAGCCTTGATTTTAATTGCTCTGCCTTTGGCGACTGTCCCTTCAGTTGCCTTGGTCCTAAACTCTGGAAAACCTTCCCAACACCGCGCTTCCTCCTTTAGAACATAGAACAGTACAGCACAGAACAGGCCCTTCGGCCCTCGATGTTGTGCCGAGCCATGATCACCCTACTCAAACCCACGTATCCACCCTATACCCGTAACCCAATAACCCCCCCCCCCCTTAACCTTACTTTTTAGGACACTACGGGCAATTTAGCATGGCCAATCCACCTAACCCGCACATCTTTGGACTGTGGGAGGAAACCGGAGCACCCGGAGGAAACCCACGCACACACGGGGAGGACGTGCAGACTCCGCACAGACAGTGACCCAGCCGGGAATTGAACCTGGGACCCTGGAGCTGTGAAGCATTTAAGCTAACCACCATGCTACCGTGCTGCCCCATAAGACACTCCCGGAAAAACCCACCTCTTTAATCAAACTTTTGGTCATCTGATCTAAAATCAGATGAATATCATATCACAAAGGGAGACTAAACTAGTAATCCAGATGCCCAGGCCATAAACCCAATTAATAAATCTGGAATACAGGGATAGTCTCAGTAATGATGACCATGACAATTATCAACGATCTGTGTAAAAACCCATCTGGTTAATTAATGCCCATTCAGGAAGGAAATCTGTCATCCTTACCTGGTCTGGCCTTTTCTCTTATTTATTCATGGGATGTGGGCATCATTGATAAGGCCAGCCTTTGATGCCCATCCCTAATGACCCCAAAATGAGTCATTTTCTGGTGCCATTTCAGGGGATATTTTAGAGTCAGCCACATTGTTGTGGGTCTGGAGTCACATGTCAGCCAGGCCAGGCAAGGAGGGCAGATTTCCTTCCCCAAAGGACATTAGTGAGCAAGATGGGTTTCTGCAACAATTGACAATGGTTTCATGGTCATCATTAGACTTTTAATTTCAGATTTTTATCCAATTCAAATTTAACCATTTGCCATGGTGGGATTCTAACCTGGGTCCCCTGAGCACTATTCTGGGGGTCTTTGGATTAAAGGCAAGGTGAAGTCTCCATAGTCCCAGATGACCAAAGGCTGCTTTCCCCTTTGAGGGGAAGAGTTGACCGATGGTGATTTAACATAAGGATCACCACACCTCAGGCAAGATTCAGAAAGTGGAGCCTTTATGAATAACGTCATCCGGTGCAGGAAGTGAATCCGTGCTGCTGACCTTGATCTGCATCACAAACCAGCTATCCAGTGTAGCCACCTGGGGTGGCCACTGCCCAACACAAAATGGAAGATTGCAAGGAATGCAGGGAAAATGGACATGTTGTAAAGCAAGCAGCTTGCAAAGCGATTGTATATTTGGACTGCTGCAGAAACCAGTTTTAACTGCTGCAGAAACCAGACAGCACTGTGAAAAGAAACCAGTTAACATACTAATGAGGCAATACCGGGCGATTCCCAGATACAATGGAAACAAGTTAAACACAGATCGATACATTCAATGGAAGGCCAGATTTTTGGCGCCAGAGAAGCCCAAAACAATATGTCCCAAGAACCGCCCCAGTGACCGAGGAACTGCCCCATTATTGGGGGATTCAAACATATCGATTGAGAAGAGACCCAATCGATTCCAAGCAGGTACGGGAGTCCGCCCAAAGGGGTGCGGGTCCCCTGGGACCTATAAAAGACAGGTCCCACACATGGTTCAGTCTTCTGATCCAGCCCTCCAGCTCTCCTCTCTCCTTGACCAGCACTCCTCGTGGACCAGCACCTCGACCAGCTTTTGCCAAGAAGGCCTTGAACGAGAGAGAGGAGGGGGTTCGGACAGCAGCCGCCAGCAAGTAAGTGCCTCACAACGATCGCTACCAGAGATAGACACTCCTGACCCCTTTTAACTTATACCAACCTGAAGTCTGCAGACCAGAGCAGAGCAAGAGGCCTTGCTCCCTGACCCGGCAGTTCCTTCGAGATAAGTATTAGTTTATTTAGCGGTAGGAATAGGTTTAATCCTTTTAGCGTGTGCATGGGTAGTTACTATAATTGTATTAAAATAAACTCAGTTGTTTGGACTTACTAATTGGTGTATGGTTTTATTGCTTTGAACTTCACCTTGACCTTGTGGCGGTGTCTTAACGACACCTGGTGACTCCAGAGCTAAGTAAAGAAACAGAGCCAAATTGAGTGTTAAGCACACTCACCCAAGAAGTCGCAACACCAGCCGACAAAGCTAAATTGTCGGTTTCCTAGTCCAGTGACAATACAGTTACCAAAATTTGGGCCATCTGATGAATTATAAAGCACTTTTTCATACAATTCAAAAGTGAAGCCGACAGTAACTCCAACAGAGAAACAATTCATTTGTCTGAAAGTGGAAATGTGCGTGCGTATGTTGAGAGAGTCTGCAATTACATTGCAGCGAGTGTGGGTGTGAAATGATCTCCATGCAAAAGCAAAGTAAAAGTAAGACAGAGGCTCCTGAGCCAACTGCAAACATAGGTCAGAAACAGGTGGAAGAAAACAAAGAATGATAGAAAGTAAGGCACATTTATGTCACTCATTCACAATTTAAGCCAATCAAATGCTTCCTTTTGAAGTGTAGCCACTGTTGTAGGAAAATTAGCAGTAAAGCTGCAGATGGCAAGCTCCCACAAACAGCAATGTGACAAAAGCACTGGGCATCGATCAAGCAGTGACCAATTTTACACTCCCCCTAGCAGTCAGTACATACAGCATTACTTGAGGGGCCAGAGCTGGATTTCCCCCCAACCTCTCAGTTGCATTTGATACATTGTGTTATGAGAGGTGGTAGCCTCGTGGCATCGTCACTGGACTAGTAATCCAGAGACCCAGAATAATGCTCCGGCCATCCGGGTTCAAATACTACTGGAATAAAAGTCTGCCAATTGTTGGAAAAGGCCACCTGGTTCACGAATGTCCTTTAGGGAAGGAAAATTGCCATCTTTGTCTGGTCCACATGTGACCCCATACCCACAGCAATGTTGTTGACACTTAAAAGCTCTCTGAAATGGATCAACAAGCCACTCAGTTCAAGGGTAATTAGAGATATAATTATATACAAATAATTGGTTCATTCACTTGTGTTGGGACCCAGGGCTGGAATTGATTGTGCACTAGCCCAGGGTGTCATAACAATGGGAAGGTAGTTTTTCCTTCTGACAATGGAGTGAATGGACTTCTTCTGTGCCATACCTTTTCTGTGTTTCTTTGGTTCCTGTGATTCGGATAAGGCTTGAAATGGCTCAGTAACAACGGCAGGTATCCAAAAAACCCTGATCGGTGTGGAAAATCTGGATTACTGCAGAACCATTTTAACAACAGCCTCTTCTGAGTTGAAGACAGCAAAGGATTGAAAATTGACTTTGATAGAATGATTTGGGCAGATGGTAGGGCCAGACCAGGCACAAAATTAGCACAATGGAGGAGATTTTTAAAATTGTTATGGGCCAGGGTTGAGAGAACCCCAAAGTGTATCAGGGAGTTCACCTGACCCACAACCTTTAATAGATTGTGGTTATGGGGAGCACACGGGCCTACTTTCTAGGTGTGAAGCAACAGAGATCTACAGTACTTTTAAATTCAAACAATGTTTATTTATGAAACCAGTTGACACTTTATAAACTCACAGTAAACATCTTAACAACTAGCAACATCAATAAATCCCCCAAAGAATACAGTTGTCTCTAAGTAACTCTTAATCTTTCCTTGCAACATCCATATAAGATAAAAAAGAACCCTTTTTACAGAAAGACATCAGGTTTAACTTCTCTACTGAGAACAGTTACCACTTTGAAATCACCAAATGAGCATTCCTTAGCTTGCAGAGATTCACACACGCCTTGCTGTGACTGCAGCTTCCCCAAATCTAAAAGGAACCTAAACACACCCTGTAGCTGTGAGCCCAAAGCGAAAGTAAAAGCTGACATACAGCCCAGCTCCACCCACACTCTGCAAGCACTGATAAACACCAATTTCTGAAAGGTACATTCACTACAGCTATTTTATAAATACCCATTTCTTAAAGGTCCTCTCACACGACAAAATACTGAACTGCAGCCATATTAAATAATAAATCAGAGGCTGAACAAGTTAATACATTGTTGTATCCAATTAGTGCAATTGCTGATGATGTGATAGCCAGACAAGGCATTAATGAAATATCTGACAAAGTTGAAGAGGTCATCGGTTACTTTGAACTCCTGACTACAAAGATGTGCAGGTTAGGTGATTCTGGCCATGCTGAATTGCCCCTTAGGGTCCCCAGGGTTAGGTGGAGTGCTCTTCTGGAGCACTGTTACAGACCTGATGGGCCTAAGGACCTCCTTCTGCACTGCAGAGATTCTATGATTCTAAGAAGTTTTGGAAAGAGCAAAGTTTATTAGAAGGGTCGAATAGTCTGGATGATCTGTGAACACCTTCATGTATGATTTGTATCAGTTGGCTGAAGGCTGCGAATATGGTGATCTTAAGTCTGACATGATACGAGATCACATGGTAGATCCCTTTTCAATCCAAACAAGATTTAACTTTGGAGAAGGTGATACAGATGGTCAGATAATCTGAGATCTGTTTGCAAAATAGAATCGTGCCACGCCGTCCTGGCGGCAGCTCGCAATTCTCCGGCGCCGATTTACGGGTGCCCGCGGGATCGCTGCGTGCCGGTCGGGGATTGCTGAAAGCGGCCCCCCAGCGATTCTCCGAGCCTCGACGTGCCGAGTGCCTGCTGAGGTCCGCAAGCATGGGTTACGTATGGTCCCACCCGGCAGGACCTCGGAGTTATGTCTGCGGGGGCCATCCTGGTGGGGGTGGGGGGGGGGGATCCGACCCCAGGAGGGGCCTCCATGGCCTGCAACCGGGGCCTACCAATTGTCGGGCGGGCTGGTTCCGTGGGGGCCCATGTTCCTCCGCACCGGGTCCCTGTATTGCTCCACCATATTGCCTGGGGGCCGGCGCGGAGATGGGAACCTATGCGCATGCATGAACTCACGCCGACCGTGGCACACATGCGTGAACTCGCGTCAGAACTTGGCCGCAGGATTGGAGAATCCTGGCCTCTAGATATACCTTCTTGAATGCTGTCATTGAAGTGTCACTTCAATTAGAAGTGAATTAGACACAGGAGGGAGTGTTACAGTACTGCCTGATAGGGAACTGTGTGGTTAAACAAGCTCTGTAGCCACTTGCCACACAATTGTACGGAGCAGGAGGAATCAAGCTCCAGGTCAAAGCTACGTTGCAAGCACATTTCCAATGTGAGAACAAACAAACATGGGAAGAAATCTCTCTTCTGAGTAGTAAAGTCTGTGTTTACCTCAACCTCATCCAGAAAATCAAGAGGTAAACCAGCAAGGATCTTGTTCCAACTTTAAAAATAATTTTCAAAAACTATACACTGGGCTGGGGAGAAAGAAGACTGAGCACAGCATAATATTGAGAAACTATGTTGAACTATTTTCTGTATACTCCAAGGAAAATATCACCTCCACTTGGGCAGCATGGTGGCATACTGGTTAGCACTGCTGCCTGAAAGTGCCAAGGGCCAGGGTTCGATTCCAGCCTTGGGTGACTGTGATTGCACATCCTTCCCGTGTCTTCGTGGGTTTTCTCCGGGTGCTGTGGTTTCCTCCCAGTCCAAAGGTGTGCAGGTTAGGTGGATTGGCCATGCTAAAAGGAGTGTCCAAAGGTGTGCAGGTTAGGTGGGGTTAGGGGTATGGGGATAGGGCGGGAGAACTGACCCCGTGTAGTTTCCATTGCAGGATTCCCTCCAGCTGAGCTCCATGGTTGAGGGCATCGGCACTATGGTTCAGACAATAGGGCGCCTCCACCACTGGAAGCACGAGATGACTTTGAGGCCTCTGGAGCTCACTCGAGCTGCCCCTCCATCCCATGGAGTAACCCAGGGCCAGGAAGCACCCCGAGGGGAGAGGAAGGGATGGGGCCCATCCCAAAGCTCCTGCCAGGGAGGTGCTGGAAGTCTCCAGCCCTTCTAAATCCCACCCTCCTGACACCGGTATATCTCCTATGAAGCGGGCCAAACAGGCGGACACATCACCTGTGACATCCGAAGAAGATCAGCAAGGCCCCTCCAGGTCCAGGCCTTCCACAGACACCTGCCAAAGGTATCACATACCAGAGGGTGCAGAAATCTGTTTGCCACCTCCACTCCTGATGTTCAGAAGGAGGCCACAGAAGCGTAGAACGATTCAGGACCACTAAGTTAGCATGGATGTAGTTGCACAGTGTTAATCAGGGAGAAGGGGGCACCCAATGTAAACGCGCTCAATTAAAACATTTGCACTACTACTCTGAGCTGGTTCTCAATCTAACATATTTCCACAAGTGGGAGGGTTGACTTGGGGCTGGCACTGGGGCTATGGGGGTGGGGGATGGGTTAGCTTAACACACCTCAAACCCATGGTTCCACAGGCCCTCCACACTCTCGCAGGACTGAAAGAATATGAGAGTAGCAGTGACAGACACTCGAGTATGACAGTATCCCCAGTCTATGACCGAAACCTTGATCCATCTCCCACACTGGCTCCACCCCCATAAAAGAACGTGGCCCATAAGGAGGAGCCCCCTTCACACAACCGGGGATCATCAAAGCGGTCAGTGGAATATTATCAATAAGACTTGAGCCAGACTTTCTCAGAGAATGAAGAGCACCAAAGCTCATCTCACAGCGAATCACAGTTGTCATAATATACACACAAGTATATGATGGTGCACAGACAGGCAGTGATTGACACACAGGATGACCAGTGAACACACAGAATACAGCAGCCAATCACCAGACAGGACACAGCCACTATAAAGCCAGAGGGCACTAGTTTTCCATCTCTCTTCGGATCCAGCCTCTGAGACAGTCAGAGCTCATGAGTTCAATAAAAGAGAGTTGCATTTATTCAAGTGTTGAAAGCCTGTCTCTCTCACTGCTGCAGTAAACGCAGTCCTCGCAGACCCAGCTTACCCAACACATCATGGTACCAGTGAGTTATGCTCGTGTTTGACGGACCTACCTTGAGATAATCTGCCTTTGACCAGCGATCAGCCACCCGGTAACATGGACAGCGTCCGCCCTCCCCCCGCAGCTCCGCATCGGCGGCAACCTCGGTGCTAACTGGAAGATTTTCAAGCAGAAGTTCCAGCTATATCTTTAACCCACCGACCTCGGATGCCAGGAAGCTTGCTCTCTTCCTCTCTGCAGCCGGGGACCACGCTATCCACATCTTTAACTCCCTCACCTTTGCTGAAGCTGAGGACAAGACAAAGTTTAAAACAGTCCTGCTGAAGTTCGACAGCCACTGTGACATCGAAGTCAATGAAAGCTTTGAACGCTATGTGTTCCAGCAGAGGCTTCAGGGTAAGGATGAACCTTTTCAGTCCTTTTAACCCATCTTCGTATCCTCACGCAGTCCTGCAACTATGGCTCCTCTTCCAACTCCATGATCTGCGACCAGATCGTTTTCGGGGTCCACTCCGATCCCCTTCGCCAGCAGCTCCTTAAAAGTTAAGTAGCTCACAATTACCATCGCCATCGAGACCTGCGTCCTACATGAGCAAGCTAATAACGTTTTGAAATTGTAGGATCCAACAGAGCTTCCCTGCTCGGTGCTCGGGCCTGCAAACTCCTGAACCTTGTGCAGCGGGTTCACACCATGTCGCCCGCTGAGACAACGGCCTCACCAGATGTCAACTTCCAAACCCAATTAGGTGACATCATAGCACAATACCAGTGTATTCGAGGGTATGGGCACACTCCCCTACCGATACAAGATACTTCTGAAACCGAATGCCACACCTGTGGTCCATGCACCGCGTCGAGTGCCGGCGCCCCTTAAGGACCCCCTCAAGCAGCAGCTGCAAGGCCTCCAGGACCAGGGCGTCATTTCTCAGGTCACTGAACCTACGGACTGGGTTAGCTCCGTGGTTTGTGTCAAAAAACCGTCAGGGGAAACTCGCATTTGTATCGACCCCAAAGATTTGAACCGTAACATCATGAGGGAACACTACCCAATACCTAAACGAGAAGAGCTAACCAGCGAAATGGCTCACGCCAAGTTTTTCACGAAGCTGGATGCCTCCCAAGGGGTTTCGGCAAATACAGCTGGACGCGTCCAGTCGAAAGCTGTGCACATTTAACACCCTGTTTGGTCGTTACTGTTACAACCGGATGCACTTTGGCATCATCTCCGCTTCGGAGGTGTTCCACTGAATAATGGAGCAAATGATGGAGGGCATCGAGGGGGTGCGAGTGTACGTCGATAACATCATTGTCTGGTCCACAACTCCTCAGGAGCACATCGATTGCCTCAAGCGCGTGTTCCATAGGATCCACGAGCATGGCCTCCGACTCAACAGAGCCAAATGCTCGTTCGGTCAAGCAGAAATAAAGTTCCTTGGCGACCATATTTCGCAGTTCAGTGTGCAGCCAGATGCAGATAAGGTGGCGGCGATCAATGCTATGAAGACACCGGAGGACAAGAAGGCAGTTCTCCGCTTCCTAGGGATGGTCAACTTCCTGGGGAAGTTTATCCCCAACCTTGCATCTCACACCACAGCTCTCCGCAACCTTGTTAAAAAACCACCTACTTCCAGTGGCTTCCTGCTCATGAGCGAGAGTGGCGTGAGCTCAGGGCGAAACTCACCAAGGCCCCGGTACTGGCGTTTTTCAACCCTGCCAAGGAGACGAATATCTCCACCAACGCGAGCCAGGCTGGCATTGGGGCGGTGCTCCTCCAGCGGGACAAATCCTCCTCCTGGGCCCCAGTCATATATCCATCTAGACTAGAGCCATGACACCTACTGAGCAGTGATATGCTCAAATCGAAAAAGAATGCCTGGGCCTCCTCACAGGGATTGACAAATTCCATGATTACGGGTGTGGACTCCCCAAATGCACAGTCGAGACAGACCTGGTCTACACCCCGGGCAAGGAGCTCATTGTGGCCGACGCACTCTCAAGATCCATCACCACGCCGTGCGAGCAGGCGGACTTCGTCTGTCAAATCGACGCTCATGTGAAGCTCTGTGCATCCAACTTTCCGGCCACTGATGAAAGAGTCGTGCAGATTTGTCAGGAAATGGCCAGGGATCCTTTCCTCCAGCAGGTCATGCGCCATCTCAGGGATGGTTCGCAAAAGGGGCAGTGCCCATAGTTCTATAATATAAAAGACGATCTGGCAGTAGTCGATGGCATACTAATGAAACTGGATAGGACAGTAAACCCAGAGTATGCGAGAGCTCGTCCTCGGCCAACTCCACGAGGGTCACCTGGGAGTCAAAAAGTGTCGCCGTCGAGCCTGAGAGGCAGTATATTGGCCAGGCACAGTCAGGCTATCGTCAACACGGTCCTCAATTGCCCAACGTGTCAACGGTTCCAGCCGGCTCAGCCTAAAGAGACTCTACAGCCGCATGAACTGGTGTCCTCCCCATGGACCAAGGTTGGCATTGATCTCTTTCATGCCAAGGGCCAAGACTATGTCCCCCTCGTGGACTATTTTGCTAACTACCCCGAGGTGGTCAGACTGACTGACCTCACATCAGCAACACCTCATCAAGGCATGTAAAGAGACCTTTGCCCGTCATGGCATTCCACTTACAGTTATGACTGACAATGGCCCTTGCTTCTTCAGTCAGGAGTGGACAGATTTTGCCCGGCAGTACAATTTCACGCACGTCACTTCAAGCCACCACTCCCCCCAGTCGAATGGGAAAGCTGAAAAGGGGGTCTGATGTGACCATCAATTCACTCTGAGACACGAGTTGGAGTAAATTATGGCTTTAATCGGCTTACAACTGAGCCTGCCTGCGACTGCACGATACTGAGGGCGGTCTCGCAGGACCGCAGCACTTATACTCCCTAAAGGGGGGCGGAACCAAGGGCGGAGCCCTGTACCTGCTCCTCATCTCCCCCTGTGGGCAAAGCCGCACAGTGGCTCACAGATGGGGCCCACAGGGACAACAGTAAGGTACAGTGTGAATTACCAGTTACACATTCACCACATTGACCCCCTGTTAAAAAAGTCAAGTCCGGCGGGGATGACAGGTCTACAAGTTCAGTTGGTCCGGCGCCCGGATCGTGCGTTGCGACTGACGAAGCACAGGTGTTGCAGCCGTTTCAGATGGCTGTGGAAGGATGTTCTGTGCGGGGGTGGACTCCGGGGTGGCTCTTCCTGAGCTTCGTTCCTGCGGACTGGTGTGCCGGGTGGAAGGGAGCGCGGGAAGCAAATAGGTGCGGGGGCGTGGGAGGTCGGGTGGGGTGTAGTGTGGGGGGGTGTATCAGAGGTAGTGGTGGTAGAGCCTGCGGGTGCCAGGTCCTGGAGGGAAACGGTGTCTTGCCGGCCATCGGGGTGTTCAAAATACGCGTAGTGGGGGTTCGAGTCCAGGAGCTGGACCCTCTCGACCAGTGGGTCGGTCTTATGTGTCCAAAAGTGTTTACAAAGGAGGACAGGGCCGTGTGTCCTCAACCAGGACGGAAGCGAGGCCCCCGTGGTAGTTCCCCGAGGGAAGACAAATAAGCGATCATGAGGAGTCTGATTCGTGGCCGAACAAAGGGGGGACCTAATAGCATGGGGCGCATCGGGGAGGACCTCCTGCCAGTGGGAGATCGGGAGATTCCTGGACCGTAGGGTCAGTAGGACGGTCTTCCAGACCATCGCAATCTCCCTCTCCACCTGCCCTTTCCCCCTGGGGTTATAACTGGTAGTCCTGCTCGAGGCGATGCCCTTGCTGGGCAGGTACTGATGCAGTTCGTCGCTCATGAAGGACGAACCCCTGTCACTCTGGGCATAGTTGAGGAAACTGAACAGGATGAAGACGCTGTGCAGGGCTCTGATAACAGTGGGGGTGGTCATATCGGGGCATGGGATGGCAAAAGGGAAACGGGAGAACTCGTCTATAATGTTGAGAAAGTAGGTGTTACGGATGTTAGAAGGGAGCCGCTCTTTGAAATCAATACTCAGACGTTCAAAGGGCCGGGATGCCTTTACCAGGTGGGCTTTGTCTGGTCTATAGAAGTGCGGTTTACACTCCGCGCAGATCGGGCAATTCCTGATGACGGCTTTAACCTCCTCGGTGGAGAAGGGTAGGTTGCGGGCCTTGATGTAATGGGCGAGCCGGGTGACCCCCGGATGGCAGAGGTCATTGTGGATAGCCTGTAGTCGGTTGTCTTGCGCAATGCCACATGTGCCGTGGGACAGGGCATCTGGGGGCTCATTGAGCTTCCCAGGATGATACACTATATCGTAATTATAGGTGGAGAGTTCAATCCTCCACCGCAAGATTTTGTCATTCTTGATCTTGCCCCGCTGCGAGTTGTCAAACATGAAGGCAACCGATCGTTGGTCGGTGATGAGGGTAAACCTCCTACCTGTGAGGTAGTGCCTCCAGTGTCGTATCGCCTCCACAATGGCTTGAGCTTCCTTTTCGACTGAGGAGTGTCGAAGTTCCGAAGTGGAGAGGGCTCAGGAAAACAATGCTACCGGCCTGCCTGCTTGGTTAAGGGTGGCAGCGAGAGCAACCTCTAATGCATCGCTCTCCACCTAGAATGGGATGAACTCGTCTACCGCATGCATGGCGGCTTTGGCGATGTCCGCCTTAATGCAGTTGAAGGCCTGGCGAGCCTCGGCTGACAGTGGGAAGAGTGTGGTCTTTTTTTTTTTTTTAATAATTTTTATTGAAAAATTTTGAATTTATACAACAACGAACCATAATAAAATACCAAAAATAATAGCAATCATAAACATTCGCCCCATCTCCATGAACAACACAGCATATTAACAACGCAAATTAACACAATAATAAGTTACATAATAGAAACTACAATAAGGAACACCCTCCCCTTCCCCCCCCCCCCCCCCCCCCCCCCCCCCCACCCCCCCGGTTGCTGCTGCTATTGACCAACATACCTATCTTTGAGCCAGGAAGTCCAGAAAAGGCTGCCATCGTTTATAGAACCCTTGTATTGATCCTCTCAGGGCAAATTTGACCCTTTCCAATTTTATAAATCCCGCGATGTCACTGATACAGGTCTCCACACTTGGGGGCCTTGCATCCTTCCACTGTAGCAGAATCCTTCGACGGGCTACTAGGGACGCAAAGGCCAGGACACCGGCCTCTTTCGCCTCCTGCACTCCCGGCTCTACCGCAACTCCAAAAACCGCGAGTCCCCACCCTGGTTTGACCCTGGATCCAACCACCCGCGACACCGTCCCCGCCACCCCCTTCCAGAATTCTTCCAGTGCTGGGCATGCCCAGAACATATGGGCGTGGTTCGCTGGACTCCCCGAACATCTGGTGCACCTGTCCTCACCCCCAAAGAACCTACTCATCCTAGTCCCGGACATGTGGGCCCGGTGCAGCACCTTCAATTGGATGAGACTAAGCCTCGCACATGAGGAGGAAGAGTTGACTATCTCCAAGGCATCCGCCCAAGTCCCGTCCTCTATCTGCTCCCCGAGTTCCTCCTCCCATTTAGCCTTCAGCTCCTCCACTGATGACTCCTCCACCTCCTGCATTACCTTATAGATGTCAGACCCTTCCCCTCTCCGACCCACACCCCCGAAAGCACTCTGTCCATCGTCCCCCGCGAGGGCAGCAAAGGGAATTCCTCTACCTGTCGCCTAGCAAACGCCTTTACCTGCAAGTATCTGAACATGTTCCCTTGGGGAAGGCCAAATTTATCTTCCAGTTCCCCCAGGCCCGCAAACCTCCCGCCAATAAACAGGTCCCTCAATTTACTGATGCCCACCCTTTGCCACCCCCTAAATCCCGCAACCCTGTTCCCTGGGATGAACCAATGATTGCCACCCAATGGAGCCTCCATCGAGCCCCCTGTTTCCCCTCTATGCCGTCTCCACTGTCCCCAGATTCTTAGGGTCACCGCCACCACCGGGCTCGTGGTAAACCTCTTAGGGGAGAGCGGCAACGGCGCCGTTACCATGGCACCCAGGCTCGTACCTCTACATGATGCCATTTCCATTCTTTTCCACACCGCCCCTTCCCCTCCATCACCCATTTACGCACCATTGACACATTGGCCGCCCAATAGTACCCCAGAAGGTTGGGCAGCGCCAGTCCGCCTCTATCCCTCCCTCGCTCCAGGAACACCCTCTTCACTCTCGGAGTCCCATGTGCCCACACAAAGCTCAAAATACTGCTAGTCACTCTCCGAAAGAAGGCCCTGGGGATAAAGATGGGCAGGCACTGAAAGAGGAACAAGAACCTCGGAAGCACCGTCATTTTGACGGACTGCACCCTCCCCGCCAACGACAATGGCAGCATGTCCCACCTCTTGAACTCCTCCTCCATCTGATCTACAAGTCTGGTGAAGTTATGCTTGTGAAGAGTCCCCCAGTCCCTGGCCACCTGCACCCCCAGGTACCTAAAGCTCTCCCCTGCCCGCCTAAGTGGGAGCCTACCAATTCCTTCCTCCTGGTCTCCAGGGTGCACCACAAACACCTCACTCTTGCCTAAATTTAGTTTATAACCTGAAAAGGTCCCGAACTCAGCCAGCAACTCCATCACCCCCGGCATTCCTCCCACCGGGTCCGCCACATACAGTAACAGGTCATCGGCATACAACGACACCCTATGTTCCTCCCCACCTCGCACCAACCCTCTCCAACTCTCTGAATCCCTCAACGCCATCGCCAGCGGCTCGATTGCCAGTGCAAACAACAGGGGGGACAGGGGGCAACCCTTCCTGGTCCCTCGGTAAAGCCGGAAGTACTCCGACCTCCTCCCATTCTTGGCCACGCACGCCATCGGGGCCTCATATAGCAGCCTTACCCATCTAATGAACCCTTCACCAAATCCAAACCTCCCCAACACCTCCCATAGGTACCCCCACTCCACTCTATCGAAGGCCTTCTCCGCATCCAGCGCCACCACTATTTCTGCCTCCCCCTCAATCGCCGGCATCATGATGACATTCAACAATCTCCGCACATTCGTGTTCAACTGCCTTCCCTTCACAAAACCTGTCTGGTCCTCTATCCTGGTGGCCAGGATTTTTGCCAGCACCTTGGCATCTACGTTGAGGAGAGATATGGGCTTGTATGAACCACACTGCTGGGGGTCCTTGTCCCTCTTTAAAATTAACGAGATCAGCGCCCGCGACATCGTCGGGGGCAAAGTCCCCCCTTCCCACGCTTCATTAAGTGTCCGCACCAGCAAGGGGCCCACTAGGTCCACAGACTTTTTATAAAATTCCACCGGGAACCCATCCGGCCCCGGTGCCTTCCCTGACTGCATCTGCCCGATCCCCTTAACTAGCTTCTCCAGCTCAATCGGCACCCCCAACCCCTCCACCTGCTCCTCCTGCACCTTCGGGAAAGAAAGCCCGTCGAGGAACCTCTCCATTCCCCTCCTCTCCCCCGTTGGCTCCGACCGGTACAGTTCCCCGTAAAAGTCCTTGAAGACCTCATTCACCTCTACCTCCTTCCGCACCACATTCCCACTCTTGTCTCTCACTCCAGCAATTTCCTTAGCCGCATCCCGCTTGCGGAGCTGATGAGCCAGCATCCTACTCGCCTTTTCACCATGTTCGTATAGTGCCCCTTGTGCCTTCCTCCACTGTGCCTCCGCCTTTCTAGTGGTCAGCAAATCAAATTTAGCCTGCAGGCTGCGCCTCTCCCCCAACAGTCCCTCCTCTGATGCCTCTGCGTACCTCCTGTCTACCTCCAGCATCTTTCCCACCAGTCTATCCCTCTCACTCCTCTCCCTGTGTGCCTGGATGGCTATCAGCTCCCCACAAATCACTGCCTTCAGGGCTTCCCAGACCACCCCCACCTGAACCTCCCCCATATCATTCACGTCGAGGTACCCCTCAATACTTGCCCGGACCCTCCTACACACCTCCTCCTCCGCCAACAACCCCATATCCAACCGCCACAACGGGCGCTGGTCCCGCACCTCCCCCATCTCCAACTCTATCCAATGCGGAGCGTGGTCGGAGATTGCAATGGCCGAATATTCGGCTTCCTCCACTCTAGGAATCAGTCCCCTACTCACCACCAAGAAGTCTATCCAAGAGTAGACCCTATGTACGTGGGAGAAGAAAGAGTACTCGCGTGCCCTCGGCCTCACAAACCTCCATGGATCCACCCCACCCATCTGGTCCATAAACCCTCTCAGTACCTTGGCCGCCGCCGGCCTCCCTCCTACCCGTCCTAGAGCTGGACCGATCCAGTGAAGGATCCAACACCGTATTGAAGTCCGTCCCCCCCCCCCCCCATGATCAGACCTCCCGCCTCCAGATCCGGGACCCGTCCCAACATACGCCTCATAATGCCCGCTTTGTCCCAATTTGGGGCATACACACTAGCAAGTACCACCTTCTCTCCTTATAGCCTGCCCCTAAACATAACATACCTACCCCACTTATCCGCCCCCACCTCAGATGTCTCAAACAACACATTTTTTCCCACCAGAATCGCCACTCCCCGGTTCTTCACATCCAACCCAGAGTGGAAAACCTGCCCCGCCCACCCCTTCCTCAGACGGACCTGGTCCGCCACATTCAGGTGGGTCTCCTGAAGCATTGCCACATCTGCCTTTAGCCCCCTCAGATGAGCAAGTACCCTCGAACGCTTCACCAGCCCATTCAGTCCTCTCGCATTCCAGGTGACCAACCGGATCAGAGGGCGTCCCGCCCCCCCCCCCCCCCCCCCCCCCCGTCGACTAGCCATAGCCCGTCGACAGCCCGCCCCAGGCCAGCACCCCCTGCCCGACCCAGTCCCCACAGCGACAACACCTCACCTCTGTCCCCCCAGCCCCCACCAGCTCCTTCCTGACCCTACCAGCAGCAACCCGGTATTCCCCTTTCCCCCCCTCCCTTCCCCCCCAGGCTAGGAACCCTCCTAGCCGCGAACCGTCCTCCATTATACTTCCGTGGGTCAGCTAACTTCTGCTGACCCTGGAAACTCCCGCCAATAATCCGACCCCTCCCAAAGTGTGATCATTCCCCCAATCTTTCCCTCCTCCAGGCACCGCTCCAGCGCGGGGAAGAACCAGTTAAGGCCCCGCCTCCCCCCGTCATCATCTCCACCCCCCAGCCCGGGAAACCAAAGGAAAGCCCGCGCTTTCGCACTGCCCCACCACACCCTTCTGACGCAGCTCCCAAATACCAACCCCACTCCATACCCCCAACCCGACATAGAATACAACAAACCCCCCCGACCCTCCCCACAAGATACAAAACTCAAACAATGCCCCACAGCAAAAAAAACATAACAGAAAAACACCCCCATAAATACCCATATCAAAATTGCAAAAGTACAAAAAAAAAGAGAACACAGCAACAGCAGAATCCAGCAATAAAGTGTTACAACCGACCCCGCAACCCTCAACCCCTAGCTCAAGTCCAGTTTCTCCATCCGCACGAAGGCCCACGCCTCCTCCGGGGAATCAAAATAATAATGTCGGTCCGAATAAGTTACCCACAGGCGCACGGGCTGCAAAATTCTGAACTTTATCTTTTTCCTGTAAAGCACCTCTTTCGTCCGATTAAATCCAGACCGCCGCTTAGCCACCTCCGCACTCCAATCCTGGTAGACCCGCACTACCCCATTCTCCCAATTGCTGCTCTTCACCTTCTTAGCCCAGCGCAGCACACACTCCCGATCACTGAACCGGTGGAACCTCACCAGCACCACACGCGGGGGTTCATTCTCCTGGCCTCCTGGCCAGCACCCTGTGCGCTCCCTCCAGCTCCAAGGGCAGATGGAAAGACCCGGACCCCACTAGCGAGTTCAGCATCGTAGCCACGTAGGTTGTCAGGTCCGAACCCTCTAGCCCCTCCGCAAGGCCCAAGATCCGCAGATTTTTCCGCCTCATGCGGTGGTCAAGCTCCTCGAAGCGTTCCTGCCACTTCTTGTGGATTGCCTTGTGTCCCTCCACCTTACTCACGAGGACCCCGGCCTCCTCCTCTCGTTCAGTGGCCTGCGTCTGCAACTCCTTGATGGCAGCACCCTGGGTCCTCTGAATCTCCGAGAGCCTTTTGTTCGTTTCCTGCAGAGAGCTCAGTACCTCAGCCTTGAAGTCTGCAAAACAGCGCAGGAGAGCAGCTTGTTGCTCCAGGGCCCACTGCTTCCACTCCTCTGGAGCTCCGCCGGCCGCCATCTTGGATTGTTTCCCCCATTTTTTCTGGGGAGCTGCTGCCGTTTTTTCCCCCTTTCCACTCCGAGTTCGAGTCATGGACTGCGGGGAAAGTCGATCAGCACACCTTCTCCCACCGGGAGACGTCGAAAAATTTCTGTTTTGGGCTCTAAAAAGAGCCGAAAAGTTCGTTTAAAACGGGAGCTCCCAAATGTGCGGCTTCCTACGTCATGGCCGCCACCGGAAGTCGGAATAGTGTGGTCTTAAATAATGGGAGGGCTTTGTCCGCATATTGGGGGACCCACTAGGCATAGTATGAAAAAAATCCGAGGCATCTCTGGAGGGCCTTGGGACAGTGAGGGAGAAGGAGTTGTGGTCAGGGTCGGGTCCTAGGACCCTGTTTTCCACGACGTAGCCGAGGATGGCTAGCCTGGTAGTGCGGAAAACGCATTTCTCCTTATTGTAGGTGAGATTGAGTTTTTGGGCGGTTTGGAGAAATCGGTGGAGATTGGCGTCGTGGTCCTGCTGGTCATGGCCGCAGATGGTGACGTTATGCAAGTACGGAAAAGTGACCCGCAGCCCGTACTGGTCCACCATTCAGTCCATTGCTCGTTGGAACACCGAAACCCCATTCGTGACGCCAAAGGGAACCCGGAGGAAATAGAAGAGGCGGCCGTCTGCCTCGAACGCTGTGTAGTGGCGGTCCTCCGGGCGGATTAGGAGCTGGTGGTATGCAGACTTCAGATCCACCGTGGAGAACACGCGGTACTGTGCGATCTGATTTACCATGTCTGCAATCCGGGGGAGGGGGTACGCATCGAGGTGTGTGAACCAGTTAATAGTCTGGCTGTAATCAACCACCATCTGGAGCTTTTCCCCGGTTTTGATGACCACCACCTGAGCTCGCCAGGGGCTATTACTGGCCTCTGTGACTCCTTCACGCAAAAGACGCCGGACTTCGAATCTGATAAACACCCTGTCCTGCAGACTATACCTCCTGCTGCGAGTGGCCACTGGTTTGCAGTTGGCAGTGAGATTAGCGAAGAGTGGAGCGGGGCCGATATTCAGAGTTGCTAGGCTGCATATAGTGAGTGGGGGCAGGGGTCCATCAAAGCTGAGTGTTAGGCTCCTGAGGTTGCACTGGAAATCCAGTCCTAGGAGCAGAGGGGCGCAGAGGTCTGGGAGCACATACAATTGGAAATTAGTGTAATCGGCGTCCTGTGTAGTCAGAGTCGCAGTAGTGCGCCCCTGTATTTGAACTGAGTGCGACCCCGAGGCGAGGGAGATTGTTTGCTGTGTCGGGAATATCGGGAGCGAGCAGCGCCTTGCCAAATCTGGGTGAACGAAGCTCTCAGTGCTCCCGGAGTTGAACAGGCACAGTGTCTCGTATCCGTTGATCCGGACGGACATCATGGAGCTCTTGAGGTGCTTGGGCCGCGTCTGGTCCAAGGTGACTGCGCCGAGTTGAGGGTAGTCAGTGGCGTGGTCAGCGGTGCTGGAGCGGCCCCGCGATGACTGTCCGCGAAGGTCGTAATCTTCGAGTGGCGTGGCGCGTGATGGCCAAGTTGATCGCACGTGGCAGGCGGCGAGGAAGATGGTGTCCAAGATGTCGACCCCCCCATGGATCGCACATGGCTGGCCTCGTGGGGGAGGATGGCCAAGGTCGCGGTCCCCGTGAGTCGCATATGTTGTGTGGAGGCGGAGTCGGCAGATGCACTGCCACATTGTGGGGTCTGCGGGCCTGAGTCGGAGGAGCGAGTGTTCGAGTTAGGGTTTGAGTTTTTTTGATTTGGCCAGGCAGACCTTAGCGAAGTGCCCTTTTCGCCCGCAGCAGATCGCGTTGCGGCCGGGCATTGCTGCCGGGGGTGTTGGGGCTGGCCGTAAAAATGGCACGATAGTCCTCCGTGGTGGGCGGGTGGCTGCGCGGCGGCGCAGGCCTGGGGTAGCCTTTGGTTGGGGGTCCACGATGGGGTTGCGTGATCGGCCGGGAACATTGTTAGGCTTTGGAAAGCGACCTCCAATGAGGTCGCTAGTTTTACTGTGTCCTCCAGGTCCTGGGCCCCTTTTCTCAAGGAGCCGCACATAATAAGATCGGACCCCCGCAATGTATACGTCTCGGACGGCGAGTTCCATGTGCTGAGTGGCAGTCACGGCCTGGTAGTTACAGTCGCGTGCTAGGGCTTTGAGGTCGCACAGATAGTCATCTAGCGACTCCCCAGGGCGCTGGCGACGTGTTGTGAAGATGTGTCGCGCGTAGACTTCGTTCACGGGCCGCACGTACAGGCGGTCGAGTATCGCGAGGGCCTCAGTGTAAGAGTTAGCTTCATCAAGTTGAGTAGAAATACGATGGCTCACCCGTGCGTGGAGAAGACTTAGTTTCTGTTCATCTGTAATGGAGGAGGTCGTCGACGCAGCCAGGTAGGCCTTGAAGCACCGTAGCCAATGCAATAAAATTTCCTTTGCCTCTGCAGCCTGTGGATTGAGTACCAGTCGGTCAGGTTTGAGGGCTGATTCCATCGTAGTTCTTTAAGTTGAATAAATTGATGTGACCATCAATTCACTCTGAGACATGAGTTGGAGTAAACTGTGGCTTTAATTGGCTTACAATAGAGCCTGCCTGCGACTGCACGATACTGAGGGCGGACTCGCAGGACCGCAGCACTTATACTCCCAAAAGGGGGTGGAGCCCTGTACATGCTCCTCATCTCCCCCTGATGGCAGAGCCGCACAGTGGCTCACAGATGGGGCCCACAGGGACAACAGTAAGGTACAGTGTGAATTACCAGTTACACATTCACCGCAGGGTCCACGTTGTTAAAAAACAGTGTAAAGCTGCTGACTCGGGTTCGGATTTTAACCTGGCGCTGTTAGCCTACAGGGCGACTCCTTTGTCCGCTGGCCTGTCCCCAGGACAGCTGCTAATGAACCGCACACTACGGACGACGGTGCCAGCCATCCACATTCCGGACCTTGACAATTTTCCGGTCCTGCAAAGAATGCAACAGTCTCGGGCCCAATGCAAGTCGGCGTACGACGCCCACGCCACAGATCTCCCTGCTCTCGTCCCTGCTGACCGAGTTTATGTTCAGCTACCTGACGGAGGCTGGTCTGCCACAGCTGTGGTGGTCAAGCAAGTGGCCCTGAGATCATTTCTCGTTCGCATGCACGATGGCTCCTTTCTTCGGCGTAATAGGCGGGCACTGCGGCTGCTTCCACGCTCGACCGTGATGTCCCGCCTCGCCTGCTGATTCCTCAGGGCGCGTCCTTCCACGAGGTCACCGATCTGCCAGTTCTTTTACCAACCTCTACATTGGAGGCAGCTCCGCCCGTTGAGGGCAGGCGGCCTCTGACCCACCCTTGAGGCGGTCAACCAGAATTCGTCGCCCGCCACAGAGACTGAATTTATAGACTGAATGTTTCATTTACTTGTGATCCAATTACACATCTGTACATATTGTTTCTTCCTAATTTGTTGTATGCCCTCTATCTGCACTCGACACCTTCCCATGGAAATACGTTCACGTACTTTGTATATAATCAGGCTCCTACACACACTCACTATTTATTGACCTGTACACATTTTTTTTAAAGTAAAAAGAAAAGGAGGGGGATGCCATAATATACACACAAGTATATGATGGTGCACAGACAGGCAGTGATTGACACACAGGATGACCAATGAACACACAGAACACAGCAGCCAATCACCAGACAGGACACGACCACTATAAAGCCAGAGGACACTAGCTTTCCCGTTCTCTTGGGATCCAGCCTCTGAGACAGTCAGAGCCCGTGAGCAACAACACGAACATACACTATGTGGTAGCAGGATAGTCTGGTCAGGTTAGCCTCAGGTCTCCAGTCAACTCAGCATAGTGTCAACCCACAGTCAAAGTATGTTTAATAGTTAACAGTTCAATAAAATCGAATCGCATTTCTTCAAGTGTTGGAAGCCTGTCTCTCTCACTGCTACAGTAAACGCAGTCCTCGCAGACCCAGCTTACCCAACACATCAGATAGCACAAGTGGATTGCACAGTGGCTTCACAGCGCCAGGGTCCCAGGTTCGATTCCCCGCTAGGTCACTGTCTGCACGTTCTCCTCGTGTGTGCGTGGATTTCCTCCGGGTGCTCCGGTTTCCTCCCACAGTCCAAAGACGTGCAGGTTAGATAGATTGGACATGATAAATTGACCAAAAAGTTTATGAGGGGTTATTGCGTTAAAGGGATAGGGTGGAAGTAAGGGCTTAAGTGGCTCGGTGCGCCGAATGGCCTCCTTCTACACTGTATGTTCTATGTTCTATCCATTGTCTGCAGGGGGTGAAAGGCCAACATGTTAGCATGCTACCTATCCCTGTGCCCAAGCCTGGTTGGCACTGTGGGCTCTGTCCCGACACCCCCCCCCCCCCCTCTACTTCGCACACCTGGCCCTATCGTTGCCTTGCCCCTGTGGGGGCCTCTGGCCCTTGTGCCCGTCCCAGCTGCCAGGGGTATCATCAGCTGCTGCTGCCCTTGCCAGCAGTACGCTCTGTGGCCCCTGTTACCAGACTCCAAACGAACTGATTCTCCATCCCGATTTTGGTGCCAGGCAACGGAGAATCCTGTCTGATTCCCTGCATTAGAGAATATGGAATAAACATACTTATCTTCCCATAAAGGATTCGTGAGATTTAAATTTTAACCAGGTCCAATGTACACTGGAATAAATAGAGGGGAAAAAACTTCAGGACCTCGCCGTCCAGCACTTCCAACAGGTGCTTACACTCAGAATCAGTCACCTTTTTGACATGGATAAACGCAGTCCCTAATCACAGTTCGACATCAGCTAAAAGTACATCGGCTGACAATTGAGAGTCAGTGACTTGTACCTGTGACAAGTGACCTTGGTGAATTACAGCCTGTTTATATACACGATGTAACTGCAAACAGACCTGCACATTGAGAGCCAGTTCCATTTCGCCTTTGACCGAGCACAATAATTTTAATTGAACAGGTTCAAATGGTCACACTCTCTTCTTCAACCCCTGCCCTATATATTATTGGTTAGCCACCAGCCAGGGACTTTATTTATTCAATGCATGTATTTATGACTCAATTTATTTGTTCGTTCACAGGAGGTGGGCAATTACAAGCAAAGCCAGCACTTATTGTCCATTGCTAATTGCCTTTGAGAAAGCAATGGTGATCCGCCTTCTTGGACAGTGACAGACCACGTGGTGAAAGTACACCCGCAGTGCTTTTTGGAAAGGAGTTCCAGGAGTTTGACCCAGCGGCGATGAAGGAAGTGATACATTTCCAAGCCAAGTTGGCATGTGGCTCAGAGGGGAACTTGCAGGTGGTGCTGTTCCCATCTGCCTGCTGCCCTTGTGCTTCTAGGTGGTAGAGGTTGTGAATTTGACAAGTGCTGCCAAAGTCATTTTGGCAAGTTGCTACAGTGCACTTTGTAAATGGTACACACTGCAGGTACTGTGCGCCGGCTGTGGATGGAGTGAATGTTTAAGGTAAATAAGATTTTGATGCATAATCTTTTTGTGGTTCCATCCTCATGCTGGTTTGTTGCCATCTGTGAGTCTGTCTTTCAGGACAGGTTATTCCATGTATAAAAAAAGTTTTACAAAAATAAAATTAACCTCTTCATGCAATGATGAACATAGAACATACAGTGCAGAAGGAGGCCATTCGGCCCATCGAGTCTGCACCGACCAACTTAAGTCCTCCCTTCCACCCTATCCTCATAACCCAATAACCCCTCCTCAACTTTTTGGTCACTAAGGGCAATTTATCATGGCCAATCCACCCAACCTGCACGTCTTTTGGACTGTGGTAGGAAACCGGAGCACCCAGAGGAAACCCACACAGACACGGGGAGAACGTGCAAACTCCGCACAGAGTGTGACCCAGGGGGGAATCGAACCTGGGACCCTGGCACTGTGAAGCCACAGTGCTATCCACTTGTGCTACCGTGCCGTGCTGATATTGCTAATGCGTATCTTGTGAGATGAATTGAGAATATGTTTAATAAGATAAAGATTTCAAACTCTAAAGTGAAAACTTTAGATCAATTATGGATCATACAAGCCTTCCCAAGAACCAATACAATGGAGTTTCAGCACCTACTGTTCTAGGATTTGATCTGCCCAGAATGATTCCCAGCGCATTATCCGTTCTGCTTGGATTCAAACTGTTAATGTTGTTTGTTATCCAGGAATTGTTTGAGAAGCATCAACAATGATGACCAGGCCACGGCACGGTAGCACAGTGGTTAGCACAGTTGCTTCACAGCTCCAAAGTCCCAAGTTCAATTCCGGCTTGGGTCACTGTCTGTGCGGAGTCTGCACGTTCTCTATGTGTCTGGGTGGGTTTCCTCCGAGTGCTCCGGCGGGACCTTGGCATGGAAGGGTCGGTTGACAGCCTGTGGCGGGCGGGGGGAAAAGAGGGGGGATCCGACCACAGTGGGGGCCCCCAATGCTTGCCGGCCTCTCTGACTGGGGGCCTCCTTTCTTACCCGCCGGCCACTGTAGTCCTGCACCATATTGTGCGTTACGCCACTGTGTAAGAGCGGATCCCGCGGCACCCAGTTTGTACTGGGATCAGCAGCTGGAGCAGCGTTAACTGGTGCCGTGCTGGTCCCCTGTAAGGGCTAGAATTAGTAGTGGGACGGCCCGTTCATGCTGTCATAAAACGCAATTGCATTTACGACGGCGTGGACACTCTTGCCGCGGGATTAGAGAATCCCACCCCCATATCTAGACTACGGGCAGACAGTTACTGCACCGAGTTCTAGCTGAATTATAGCCAGATTGACAAATGGAAATCAATCCCACACACCACATACTGTAGTTATACTGAAGCTCCCGATCTGAAACCAGCACATGCCACCTTTGCCATGCACTTGGTCGACCCTTTTGTTATGGCAGTTCAATGTCAGTTTGTCAAAGGTGGAACTCCAGTTCAGATGCAAGTACAGAAATGCAAATCTTGGACAGAATTCTCCCATTTGAGACAGGTCTGAATTCCTCTGCCTGCCCACTGCAAGATCACCACGGGCAGGACGCATGTAAAAGTCCAATGACCTTGGGCAGTTATTTCTGGTCGCCGGGAGGGCGTGGCTGGAGAATCCCGCCCCAAATCCCGTGGCAGGCCGGAGATGGGGAATGTTTCCAGCTACAGAAGCTGACTGGAAACCATGCCATATCGTCTGGCCCCGACCTTATTAATTATGCAACTGTGGGTTTTGCGCCGTTATGTATTTATATTGATTTGTGAGAAGCAGCACTGATGCTGCATTGAACACTGTATACTGATCTATACATGGCGTCACCAGAAGTGGCGTCACCGATTACTAGTGGGGTAACTATGCAGAGTAAAGAAGCAGCCCGTACTGAACACACCTCATTAATAAAGCTCCTTTAGTTTGTCAGCCTCTGTGCCTCCTAGCATCAACCCTGCGGACACAAAGAAGTGCCATGTTCTGTGGCAGGACGGGCTTGACTGCATCCGTCCCGCCATAATATCTGGGTGCCAAATTTAAAAGGCGCACATCACTCCTGAAGAAAGAAACTGGATCTCCAGCAACACTCTGAATCTGGATAATGGTCTTCCTCGATGACCCCGAAGCTAGGAGATCCACCTGATAGAATCTCCCCCAACCTACTGCTGTGGTGTTCCAATGTCCAGTGCCACTGGCGGCCTCCATTCTGAATTCCGGAGACAGCCCAGTCATTCGTTAGTGAAATCCTGACTTCGGCACGCCACCATATTCCAGATGTGTCCTGGACCCACATGTTTTCCCGCTATCGTTGCGATGAGTCAGACGTGGGGGAATCGCACACTGGACTTTTGTACTCCCCCTAAATTCTCGGAGCCTCCCGTCCGCCGTTGAACCCACTGGCGATGGCGTGGGAGAATTCCACCCTTTCTGTTCCACTTTGTGGACTGCCTGGGCATTTTCAGAAAGCAGTTGGTCACTGGACTGAAGTTATCCCGTCTCAGGCTTGGGTGAGACAGGCTCCCGAGTAGGATGACCACAGCTACTGGCTTTAGTACAATCAGGGGCAGAATGAGTAGTGACAACCCAGTTACGGTGGCAGGTTTCATGTCAACGAGCATCGAAAACCACCTTCTATCAATGAGAAAGTGCCACGATAACTCAATATGAGACATACTTCCAGCATCCTGCTTAGAACGCTTCTATAACACTTGTTATCCATTAGTAATCAGCTGAAGGCATATTATCGTTTTCCTGCAATAGCTGTCACACAATGCTATTCTCCAGATCAGAATCATAAACCACTGCTGTATCCACACTATTTCAGAGCTATGATTCACGTCATGACTTTTGAAAAGGAATTAACTTGTGCTACCGTGGGCAGCACAAGTAGCACAAGTAACTAGTGTGGTGATATGCATCACTGTAGATACACAAGGGATTAATGTAAGTACACGTAGACTAGCTAGACACTAGAGGGAGCACCAGAGACATGACACACAGACACTCAACCAATAGGTCAGTTAGATCGGACACGACCAATGGGCATTCACGATACACACAGAGGTGACACGACCACAGGGGGGGCATTACACCAACCCATATATAAAGGACACAGCACACATGATCGTCCTTTTTCCAGTGGAGACACTCAGTGAGTACAGACACAGGGTTGATTCAATATCACACCCACCACATGGATAGTAGGAGACTGGTATGTCAGTCTGAGTAGCCATAGAAGGATTAACAGTAGTGGCGAACCCGAGTAGGGTTTAATAAACGTGTTGAAGTTATCTCCATGTCTGAACCTTCCTTTGTCAGAGTGAACATCAAAGAAGCCGCTTATGCTATGCCAAGAGCATAACAAGACAGCTAGCACTGTGGCTTCACAGCACCAGGGACCCAGGATAGTTTCCCTACTGTCTGTGCGGAATCTGCACGTTCTCCCCATGTCTGCATGCGTTTCCTCCGGGTGCTCTGGTTTCCTCCCACAGTCCAAAGACGTGCCGGTTTGGTGGATTGGCCATGATAAATTGTCCATCGTGACCAAAAAGGTTAGGAGGGGTTTTTGGGTTACAGGGATAGGGTGGAACTGAGGCCTTAAGTGGGTCGGTGTAGACTCGATGGGCCGAATGGCCTCCTTCTGCACTGTATGTTCTATGTTCTTGTTCTAGGGGGGGAAAAATGCAGGATTAATTCACCCTTCTAAGGGTCAGCAGTCATTCTTCAATGTTGATCCTGTCCATATCTTGATTTTCACTAGAGATCCTTGTTGTGTTCTGTGATGAAATGAATGAAAATGAAAATCACTTATTGTCACAAGTAGGCTTCAATGAAGTTACTGTGAAAAGCCCCTAGTCGCCACATTCCAGCGCCTGTTCGGGGAGGCTGGCACGGGAATTGAACCGTGCTGCTGGCCTGCCTTGGTCTGCTTTAAAAACCAGCGATTTTGAATTCTGGCCACTGTTTTAAGTTTAAGAAAGCAACTCCTTTCTTCTTGCATGTTCTGCTGAATTCAATTTGCTCCCTATAGATGTGCTGCTTGTAAAGTTTTGAGTTCCTGCATGCCAGGCAGATGAACATGCCATCTGTCTCACAGATCAGAGTCAGTTTCTCTCGGTGTTCCCGGCACAGATGCCTCCCCGCCACCCCTCACTCTGTCAAGACCCGCAGATGGGTCAGCCTGTGAATCTTGTCCACCACATTCCTTCACACACAGTTGCAGGGTCAGCCCCACATCACCCTGGCCACTTTGGAAGCAAAAGTATATGTGTATATATTTCCTCTACATAGTTCAAGACAAAATTTGTAATCAATTGCACCTTGGGGCTAGTTTAGCACAGTGGGCTAAATAGCTGACTTGTAATGCAGAACAAGGCAGCAGCGTGGGTTCAATTCCCGCTTAAGTCACCGTGGGGGTGACTTAGAGCCAGACACACAGTTTCAGAATGAGGAGCAGGCCATTTAGGACTGACATGAAGAGGGATTTCTCCATTCAGAGGGTGGTGAATCTTTGGAATTTTCTACTCCGGAGAGCTGTGGGGGCTCAATCATTGAGCATGTTCCAGGCAGAAATCAGCCGATTTCTGGATACTGATGAAATGGGGATAGAGCAGAAAAGTGGTGTTGCAGTAAGAGGATCAGCCATGATCTCATTGAATGCTGGAGTGGGCTCGATTGGCCAAATGGCCTACTCCTGCTCCTATATTCCCAAAATACTGCATGAACTTACCAATCAAATGGCACCGTGTGGAGACAGCTAATCCATGAGGGCTCTCGAGTAAAGTTCCACTTCTTCAGAGACTTATTTAGGCTGATCATCAGCTTTACTGATGGCTGATAGGTTAACGACTGGTATTTATTGGTGTGACATTACCATGGTTGCGTCAATTTTGCAATCAAGGACAGCTTACTCATTGTGGATAAAGCTGAAGCATTTTCCATTTCTTCCGCATCTTGAATACACAACTAAATGGCCTAGATCCCTGCAGTGTGGAACTGACGGACTCGGTTCAATTGATACGCAACTCTCCCCTGAATCAACGCGCACTTCATGGCACCAATTTCTTGGCTATTTTTCCATAACTCCCATTGTTGAACCGCTTTTCCACCTTTAGCTAATTGCAAAGTTTAAACTTCTATACATTAGCTTGGATGCCAACATTGGTTACTCAGCAGTCGAGGACCGATTGCGACGGATGCTCCTTAGTCCATCTGCTGCTTGAAGGAATCAAAGTTGAAACATCCCAGTGACAGCCAAAGGTAGCTCTGTACATTTTACCATTTACCCATTCGAGCGCTTTCACAGTCAGCTGTCTGTGTGGGAAAATGAAGATCAGGTCAGATGCCATTGCATTTCAAAATAAATTGACTAAATCATTAAAATGACAACAGCCCTGACACTTTTGCAGCCTCCCACTCCCCTTGACACTGATTTACTAAACCCCCGCCTTGAGTCACAGCGGGTTTGTTTGATAATAGTCTCCACTCTATCATGCGGAAAGGAGGATTAAAGGTTAACTTCCACATTAGGAGGGATTTTGATAGAGGAAATGAGACAAAAATATTTCTGCTGGCAGGAAGGTCACTACAGGGGTTCAAGAAGGTGGCTCACCACCACCTTCGCACGGGCAATTAGGGACGGGCAATAAATGCTGGCTCAAGCAGCACACCCACATCCAATGAACTCATTTTTTTTTCAATGACACTTCATCATTGCTGGGTCAAAAGCCTGAAACATCTTTCCTCACCGCACTGTGGGCGTACCTACACCACATGAGCTGCAACAGTTTAAGGAGGCGGCAGCTCACCACCACCTTCTCACGGGGCAATTAGTGATGGGCAATAAATACTGGCCGAGTCAGAAACGCCCACATCCTGTGAGTGGAAAACAAGAACAGGTTTAAGATTATTGGTAAAGGGATCAGAGGGGAGAGGAGGAGAACTATTTTTTTTGTTCTGTGCAGCAAGCCCGAGTGACAGAAAATTCAATAGGAACTTGCAAAGGGAAATTGGACATATTTATACGTGAAGGGCAAAATGATTTCAGGGCTGCGGGAAAAGGGCATGGGGGAGGGAATATTGGGTATGTCTTTCAAAGAGCCAGTGCACGTACGATGGGTTTACTGGCCTCTTTCTATGATGTAAAATTCCACAAAATTCCCAGCGAAAATATTCACATGTCCTGAGCAGGGTTCCCTTGGAGTGGTCTCATTGAAAGCGATGGCTTCAAAACGAAGGTCCGACTGCGCTGTATGGTGTGACCCGGTTTAATTCAGAGAGATCTGTCGTAAGTGGTGAGCTCGATGCTCTCATCTGAACATATTTTCAAAAGAGATGAAGACGTTTGAACAAAGTAGAGGAAGAAAGAGAGACATTATTCAAACCAATTTGAAAAACAAATGAGCAGCACACAGGAAATGTTAAAGTAGATCTGCTCATGAATGATTCATGACGGCAGATAACACTTCACTTGGTGTAAGGCTGCTCTGCTCTGTCCCCATCCTGTATGACGAGACAACTGGATGTTTACCTCCTCAATAGAGAGCGTTATTATATGTCTCCACTCTCCGACTGCCATAGACCACGTCACTGAATTCATACACTACTCTTGCAATTGAAGTGCAGATTACAAACTATATCGCCATGACAGTTCCACGTCATCTAATAAAATATCATAATGAAAGTAATTTGAGTCAATCTGAAGGGTTGTACTTTTACAGAATTATGAAAAGATGATACCTTCAAAGGATTTAGAATATTAACATATTATTTTTGTGCTGTTGAAGTATGAGAATTTAGGGCTGAATTTTATCTCCTGGTGACAGAGCGAGGTGGTGGACAGAGTTTTTTTTGGGGGGGGGGGCAAATCGTACCCGATTTCACTCCCATAACCTCATTACTTATGGATCGACGAGTAGCTCTCCGAGCCACATGGGAGAGCGGGCACTGATTCGTTCATCCTCTTCTTTAGTAATGGGACCGAAGATCCAGGCTGAATATTTAAATGCCACCCAAACACGCACATGGCTCTCAACAAGTCAGGAAATGTCGTAGTATGGTGCGCCGAGGATAAAGGTTGCTCCAAATTAATTCAGCAATGATTCCCTCAAGGCCCTCATCCATGACGTCCACTAGCACCATGAATTCTCTACCCAAGGAATGGCTCCAGTAGGCTCAGCAGCTTCAGCTTGCTGCCCCTGCGGGCCAGACCGGCAGACGTCCAGGAACTAACCCATTTTGAGGAGCGTGCGATGAGATGGTGGCGAGGCCAGAGATCCCTCCTGTGGAGAAGGCCAGATCGGCCACTCCCAGCATGCCAGTGTGGATGAGCCCTCCATGAATGATCACATTCTGACATTCACAGTGAGTGACATGTAATATTGTATTCTCTCTCTCTCAGCAGTCCCAGGCAGACCACCAGAGCCCAGTGTCCAGTCCCCTCAGTCCACCTCAGAGAAGGATACCGAGGATGTATTAGAACCATCACAGCATTCACCTGAATCCTTCCCCAGCGGAGAGACATGTACCATAATCAATCTTAGATCTAGATTAAGGTTTTTCAAAATGTGTGTGACTACTCGCGGGTGGGTCATGGGCTGGTGTTGGGAGAGTCAGGGAGCAATCGATTGTGGTGTTCCCATCATGGGAGAAGTGCCCAACGGCTGCTATTGGCATTTATTTATTTATTTTTATTGTAAATTTAGAGTACCCAATTATTTATTTTTCCACTTAAGGGGCAATTTAATGTGGCCAATCCACCTAACCTGCACATCTTTGGGTGGTGGGGGTGAAATCGATGCAAACACGTGGACAATGTTCAAACTCCCACACGGACAGTGACCAAGGGCCGGGATTCGAACCCAGGTGCTCAGCACCGTAGTCCCAGTGCTGACCAGGCGCCACGTGCCACCCCTCTATTAACATTCATATTAAGAATGGCAACCACTGCCGCCTTTTATATGAGAATTCATGGCCTTTTATATGAGAAGGAAATGAGGCTGTGTGTAGTTATCCGGCCACAAGTGGCAGCACTGAGCAGATCACGTGCTCTGCATGTACACTTGACATCAAGCGCCCGTACGTTCTTTTGGTGCCAAATCAGGGAGGAGAGCTTCTTTCATTTCTTGATGCTGGAAAGCAAGCCAGAGACACAAATATGCAGAGTACCTACTGGCCAGGATCTCACATTAGCATCTGCAGGAGAGCTGCTCAGGAGAATCCCAGGCAGGACAGAGCAGTGCTAGCGTTAGCTCTGTACACAGCTCCTGGACCTCTGGTGAACAGCCTACAAAGAAGAAACTTATTCGGGCACAAAGCATTATAAAGATGTTTTTTTGAGGTATGGTTTTGTTAATTATTCCAATTCAAATAAGGATACAAAATGTGTGTTATATGCAGGGAAGTATTCGCAAAGGAGAGAAGTTTCAGATTTTGAAAGAGAAGTGGTGGGTGAAAAATTCCTTTTGAGGTTGAGATCCATGAGTCAATTGTTAACTTATAGCTGACTCCAAATAAAAAAGACTAGGGGCGGGATTCTCCAAGCCTTCGCAGCAAAATCGCAATGGTGCAGGGGCGGAAAATGGGCGTCAAACCCGAAATCCGATCCGACACCGCTCCCGCGATTCTCCGGTCCCTGGAGAATCGCCGTGAATCGCGCGGGGTCCTCACGGCACGGGCCGGGGGGCCAGGGGCCATTGACAGAGGCCACCGTGGCGATTCTCCGACGTAAACTAGCCAGGTTCTCGACGCCGTGGATCTAACTACGTTTTGCCTGTCGGGAACGGGCAGTGGCGACTGCGGAGTCAGTTCGCGGCCACCCTGGTGGGGGAATCCCTCATCGGGAGTGGCCTCACAGATGGCCAGCTATCGATCGGGGGCCACCAATCCGCAGGTGCACGCGATCTCAGGGGGAGGGCTATCTTTTTGGTGCCGGTCCACGGTGTTGCGCTGGGCGGCCAATTCTGGACCCCGACCGGAAGTGCAGGGCTCCGTATCAGCAGCCGGAGCTGCGAGGACTACTCCGGGGCCCGGTTAGCCCCCTTCAGGTAGGAGAATCACTCTGGACTTTCTTCAGGAAAGTCCAGTGATTCGTCAGTGTCAGGGGACATAGCCCCATAATTGGAGAATCCCGCCCGATTTTGCTGCACCTGATCTGTGATAGCACATTAAAATTACATCAAAAGTCCATGAGGCTGTCAGCATTCTGGAGTTGCATTTCCCAGGAGTATCTAGTGTGTAGTAAAAAAAGTATTTTATTGCTATTGCCCTTTACGATGTCCTACCTGTGGAAGGTTGGATTTTCCATTCTCACAAAGATGAAGACGCACAAAGGAACTGGCAGAACTCTGATATGCGCAATGCACTCTCCTCCTGTGAACCAGATTCGAGCGAGATCATGAGGACCAATCAGGCTCCCCTTTCGCATTAAAGGGAAGCAAACGTGGTGTGGGTTGTGAAGGTCGGCCAGCGTGGGTCCCGAAAGTCGGACGGTTGGCAAAAGTGGTCCTGGGGAAAAATGTTTGGAACACAGTGATCTAGATCAAGCTCACTGACACATCTACACAGTAGTCGGAGGCAGTCCAGGATTCTGGCACTAGAAAGACTACTGGAGATTGGACACTTGCTGCGTCCAAGGCAGATGATGAGCCTCTCGAAGCAGCCATGACTAACATGGTGGGAATGCAAGAACAGACGGTGAAACATCAGGTAGAACTGTGAGAAGCAATCAACAGACTAAAGTAAAAGTCAGAGGAGTCTGTCCGCATCGTGTCTGGTGCCATGGCTCCGACATGGGAGCACCTCAAGGTCTCCTTGAGAAGGATAGTGGCCACCTTGGAGATCTTAGCCCCAGAGATCCTGCTAGATTTGCCCTCAAACCAGCCCTCCATCACTTTAGGCATTGGTGGGATCAATCAATGGCTGAGTGAGAGGGAGTGGGGCACCTTGGCCTCACTCAGTAGGCTCTTCTCCTCTGGTAGTCAGACAGGGAGAAGGGCCAGCAGCTGGACATCCTGGCACTATCAACCCAGGGGACTCAGCCTGTTCCAGTCCCTGCCTGTGACCCCATCACCTCCAGCTGTACAGACTGAGGAGTGCACCTTCCCACAGCAGGACACTCTAAGCAGGTCTCAACCCTCTAGAGAATGGCCGCCAAAGTCATCGACGACAACAGTCAGCAGCTTGCTTCCTTCTCTGATGCAAATGTTGGGGGTGCACCAAGACATGGTGCTAGGGTTAGAAAAATTAAGAAACCTTGACATCATTTCTGGATGACGGGTGTTCATTCACTGTATACACCGTGCGCCTTCATAAATATATTTGCTGTTCATGAAAATATCGTGTCATTTGAAAGCATCATGCATATGCCTCTTATTACAAGAATAAGCCATGCTCCCATTTAGTGTTTGTCTCCCTTTGTGAGCCTTCCATTCATATGTGGTCGAGTCCAGACAGTTGCTCAATCCTTATATTATGTCAGGGAACTACGTCAAACTCTTTGTTGAAAGTGTTTGCAAAAGATGTTAATAACCTCTATTCCTGACATGTCGACATGGAGTTAGGAGTGCTCAATAGCCTTGGAGGGTTCACTGTGAATTGGTTCTCTGTTTTCATTGGTAGTACCAAAGCACAAGACATGGGCCTGTACCTTTCGCCCGTCAGGCACACAAATCCGGCGGGTCCTGAAGTGCACGGCAAAACACGCGTCCGGCCGTGATCGCCCCTGGAAAATGGTTTCATGCTGGCTGGCCAATTAACAGGCAGCCAGGGTGAAATGCACACTGGGAACGGCTGAGTGCAACTGGGGAGGGTGGGAAGAGGGCGAGTACTGAGTGCTGGGGCTGTTTAGCACAGGGCTAAATCGCTGGCTTTGAAAGCAGACCAAGCAAGCCAGCAGCACGATTCGATTCCCGTAACAGCCTCCCCGAACAGTGCCGGAATGTGGTGACTAGGGGCTTATCACAGTGACTTCATTTCAAGCCAACTCGTGACAATAAGTGATTTTCATTCAAAAGAGTGTGCATGGGCTAATGCTTCTAACGTGTTCCCTCTGGGGAAGAGCCACTGCGGAGCTGTCTCAGGAAGTTCGAGACCTGTGAAAAATAAATAGCAATGGATAAACTATGCAAAGAGTATCTAGGCAGCACATCAACCACTAACAAGATAACTTGTTGAATTTTATTTTAGCCAGGACAGTTCATGCTGTCCTGGATCAAGTTTGAAGCTAACATGTAAACCCATCCACCAGCCGTAAAAACAGATGGACCGTGTTCAACTGACCCCTTAATGGGCTAAATTTCCTGCTTGATTGTTGGCAGGCACTCTTCCTATTCTTGGGTGTACCCACTGACTGGAGTATTGCTCCAGTGCGCGATGATGTCTTGCACAATTTCAGGTGTTTCCAGGATAAACACACACACTAAATGCCAGAAGGAATATGGCGGTGTCCCATTTCCTACACCTTACTCCTCCTGGAATTGTGTGGCTCTCAATGTGACAAATCATAGAATTTACAATGCAGAAGGGGGCCATTTGGCCTATCGAGTCTGCACCAGCCCCGGCAAAGGGTACATTTTCGACATTGAGCTTCTTCCTAGGAATCCTCATGTGGGAGCCAACGCTCACCTCCTTCCTCAGGTTCCTGTCCTTCCTGCTTGTCATCATCTGAGCAACTCTCAACCTTTTCATGTCTCCCTGTGGGCAAGGTATTCCCCTCCTTTGAAGCACCAGGTTCTGAGGGACATACCCTCTGAGCAGAGTCCCCCCCCGCCACCGCAAGCGGTCCTAGCATAGGAAGTGCCTCTTCAGGATGCTCAATGATTAATCATGTCAACCTGTGCGCTGCATTGTACCTCTCCTAGAAGGCACTCTAAAGAACGCACAGGTGTCATGAGCCATCGTTTGGTGTATACCCCTCATCCCCAAGCAGGCGGCCCTGTAATTGCTGAGGCCCTTTGAATATGTGAGGCACCTCAGGTGATTCCTAGGGTACCTAGCACAATACCTAGCACCATGCATGATAATTAGACCCTCACGAGACCACCAGGGCTGGCCAATTGATATCCTCATGGGACACATTGAATACAAGCTCCCATGCTAATGGACCTCATAAAATTTGGCCTGGATTGGGACCAGCATGATCAGTAGTCCAGTTGGGGTCTTTGTGCTCTATTCTATGTTGCAACCTTTTCGTTTGGCTTTAAATAAATTGCTGTTTGAATTCACCTTCTCCAGCCTCCTGAGCTTTAATAGACCTTTTATATTGTGTTCTATGCCTGTTACTTAACTGCCTTTACCTTTCATCAATAAACCACTTGTTAACTATTGCAAGATTCCAGTGTATGACTCGAGCCACCACAATCTCCCACCAGTTGAATATTCAGGGTGTGGAACCCTTTCCTGTTAATGATCATCAGACCCTGCTGCCATGGAGCTCTCAAAGCCACATCTGTGCAATCAAGGGCACGCTGTACTCTTGGGAAGCCTAAGATAGCTGCAAAACCCCGGGAATCTAGCAGCCTGGCTAACTTCATTTGAGTGTGAACTGCGCATAATGATAAGCTTTGTGGTCCAGGGTCACCTCCTTGTGTTGAGGACTGCAAGATGCCTCTGCAGACAAAAGAAATTGAGCATGATGGTGACCTTCCAAGAGCATTAGGAGGGGCTGTCCTCCCAATCCATAGGTTTTAGATCCTTTAAGTTAAAGATCGTGGGCCTGATTCTCCCGCGCCGTGGGCCCGATGATGGCGCCAAGAACGGCGCAAACAACTCCGGCGTCAGGCCGACCGGAAGGTGCGAAATCCTCCGCGCTTCCAGGGGCTAGGCTGGCGCCGGAGGGGTTGGTGCCGTGCCAACTGGCAGCGAAGGGTCGGCACGAGTTGGCGCATGCGCAGGACCAACGGCATGGACCGCGCATGTGCTGACCGGCCGGCGTGTTTCCTGCGCAGGCGCGGGGGTGGGTTCTTCTTCACGTTGGCCATGGCGGAGCCCTATAGAGGCCGGCGCGGAAGGAAAGAGTTACCCCATGGCACAGGCTCGTCCGCAGATCAGTGGGCCCCGATCGGGGACAAGGCCACCGTGGGGGCCCCCCCAGTGCCGGATCCCACTGCAACCCCCCCCCCCCTTCCCACCCCTGAGGACTCACTTAGATGGCCCATAAGCCAGGTCCCACCGTGATGGACCATGTCCATTTCACGCCGGCGGGACTGGCCAGGAAACAACGGCCGCTCGGCCCATCGGGACCCGGAGAATTGCCGGGGGGGGGCACTGCCAATGCCCCCTGACCGGCGTGGTGTAAACCCAGCCCCTGCACAAAAACCGGCGCCAAAGAGTTCGCCAGCCGGAATCGGAGCGGGGGTGGGGTGGATTTTAATACTGTGCTGGATCCGAGGCTAGACAGGTCATTCCCCAGGTTTACGAGGGTGCCGGCAATGACGAAGGAGTTACTGGGATTTGTGGAACAAATGTGGCTAGTGGACCCGTGGCAGTTTGAGAGGCCAAAGGCAAAATAATTTTTGTTCTTTTCACATATCCGTAGGGAGTATTCCCAGATTGATTTTTTTGTCCTGGATAAGGGAACTGCTGGATGGGGTGGTTGGGACCAAGTATTCGGCGATCGTAGTGTCTGACGATACACCACACTGGGTGGATTTACGGGTAGAGGGGGGAGAGCTCCCCGAGACCACAGTGGAGGTTGGATGTGGGATTATTGGCCAATAAGGAGGTCTGTGAGAAGATGGGAGTGACTAACTGGAACTATGTGGCGCATAATAAGACGGGGAAGGCATTAAGGGCAGTGGGGAGAGGCGAGTTTATTTTGATTAAGGCGCATAAGGTGAGGGCAGAGTGGGCGGAGAGGCTGAAGCTGGTGGAGACCATTCTGGCGGTGGACCAGGGGTACCTGGTGGTGCCTGAGGAGGTGTTGCTGAAGATGAGGCAGAAGCTCCAAATGGATTTTAAGCTAGTGTCAATGGAGGAGGGGGTGGGTCAGCTGCACAGGGCTAGACAGGCAGTGTACGAGTATGAGAAGAAGGCGAGCAGGATATGTGCACATCAGTTAAGAAGGCAGGCAGCAACAAGGGAGATTTGGCAGATGAGGGTCGGTGGGGGCAAGCTGGTAATGGTGCCAGAGGAGGTAAATGGGGCGTTTGAGGTATTTTATCTGAAGTTGTACAATTCAGATCCCCTCCCGGGGGATGAGGGCATGAGGTGGTTTTTGGATGGACTGGAGTTCCCGAGGGTGGATGAGGTGAGGTGGTTTTTGGATGGGCTGGGGGCCCCCCGATTGTTCTGGGGGAGGTGATGAGAGTGTTGTAGGGGTCAGTCCCAGAAAGGTTCCCTGCGGAGTTTTAGAACAGGTTTGGGTCAGAGCTGGTGCTCCTGTTACTGGAGATGTACAATGAGGTGGTGGAAGGGGTTAGCTTCCCCCCACGCTGTGTCAGGCGTCCATTTCACTCATTTTAAATATATATAAAGACCCGGAACAGTTTGGCCATACCATCCGATATAGTTGTTAAATGTGAATGTGAAGCTACTGGCAAAGGTGCTGGCGGTGCAGATAGAGAATTGTGTGCCAGGGATGATGGGAGAGGACCAGGCGGGGTTTGTGAAGGGGCGGCAGCTATCTGCCAATGTTCAGAGGTTATTGGATGCGATAGTGATGCCCTTAACACACCGGGAGGTGGAGGAGTGTGCGTCTATGGACGTGGAGAAGGAGTTTGACCGTGTGGAGTGGCTGTACTTGTTCAATGTACTGGAGCAGTTCAGGTTTTGGCAGGGGTTTGTCGACTGGGCCAGATTGTTGTATGGGGCTCCTAAGGGGAGTGTGCGGACTACTGGTGTCAATTCGGAGTATTTGGTGTTGCATGGGGTGGGGGGGGGGGGGGGGGGGGGGGGGGGGGGGGGGACGAGGCAGGGATGTCCGCTTTCCCCTTTGCTCTTAGCCCTAGCGATTGAACCATTGGCAAAGGCACTTAGGGCTTCAAGGGGTGACGGGACATTGAGATGGGGGTGGTTGGAGCACAGAGTCTCTTTATATTCTGCTAACGTCTTATTTGTTGTGAACCCATTTGAAAGTTTTGACAGGATTATGGGATCTTGGGGGAGTTTAGTCTTTTTTTGGGGTATAAGCTCAATATGGGGAAAAGTTAAGTCTTCCCAATCAACGCCCAGGGACAGGGGGGTTTAAGGAGGTTGCCATTTTGGTTGGTAGGGACAGGCCTTCTGTATCTGGGGATACATGTGACACAGAACTGGGCCCAGCTGCACAAGGTGAATTTGGCAAATCTGGTGGCGGAAAGGAAGGAGGACTTTAGGAGGTGGGATGTGTTGCTGTTGGCTGGAAGGATCCAGATAGTAAAGATGATGGTGCTCCCAATGTTTTGTTCATGTTTCAGAATCCCCAATTTTGGTGCCCAGGTCTGTTTTTTTTAGTCAGGTGAATAAGATGATACTGAGGTTTGTGCGGGCGGGTAAGGTTCCTCGGACTGGGAGGGTGTTTCTGGAAAGGGATAAGCGAGCTAGGAAGGGCTGGCGCTGCCAAATCTGCTGAATTATTACTCGGTAGCGAACATAGCTATGATGTGGAAGAGGGTGGTGGAGAAGTAGTCGGTGTGGGGACAGGTGGAGGAGGCTTTTTGTAAAGGGACCAGTCTGAGGGCACTATTGTTGGCACCTCTTCAGTTCTCGCCAGCCAGGTACTCCACGAGCCCGATGGCGGTATCAGCATTGAGGGCGCGGAACCAATGTCGGCAGCACTGTAGGATGGAAGGCATGTCTCTGTGGGCGGCGATTTGTGGTTACCACTGGTTTGTTCCGGCGGGGCTGGAGGCAAGGTTTCAGGGGTGGGGGCGGTTGGGGACAGCGTGCTTTCAGGACCTGTTTGTGGTGGGGTAGGTTTGCAGAATTGGAGGAGTTTGTGGAGACGTACTTGCTGCCAAAGGGTAATGGGTTCAGGTACCTTCAGGTGAGGGACTTTTTGCGAAAGGAGTTAGGCCCGTTCCCACAGCTGCCGTCTCCAACACTACATGACAAGCTTCTGTCTGACTGAGGATGATGTAGGCGAGAGCAAGGTGTCAGACATATATATGGGAAGCTGATGGGGAGGGAGGGCGTCCCAGTGGAGGAGGTCTGCCGCAGGTGAGAGGGGGAGTTGGGAGGGACGATGCAAGCCAGGTTGTGGAGTAAGGCACTGTGGAGGATAAACTCGATTTTGTCATGTGCAAGACTGAGCCTCATACAGTTTAAGCTGGCGCATCGGGCTCATATGACAGGGTCTAGGATGAGTCATTTTTTTCTAGGGGTGGAAGATAGATGGGCTGTGTGCAGGGAATCTGGCAAACCATGTCCATATGTTTTGGGCATGTCTGAAGTTGGAGGGATTTTGACCGTAATGTCGAAGATCTTGGGAGTGGAGGTGGTGCCAGGCCCGTGGGTCGGAGTGTGTCGGAGGATCTGGGAGTGCAGGTGGAGATAGAGGCTGATGTGATAGCCTTTGCCTCCCTGCTAGCCTGGAGGCCCATCTTGTTGTGCTGGAGAGACTCGGAGCCCCGATAGTGGGGGCATGGCTGAGCGACTTGGCAGAATTCCTCTACCTCGAAAAAAATCAAGTTTGCCATTGGAGGGGAGGAGGAGTGGTTCTCCACAAGGTGGAGGCTGTTCATTGACTTCTTTAAGGCACATTAACAGATCAGTGGGGGAGGGGATGTTCTTTGTGTTTTCTTTGGATTTGGGGGTGGGCTGGGTGCGAAAGGAGGGGATGGAGGGGTGGTAAGGGGGAAAAGTGGCAATTGTACATGGTTAACCGTTGCTGTTATTGTTTGCTCGTTTCTGGTCTGTAAATCTTTGAAAATACTTACAATAATTTGTTAAATGTGTTGTGAGAATTATAGATGAATACAAGGTTTAACTGCACCTGTAATAGCCCCCACAGCTGTGGATGGTTCAGTGACAGGGATCTGAATCAGACATTTGGTTTTCTTCAGTGCTACATTGTCAGAGACGCCATTTTTCAGATCAGACGCTAAATCAAGTCACTGTCTGTCCTCTCAAGCGGGCATAAAAGATCTCATGACCTGATTACAAAATACAGCAGGGGAGTTACCCTTGCGCCCTGGTCAACACTTAGCCCTTAATCAACAACACTAAAAAGTAGATTATCTAGTTATTATGGCTATAAAACATTTTGGGATGCGAAAGGCGCAATATAAATGGAATGTTTTCTTTCTTCAGGGCTTTGTACATCTTCTTCATACATCAAGAGTGACCACACAGGTAATGTCATTACGAGCATTTTCCAGTGGAAAGTTTGGTGTATTATTGGTCATTTCCAAATCTTTGAAATAGAAGAGACCTGCATTTATATTGCATCTTCCACATCCTACGCACCCTGCAACCAAATAATGGCCAGTTATTCTGTTTCAATGTTGATTGAGGGATAAATGCTGATCGAGAAACTGTGACAACAACCTACCCAGTTTCAAATAGAGCAACGTGAATTATTTCATGTCCACTTAAACAAGCAAATGAGGCCTTGGTTTAATATTTCATTCAAAGGACAACACCACCAACAAAGTAGTGCTCTCTCGGCACTGCACTGAAGTGTCGGCCTATCAAACAGGCTCAAGTACCCAATTAGACATCGCAAAGCTTTGACTCAGGTGAAACTGACCCATGTTGTCAGTCATGCTTTATATCCATAACATTCATAGATATTTCATATACAGTGAGCACATATCTGGAATAAAAATAATTTGTCATTCACTTCCTGACTAAGTAACTGTACCACCATCTCTTAACTGTTTGCCTCCAGATATGGTCAATATACTTGATTCGATTTAAAAACTCATTGTCAAAATCCAGCACGATCTCAGTGACATTGTGCTCCACCCGGTATTGTAAAGTCAAATGTTTAACTTTCCTGAAAGCTTTTTCCGACACCAATGATTCCAATTACATCTAATGCGAGTTGCTGTTGATTGACAACAAAAGTTCCTTTTTACCGTGCAACCCAGTGCTAAAAATGTACTTCCCAAATGATATAACCCTGAAACAAATCATTTGTTGGATCTTTTTTATTGTCCATCTTAAAAATGGTCAGGAACATAGGAATGTACAGTTCACCTTTGGTACCTAGCGAATGCAACGCAATGCAGCCCGACGGGAGTTATACTGCAGGCTCCAGAGTGCTCTCTGGCCCTGAAAAATGCAGCCCGGCGGGAGTTATACTGCAGGCTCCAGAGTGCTCTCTGGCCGTGAAAAATAACTCGATGCACAAGCATTCCACTATCAGCATTCACATTGGCCAGCATCAAAAAGATTGTGAATGAGGTCTACAAAGATTTAAGGAGGTCCAGTGGAAACCAAAATCATTGTCAGTATGATGAGCAAGTGCTGCTAACTATATTAAAGACTCTTGTGTCACTTATCTGCACTCAGTTTGGGTGACTTTAGGGCAGTGCACAAATTGCAACCAGACCTTTCTGGAGCACATTTCAAAGTGTGGAAGAAGTTTATAACTCTCTTCTGCAAACAGCTACTGATGATAAATCAATTGTTACTTTTAGAATTGAGATGGATTTCTGTTAACCAAAGATGAAAAGAATTATAGAGTTAGATCACAAATCCCATTGAATGGTGGAACACACTCAAAAGGCCAAAAGTACAACTCCTGTTCCTATAAAATCCCTGCCTAGTTTGAGTTGGTACAAAGCCAAAATACACTTTTTCTCCCCATAAGCCGTGGTGCTCGATGGCCTACATAACACTTGATCCAAAATATTTGAAACTTTCAATAAAATTATTTTAAAAGCATCAGTGAGAACCATGGGAGTAAGAATGATATGCACTGACACGCAGCATATAGGTTGCCAGGCAACTGCAAATACTCAATCTGGTACAGTCAATATATAAGCTTTGTCTTCATAAAACCTTGTATGAGGAGGCCACACAGCTGCAAGGTGATCACCACACACCAGTGATTAGGCAGCTACAATGTTAGGTCATCACTATTGCTGATGTACTCTGGCCGTAAAAGATTTATTGCAGCTAACATGCTTTTTATAGTAAAACTTTTATGATTAAATCCTGCGCATAGTCACAGACAAGTCTTAATTAGAATTTTTATTAGTTTGGCCTTCTTCTGTGATTGCCACTCTTCTCCTTATTGGATTATATAACCCCTTGATACCTGATCCAGTCTTACGTGTTGCCATTTCCACTTTGGCTAGATTTTTCCTTACTTTCATACAATCCATAGAATCCCCACAGTGCAGGAGGCCATTCAGCCCATCGAGTCAGTACCGCCCCTCTGAAAACCTTAACTTGGGAACAAAGGAGTATAAAGATGATTTCTTGAGGAATCGTTCTGTCAATTGTGCCAATATAAATAAGGATGCAAAACCCATGTGTATTATATGCAGGGAAGTACTGGCAAATGAGAGGAGAAGTTTCAGATTTTGAAAGAGAAGTGGTGGCTGAAAAATTCCTTTTGAGGTTGAGACGCCAGAGTCAGTTATTAACTTAAAGCTGACCCCAAATTAAAAGACAATGCTGCTGCACCTGAACTGTGATACTACATTGAAACACAGCAAAAGCCCATGAGGCTGTCTACATTCTAAAATAGTATGTCCAAGGGGTAGCCAGTGCTGAATAAACATGCATTTTGTTGCTATTGCACTTCACGACGACCTACATGTGCGGGGTTGGCTTTTCCATTCTCAAAGTCGAAGACGACATAAAGAAACTGGCTAAAGTCTGCACCTGATGCGCACTGCCCTCTGCTCCATTGGACCCGATTCGAGTGAGATCATGAGGACCAAGCAGGTTCCCCTTTCGCATTAAAGGTAAGCGAATGTGGCGTGGGTTGTGAAGGTCAGAAAGGTCGGCTGGCATGGGTACCGAAGGTTGGCAGGCGTGGGTCCCGAAGGATGGCTGGTTGGCAAAAAGTGATTCCTTGGGAAAAAAGTTTGAAAAACACTGATTTAATAGAAGAAAACTTTTTAAAATGCCATGTCGTTTTCTGCAAGTGGGTTCAGTATTGATTTTTGACATCATTTAAAATAAATAACACTTCGTCTTTAAATAAAACCTTTCACAAGAAAGCTATCAAAAAAAATTTTGACACCAAGTCATCAAAAGCTTGGTCAAAGGTGCGTCCTAAAGGCGGAAAGCGAGATAGAGAGGCGAAAAGGTTTGGGGAAGCAATTCTTGACCTTAGATTCTTAGTAACTGAAGGCAGAGGTGCTAATACAGATATAGAGTGAATTCAGATCATTTGCAGGGACCCCTATCTTTGGAAGTGCATGCAATAAAATAACATGACATTCAGCCTGTTCTACGTTTTGGGAATTGTTGAGATTTTCCACCTCCATGTTACTAAATCATGGGCTGGATTCTCCATAGCCCGAAGCCAAAATCGTGATCAGCGATCGGGCGGAGAATGGATTCCGACACCGCAATTGGGACAAGGTGCAGGTTTGACACCGGTCCGCTATGTTCCAAACTAGTGTCATCGAGACACGTGCCATGCGCCGTTTCAACGCTGTTGGCATGCCATCAGCCAGCCCACCCGAGATGCTCCGCCCTAGATGGGCGGAGTTCCCAACGGCGCGGCCACATGTGGTCCCAGCAATCGGTAACCGGGCGTGCCGGCTGCGGTCACTGTCCAGCTACGTCACACCCGTCCAGAATCCATGCCGCTGGCCGGGGAGGCTTCTGCTAGGGCTGGGGGCACTATTTCCCTGGTTCCCTATTATAGTAAGAAGTCTTACAACACCAGGTTAAAGTCCAACAGGTTTGTTTCAAACACGAGCTTTCGGAGCACGGCTCCTTCTTCACCTGAAGAAGGAGCCGTGCTCCGAAAGCTCGTGTTTGAAACAAACCTGTTGGACTTTAACCTGGTGTTGTAAGACTTCTTACTGTGCTCACCCCAGTCCAACGCCGGCATCTCCACATCATCCCTATTATAGTGGCAGCGTATCAAGTGAGGTCCATGGTTGTCATCCTTATTTGCTTCAACTCAATGAAGGAGAGAGAAAATATCCAAACGACTCTTATCACCAATGAAAACACTTGTTAACTGAATTAGTTCAGGAGGTGGGCTGTGGGGTCGCGGTTGGCGGGTTAGGGTTCGAGCACGGCCGGCGCCATGTTTTATGGCACGGCCGGTGCAGGTCGTCAATCCTGTGCATGCGCAGCCCTGGACCCGGCCATTCTCCGACTGTTTTTGGTGTGATCCGCAGGAGTTTCACACGGGGCCGGTGCTAGCCCCTCACCGGTACCGGAATTGGTGAGGGATTCACGCCGATTTTCCTGTCGTGCACCTCCCGCGGATTCTCCATTTGCGCCGGTACTTAGTCGCTGAAACGGAGAATCCAGCCCCTTGTGTCATTAGCAAGTGAACAAATGTGACAGGCAAATAATCAGCTCTTTTATTTTGTAATATAAATGTTGTAATATTGTAGACAGGGGTTGCAGTCCTGACCCTGTGTGCGACAGATGAATTCAACGTGGGTCAAACTCCTGAAAATTCATCAAATGAACCTGAACATAATTGCGGTCAACGTTGAGGTCATAGGACTTGCACGAACCCCTCACCGATTCCGGTACTGATGAGGGGTTAGCACCGGCCCCCCGTGAAACTCCTGCGGATCACACCAAAAACAGTCGGAGAATGGCCGGGTCAGGTACTGGAATCTATTCTGTAGTTACCGTTCTGAGAATGTCTCAAACTGGTAACTCATCATTAATGCATGAGTCACAACAAGGGAATTCTGATTTTTAAAATAATATTATTGGTAGATCATAAAAGTAATTAATGTCTCTCTTTTACAATTAAAGAAATATTGTTCATCATGAAAAACACATTTTCGTACACCCACTCAATAATACAGACACAGATAAGAAACAGCTGACTATCCCAATAAAGCATATCCCTCTATGATGCAAACTCTCCCGGCTTAGCATCCATTTGTACTTTGTTTGGTCCTAATTCATAGAATCTACGGTACAGAGACAAGCTCTTCAGCCCAAACTTGTCCATGCCAACCGGAAAGCCCAGCTGAGCTAACCCCATTTGCCTGCATTTGGCCCATATCCCTCCAAACCTTTCCTATCTATCTGTCCAAATGCCTTTTAAATGTTGTCAACGTCCCTCAACCACTTCCTCCGGCAGCTCTTTCCACATATGTACCACCCTCTGTGTAAAAAAACGTTGCTCCTGAGGTTCCCATTAATTCTTTCCCCTCTTGGCTTAAACCTATGCCCTCTAGTTCTCGATTCCCCAACCCTTGGAAAAAGACTGAGTGCATTCACCCTATCCATGGCTCTCATGATCTTATACACCTCTGTAAGATCATCCCTCAGTCTCCTACGCTCCAAAGAAAAAGTTCCTAAACTGTCCAATCTCTCCCTATAACTCAGTCTCTTGGCAACATCCTTGTAAATCTCTTCTGCTCTCTCTCCAGTTTAGTAACATCTTTCCTGTAGCACCCTCTTACTCCAGTGATTGCATCCAACATTTATCATCCTTTTAAATGAAGAAGTTCTTCCTCATATATATTATTTTAAATTAGCTTAAAACCTGTACAAATGAATGCCCTCTGCACATAGTAGCCTGTCTTAGATTGAAGTAATATTTTGAAGCCACAACTTATTAATGTAGTCTAATAATTCATATCTCTTAGTGAGGTCCCACAGGAACTCTCACATTAGGAACAACATTAGGTATTCCAACTTTCACTGGATGCTAAATGGGGAATGGGCACTGAAACCAGCCGTATGTTAATCAAACCTGTGCCAATGGTTTTACTCCACAAATTGTTTGTAATTTCATTCATCCTCAGCTTGTGTTCCAAACCCTTAAACATTTCATGTTTCCCAGGAACTATCCAATTCCCTTTTGAAACAATTCTGCTTCAACTACAGTTTGTGGCACAATGCCATATTATTAATGATGTCTGTGTAAAGATATTTTGTTCTAACCTATATTCTGATCTTTATATAATCTTTAAACCTTATGGAACTAAGCAGCAGGGTAGTGATGTTTTGACAAGGCCTAAAGATAGAGAGTAGGTGGGATAATGATGTGGTCGTGAGACAGGATCATGATTTGAGTTATGACACTTCTTTTGTCAGTCAGAATATTCATTAAAAATCTTATAAAGTGAGGAAACCACTTTTCATAACCACTGGAAATTTCAACAGGAACAGTGCAGCCTGCCCTTGTCAAATTGGGAAGTTGTAGCTTGGCGTAAGCCGAGATTCAGTTGGTAGAACTCTTGTTCTGGGTTCACTCCAGTACATGAGCACCAAAATCAAGGCTGGCACTCCAGTGCAGTACTGATGGAGTGCTGCATTGTCAGAGGTGCCCTGTCTTTCCAATGAGACATTAAACTGAGGTTCCATTTGACCGCTCTGTTGGATATGAAAGATCCCATGGTACTACACTGAGGAAGAGCATAGGGAGTTATCCCCAGTGTCCTGGCCAATATTTATCCCTCATCCAACATCACAAGAATAGCTTGTGCGAGCTTGCTGTGCTCAAATTGGCTGCTGTCTTTCCTACACTTACAGGGGTGACTACACTTCAAAAAGTACTTAATTGGCTGTAAAGCAAATAACTCTTCCAGCCACATCTTCTTGTTCCAAGAAACAATTTAACATTCGGTCCTCATATAGGGGATGCATCAGATATTAAATAAACTTATGAGAACAGATATTATACTTGATCTTAGTCAAAAGGGCCAAGATAGTAATTGGCTACCTGCTGTTTTGAGGTGCATCATCCGTTCACATGCATGATGTAAGGCCCAAAGTTGAGCTTTGAATCTCACTCTGTGGACAGAGGATCACCCCTACGCAATAGGAGTAGTGGGGTGTGTGTGTGTGTGTGTGTGGGTGGGGGTGGGGGGCTAAAACAGGTCCATCATTCATGTCGGTGAAGGACCCGATGCCTGTTTGGGGTGATAGTGGTTTGAAAGGGGGCACAGCCCATTAATGCATTGGACATCTTCAGGAGTTCTAGAGGCGCAGGAGGTTGGAGCCCAGAATTGTAAAACAGGGGTAACAATGTTCACTTCCTATCCCAACGGGATCAGAAGAAAAATACTTTTGATTTCCATCTTACATTTCAGGACAGCCAGGAACCCTGTTAAAGGGATGTTACATCCATAATTTGGAGGCAAAGGAAGTAAAAAGCAGAGAGAACTCTTAATACTTGTATATGAGACAGCTCAGAGACTTTACAGCGGATGTGCTTGCCATTGGTATCAGCTTCGATTTTGCTGCAGCAGGGCATCTAACAGCATCTGCCTTTGGTCAGACACATCCTCACCAACAAAGGTTTGAAAATGTTTCACATCGCAAGTTGCGAGTTGATAAACTGGGCATCTGGGACCTGAGTAAACAAGGCAAACAACAGTATATCTCCTGAACCAAACAGATTGAAGGATTGCGAAATTGACAGCGCAAGGACAGAGAAGATACCACAGTGTATGTTAGAGCGGGTGAATTTAATGTCAAATCAGATGCAGAAAGAGAAATAAAAAGATGAAAATGAGGATTGGATTAAGAGAGAGAAGGCACAAAGGAAACAAGAAAATGTGCAAAAGTTTTCATTTAAAATTTAACATTTAAAAAAAAAAATCGCTTGGAGCCATTGAAACCTGGAGGAAGGGTCTTCACATGTTAAGAATTTTCTGTAGCTGAAAGGGTGCTGAGACTGGAAAGGACGAGAATTTGCATTCTGTGGGGGAGGGGGGAGGTTTATAATTGTATTTACTTTACAAATACACCAACTTCACATTATTTAATGTGTGTCATTGATGGCAGGCAGAGAGATGCTTTTTTTGTGAAGCTAACAGTGTTAGCATCGTTTGGATTTTTGCATTTAACTATACATCTGTCCCATGTCTGGTGTTGCTGTTCCACTTGCACATCAATGAATATGAATACCATTGGCCTCCCCATTATTTTGACATGAATATCTGGGCCATTCATTTTCATGCTTCAAAGTAAAGGGACTCAGGGCAATAGAATCGTGCAAAAGCAGCAACGCATCATAAAGGGGAATATCAGTCGGAAAAAAATCCTAAGATATTAAACAAGCAGAAATTAGATATTGTTCAATGACCTTTACAAAGTAATTTACTTAGCTCAGCATTTACCAATTACAGTATGAGTTTCATGCTGTTTCATTTAACCTTATCTCTGCTTATGGTATTACACAAGCAATATTTAAATACCAATAAACTTCATATCTGCTAAAATTATCTCCTCATCATTGAAAATACTGTTCCCAAGCAATCCATTTCCCAAGCAATCCATTTGCATGTCCCGCTACCTATCAGTAAACTAAAAATAAGCCTTGTGGGTGGTAGAATCTCTAAAATTCTAGCTTGCTGTACTCGCACTTAAGAGACAGGAGCTCGAATTTGAGTTTTGATTGACATTTGCACCCACTCTTCTTTCACGGGGGACAACTTCCCAGTTTCAAGGTTCATCATCTGGAGACAGACAGAGTGGATGCTGGTAAAGGAGTAACCTCATCTTGTCTTTGTCCTAGAATGACTGCAAGGAGCCTCACATTTGGCTGATTGGGAAGCAGGCACCATCCTTATCGATCACGAGGAACATGGGGAGTTGAAATCTGGGTTAATGACCGTTAAATGATTGGAGCAATTCATTTTTTTTTTTTTAAAACTCAGCTTACCAAGTCTTTCTCCATATTCGTCAATATTTATTCTCCATTCATCAAATATTCGTCAATATTTATTCCTCAACCGACACGAGCAAATGCTGTCTGCTCCAAATCACATTATTGTTTGTGAGAATTTGTGTGTAAATTTCAGCCACATTTCCAACCTTAGAACAGTAAATACAGGTGCGATTCTGCGGATTTGAGTTAAAGTCCGTTGAACAGCATATTTAGTGGAGTGTTTATCGGTGCTAAAGACCCCGCTATTCAACGACACTTTGCTTTTTTTTGGCCACGGTGAGAACTCCCCATCGAGGCCACTCTTTAAGTCATTCGTGGGTTAGGGCGTCATTTCTAAAGGCAGCCACAATCTCTCAACCCCCTTCATCACGACCACAGTACCCCACCCCCCACTCACTTGACCCAAAGCATCTCTTCCAGGGTCCTCGAGCACCCCCCCCCCCTAAATCCGCCCCTTCTGGGAAAGGACCCTGGACCCGACCCCTGGCACCTGAGCACTCAGGCACTGCCTGCCTGGCACTCTGGCAGTGCCACTTGGGCATACTGGCACTGCCAGGTTGGCACCACTGGGGTGTCAAGGTGGCAGTCCCAAGGTGGCAGGCTGGCAGTGCCAAGATGCCCAAGTGTCAGGGGAGTTTCTAGGGCGCTACCCTGCCCAATGCCCCTCCAGCTGGGGGCCTCAACTCCCCAGCGAGATTCCCCCACCCCCACAATGTGCCATCATGACTGGTTCACAACTTTGTGAACCAATAACAGACAGTGCCCAGTTCAGGCCTCACTGGGAAGGCTGGTGAATCCTGGGCCAGGGGTGAATTGGGCGAGCACATATTTAAATGAGCCTGATGGATTCCCAACAGAAGCCTCTCGTAAGATTAAACCACCTTATCCCAACACCAAGACAGGTGTGATGAGGCTGCTGAATTGCATCCAACATTTCAAAAGGCACTTCCCAGGCTGTAAATTGCATTGGGTCATCCTGAGATCATGAAAGGCAGGACGGAAATGTGACATTTTTCCTTTCATATTTGGCAATTAATGCTTTAAAAAAAAAATTGATATGCATTCCCTGCAGCCAAGCAAATTTAAGTATTGACTTGCATCCTTATGTAACCTTAAAAGCACTTCTCGAAACAATCCCAAAGTGCTCCATGTAAATTGGGCTATTTTGAAGTGCAGTCTTATGGCTGTGGAGATGGGTGTGACTGCAAAGCAAAGCCCCAACAGTAGAAATGAGGGATACATGAAGCTGTTTTTCAATGGTGTTGGTCCAGTGACACTGAAGAGAAAGATTCTGCTGTAAGAGTAACTCAATGAGGGAAACGTCAGCAAGGAAATAAAATAAGTTTTTAAAAAATGGAAAGAACTGATCACATGAAAACAAAAGTGAATTGCAATTTGAGATACGTAAAGAAATACATGCATTTATATAGCACCTTTCACAACCACATCAGAACCCAAACAGAACAGAGAGTTTTGGAAAACCCAGCCGGTCTCACAGCATCAGTGGAAAGGGAAACGGAGCAAACTCAAAGGGCAGACCTTTCCATGTGACCCCCATGAAAACAGTGGCCCACCATTGGATCTTCCGGTCCCGCCATTGTCAACAGGGTTTTCCGTTGAATGCACCCCTCACCACCGGGAAACCCATGGCAGGGGTGCACCATTGGTGGGACGGTAAGATCCCGCCAGTGTGAATGGCCCTGAAATTCTGGCCTTAGTTCTGCTGAAGAGTCATACGGACTCAAAATGTTTACTTATTTTTCTCTCCACAGATGCTGCCAGAGCTGCTGAGTTTATCCAGCATTTTGTTCCAGATTTCCAGCGCCTGCAATATTTTGTTTTTGTCTGATCAGAACTCAAAACACTCGCCTTATCACCAATGAAGAATGTTTGAAGTAAAGTCACTGGTGTAATGTGGGAAACATGGTATAGTGACGTTTCCTTCTGTAGCTAGTAAAACCACAAGATGTAAGAGCAGAAGTAGAACACTCAACCCATTGAGTCTGCTTCACCATTCAACAAAATCATGACAGATCAGATGTGATAATCCCCAATTCCAATTTCCCATCTCATCGCCATAACCCACAATGATTCCCTTACTGATTAAAAATCCGTCTATCTCAGCCTTGAATGTACTTCATGAGCAAGCTTCGACAGCATTCTGCAGTAAGGAATTCCACAGATTCATTACCCCTGAGAGCAAAAGTTCTCCTCATCTCTGTCTCTGCGTATTGTATTTGTGATATTGTAGCAGGAATTGAGAGGCGAAAAAAATCACAAATGTCTCCAACAAAATCACATGCAATATGACAAACACCATGTCACTTGGAGGCCATTAAGAGGATGCATCAGATGAGGACAAAGAAGTGGTGATCCACTGAAGTGTTACATTATGTGTTAGAGACATGGGCAACATACAGCAGGCACCTTAAATCCCTGGAGAAATATTACCAGTGATGCCTCTGCGAAATCTTGCAAATGTAATGGCAGGACCGGCACCGCAGTATCAATGGCTTCTCTCAGGCCAACATCCCCAGCATTGAGGCACTGGTTATGGTTAATCAATTACACTTGGTGGGCCACATCATCTGCATGCCTGACAAAAAAACTCCTGAAACAAGCTCTGTACTCCAAGCTGCGTCACAGCAAGCGGTAACCAGGAGGGCAGAGGAAAGGTTTCAGGGATATCCTCAAAAGGCTCCGTGTAAAAATGTAACATCCCCACCAATCTGTGGGAATGTCTTGCTCGAGATGACCCAAATTGGAGAAAAAGCATTTGCAAAGATGCCAAATATTTTGAGCATCTTCGGGAAACCCAGGTGGAGGCCAAGCGCAAACAGCAGAAGAAGCATTACAAAATCTGAGCACCCCAGCTACCTTCCTCGACTAACACTACCTGCCCCACCAGTGGCAGAGTGGGAGGATCCAGCATTGGACTTCTTAGTCATCTCAGGACCTACAACCTCGCGATTGGAAGAAAGTTATCCTCAGTCCCAAAGGACTGTCTAGGAAGAAGAGACATTTCAATACAACATGACAATGTTTTATTCTGAACACTTGTTAATGGATCAATAAGAAAATAAATTAACAATTACTACCCTGCAATTTGCTTTTCATTAAGAGAAGAATTGATGATTAGAGTTAAAAACTAGCATTGAAATAGTGTCTTTCATGCCCTTGGTGAGGTGGTGGCAGAGTGGTATTATCACTGGACTAGTTAACCAGAGACCCAGAGTAATGGTCTGGGGATCCAGGTTCAAATCCCGCAGATGGGGAAATTTGAATTAAAATTTTTAAATTTAAAAAAAGGCGAGTGATGATCATGAAACTATTGTCATTGTCGTCAACACCCAACTGGTTCACTAATGTTCTTTAGGGAAGAAAATCTGCCATCTTGTCTGGTCTGGCCTACATGTGACTCCAGACCCACAGCAATGCGACTGACTCTCAACTGCCCCCTTAAGGGCAATTAGGGATGGGCAATAAATGCTGGCACAGCCTGCAAAGCTCACGTCCCATGAACAAATTTTTTTAAAAATCCCAATGCTTCACAACCGGTGAAGTACTTTTGCACTGTTGTGATGTCAGAAAGGTGGCAGAAAGATCCCACAAGCTCCAATACCCTTATGGACAGATTATTGGATTTATCTTATATTGGAATAAATGTCATAAATCAATCTTTGCAATTCCCTCAATAAGGTAGCCAGAAGGATCTGGCGTCTTCACAGAAGAGGAGGCCATTTGGAGGAAGAGACCATAGAGAGCATCCTATCTGGCAGCATCACAGCCTGGTATGGCAACTGTTCAGCCCAAGACCGGAGTTGTGAACACAGTCCAGTCCATCACACGAACCTGCCTCCCATCCATTTACTCTGTCTACACCACCCGCTACCTTGGGAAAGCGGGCAGCATAATCAAAGACCCATCCCACCCGGTTACTCTCTCTTCTAACCTCTTCCATCGGGCAGGAGATACAAAAGTTTGAAAATGCGCACCAACAGATTCAAAAACAGCTTCCTCCCCGCTCTTACAGACTCCTGAATGACCCTCTTATGGACTGAACTGATCTTATGGACTGAACTGATCTTATGGACTGAACTGATCTTATGGACTGAACTGATCTTATGGGACTGAACTGATCTTATGGGACTGAACTGATCTTATGGGACTGAACTGATCTTATGGGACTGAACTGATCTTATGGGACTGAACTGATCTTATGGACCTGAACTGATCTTATGGGACTGAACTGATCTTATGGACTGAACTGATCTTATGGACTGAACTGATCTTATGGGACTGAACTGATCTTATGGGACTGAACTGATCTTATGGGACTGAACTGATCTTATGGGACTGAACTGATCTTATGGACCTGAACTGATCTTATGGGACTGAACTGATCTTATGGACTGAACTGATCTTTCTATGCATCTTCTCTACAGTTGTAGCACTATATACCATATACTTTAATAATCTTTATTGTCACAAGTAGTCTTACATTAACACTGCAATGCAGTTACTGCGAAAAGCCCCTAGTCGCCACATTCCGGTGCTGTTCGGGTACATGGAGGGAGAATTCAGAATGTCCAAACTATCCAACAGCACGTCTTTTGGAATTTGTGGGAGGAAACTGGAGCATCTGGAGGAAATCCACGTAGACATGGGGAGAACATGCAGACTCCGCAAAGACAGTGACCCAGCGGGGAATCAAACTTGGGACATTGGCATTGTGAAACAACAGTGCTAACCACTGTGCTGCCCATACTTCATCCGCTTTCTATGTTTATGTATTTTCATTATGTATCCGCATGTATTTATCTTGTATTCTATGTTTTCGTGTATGGAGTGATCTGCCTGGACTGTATGCAGAATAATATTTTTCACTGTACCTTGGTACACGTGACAATAATTCTAAATCTAAATCTTTGGCCCATTGTTTCTGCATCCGCTCTCTCAGCACTTCACTTAGTGCCACCCCCCCAAACAACCTACCTTCTCCCTGTAACCCTGCATATTCTTTCTTTTCAGATAACAGTCCCTTTATGAATGCTTCAGCTGATCCAGCCATGGTTAAATTCATCATGCATTTTGGGTTATTTAATTCATGGTTGGCTCAGGGAGGTTCTGTGGAAGCTCATCTCTCGTCTTCCTGGGCGACCTTTGCTTTATAGCAGGGGTTCACACAGCGTCTCAACTACACTCTGATTCTGACAGTCACTCCTGCAAGCTAACCAGGGTCTGCATCGAATCCCCAGGCACCCCATGTTCAACGTGAAGCCCATCCTTGTTGCTGGCGTTTGGCTGCAAATAAGGCTGCTCAAAACTATTTATTACGTGTCCCATGCTCTGCAAATCGCCCACTTTGTGCTGTTCAACGCTGGGACCAAATTATAATATTCATACACATAGCTGCGCCTCTCCAATAGGACTGCATTTGGTTGGCAATGCTGCTACTCCGAGCTGCTGAATGGGGATAAGGGGTTGAAGTACCTGCCTGCTGATAGTCCCACGTAGCCTGCTGGATGCTACTCCTCTTCTAATGACTTTATTTTGCAGTTGCCTTCTCTGCCCGATGTTTCAGTCAAAACTGAGAGAATAGCTAATCGTTTTTTTTTGTCGAGCAAAGTTAAACCACTGAGGGGGGTGGCCTCTTTCCCTTAATTTTGATTTCGGCATGCCATTTAATTTTGCAAAGACGGGATCACTGGATCAGTGAGGAGTGTGGAGAATGTTAATAGCAAAACGCTCTGTTAACCAACAGCAGCAGCCCAGCCTCCACTCCCTGGTTAGGGAGATGCGAGAGGTTTACACTGTGCATTAGGTAAGAAGCGACGCTGGAGGAGCAACGTTTTTTTTCAGGAGGAAAATACACCTTTTTAACCTGACAGCAACACGGTAAGCCTTCACGTTTAAGAAACCAAAGTTCCGTGCTGGAGAAAGGGCGCGGGGCACACAAAACCTAAGACAAGGTTAAAACAAAACAGAAATAGAAGAGGCATGGAAAAGAAAATCAGACTGGCAAGTATATCTTCCACTAGCATCGAGCAATCCTTTCGATATATATTACATATTATTTGCATCCTTTTATTCGCAATATTCATTGACTGTTCCTTTAACGGTTTCGTCTTTAAATATTTACTTGCTGGCTCATAATGAATTGTTTTCATGTTTAATTTCGTTGTCATTCCCCCCACCCCCCCCAAAAAAAGGTTGTAACTTTAATTCCATGCTGCACCTTGTGGCGCCCACGTGCATGTTGCGATTTACAGTCTGTCCACTACTTGTTAGTATCAGTTTCTGCCCATTTGAAACAGTTTCAATTTGTGGTGAATGTTCTTGTTTAAACACCGCTCCGCTGTGTTCCATTCAGAGACTTTTCTTTTTACTTCGCGCCTGTCAAAAGTCCCCTTTCGGTAGAAACTAGTTCTTTCGTTATTTAGAGATTGGGTACCCTTATTTTCCACGAACTGAGTTTACAGTTACTGTTGAATGGAATCTGTTAAAGTGTCCAAAACCGTCACTGCCTTAAAGCCCACATCAGGATATAAGGAAAATCCCAATCGGTTTTTCTAATTTCTTTACCAGTTGGGGGTTTCTCCAGCAGTAAGTCCTGTTGTTAGTCCGCCACCTCTCGATCACTTGGGGATTTTCCCCAACTCCACACCGCCTGAGGATCCGCGTCATGTGGTTCACTTGAGATAGTCTCGCCATGAGAATAGTTAATTATTCTAAATTCCCTTCTCCAGTTTTGACTGTTACACCACATGCTTGACCCCTTCCAGACGAGCAGACTTGATAACTCAGAATTTCAGCTGTAGCGACCCCAGAATTTGTTCCTAATCACTTTGAAACAAGTTTTTTTTAAACAAAAGAAAGGTATGCTTTTTAAATCAATTCTTGGGATGTTGAAATCACCCTCAAGGGCAAACATCTACTGGCCACCCCTGGTTTCTCCCGGTCCACTATTTAATGCAACTGATTGGCTTGTTAAGCTGCTTATGAAGGCAGCTAAGAATTGGATTGAAACAGGAGTCGGCCCTAGATAAACTTGACAGGTTCTGGCTGGCAGATTTCCTTCCCCAAAGGATATTAATGAATCACTTGATTTTTATATTAATTTTATGGTCACTTTTACAAAAACCCTTTATTTCATTTCCAGTTTTTTTTCCTCCCAGCCTTAAACATTTCAAACTGCCCTGGTGTGATGTTACTGACCTTTTCTGGAGATGATAACACCAGGGCCTTGGTTTTAATTATCCTGTATTGTGGACCTTTATAGTCTCTGATCCTTGGGTGGCACGGTTGCACAGTGGTTAGCACTGCTGGTTCACAATGCTCGGGACCAAGGTTCAATTATGGCCTTGGGTGACTATCCATGTGGAGTTTGTACATTCCCCCTGTGCCTGCGTGCGTTTCTTCTGGGTGCTCTTGTTTCCTGCAGTCCAAAAATGTGCAGGTTAGGGAGCGGTGGGCGGGATGGGCGGAGAACTGGACCTGTGTGAGGTACTTTTCCAGAGGGTTGATGCAGATGAGCTGAATGGCCTCCTGCACTGTACGGATTCTATGATTCTTTAGATGGGTGACCAGGACATTTTTGCTATTGTGTTTGTTGTTTCAGTGGTTTTCATTGGAGATGCACATACACTGTATTGGAATGTAAACCATTGTCAGTAGTAACCGTTATACCAAATCCCCTCCTAATTCCTGATATTTCCATGCTTACATTAACCCATGGAGGGCTATAGTGGGTAATCTGGTTTTACACTTAAGAAGTAATGCAGGATTGGGGATGATTCTTTATGTAAGACAAATGGCCATTATTTTCCACTTCTACATCCTCGTGTTCTTTGGTATCGTGCATTTATCTTTTCCTGTGGTGGGGGGGGGGGGGGGGGGGGGGGTTAGGGTGAGGTGTCTTAAGTGAATGCAGTTAGACATTACCATAGTTCCCTTTTTTTTAAAAAAAGCACAACCCTGCAATGCTGCTCTGCAGTGAAAAACGCCATGCAATGCTATTTACTTCTAGATGTGCCTTGCCTACTTGGAGTGGGGGGGATAAGTTGCAGAGCTGGAGGGAAATTAAGCTTTTTCAAATGGGCAGTACAGGCAGCATAGGGCTGAATGGCCTCCTCTTCCTGTGCCTTGCGATTCTGCAACACCAATGAGTCGGTGTTTACAAACTGCTGCCCCTTGTCTCGCATTCCTTATTTTGTATTTGTTTAGAAACAAAAAAAAATCTGCGATCTTGGTGCCAAGAGAAAGAATTAAAATAAACAGCAGAATGCCTACAAAGGGTGAAAAAGAAAGTGCAACATGAGAGAGATAACTGGGCACACAGTCAGGAAAATTATACCTCAGTGTAATTGCAGGCAGCTGTACTTTTCCTGCCAGTCATGGCTCAGTTGGTCGCACTCTCACCTCTTGGTTACGGATTCAAGAGAATTGAGTACAGAATCCAGGATGAACCTTCGGTGCAGCAGTGAGGGACTGCTCACTGTCCGGGTGCTCCGGTCTCCTCCCACAGTCCAAAGATGTGCAGGTTAGGTGGATTGGCCATGATAAATTGCTGTTAGTGTCCAAAATTGCCCTTAGTGTTGGGTGGGGTTACTGGGTTATGGGGATAGGGTGGAGGTGTTAACCTTGGGTGGGGTGCTCTTTCCAGGAGCCGGTGCAGACCCGATGGGCCGAATGGCCTCCTGCACTGTAAATTCTATGTAAACAACAACACTTAAACAATTTATTTGGTCATTATCTCATTGTTCTTTGTGAGAGCTTTCAATGCACAAGTTATCACCGTGTTTCCAAAATTATACCAGTGACTATGCTTTGGGGAAGAGACTGTAAAGCACTTTGTGACATGTGAAAGGCTGCAAATAAATGTAGGTTCCTTCTTTTTGATCAATAGTAATTCTGATGCAATTTCTCTTTGTCAAACATTGTAAATATCCCCAAATCTTTTTGCAACACAGACCACCCCTTATTATATTTGGTACATTTCAGCCATTCAAATTTTTCTTGACTTCATTACAGGTTTTTTAATAATAGTTTGCTAAATTGAATTGTATAACAACCTAAAATACCATTTCTTAGCTCTATCAGGCTTATAATATTATACATTGGATTTCTTCTTTTTATGCTATAGGTATGAATGTAAAGATGGATCAGCAATGGGTCTAAGTAGGAGTAAGAACAGTCGCTCTTTACTTTGACGTAAAAGAACAAAGAAAGAACAAAGAAAAATACAGCAGAGTGCTGCAGGGATACAGGGCTGGAAACAAACAATGATCCTTACTCAGATCTGCACAATAGATCTCATTGACGATGGACCACACTAACTCTTCCACTCTTGTTTCTCTTCAAGGTATGATAACTAACTCCTCTGAAAATTCCACTGCGATGCTCATCACCTGGGATGAAAACAGTCAGTTAGGGCTGAGGATTTCACTGTCTGTCGTTCTGGGCATTATCACCTTGGCGACCATCCTTTCCAATTCATTTGTGTTTGTCACAATTTGGCTCACTAGGAAGCTCCACACACCCGCCAACTATCTCATTGGGTCTCTGGCTGTCACAGACCTCTTAGTAGCTATTATGGTGATGCCCATCAGCATTGTCTATACTGTCATCAAGACCTGGACTTTGGGGCAGATCATGTGTGACATCTGGTTGTCTTCTGACATTACGTTTTGTACTGCATCCATCTTGCACTTGTGTGTAATTGCTCTGGACAGATACTGGGCCATCACAGACGCCTTGGAGTACACTAAACGTCGCACACCTGGTAGAGCAGGCCTGATGATAGCTGTGGTATGGGTCATCTCAATTTGCATCTCTATACCCCCACTATTCTGGAGGCAATCAAAAGCTCTTGATGAACTCAAGGAGTGCGTAGTCAACACTGACCAGATATTCTACACTATCTACTCCACGTTTGGAGCCTTTTACATTCCCAGTGTGCTGCTCGTTATACTCTACGGCAGAATTTATGTAGCAGCTAGATCGAGGATACAGAAACCACCTTCAGCTTTTGGCAAGCGCTTTACTACTGCGCAACTAATTAGTGGGTCCACCGGGTCATCTCTGTGTTCTGTCGGCTTTAACAGCCAGGAGACCCTCCCTCATTCTGGTGAATCCCCGGTCTACCTGAACCATATCAAAGTAAAAGTTTCAGACAGCGTCCTGGAGAGAAAAAGGATCTGCGCAGCCAGGGAGCGGAAGGCCACCAAAACCTTAGGGATCATCCTTGGTGCTTTCATTTTCTGCTGGCTCCCTTTCTTTGTAGTGGCCTTGGTAATGGGCATCTGCAAAGAGGCTTGCTGGTTTCATCCTGTCCTCTCTGACCTCTTCACATGGCTTGGTTATTTAAATTCACTCATCAATCCTGTTATATATACGGCTTTTAATGAGGATTTCAAACAGGCCTTCCAGAAACTCATGCGTTTCAAACGATGTTGACTAAGCCAATTCTATGGTAACTGTGCATTTTTCCTGTCATTATCACATAGGTGTGAGAGAGAGACCAATCTACTGAATGTTGTTTTTAGGGGCATTACTTTGTGTCTGCATTTATCTTGCACATTGTACGTTTTAGTACTTTGATTTTATTTTTCACACAGTCCTGTATGAGAGGATAGTCCACTCAGAAATACTTGATGCATCTATCAGTTAAACCTAAGGGGCAAGGTTAAGTTAAGCATTTTTGCATAAGTGTGAATAAGGCAAATTAGAATTGCGAATAAATGCTGACATTCAAAAATTGCACTACAGGAACCTTTATAATTTTATTATATTTAAATACAAATTTTCTTTTTATCACGAGTCACTCAATTTAGATATTAAATTTGCTGTCTGTGGAACAGTGTATTGCAACTTATTCATAGTAAAATATCTTCACTAAGCCAAGTTATATAACAACATACCGGCATGTATACTTGCATTGAAAATGTGGAAGTATATGATACTGAAAGATAGAACACAGAACACACTACAAACATATCGACAGGAATATATAGATTTCACCTCCAAAGTTACGACAGGTATAAAATTATTCCGACCATCACATTGTCTCATGTCCTTGCGACATTGGATATATTTCTGTAATCACGGATGGCTGGGGAGCTTTCTGATGAGACGGTTAAGCTATGTCTTTTCAGCTTGTAATAAGATATTTTCAGAAACAGAAATTTGCTCAATAGGTGGCAGAGATCACCTTCATTATTAATCCCTTGTCTGCTTTCAGGGGTGGTTGTTTATTTATGTTAAATATAATCCACAACTGCGCCAATATCATGAGCTTAATAATAGATTTTTTTAAAAATAAAGTCATCTGCAGTTATGTGAAGCTGCAGAACTGATGCAGGTCACTGTGAAGAGTGAAGTGCAGCTAGTATGACTGTAGTTATACTTTGGGCTACCCTTTATTACACGTTGTGGTCTACGAGAAAGCTCAACATACGTGGGAGAGATTGTAACCAAATCCATTCAGGAGAAACAGGAAGGGCTGTTAAAACTGGCCGGGTGACTTGAAATGAAATGAAAATGGCTTATTGTCACGAGTAGGCTTCAATGAAGTTACTGTGAAAAGCCCCTAGTCACCACATTCCGGTGCCTGCCCAGGGAGGCTGGTATGGGAATCGAACCGTGCTGCTGGCCTGCTTGGTCTGCTTTAAAAGCCAGCGATTTAGCCCAGTGAGCTAAACCAGCCCCTACCCACTATGAGAAGTGTTAAGGGCATTTCTGATGATGGCCGGTGACACATTTGTAACTGGAGGCCTGAGCAGGGAAGTTGTTTACGATTAGCTGAAAGCACTGTGAAGTGGAACTGGAATAGATGGGACCAGGAGCAGCAGGGAAGCTCCTATTGGCTACATCAGGGAAACTTCAACCTCCCCTTTCACGAGTTTCCCCTTCCCTCAGGACAACTCCTGAAAACTGTCCATGACTTCGCTTGTCACCAACTTTTGTCTTTAGCATCGACGGTGCTGATTGGTGACACCTCCCTTCTGCCTTCCAAAGCTTCACTCCTGTCCATTTACTAGCTGCCGCTAACTGGCAGCTTACCAGCAGCATGTAGGTACTGCTCGGGAGCTGAAAATTATCCAGACAATATTATGCCAAGGTTAGAGGAATCTGGTCCTCGCCTCCAATCCTTCCTTGTCTGTCCCATTAACGCTCCTGGTTGAAATCTGAGCTTGTTTGGAAGTTGGCCTGCAGGGATGAGTGAAAGTACTGTAAACCATCAAGAGATTTGGCGACATCTGTGGAGGCAGAAACAAAGTAAATGTTTCTGATTGGCGGCCTTTTTGTTTAACGTCAGTGGAGAGCAGACAAGAGTGTGTCCTTCCGAATGACATACTCGTTAATTCTAACATTGCTGCCCTGTTTACAAACTCTCCTTCCTATTTTGAGATTAGCATTCCATACCAATAGAGCAGAAGATCTGATAAGTAGAAGGACAGTTCATCAGGTCATCGGGTGGCACAGTGGTTAGCACTGCTGCCTCACAGCGCCAGGGACCTAGGTTCGTTTCCAGCCGTGGGTGACTGTCGGTGTGGAGTTTGCATGTTCTCCCTGTGTCTGCATGTGTTTCCTACGGGTGCTGCGGTTCCCTCCAATAGTCCAAAGATGTGCAGGTTAGATGGATTGGCCATGCTAAATTACCCCTTAGTGTCCAAAGATCTGCAGGTTAGGTAGGGTTACAGAGGTAGGGCGGGGGGAGTGGGCCTAGGTCAGCTGCTCTCTCAGAGGGTCGATGTAGACTTGATGGGCCGAATGGCCTCCTTCTGCACTGTAGGAATTCCTATCATTTAAACCAATTCCGCATGCAACTCTTTGAGCATTCGTTTTGCAAAATGCATGCTCTTTTTCTTATTGTGATCGCCAAAAATGCTGAATTGATTGAGTGCCTGCAGGTTGAGGAGTACCAAACAGAACAGAACTGAGAGAGGCAATTTGTAGTTGCATTTCGAATGCGTTACATGTCACAAATCCACTGTAACTAACATGTTTCATGGAAGGAATTAACATCTCATAAAACTGTAGCAATATTCACCTCAGTAAAATATGAAAGCCTATTCGCTCGATAGCCTGTACTGCTTTATCCACAAAATTGGTTGCAGTACGCACACATCTTGCTCAACCAAGTATTTCTTTAACAATTATATATAATAGTTGCATTTTGCCTTGAAGACTATCTTGTAAATAATAATGCCATGGTTATCAAAGATATTTCCTTATATCGCGGAATTGATTTGCCAAAATTCAAAGTTTTATTTATTCAAATTGGGAAGTCAGTGAGTGCCCTTTATGACTTTGGCAACTTTCAAATAGACAGCAACAGTGAATCTTTACAGGATCAGGAAAAGTATACTAATTACACTGGAACTGGACTGTTCTTCAGGAAATTACTGCTCAAAGAATTTATATTGATCAAAGCCAGTTTAATATCAAAATTCAGAAATGTACATCAAAATGCAGAGTTCAGTCAACGATTGCACTCTAAAGGAAGCCTCATCTCAGTGGTTTAATTGATACACTTAATTGGACGTTGACCAGGCAGGTTAGGAGTGCGTGGGTACAAATCACTGAATGGCCTTACTTTTGCAGAAATCAGTAGGCAGAAGGGAAATTAGCCAGGTTTGCCACTCCAGAAGGTTAACCTGGAACGATGCCTGTGCTGTATTCAGAGTCGCAACAGGATCGGGCTGGCATTTAATTCCTCCCTAACTGCCACAGGTCAGTGACCTTCCTATTCTTAGCCGGGTGACACCTTGGACAAGGCATCAGAGGGTCAATATATCAAGTTGCACAGGGCAGTAGGAGGGAAAAGTTGCCAAAACAAAGCCTTTTTTTCGTTTTTGCTTTTTCCTTTTTAATCCTCTTACCATGCTGAAGACTTTGGCTTGAGCTATAGAACAATGACAGTACCTAGAGAATCATTGATGCCAATGGATAACAGAATACAAGATCATTTGTACTCTGCAGTCAGACATTTGAGAGTTTGTGTTTACTGTTGAGAAAGGTAATACCTAGAGTTTGTTAAAGCAAAGATTGTAATCCCCATTTTCAAATGATGTGCTATAAAATATGTATCCCTAAGCAGGACAGAACCAATGAAACAACTGTATAAAGCATATTGGGTAAGTCTCGATTCTTATAGTATATAATTCACTGGCTCATATCCCAGTCTGTATGGAGTTATCTGATCTCGCCAGGGGCAGCGGTTGGGGGTCTACAATTGGCCTCAGTACCCCAGTGCTGTGAGGCAGAAAAATATGAGCTCCTGATCACTACCTGCCAACGCCTTGCTGGAAGCCGCACAAGCCCACCGATGTTCAGGGAGGACATCATCGGCTTTGACTGAGATTCCCCTCTGCAGTGAAATGATCTGCCCACCGTGTGAGGACTGGGGGGCATCTACTGCTCCCCACAGAACTGAGTCCCAGAAAGATCCGGGGCTTTCAGAAGAGGAAGGCAGAAAATTGAAGAATTAGTCTAAGTTTGCAAGGTATTTCAATCTGACAGCAAGAATGTAATTAAAGTTCACAGAAAGGAAACAGAAGACCCAAAGAAAACAGACTACGAATTGAATCTGCACTGCAGCCAGAATTTGCAACTGCTTATTTATCAAGTCTGATATAATTCTGTATAGAATATTTTCTCTGTTAATGAAACAAGCATTGACTAAATACAATCATCGCTTTGGACTTAACAGTGTTGTACTCAGAAAGTTTTGCTGCAATGTTAAAGATGTTCACTTTGGAACTTACCTCTGTGTGTAAGAGTGACAGTCACTGATAAACTGCAGGGAATAAAAACCTGATCATATGAAAATGTCTCTTAATCAATGCCGCCATCTCTTCAGTTAGTAAAATCCTTCACCTTGCAGACATGCTCAGTGCACTCACTGACTTGGATTTCACCAATCTTCCTGAGGCAGGTTGGGAGGTGGAGTTGCCAGTATAATGATGAGCGAAGGCAGAAGATGAAATTTCTGTCGCTTTCCCACCGCTATGTCATGCTGAGAGCAGCGGGCAAGGTGAACTAAGGCACTCCTGCCCAGAGAACAATTGTGCTGCTGATATAGTATGGCAGGGCCTATTCCTATCTCCATTAGCATTTTACAGGTAACTGGTAGTATGTGGGGAGGCAGCGTGGTGAAGGCTAGCAACCACCCTGTGGGCTCCGAGACCGAGATCACCCATCCCCTAAATGGGTTGGAAATAGCTGCTTCCAACAACGCACCCCCCCTCCCCCCGCCACCCTCATCCACCATCAACCTCGCACACACCCTGTTCACCAAGATATGCATGACTTGCTCTCATGTATACCAACCCCACTTGGTGTGAGAGCAACGTCCATTGCTGCAATTCACAGCTGGGTGTGATTCCACCCCCGGCCCCCTCCGATTGGATGGCAGCTCCTGAAGATGCCTCTCATCCTTTGAAGGGACAGGATCCCAGCTTGTGGCTAATTAGTTGCATGATGGACCTTAAATCGAGAAGGCAGAATTGGCCCCAGCTTTCCAGCCTGTAGTCAGCGCCACTACCGCAGCTCAGTGTCTAATGGTAAAATAAATCATTATTTTTTAAATTAAAAAGTGTAAGTATGTACATATATATATATTATAAAATAACTAATCAGAGAAAGATTTTGAAAGCAACAATCTAATTTCAGGGCCAAGTGCAGGAATGTCAATAGAAAAAGCTCTAATGCTCCCAGTAATCTGACAAACACTCTGGGTGGAATCTTACCAAGAAATAGCCAAGTGTCAGGCCTGGAGGGGCAGCACGGTGGCGCAGTGGTTAGCACTGTGCCTCATGGCGGCGAGGTCCCAGGCTCCTTCCCGGCTCTGGGTCCCTGCCCGTGTGGAGTTTGCACATTCTCCTCGTGTTTGCGTGGGTCTCTCCCCCACAACCCAAAGATGCGCAGGGTAGGTGGATTGGCCATGCTAAATTGCCCCTTAATTGGAAAAAATGAATTGGGTACTGTAAATTTATTTTAAAAAGTGTCAGTCCTGGCATCTACGGGATTTCTCATGGAATCCTGAGCCTCTTAGAAAAAAAGTGACTGGGAGTAACACAGTCACTCTGGCGAGAATGGATTCTAAGAGCCAGGAGCTAATTTCAAATAGGTCGGGGCACCATCTTTAAAGGGCGCTCTAACCAGCACAGCACCTAGGTCACCTCTCGCAGGTCAAGAGGATCTCCCCCGAGCAGCCATGGCTGCCAGATTCTTACCCCCGCCACCCCCCCCCCCAACTTAATTGGCGATCTCCACTCCCCCACCACACATACATACACGGCCCCCCCTTCCATGGGGCTCCCACTAGGGTCCTGTCAACCTGGCCATGCCAGCCTGTGCTAGGGGCATTGCCCAGGCATGTCCTTCTAAACCCCTGGAACAATACATAACTCTGTGCCCCAGGAGGGATCCTCTCCACTGTCTCAAGCCTCAGTAAACCTGGTGTAAATGATGCTGGTGAGATGTCGCATCAGTACCGGGTCAAGATTCCGTGAGGGGTTGGGTGAAGCTGAGAGTGAGTGCTCGCTAATGACATGGTAATGTATTAAAATGAGGTTCCTGGGCTCGCGCTGCGTGATTCGCACTAGTCCACTTTTCAACACCCAACCACGTCTGAGTGAATCATGTTTTCCGTTTCTCTCCGATTTTGAGACAACGCCAATTTTCCCACGGACGGAGAGAGAGGGCTCGAAATCGACCTCTCCGACTCTTAAAGAAGTACATTCAGTCTCCAATGTAAGACTGCTTGTGGCCTGCTGGAACAGGTTAAAGAATCTGTGACATGTCCACCCCATTACTCATTGATGACAAAGTAGTAACTGCTTTTCAGAACTTGTTAACTACTGTTTCTTAACCACTTTTAGTTCAAACAAGCTGCGTTTCAAGCAGGCAGCCAGAAATTGAATTTTATTTCATTTACTTTAGTGTTTCATCATTGAAATTTGGAAATAAATTTCACAGCAAAGCGAGAACATGTCAGACTCGGAGCCAAAACCCTATTTCATGCTTCTGCTACTTCCTAGTTTTGTTATTGTCAAAAGGTAGCAACACATGAATGGTGCCCAGTCTGTTAATCATGAATTACACATGGAATGTACAGCAATGGAACGGACATTGTCAAACCAGTCTTCATGCACCACATACAAGAACATGAGAATGTAAAAATTAAGAGCGGGAGTAGACCACTTGACCCTACAAGCCTGCTGCATCGTGCAATCGGGTCATGGCAGGTCTTCTACTTGAAATTCATCTTCCTGAATTATCCTCATATCCCCGACTCCCTTAGAGATGGATAGATTTTTGGACACTTCCTTGAACATAGAGTACTCTCAATGACTGGGCATCACAAACTAGCTACCTCCCACTTGACTTCATCCAGGCCTATCAGCATGGCCTTCCAAAGTGAAGTCTAAGCGAGTTTTCACCATTCTCGAAACTCACCTCTTTAGCAAGCGATTTATAATTTATGCAGGAATTCTAAAAACTAGGCAGCTGACTGCCAATTTCAAGCACCAACCAAATAACCAGCAGCGATAGAAAAATCTGGTGCTGCACAGTAGCACTGTTGCTTCACAGCGGCAGGGTCCCAGGTTCGATTCCCGGCTTGGGCCACTGTCTGTGCGTTTTCCCCAAGTCTGCGTGGGTTTCCTCCAACAAGTCCCGCAAGATGTGCTTGTTAGGCGAATTTGCCCCCACAACCCAAAGATGCGCAGGGTAGGTGGATTGGCCACGCTAAATTGCCCCTTAATTGGAAAAAATGAATTGGGTACTGTAAATTTATTTTAAAACGTGTCAGTCCTGGCATCTACGGGATTTCTCATGGAATCCTGAGCCTCTTAGAAAAAAAGTGACTGGGAGTAACACAGTCACTCTGGCGAGAATGGATTCTAAGAGCCGGGAACTAATTTCAAATAGGTCAGGGCACCATCTTTAAAGGGCGCTCTGACCAGCACAGCACCTAGGTCACCTCTCGCAGGTCAAGAGGATCTCCCCCGAGCAGCCATGGCTGCCAGATTGACTGCCAATTTCAAGCACCAACCAAATAACCAGCAGCGATAGAAAAATCTGGTGCGGCACGGTAGCACTGTTGCTTCACAGCGGCAGTGTCTCAATTTCGATTCCCGGCTTGGGTCACTGTCTGTGCGTTCTCCCCAAGTCTGCGTGGGTTTCCTCCGGGTGCTCCGGTTTCCTCCCACGAGTCCCGAAAGATGCGCTTGTTAGGTGAATAGGACATTCAGAATTCTCCCACTGTGTAGCTGAACAGGCGCCGGAATGTGGCGACTGGGGCCTTTTCACAGTAACTTCATTGCAATGTTAACATAAGCCTCCTTGTGACAATAATAAAGATTATTATTATAGATTATATCCTTATTATTGTAAAAATTACCAACTCGATTGTTATTGTTTTAGTGTGAGACAATATGAAGAAAATCATGTCGAGTTTCTGGACAAAATAAGATAAATTTGACCCATACTGGAAATCTTAATAATTTAAATGGACTTGTTCTATAAAGTGGGTTTGGTTGAAAGGAAAATCTAGCATGTTGTATGGAATAAATAACATTCTCTTCCGACTTAGCAAACTCAAACACAGGAAATTACTCAGACAGACCATTTATTTTGAATGAATTGATGTCCAGATACGCTGTACAGGCACAGTGAATTATAAGTGAAAAAAGCTGATCATAGAATAATACAACACATCAAGCTCCTGATAACTGATTCTTTAGTTGAAAAGATCTCTTACGAGAGTGGAGCACGAGGCTGGGTGTGGAGCAGTTAGGTGGAGAACTGAAGGACGAGATTGAGAAAGTGTTAAAATTAAAAACCTATTGTATTTTGTTCAGTGTTAAAGGAACAGATGCCAGGTGGAAGGAAAAGTAATTGGGAAATAATAAATAAAAATAGGATTAAAAACAATGCTAAGAATCAAAGTATAAAATGAAAGGTTCTTTTAAGAGTTCTTGGGGGGGTGGGGGGGTTCTGGTTGTTCCATAGCTAGCATAGACCAGATGATATCCAATTAACCTGGGATCTAATGAATCCAGTTAAAATGGGATGAATCTTAAAGACAGCATCATGTGGTAGAACCTTTCTCAAGGAGAGTAGTTTCAATGGCAGCTCTAACTCACCCTAGATCTCACTGGCAGCTTGCCTCAGTAAACATCTGAAATCTAGTGAGAGTGATAAAAGTATAATGGTCAAATTACAGACGATTGGAAAGATAATTTGCCCCAGATCACACGATGACCAGATAAACAAAGGATGTGCTCAAAATCCGGGGAACAGCCAGGAGCAAAATGTTTTTAAAATCAGTAGGAGATGCGCGGTATCTATAGGAACATTGAATGTTCAAACTCTACATCAAACTGGGGCCCTGGTTAATCATGAAATAAAGGGATAACACTGGGTAATAGTAGATTTACATGAGAAAAGCTGAATTGCAAATGGTGTGGCCGATTTTACGGCTGCATTGCTCCCGGCACAAATCCTGCTATGTTGTGAAAATACGAGGTGAGTCCGGAAACGGGATTTGCGCCAGGCGCCAAACAGTTTGCGACGTTCCTGGGCCCTCTGTGAATAGCATATTCAAATCTTCACTTAAATATGCAGCGACAGGTTGCCCCCACAACCTGTCGCTGCACCACCATGCCAATCCCTGGATAGTGTGTACCTGTTCTTGTGGAACCATCGTCCCTGCCCGTCTGCCCCACTGACCACCCAAAGCCTCCACCGACTGCCGAGGCCTCCGATTACATGGCTGAAGGCTGTTGCTAATAGGAAATTGGTAATCATAGTTAAGTGAGCACGTCACAATTGGAGGGGTTACTGTTTTTCTCTGTTGTGATAAAATTTGTTGTTGAAAACTTGAATAAAAATTATTTCAAAAAAAATATTTTTAAAAAAGATCGAGCTAGTAGGGGGTGGGGGGGTGTAGGGGGTGAGTGCTTCATTGGGATGGTGTGGGAAGACTGGGTCGTGTGGGGTAATGTCTATTTAATTGTTATTCTAAATTCTCTTTTTGCACTATGTTAATATTCACTCCAGTTAGTTTTGTTATTACTGTTCTTTTATGAAAAATTCGGCAAAACCTGAATAAAAATACTTTTTTTTTAAAGTGTGCACGTCACACAAACCAGTGAATCCATGTGGGTGGGAGGACAATGTAGCATGTGGGAGTCATTGCCCAGCATCTCAATCACCTTTTTGCCTGGAAAGTGTGCCAGAACACTGCGGGAGACAACACCACAGACGCAGCAGCCAACATCCAAACACCGACTCCGGGCCCTGCACGACAGCCTTTGTCACCCGGGAGTCACACGGTTGTACCATTTTATAAAGGCCCGCAATCTGCCCTACTCCGTCGAGGAAGTACGGACAATCACCATGGACTGCCAGGTCTGTACTGAGTGCAAACCGCACTTCTACCGGCCGGACTGTATGCGCCTGGTGAAGGCCTCCCGCCCCTTTGAGCGCCTCAGCGTGGATTTCAAAGGGCCCCTCCCCTCCACCGACCGTAACACGTACTTTCTCAGTGTGGTCAATGAGTACTCCAGATTCCCCTTCGCCATCCCATGCCCTGACATGACGTCTGCCAGCGTCATCAAAGCCCTCAACACAATCTTCGCTCTGTTCGGTTTCCCCGCCTACATCCACAGTGACGGGATCCTCATTCATGAGTGATGAGCTGTGTCAGTTCCGGCTCAGCAGGGGTATCGCCTCCAGCAGGACGACCAGCTACAACCCCCGGGGAAACGGGCAGGTAGAGAGGGAGAACGGGACGGTATGGAGGGCCGTCCAACTGGCCCTACGGTCCAGGAACCTCCTGGCCTCCCGCTGGCAGGAGGTCCTCCCTGATGCACTACATTCCATTCGGTCGCTCCTGTGCACCGCCACTAACAACATACGCCATGAACGTCTCGTTGCCTTTCCCAGGAAGTCCACATCCGGGGTGTCGCTCCCGTCTTGGCTCACAGCTCTAGGACCCGTCCTTCTCTGTAAGCATGTCCGACTCCACAAGGCGGACCCGTTGGTGGAGAGGGTGAAGTTGCTTCACGCCAAACCCCAGTATGCCGACGTAGCGTACCCTGACGGCTGCCAGGATACTGTCTCCCGCAGGGACCTGGCACCAGCAGGTTCCACACACACACACCCCTCCGGCACGGTGCCACACTCCCCTCCCCCGGCGCTCCCAGCATAAACCCCCCCCCAGGACCATCCGTCCTCCCCCTGCCCACGCCCGAGGATGAGGAGGATTTCGGCACGCTCCCAGAGTCACATTTGTCCTCAATATCTCTGGAGAGAAAAGGCAAGACAAAATCAGGAATGGTTCAGATAGTGTTAATAAGCAAAAATTGAGAGACAGCACGGAGGTGCAGTGGTTAGCACTGCTGCCTCATGGCGCTGAGGTCCCAGGTTCGATCCCGGTACTGGGTCACTGTCCGTGTGGAGTTTACACATTCTCCCTGTGTCTGCGTGGGTTTTTCCCCCAAAACCCAAAGATGTGCAGGGTAGTTGGATTGGCCATGCTAAATTGCCCCTTAATTGGAAAAAGTGAATTGTGCACTCTAAATTTATTTTAAAAAAGAAGGGAAAATTGCATCCACCACCAGAAGGATCAGTAACCAGAGGACAGAAATTTAAGGCAATTGGCAAAAGAACCATAGACAAGGGGCGCGATTCTCCGCACCCCACGCCCGGGGGGGGAGAATCGCGGGAGGGCTGGGCGAATCACACCACGCTGCCCTGGCACCCCCCGCGATTCTCCCACCCCCCCCAAAATGGCGTGTCGCGTTTTGCGACAGGCCGTTCGGAGAATCGCCGCTCGCCGTTTCTCACGGCGACTGCCGATTCTCCGGCCCGGATGAGCCGAGCGGCCTGCCGAACCCCACCGGTTCACGACGGTGCCAACCACACCTGGTCGCTGCCGGCGTGAACAGCGTGTGACAGGTGATTGTGGGGCCTGTGGGGGGGGCGGAGGGAGGATCGAGCACCACGGGCGTGCTCAGCAGATGTCTGGCCCGCGATCGATGCCCACCGATCGTCGGGCCGGCGTCTCTAAAAGACGCACTCTTTTCCCTCCGCCGCCCCGCAAGATCAAGCCGCCATGTCTTGCGGGGCAGCGGAGGGGAAAACGGCAACCGCGCATGCGCGGGTTGGCGCCGGCCAACCTGAGCATGCGCGGCTGACGTCACTTCGGTGCCCCCCGCCGTGTCATTCCCGGTGCGCTGCTTTGATGCAAGCGTCAAGGCCCGGCGCGTGAGATTGACCGGCCGCCGCTCCTAGCCCCCTGGGGGTGGGGGGGTGGGGGAGAGAATAGGGGGCGAGGTGCGGACTCCGACGCCGGAGTCAAACACTCCGGGCGAGATTCTCCACAAAGGCGGAAAATCGTAAAAGCTGCTTTGGGACAGGCCGTGACCCACGGCAGCCTTCACGGCCACTTCCGGGGCCGATTCTCCCCCCCGGGCGGGGCTAGGAACGCGGCCCCGTGCGTCACGGCGGCGCGGCCTTGACAACGGTTGTCAAGGCCGCATGTCAAGCATCACGGCGGCTGACGTAGGCATGCGCAGGTTGGACAACGCCAACCCGCGCATGCGCAGTTGCCGTCTTTCTCCTCAGCAGCCCGGCAAGATGTGGCGGCTTGATCTTGCCGGGTGGCAGAGGGGAAAGAGAGCGTCTGTTTTGGACGCTGGCCCGACGATCGGTGGGCACCGATCGCGGGCCTGTCCCCTCCCGAGTACAGTCGTGGTGCACCCATGCCAATCGGGCCTCTAGATGCCCCAAACGGGCATCTGGCGCCCGTTTCACGAAGGCAACGAGCAGATGTGTTTGCTGCCATGGTGAAACGGGCGTGAAGGGCCGGCCCATTGGCCTCGGAGAATCGCCGCTCGCCGTAAAAAACGGCGAGCAGCGATTCGTGGCGTGGGTCGGGCGGGGTGGGGGGGGGGGGGGGAGAATAGCGGGAGGGCGTGCAAAATTCCGGGAGGCCCTCCTGCTATTCTCCCACCCGGCGTGGGGGGGCGGAGAATCGCGCCCTCCGGGTTTCACTGCGGCGTCGGCTGTTTGTCTCCCGATGGGAGAATTCCGCCCAAGATTTATTTCAGATAAACAAAGTGAGTTGTCGTGATTGGGAAAGGAAATTTGGTGGAAGCAGAGTTAGTAGTAACTTTAAAAAAGGAATTGGATGAATAATTGAAGAATAGTACAGAGGTCTATGGGTGTTGGGCCATTCAGTCAAATCACAGAATTTACAGCGCAAAAGGAGGCTATTTTGTCCCTTTAAGAAATGCAGGTTTATAAAATAGCTTTAGTGGATGACCCTTTAAGAAATGGGAGCGCGATTCTCCGCCCTCCACGACGGATCGGAGAATAGCGGGAGGGCCTTCCTGACATTTTCCCCGACCTCCCGCTATTCTCCCTCCCCCCCCCACGGCCGCCCCACGATACGAATCGCTGCTCGCCGTTTTTTTACGGCGAACAGCGATTCTCCCCTATCCGATGGGCCGAGTTCCCAGGCCTTTACGGCCGTTTTCACGAACGCAAACACACCTGCTCTCACCGTTCATGAAAACGGCCGCAAAGTTCCGTTCCCGACAACCATGGCACCGATTGGCACGGCCGCACCACGGCCGTGCCAAGGGTGGCATGGGCCCGCGATCGGTGCCCATCGATCGCGGGCAGCGGGTCCGAAACCCGCGCACTCTTTCTTCCTCCGCCGCCCCGCAGGATCAGTTCGCGGGTTTGACGCATATGCGTAATGACGTCATCCGCGCATGCGCGGGTTGGAGCCATCCAATCCGCGCATGCGCGGCTGATGTCATCGTGCGCGTCAGCCGCCGTTACCCTTGGCGCGCGGGCTTAGCAACTGTCGCTAATCCTGCGATGCCGTGGTTCACGGGGTCGTGCTCCAAGCCCCGACTGGGGAGGAGAATCGGGTCCCGGGAGGGGGCGCGGAGGTTGCCGTGAAACACGGCCGGTTTCACGGCAGCCTTTACGACTCTCCGCATTTTGCGGAGAATCGCGCCCTGGGTGTTTATCAGCGATGTCAGAGTGTGGGTGGAGCTGGTCTGTCTGTCTGCTTTTACTTTCACTTTGGGCTGTCTGCTACAGGGTGTGTTTAGTTTCGTTTTAGATTTGGAGAAGCTGCATCTTGCATCAAGATGTGCGTGAATCTCTGCAAACTTATGAATGTTCATTTGGTGATTTCAAAATGGTAACTGTTCTCAGTAGTGAAGTTAAACCTGATGTCTTTCTGTAAAAATGGTTCTTTTTGTCTTATGGATGGTGCAAGGAAAGATTAAGAATTACTGAGAGAGTACTGTATTCTTTGGGGGATTTATTGGTGTTGATAGTTGTTAAGATGTTTACTGTGAGTTTATAAAGTGTTAACTGGTTTCATAAATAAACAGTGTTTTAATTTAAAAGCACTGTCGATTTCTGTGGCATCACTTGCAGAGCAGGGCTGTGTGCTGCCCATAAGGATCAGGTGAACTCCATGCTACACTTTGGGGTTCTCTAAACCCTGGCCCATAGCAATTCGGCCCATCAAGTCTTCATCAGCCCCTGAAAGAGCACCCTACCTATACCTAAGCCCACACTTCCATCCTATCCCCGTAACCCAGCAACCGGCCTAACGTTTGGACATTATGGAGCAGTTTAACGTGACCAATCCACCTAGCCTGTCGTGCAGACTACGCACAGACAGTGACCCAAGCCGGGAATCGAACCGGGTCCCTGCCACTGTGAAGCAACATTGCTAACCACTGTGCTACCGGTCTGAATGAAGTCTTTGGGGTCTTAAGTAGGTTAACTGTATATGTTTATTAACTACAGGAACTATGTACATATTTATAATGAAAGGTTCAAGCTAGAAACTATCTCCATGCTTGCTTGTGCACAGGTCTCTGTCCAACACTGGGCTGATCGCGAGGTACAGGTCATGCATGTTTTACATCACCATATGAGATATAATACAATCAGTCCCACAAGAACCCACATATTACAATGAAACACATCTTCCCCTCACAGCCCCTGTCAGCAATCCGCGGGGACCAGTCCCTCTGTGACATCCTGGTCCACTCCTCCAGCACTCCCAAATCCACATCTCTTTCCCTCAGCACCTGCTCATGTATCTCCTCCCTCCTCACCGTTCAAGGCCCCGATACTCCTTTCAGGTTCAGCAGCATTTCATTTGTACTTCCTTCTATTTGTTTTTTTTTGTAATTACTGCTCCCAATGTGATCTCCTATACATTGGAGAGACTAAATGAAGACCAGATCATTACTCTGTGGAATACCTTCGCTCAGTCGGCAAGCATAACCCCGGCCCTCTTGTTGTGTGCCAATTTAACTCAGCACTTTGCCCTCATGCCCACATGCCTGTCCTTGGCCTGCTGCAAAGCTCCAGTGAAGCCTGGCGCAAGCTGGAGGAACAGAGCCTCATCTTCCAATTGCGCACGTTGCAGCCCTCGGGACTCAACATTGAGTTCACCAACTTCAGACTGTAACCTTTCTCCTCCATGTTAAGCTGCCCCCCCCCCCCCCCCACCCCACCCCCCATTTATCTTGTTTTAAAACATTGCATACATGTTTTGTTTCACTGCAAAGTACCCCCTCTCCATCCCTTCACAGCAGGCTATCTGCCAATTGCTCTTAAAGTTGTTACTTTTCATTGCAGTTATTTTTGTTCCAATAATTTCCCTGTTCGTTTCTGACGAAGAGTCTATGGATTTGAAACATTAATAATAATGTAATAAGGCTTCCGGTTGCGGCTATGCGGAGGTAAGCCGCACGTTCGGCAGCTCCCGCTTTAATAGGACTTGTGGGCTCTTTTAAGGGCCCCAAACGGCGCTGATTCGACGATTCCCGGTGGATAAAGGGGTCCGGAGCAAAACCCCCCGGGATTTATGGTGCGGACTCGAAGTGGGGCGAGGAGAAAAACGGCAGCAGCTCCCCTGGGAAAGCGGGGGAAGGTGGACAAAATGGCGGCCGGTGGAGCCCCTGAAGAGTGGAGGCAGTGGGCTGAGGAGCAGCAGGCGGCCCTTCTGCGCTATTTCACGGAGCTGAAAGGGGAGTTGTTGAAATCCCTGAAGGTGACGACGAGTAAGCTGCTGGAGACCCAGACAACCCAGGGTGCAGCAATACTTGAGTTGCAGCAGCAGGCATCTGAGCGCGAGGAGGAGGTTTCGGCCCTCGTGGGGAAGGTGGAGATACACGAGGCGCTTCATAAAAAGTGGTAAGATCGGTTCGAGGAGATGGAGCTTTGGTCACGGAGGAAGAACCTGCAGATCCTGGGCCTCGAGGAGCGGCTGGAGGGGTCGGACCTGCCGGCCTATGTGGCCGTGATGTTGAACTCGCTGGTGGGGGCAGGATCCTTCCATCTGCCCCTGGAGCTGGAGGGGGCCCACAGAGTACTGGCCAGGCGAATGTACCCCCGCAGGCGGTGCTGGTGCGGTTCCATCGGTTCAGTGACCGGGAGTGTGTTCTCCGATGGGCCAAGAAGGGGAGGAGTAGTAAGTGGGAGAATTCGGTAGTGCGTGTCATCCAGGACTGGAGTGCGGAGGTGGCCAATCAGAGAGCCGGGTTTAACCGGACGAAGGCGGTGCTCCATGGAAAGCAGGTGAAGTTCGGTATGTTGCCGCCTGCGCGCCTGTGGGTCACCTACAAGGACCGGCATCACTACTTTGAGTCCCGGGAGGAAGCGTGGGCCTTTGTGCCGGCTGAAAAGTTGGACTTGAACTAAAGATTGGGGGCTGTGGGAGTTTCGATATTTCTGAATCATTGTTTATGCTGTAGCGGGTTATTCTGTTTGTTTCTGTTTTTTCTCTCACTTTCCGACGACGTGGGTTATGGTTTTGTGTTCTAAGGGAGGTACTGGGGTTTGTGGTGGATCTGTGTCTTTGTTTGTACAGAGTTGATGGTTGGGTTGGGACTGCGGTTTGGGAGCTGCGTTGGGGGGGTGGGGCAGTTTGAAAGCGCGGGCTTTTCTCTGGTTTCCCGCGCTGCGGGACGAGGGGGTGGAGCTGGTGACGAGGGGCGTGGCTATTAGACCGGATTTCCCGTGCTGAAGCGGTGCCAAGGAGCTGGTGTAGGAGGGGGGACCTCATATCGGGAGGGGTCGGAGTTAGAGCGGGAGCTGCCGGGGTTAGCAGAAGTCAGCTGGCTCACGGGAGTACAGTGGAGGAAGAGTCGCGGCTAGGAGGGGTCTTAGCCTGGGGGGGGGGGATACCGGGTTGCTGCTGGATTGGCCAGGGAGGAGTTGGTGCGGGTCGGGGGGGTTGGGGTGAGGTTCTATCTCCGTGGGAAACGGGCCAAATGGGTGCTGGCCAGGGGCGAGCAGTCGATGGGCTATGGCTAGTCGACGGGGGAGGGGGGGGGTGGGGTGCCCCCTGATCCGGCTGATCACGTGGTACGTGCGGGGGTTGAATGGGCCGGTTAAGCGGGCCCGGGTGTTTTCGCATCTGAAGGGGCTGAAGGCGGACGTGGCCATGCTCCAGGAGACCCACCTGAAGGTGGCAGACCAGGTCCGTCTGAGGAAGGGGTGGGTGGGGCAGGTTTTCCACTCAGGGCTCGACTCAAAGAACCGGGGGGTGGCGATCCTGGTGGGGAAGAGGGTGGCATTTGAGGCGTCTGAGGTTGTGGCTGATAGTGGTGGCAGATATGTGATGGTGAGCGGTAAGCTGCAGGGGGAGAGGGTGGTGTTGGTTAAAGTGTACACCCCAAATTGGGATGATGCTTGTTTCATGAGGCGTATGTTGGGCCACATTCCTGGCCTGGAGGTGGGGGGCTTGATCACGGGGGGACTTCAATACGGTGCTGGATCCCCTACTGGATCATTCTAGTTCAAGGACAGGCAGGAGGCCGGCGGCGGCCAATGTGTTGAGGGGGTTTATGGACCAGATGGGAGGAGTGGATCCCTGGAGGTTCGGGAGGCCGAGGGCTCGTGAGTACTCTTTTTTCTCCCATGTGCACAGGGTTTATTCCCACATTGATTTCTTTGTTTTGAGTAGGGGACTGGTCCCGAGGGTAGAGGAAGCCGAGTATTCGGCTATTGCGATTTCGGACCATGCTCCGCATTGGGTGGATCTGGAGATGGGGGAGGTGCGGGACCAGCGCCCGCTTTGGCGTCTGGACGTGGGGTTGTTGGCTGATGAGGAGGTGTGTAGGAGGGTTTGGGGAATGTATCGAGAGGTACCTTGAGGTCAATGATACTGGGGAGGTCCGGGTGGGGATGGTGTGGGAGGCTCTGAAGGCAGTGATTAGGGGGGAGCTGATCTCCATCCGAGCCCATAGGGAGAGGGGGGAGAGGAGGGAGAGGGAGAGACTGGTGGAGGAGCTGTTGAATGTGGATAGGAGATACGCGGAGGCCCCGGAGGAGGGATTGCTGGGGGAGCGGCGTAGCTTGCAGGCCAAGTTTGATTTAGTGACCACCAGAAAGGCGGAGACACAATGGAGGAAGGCGCAGGGAGCGGTCTACGATTATGGAGAGAAGGCGAGCAGGATGCTGGCGCATCAGCTTCGTAAGCGGGACGCGGCTAGGGATATTGGTGGAGTGAAGGACGGAGATGGGAATGTGGTGCGGCAGGGGGCAGAGGTCAATGAGGTCTTTAGGGACTTTTATAGGGACTGTACCGGTCAGAGCCGCCGGCGGTGGGAGGGGGAATGGAGAGCTTTTTGGACAGGCTGCAATTTCCAATTTCCAAGGGTGCAGGAGGAGCAGGTGGAGGGACTGGGGGCGCCGATCGAGTTGGAGGAGCTGGTCAGTGAAATTGGCCACATGCAGTCGGATGGGTTCCCGGTTGAATTTTATAAGAAATATGTGGACCTGCTGGGCCCCCTGTTGGTTAGGACCTTCAACGAGGCATGGGAGGGGGGTGTTCTGCCCCCGACTATGTCTCGGGCGCTAATCTCCCTGATCCTGAAGCGTGATAAGGACCCCTTGCAGTGCGGATCATACAGGCCGATTTCACTGCTGAATGTAGTCGCCAAGTTGCTGGCGAAGATCTTGGCCACTAGAATAGAGGACTGGGTGCCGGGGGTGGTACATGAAGGTCAGACGGATTATGTGAAGGGGAGGCAGCTGAACACTAACGTGCGAAGGCTGCTAAATGTGATAATGATGCCAGCAGCAGAAGGAGAGGCGGAGATTGTGGTGACATTGGATGCAGAGAAGGCGTTTGACAGGGTTGAGTGGGGGTACTTGTGGGAGGTGTTGGAGAGGTTCGGGTTTGGGGTGGGGTTTATTAAATGGGTGAGGTTGCTGTACGAGGCCCCGATGCCGAGTGTAGCGACAAATGGGAGGAGGTCCGAGTACTTCAGGCTCCACCGTGGGACGAGGCAGGGGTTCCCCCTGTCCTCCTTGCTTTTTGCGTTGGCAATTGAGCCTCTTGCCATGGCTCTCAGGGAGTCGAGGAGGTGGAGGGGTTTGGTGTGAGGTGGGGAGGAGCACCGAGTGTCGCTGTATGCGGACGACTTGCTGTTGTATGTAGCAGACCCAGTGGGGGGAATGCCGGAGGTGATGGAGATTCTTGCTGAGTTCGGGAGTTTCTCGGGATATAAATTGAACCTGGGCAAGAGTGAGCTGTTTGTCGTACACCCAGGAGATCAGGTGGAGGGGATTGGTAGGCTTCCACTAAAGAGGGCAGTGAGGAGTTTTCGGTATCTGGGGGTTCAGGTGGCTAGGAGCTGGGGGACTCTGCACAAGCTCAATTTTACTAGGTTGGTGGAGCAGATGGAGGAGGAATTTAAAAGGTGGGACATGCTGCCGTTGTTGTTGGCGGGTAGAGTACAGTCCATTAAAATGACGGTGCTCCCGAGGTTTTTGTTTTTGTTTCAGTGCCTCCCCATTTTCATTCCGAGGCCTTTTTTAGGAGGGTGAACAGCAGCATTCTGGGATTTGTTTGGGCGCACGGGACTCCGAGGGTAAGGAGATCTTTTTGGAGCGGGGCAGGGATAGAGGGGGGCTGGCGCTGCCCAACCTCTCTGGGTACTATTGGGCGGCTAACGTCGCGATGGTACGTAAGTGGGTAATGGATGGGGAGGGGGCAGCATGGAAACGGATGGAGAGAGCGTCCTGTGGAGGCACGAGCCTGAAGGCACTGGTAACGGTGCCGCTGCGCTCCCTCCAACGAGGTACACTACGAGCCCGGTGGTGGCGGCTACCCTCAAAATTTGGGGGCAGTGGAGGCGAGACAGGGGGGAAGTGGGGGGCTCAGTGGAGGCCCCGCTGCGGGGGAACCACCGGTTTGTCCCAGGGAACATGGATGGCGGGTTCCTGGGGTGGCACAGGGCAGGCATTAGGAAGTTGGGAGACCTGTTTATTGACGGGAGGTTTGCGAGCCTTGGTGAACTGGAGGAGAAGTTTAAGCTCCCCCCGGGGAATATGTTCAGGTACCTTCAGTTCAAGGCGTTTGCTAGGCGACAGGTGGAGGGGCTCCCTTTGCTGCCCCCGCGGGGGGCAAGGGATAGGGTGCTTTCGGGGGTGTGGGTCGGGGATGGGAAGGTGTTTGACATCTACCAGGTAATGCAGGAGGTGGGGGAGGTGTCGGTAGAGGAGCTGAAGGCTAAGTGGGAGGTGGAGCTGGGGGAGCAGATTGAGGAGGGGACATGGGCGGACGCCCTGGAGAGGGTGAACTCTTCCTCTTCATGTGTGAGGCTTAGACTCATCCAGTTCAAGGTGCTGCACCGGGCCCACATGTCCGGTTCTAGGATGAGTAGGTTCTTTGGGGGCGGAGACAGGTGCGTCAGGTGTTCGGGGAGTCCAGCGAACCATGCCCATATGTTCTGGGCATGCCCGGCACTGGAGGAGTTCTGGAAGGGGGTGGCGAGGACGGTGTCGAGGGTGGTGGGATCCAGGGTCAAGCCAGGCTGGGGGCCCGCGATATTTGGGGTTGGGGTGGAGCCGGGAGTGTAGGAGACGAAAGAGGCCGATGTTTTGGCCTTTGCGTCCCTAGTAGCCCGGCGGAGGATCTTGCTGCAGTGGAAAGATGCGAGACCTCCGAGCGTGGAGACCTGGATCAATGACATGGCGGGATTCATTAAGCTGGAGAGGGTCAAATTCGCCCTGAGGGGGTCGGTACAAGGGTTCTTTAGGAGGTGGCAGCCTTTCCTCGACTTTCTGGCTCAACGATAAGGTACTAGGTCAGCAGCAGCAGCAACCCGGGGGGGAGGGGGGGGGGGGGGGGGGGGGGGGGGGGGGTTTAGGGGGCTAGTGCTTAAGTTAATTTACTTATTGTTAATTTATTTTGTTTATTGGGTTTGGGGGGGTAGGGGGGTGGGGGGGTTTGTTATATGCGTTGTTACGGGTGCCGGAGGGTGTTTATTACTATTATTGCTATTGTTATTATTGTTTTGTTGATATAGATTTTCAAAAAATTCCAATAACAATTATTTTAAAAAAAATAAAAATAATAATGTAATAATAATCTTTATTGTCACACGCAGGCTTACATTGCAATGAAGTAACTCTCTCTCTTGATAGGTGCCGGCAGACCTGCTGAGTTTTTCCAATTTCCTCTGTTCTTGTTTCAGATTCCAGCATCCGCACTATTTTGTTTATTTCCATTAACCCTATATGTGCCAGACCCTTATCCTAGAATGGGGAAAAGGCAATGGGAGAGGGCCAAATCGGAGAACTCTTTCAGAGAGCTGATTGAGGCAGAATGGGCCAAAGACCCTCTTTCTCTGCTGTGTTACTTTCTGGGTCCAAGAAGTCAATATTTCAAACACGACCCTTTATCAGAACCAGGAAATGCGACAGCTGATTTGTCAAAACGTTCTGATTCTGATGAAGGGCAATGTCTCTAATATTGACTTGTTTCCTCTCTCCACTGTTGTTGAGCCTGAAGTGCAGATTTCTCTCACTGACTGATGTTGCTTTGTTGATCTAAACAACACTGCTATAAATCTTAACAGTGCTCTTATCAATGAATTGTACTGAGTCTATTGACAAGGAATTATAAAGGACTCGCTCAAAAGTCATGGGTAAAAGTGACTTTAACTAGAAACGTATCTGAATTTAATGTGAAGCGATGGCTCCACACGAAGGCTGAAAAGTCAGTACAAACCCACCTCTGCTGACCTTGGAAGCCACAATGCTACTTTGCATTTTTCAGGCAATTAATTTTCTGAAGTTATAGCTACTGCACCAACCCTTACCTCCGAGACAGGTTGTCCCACCTCCAAGAGCTGCCATCGAGCCTGCTCCGCCATTTCAGTAAGATCGCAGCTGATCTGATCTTGGCCTCAACTCCACTTTCCTTCATGTTTCCCATAACCATTGACTCCTATGTAGTCAAATATCTGTCCCTCCCTACAAAATATGCAATGACCCAGCTTCCAGTGCTCACTGCAGAAGAGAATTCTAAAGATTCACAATCTTCTGAGAGAAGTTCCTACTCATCTCTGTCCTTAAATGAGGACCTCCGTAATTTAAAACTGTGCTCCCTAGTTTAGACACCCCCACAAAGGGGAACATCCTCGAAGCATTTCTCCTGTCAAGTCACCTCAGGATTTTGCATTTTTCAATGAGATTACTTACAGGGTGGCATGAAGGCACAGTGGTTAGCACTGCTGCCTCACAGAGCCAGAGGCTTGGATTCGATTCCGGAGTTTGCACATTCTCCCCACGTCTGCTTGGGTTTCCTCCACGTGCTCCGGTTTCCTCCTACAATCCAAAGATGTGAAGATTAGGTAGATTGGCCATGCTAAATTGCCCCTTTGTGTCCAAAGGTGTGCAAGTTAGGTGGGGCTATGGGTTTACTGTTTCTCACTCTGCTAAACTCCAATGAGTACAGACCCAAACTGCCTCAGAAGAGAATGCCTTCATCCCAGGAATTAACCTAGTGAACCTTCTCTGAACTGGCAGCACGGCAGCATAGTGGTTAGCACAATTACTTCACCGCTCCAGGATCCCAGGTTCGATTCCCGGCATGGGTCACTGGCTGTGCGGAGTCTGCACATTCCCCCCGTGTGTGTGTGGGTTTCCTCCGGGTCCTCCGGTTTCCTCCCACAGTCCAAAGATGTGCAGGTTAGGTGGATTGGCCATGCTAAATTGCCCTTAGTGTCCAAAATTGCCCTTAGTGTTGGGTGGGGTTACTGGGTTATGGGGATAGGGTGGAGGTGTGGGCCTGGATAGGATGCTCTTTCCAAAAGCCGGTGCAGACTCGATGGGCCAAATGGCCTCCTTCTGCACTGTAAATTCTATGATTCTATGAACTGCCTCCAATGCAAGCAACTCCCTCCTTAAAAAAGGAAATCAAAATTATACTCAGCGCTGGAGGTATGTGAAATGATATGTATATTGACTGGGTTGTAAAGAGTTAACAAACTAATGATGATGCTTCTTATCACTTGAGGGAACCACAGAACAGTCATATATATATCATTTGACTAGGGGATTCTGAGATTGCATTAGAAGATGATTAGTTGATTAGGAGTTAATAGTTAGGAGAGTTGGAAGTGTCAGGCATAGAGACCAGTTGTATACTTGAGAATTCTGTAAGTTAAAAATAGCATAGTTTTATGCAATAACCTTCTACTTTAGGAATGTGAACAAATCTTAGTAGTATAATACATTGATAGTTTTGTTTGTTAGCAAAGCTTTGTTATTCAACACTACGCATCTAAGCCATCCAGGTAAAGCAGAATAGAGAATACAACATGGTACAAGGCGAGGGCAGCGTTAAATTTTAATGTACCATGTTACAACAGTGGTACTTGGACTGATCTTAGAGTGAATTAGTAAGGTTTAGAGAGAAATAAAGAAATTCAGCTCTAAGAAAGAAAAAAAATGTGCAAAGAGAAATCTCAACCAGACTCCAATAAAACTCCAGCACCAACCAGAAACATCACAAAAAGAAATACCCAACCGAAGAGGCATTCAGCATATCAGGTAATGTCGATGTAAACAAGAGTTCGAACTGTATTTCTCATCCTCCAACCTAGAAACTGCCAGCGATAAGGGTAAAACTGTTTTATTGCTACTAATGGCTGGACAACAGGCTGTATAACACATTCCACTTTGAGAATGAAGTTGACAAAAATAACTTTGAAATGGTCGTTAAAAAAATGGATCATTATTTTGAGCTCAAAAGAGATAAAAAGCGAAGTAATCAACAAAAAATAAGGCTGGAAGATTCAATTTAGATATCCTGTGTGACTCAAAAGAATCTAAAAATAGAAGTGCCGAAACGTTGATTAAAAGTGAAAAGATTTTGCCTCTATAAAAGCTATGGCGCAGTTAAAAATTCCTCACGTTGAAAAAGACCAATGTGTGCAAGGGTGCATGAGGAAAACACACTTTGGAAGTATGGACATGCGCAGCTAAAGGAACAAATGAGATTCGTATTCTGAATGTTCTGCGCATGTGCGGGACCAGTTTGCACATGCGTACATTGAAAAATGATGCGATCCAGACTACCATTCTGCGCATGTGCAGCAGATTGCACATGCGCGTTTGCGCATGACGTTGCAGACGTGATGATGTCAGAACATTGAGGATCCACCCACTAAAAGAAAAACTGTCCGGAAATCGAAAAAACAAGTTTTAAAGGCACAGAGCAGAAGAATTTTATCTCACAAAGCAGAACATTGCCTGAATTGAAACAGACAGCTGAAGAAGACTTTTGCAGCACCATGGAACAAAATCTTTGCAGCATGCAACAAGAAGAACATGTTAACAAATCTAAAAATAAAGAACATAAATCCTACATTGAAGAATATTACTCAGATGTGGCGGAGATATTTGGGTTTGATGATTATTCTGTTAGTAACAAGATTGAAAAGCTAAATAGCACTCCACTGATGGTTGATGAATCCAATATATTGATGGAATTTCATACCATTGCTACATCAGATAGCAGTAACCTGACAAATGAACAACCAGAAGAGAAAGCCTCCAGAGACAGAGCAATAAAAGACTCCAGAGAGAGAGAGAGCAATGAAAGACTCCAGAGAGAGAGAGGAATGAAAGAAGAAGACTATGAAGGTCTATCCACTATATCTGCTAATAGTGACAAAGTGATCATAAGTAGCATACAAACTGTGCAGGACAAAAGTGAGACTGACAGATCTCAGCTGGACTGTTCAACAAAACATGACAATCAGGTACAACAATGAATGAATCAATTGAGAACACATCAATTGTGAACAACCTACAAGAAAATGACATCTTGGAGAAGTTGATGCCAGAAGAGGAACACCAAGAGATCAAAGATAAATCACGTCATCCAGAACGGACTGATGTCACAATGCTCAACAATGCAGCAGATCATCCACAAGAACCTGAGATCATAAAGTACAGCGAAATATCAGATAATACAAAGGACATTTTTACTAAAAAGTTTGAAAATAAATCGAACAATCTAAAAGGAACAGTTCTTGAGCACAAAAAGAGAAACTACAGAACAAGAGACTGTACACAATGGTCCAATGCTGAATCCGAAGGACAACTGAACAGCACAGTCGGATGCAATGGCAAGAAAGTGCCAAGAAAGTCACACTTGACCGACTATACAGGATGGAAAGAATCCAGAAGGCAAAGGACTGCAGGACAGTGTGTGAAACACAGTTACTGGTCGACGTCAAACAAACAAATGTATGTGTAGACAAAACAAAATTCATGCATAATGGCACCAATGTCAAGAAGAACAGGACATTGTTCAGACAAAAAAGAAGTCATGCCAAAGAATTTAATAAGTTTGTATTTGCTCAGAGACCAAGAAGCAACCCAGTTTTTAAGGAAAAGAACACACAAACTCGACACCAGAAACACAGTAAAAAGACCAAGTCAGACAACAAAAGTGGTTCACCCAGTCGAACACCCGATCGATTTGGAGTGATGACGTGTTGGTACTTCAACACACCAGAGTGAAGACTGAGTACAGACTCAATTTATGGGCTGTAAAAAGTTTTCTTTTAATTGTTAACTACTGTGCAATGTCAGTCCTCAGTTACTTGTAATGAACAGACAATGATGTTGACATATGTTTGTAGAAATCTCCAAACATCTTTGAAAAAAAGGGGGATGTAACGATATGCATATTGACTGGGATGTAAAGAGTGAATGTGAATGTATCTTAGTAGTGTAATAAATTTATAGTTTTGTTCGTTAACAAAGCTTTGTGTTCTTTATTCAACACTATGCACGCGAGCCATCCTGGTAAAGCAGAATAGAGAATACAACTATATGATCTAACCAATGTCCTGCATGTTGTAGAAAGACGTCCTTACTTTTATGCTCCATCTCCTCAAATTAAAGACCAATGTTCCATTTGCTTTCCCAAATACCTGCTGCACACTGCATGCTCACCTTTTGCTGCTCATGTGCGATGACATCCAGAATCCTCTTTGCCCCTTAATTTGAAACGCTGTCCCCGAGTTCTTGAGTCACCCCCCCCCCCCCCCCCCCCCCCCCCATGGGGGGAAACACCCTCTCTGCAACTGATGGATCAACAATATTTTTCCTGTCAGTAGCTGAGCCATGCAAACCTGAACGGTTCCAGATTCAGCACCCGTCCTATGACCGATTAGCTGATAACGTGGGAATTTGAGTGATGTAAATAACCTCAGTGCTCCTGGGTAAAGAGGGATGCCAGACGCTGATAAGCACATATAGACATCAGTCGAAGCATAGTGCTCTGCTGTGTCCCCCATTCAACCCCCCCACCCACCCCCCTCATCCCAAACCACCCACCATGGTAGAATAGAATGCTGACACTTAATATCAAGGGTACTGGGACAAGGCCTGCATCAAGGAGTCAATGTATCAAGGGTAAGAATTGGAAAGAAAAATAAATAAAAAAGAAAAAGACCAACAATTCCAGCAAATTAGAAAATCAAAAAGCAAAGACTTGCAATTGTTTAACACTTTATATAACCACCGGGTATTTCAAAGCACTTTCCTGTGAATTATTGACTTCTGAAGTGTTGTCACTGTTATAATGTAGGAAACACAGCAGCCATTCTATGCTCAGTAAACTCCCATGAACATCAATATCAAAACGATCGGATAATCAGTTTGATGTTAATTGAGGGATAAATATTGTCCAGGGCATCAGGGATAACTCTACTGCTCTTCCACAAGATAGTGCCACGGGATCTTTTACATTGATTTTAGCAGGGCCTCGATTTAGTGTCTCAGAAATGCAGCATTTCCAATAATGCATTACTCCTTCGCTGCTGCAGTGCTAACCGCTGCGTCACTGTTCCATCCTGCAATTATGCCATTTAATTTGTATTGTCTCTCCTCATTTTTCCCACCAAAAATGTATCACCTCACAAATTTCCTCATTGAATTTCATTTGCCACGTAGCTGTGCATTCCTGTCCGCTTAAAGTTTCATTGCTATCTTCTCACAATACTTCCAACTTTTGTGTCATCTGCAAGTTCTAAATCATGACCTGTGCCCCCAACTCAGTATAAGCACATGTTCTTTACACCTTTAGATGGTTGAAACGAAGAGATCTAACACCAACCATCTCCATTGCACTAACTTTATATAATGCATCTACACTAACTCGACTCATGACAAAATAAAATTATCTAAAGATTGATTGGCTGCCAAAAGATTTCTGAAAGGCATATTGTTATCGTGACTCTTAATTAAACCAGTCTGAAAAACTGCTTGTAAAGGCTTGTACAGAGCTAAATCAATACTTACTGACTTCAAAGTATGTAGGATAAAATGGCAAACATAAGAGCTCTATTCCTTACAATCCCACTGCAAAAACATAAACGGGTGATAAATCACCTCAGGACATGCTCCATACTACAAAATGGAAAACAAATCATCTATTTATCTTACTACACATAAAGCACACCATTCCATTCACAATGTGCTGCCATCGTTATTCTGAATAATGTCGCACTCTGAATGTTCTCCAAGACATTTCCCCTATTATTGTTTTATCAATGTTTGGCCTCCTGATTTTCTTTTTAAATATCAAAATGATCTCATCTGATTTTGCTGGCAATCAAATGTAGTCAATGTTTCACTCTAATTCTACTTGCTTCCATTATTTACCAGGGTCATGTCACCACACTTAGCAATGAGCAATCTAACTATGATCACCATGAACAGGAAAATTAATGTGCCAAGTTTGCTTTCTTAGAGAGATATCATTTTTTTCTCTCCGATCTTTATGAAACAATAGATAAAGAATAGAAAAATATAGAATCTTTGTGCTTTATCTTCAACTCATAAATTGGTTTTGGGTTCTGGCCTGGGCTTGCTATCTTCGCTCAGATAAACATCGAAGTTTATGAAATGAAAGTTGACATTTTGTACACCAGTTACACACTTCAGATGATTTAATGATTTTACATATCATAATATTGGGCACAGAGTGATGTCGACTACCCTGTCCTGAAGTAGGTTGGATAACCAAATGAGCAAACTTACCAACAGGGAACAATTAGTCAACAATTGACTTATTTATTGGTTCATATTTTCCTTTCAGCACCAACTGGGAAAGATGCCTCTGAGTGCACTATAAACATGAGTAGACATCAAACTGGAGAAATGAACTGGCAGATAGGGGTTAGGGGGCACAGTCGAAGGTGCCATTGAATGGAAAGGTTCTCCGTAACCTTTAAAAAGCAGGAAGGGAGAAGGTGAATGGTGGGGGTGCACAGGAGTAATGTGATTGAAAGTGTGATCATCAACTGTGCATTGAAGTGGGCAGAGATGTGAGAGTAAAGCAAGGTCAGAGAAGCGAAGAGAGTAATTTGGTGATAATGGCTAAAGGAGGTAATTAAGGTGAATGAGACAAGGTGGTAGGGGCATTTGAAGAGCAAATCAAGGGTCCTGAAATGGCTTCAGTGTGCAAGGATGTGCTGATGATTGCACAATGTTCAGTTCCATATGCAACCCCTCAGGCACTGAGTCAGTGCCCACATGCAATAAGACCTGGACAACATTCAGGATTGGTCTAATAAATGGCAATTAACATTCACACCTCACAAATGCCAGGCAATGACCATGTTCAGCATGAGAAATGGATTCTCCTTGACATTCAGTAGCGTTACCATCACTGAAAAAAACCACCAAAAATAATCTGGAAGTCACCTTTGACCAGAAACTTAATTGGATCAGCTACATAAATACTGTGAGTACAAGAGCACATCAGAAGCTGGGAATTCTGCAGCGAGGAATTCACTTCCTGACTCCCCAAGAGCCTATCCGCCATCTACAATCCACAAGTAAAGAGTATGCCATGACCCCCTGGGCAAGAGTATAGGCAATTCCAGCCCACGTGACCAGGAGTCGCAACACGAGTGAAATTAGATGTTATTTTAAGGTTCGATCCCGACCTTGGGTCACCGTCCGTGTGGAGTTTCCACATTCTCCGCATGTCTGCGTGGGTTTCACCTCCACAGTCCAAAGATGTGCAGGTTAGGTAAAATTACTACGCTAAATTGCCCCTTAAATGAAAAAAAAGTACTGGGTACTTTAAATTTATTTTATAAAAGAAAAAGATATATGTTATTTTAAAATACGTGATGATGTTGGATGTGCTCAATAAACTAAATTTTAAACAAATCTAACCTTTATTATTTAACAGTAATATAATTAAACTGACAAAAATATACCTGATGACCTAATACCCCTTTCTCAACACCAATCCCCTTTCCTAACTCGTCCCACTCTGCACACACAGGGAGACACACAAAGACTGAGACAACTCAGAGGGAAAGGATGGAGGAAAGGGGGAAAAGTAATGATAAAATAAAAGGATAAAGGATCTTTGATGCACTAGAATGGCTTCCAGGTAAAGTCTTTCAGGCATTCAAGCTTGCATTTCAATACTTCTTACTTCTAAGCTTGCTCTGGAAAGACTGGCTACTTTCTCTGTAAATTCAAGATCATTTTAAATTTGTAGTAAAGATGTGCCAGGCACTCATTGGTTTTCGAACAATAAAGCAGTTCTTTATTTCCTCAACAAGAGAGGGAGAGAGTTCCTTCTCCTTTCAAGGTCCAGTCACTTCTGGCCAGCTCGCTCAGAGGCATTCCACAGAAGCCAATCACTCACTGTTGTCAGCCAGAACACTGTCCCTGGCCAACCCATAGGTTGCTAACCAGCCAACCGAACCAACTTCCTCCAAAGCTGGTTCTTAAGATTCACCCAGTTCCGAAGAGACTATATTCTCCTCTCCAAAATGCAAAAGCTGGAACACATTGTCCTGACTAGCAGGCCACTTCAGCTTGAGTCCACTGCGTAATGGCACACTCCGATGATGGGTGCACGGACCAAAAATAATAACGTAAAATAAATGTGAACAAATGGAAATCAAAGGGAAGGACTCCAGCAAGTATAATGGAATATTCTTCACTTGTCCAGATGAGTGTGGCTCCAAAAACACCCAAGAATCTCAACACCATTGAGGACAATTAGGGATGGGCAATAAATGTTGGCCTTACCAACGACACCCAGAACCCATGAATGAATAATAAAGAGCTGATGAGAGCTCCAGAAGGATGATTTTGAATCTGAAAGTATACTATCAGCTAGCTGTAAAATCATTTACAGGAAAGCATACCATCTGACTGATAGATGAATGTTCGTCCTCAAACAATCTCTACAGAACTTACCAGAACATTGACTGTAGCTTGGTATTTGCAGAACCTGTAAATAATTTATTTGTCAGTGCTGTCACATGGCATATTACATATGACTTGTCAGAATTGCTTTCCTAATTGTACTCTGTGATTCCTTGCCACTAAGGAGAACAAATGTTCTTGATTGATAATAGAAAATGGATGTGACTGGCTAAGCATACACCCCGTACAATCTTGGAGTGGTGCCAAAAGAAGTCTGATGCTCTTGTGCAGGTCGTCAAGGTCAGTGAATGCAACTTCACATGCCATCTGCCACCCACAAGAGCACCAATCTCCCCCGCTGCCCAGTGAACCAAAGCCCCATTCAGATACCACGCCAGACCCTCATGCACTTTCCAATGCTGCAAACGTCAACTGCTGCCTCATAACTCCACCTGTTTGATTGGAGCATCACCCAAATGCAGTGCCACATGATTACTACCATTCTGTTCCCCTTTGCAGGTCAAGGTAGCAGACAATTGAAAGGAGCAGTGCCGATCCTGTGGGAAAACAGGGATACTGCTACCTCTGTGTCCTCCAGAGGAGGTGGTTCTCTATAATATCAGGCCAACCGTGATGGACACTATGGGGTGTAGCGCTGCTGAGAACATTGAGGATGATGATATATCCTGCCTTACACCCCTTCTTAATTCCCAGCTCACCCTCTCTGGTATGAAGAGCAAGCTGCAGATGGCCTGACCACGAACCTCCTGCTTTCCAAGTCAACCTCCTTCCTTCACCCCAATCATCTCCTATCTGATTTCCTGCTTTCAGACACTAAAGAACTGATAGCTGCCCAAGCACAGCAGACTGAAGAGAAGAAAAGAGCGAGGGGGGGGGGGGGGGGGACTGAGCAACAGCATAGGGTTGCTAAAGAGGCCCCTTTACTTGATATGACACTTGCAGCCACCAGCACCAATGCTGACACTACATAGCACAAAGTTGTGATCTGCACATGTTGAGTCGCTGGGCACAAGAGGGCAACCAGGACAGGGGAAGGATAACCCCTAAGCCAATTCACTGGAGGGTGAGGTTGCACATGGGCCCTGTTACTTGGAACTCAGGTGAGGATCGTAATTTCACACATATATAGGAACGCTATTGGGCCTGGTCACTGAGATGCTGAGCGCATTGACTGATCTGCCAGATGCCTCCCATTGCCACCAAGGAGCGTGTCAGAATTTAGCTCCAACTTGGCAGAGGGCATGGCACAGAGCTTGCCCTCTCCACAGCCTTTGCTCATTTTCCCTGTCACGTTGCAGACCCAGAACCACTGCAACTGTTGCCCACATACCCTTTGCAGCCTCTCCCTATGAGGATGCAGCAACTACTCCAGTGAGTTGTTTAATAGTCCATCAGCATCCACGACTGGATGTGGCAGAGTCACAGAGCTTAGATCTGATCCATTGATTGTGGGATCACTTCGTTCTGACTATCTTATGCGGCTAGGGAGCTTGGTGGAAGTTTTAAAAAGATTCCTGAATGTTTGAGTAAGGTTGAAGAGAGAGAAATGCGAGACTTCCGGTGGCGTTTGCGAGCGGGTTAGCCTCATTGAGAGGAGCTCCCACCGGTGGCCACTATTTGCGATGCTTTCGGGGGTTTCCCCGATTCTTCGCTCTCCCCCTCCGATTGTTGTCGGCCTTTGGGGCCATCCCGGGCGTCAAGCGGGGCAGGTTTGAAAACCGGCGCGGAACCCCGTGTCGGGCGGCTGGAACTGAGGCGTCGGGTCCAGCGCGCCCGGCAGTCGGAGCAGCAGGGTGGAGCCAAACTGAGGATGAGGCTGCAGGCCCGAAGCCAGGGCGCGATGTAGGTGAGATGTCCCACATCGGGTGGCTCCCGCCTAGAATGTTCCAGGAAGACTGAAATCCAGTCCCAGTGGAATTCTTGAGGAATACAAAAAAGAAGAGAAAGGAGTTTTAAAGCAAGTCTGTGAAAGTTTTTTTTTCTTGAAGGAAGAATTTTTTTTAAAAAAAAGATTGAAGAAGGAAAGGGGGGGGAAAAAAAGGGAAAATAATAAGTTGTTAAAGGATGCGAAGAGCAGCGTCGAAGAAGGGAGGAAAAGCGGGCTCGCTGTTGAATGAGAGGACCAGCAAGGTGGCGGATGCCGGACCACATGGTGGGGCCGCACTGCTTACGGTGGAGAAGATGACCGAGGTGATGGCTGTGGAGCTGGAAAAGTAGTTTGTGAGGCACATGGAGGCTTTGAGGAAGGAGATAGAGGTCGCATTGAAGTCATTGGTGGAGGGTTATTGCCCCGGTGAGGATAGCTGTGGCAAAGACATCGGCCGAGGTGAGAGAACAGGGCGAGAAGATGAAGGAAGTGGAGGAGGCCGTGTCGCATCACAGCGACCAGGTCACCTCGATGGGGGACGAGTTGCAGAGGGTGGTGTAGGTCAACAGAGGACTCTGAGCAAAGCTCGAGGACATGGAGAACCGCTTGAGGAGGCCCAATCTGAGAATTGTGGGCTTGCCCGAAGGGACAGAGGGCCCAAGGCCAACAGAGTACTCCGCTAAGAGGTTGGTGCAGTTGATGGAGGAGGGTGAGAATCCCTCCCCGTACGAGCTGGACCAAGCTCATCGGTCATTAAGACCAAAGCCCAAAGTGAATGAGCCGCCAAGAGCAGTAATTATCTGCTTCCATAAGTACTGCATGAAGGAGAAGGTGTTAAGCTGGGCGAAGCAGAAGCGCGAGATGCAGTGGGATGGCGTTAGAGTTCGGATCTACCAGGACTTGACGGTGGAGTTGGCAAAAAGACAAGCGGCGTTTGGGCGAGTGAAGGCAGCACTATACAACAAGGGGGTGCAATTTGGTATGGTATAGCCGGCAAAACTGAGGGTGACGTACAAGGCTAAAGACTTTTATTTCGAGACGGCGGAGGCGGCTGAGGCGTTCGTGAGGGCAGAAGGCTTGGGACAGACGTGAGGAGCAGAGCTGGAAGAGAGACTGGACTGTGATTGGGGAGCTGGAAAATGTATAAATGCTATAACTTTCTTTTCATTGATGTGTATTGTAATTTACTTCACTTCACATTGTTACAGAGTTCAAGTTATTGGTTGGGTTGATTGGCATTCTGTGTTGCGACGGTTATATCTTATTTTAGTAAATTGTATGTGTTGGATTGTTGTTTTTGTTTTTTTTTTCTCTGGTACTGGATGGGAGAGGATGGTATAGCGTGGCGGGGGGAGCCACCCGCGCTAGCTAACTAAAGTTGGCTAGTGAACGGTAGCATGGTGGTTAGCATAAATGCTTCACAGCTCCAGGGTCCCAGGTTCGATTCCCGGCTGGGTCACTGTCTGTGCGGAGTCTGCACGTCCTCCCCGTGTGTGCGTGGGTTTCCTCCGGGTGCTCTGGTTTCCTCCCACAGTCCAAAGATGTGCGGGTTAGGTGGATTGGCCATGCTAAATTGCCCGTAGTGTCCTAAAAAGTAAGGTTAAGGGGGGGTTGTTGGGTTACGGGTATAGGGTGGATACGTGGGTTTGAGTAGGGTGATCATGGCTCGGCACAACATCGCGGGCCGAAGGGCCTGTTCTGTGCTGTACTGTTCTATGTTCTATGTTCTAGGTGAGAGGAGGGCTGCGGACATTGGAGCCTGGTTAGCAGGTTTCGATGGGCTGACGAGGCAAGCAAAGGGGGGGGGGAAGGGATCAATGCTGGCAGTTTAAAGGAAATGGCGGGGGGGGGTTTGGGAAGGGGGAAGGGGCAAGGGGCAAGGGGGAAGGGGCAAGGGGGAAGGGGTTCGATGTTAGTAATGGATACGGGTGGGTCAGGCTCATGGGGCAGGGCCCGGTGGTTTGATGATGGTGGATAGGGTGAGAGACCCCCGGTTAGGATAGTCACGTGGCACGTGAGGGGGTAGGAGGTCCGGTCAAGAGGTCAAGGGTGCTTGCGCATCTTAAAAGTTTCAAAGCCGACGTAGCAATGCTGCAGGAGACTCTCTTGAGGGTGAAGGACCAGGTGAGACTTAAAAAGGGTTGGGTTAGTCTGGTGTTTCACTCTGGATTTGACAGAAGGGCTCGAGGGGTAGCAGTAATGATCAGCAAAAGAGTACGTTTCCAGATGGAGAAGGTGGTGGCAGATCAGGGGGGTAAATATGTGATTGTGACAGGGGCGCTGGAGCGGAGGTCAGTGGCGCTGTTAAGTGTATGCAGTCCAATTGGGACGATGTGGGATTCGCAAAGAAGTTGTTTGGGTCTATCCCCACCTTGGACACACACAAACTAATAGTGGGGGGGACTGGAACTTGGTGCAGGAGCCAAGATTGGGCAGGTCACGGCCACGCTTGCTGGTTCCATCCAGGGGGGGGGGGGGGGGGCGAAGGCTAATGGTGGAAATGGGAGGGGTGGCCCCTTGGAGGTTTCTGCACCCGAGGGAACGGGAGTACTCATTTTTCTCAGCAGTCCATAAGGTATACTCACGGATCGACATTTTTGTGGTGGGGAAGGCTTTGCTGGCTGGGGTTAAGGGATCGGAATACTCGGCAATTGCAGTATCATGTCATGCCCCGCATTGGGTGGATATGGTACTGGAGATAGGTGAGGCACTCTCAATTACGACACGAAAGTTAGGTCAGTAATCAAAGGCTTTAATAAGCAGTGAACAATGGCAGCCTCCATGAGAAGTGTGCTCGCAAAATGGAGTCTCATCTTAAGTACTGTTTCCCAGGGGGGCGTAGCCAGAGGCGGAGTCCCCCAGGGTTCCAATGTATTCCGATCATCACAAGCCTCTTAAAGGGGCAAGGTATTCCGATCATCACAATAGGGTAGCACAGAGGCCGGGGTAGAAATTTGATGTGGGACTTTTGGGGGACCAAGGGTTCTGTGACAAAATTGAAAAGGTAATTGAGGAATATGTAGGTTTCAACTGTACGGGTGAGGTGTCGAAGGCAGTTGTCTGGGAGGCTCTAAAGGTGGTGGTGAGGGGTGAGGTAATTTTGTTTAAGGCCAGGGTGGACAAAGAGGAGAGGTTGGAGGTGCAGAGGGTAATAGATGAGATGTTGGAGGTAGATACGAGTTATGCAGAAGATGGGGACCCAGCGAGGTTGGAAAAGAGGAAGCTTTGACCAACTTTCTACCACGAAGGTGATGGGCTACTGTGACGAGCAAAGGGTGCAGTTTACGAGCATGGAGATAAGTACGTTAGCAGGTTAGCTCCGGAGGGAGGCAGTGGTAAGGGAAATTGTCCAGGTGCAGGACAGGGCAGGGAAGTTGGTGGTGGCTCCGGATCTGATTAACAAGGTCTTTGAGGAATTTTATGAGAGGTGGTCCAGGTCAGAGCCACCTGGGGGAGACTGGGAGATGCAGGAATTTCTAGATGGGTTGGAGTACCCGAGGTTAGGGGAGGGGGACAGGGCTACATTAGAAGGAGCGATAGTGGAGCAGGAGATAAAAGATGAGATTGGGAGGATGCAGTCAGGGAAGGTGGCAGGGCCGGATGGGTTTCCGGTGGAATATTATAAAAAATTAAAGAATAAGCTGGCACCCCTGATGGTGGGGATGTTTGAGGAGGCGACAGGGAAGGGGGTGTTGCCACAAACCTTGGGGCAGGCATCGATTTCCCTGTTGCTAAAAAAAGATAAGGACCTGACGGAGTGTGGGTCAGATAGGCCCATATCACTTCTGAATGTGGACGCAAAAGTATTGGCGAAGGTACTGGCTGGTTGGCTGGAGGAGTGCCTCGCGAAGGTGATAGATGAAGATCAGAAGGGGTTTGTGAGAGGGAGGCAGCTCTTTTCAAATGTTAAAAGGGTATTGAACGTGGTTATGGCACCGGCGGAGGGGAAGGAAACAGAGGTGATTGTGGCATTGGACGCTGAGAAGGTGCTTGACCGGGTAGAATGGGGGTATTGATGGCAGTTCTGGAGCTGGGTGTAGCTATTATATAGGGAGCCGAGTGTGAGTGTCCACACAAACATCAGCTCGGGATACTTTTCTCTCCATCGTGGGACTAGGCAGGGATGGCCTATGTCCCCCCTGCTGTTTGCACTCGCGTTGGCTATCACATTAAGAGGTTCGGGGGTATGGAAAGGAATAGTCGGGGGGGGGGGGGGGGGGGGGGGGGATAGAGCATAGCGTGTCCTGATATGCCGATGACTTGCTGTTATACGTGTTGGAACCGAGTGGGTCGATAGGAAGAATATTGGAGCTGCTTTGGATGTTTGGGTCTTTCTTGGGGTACAAATTAAATCTAGACAAGAGTGAGTATTTTGTGGTGTCACGGCCGGGGGTGGGGGCAGGGGTGGGGGAGGGGGGGGTTCCATTCCGTACGGCAGGGACTCACTTTAGGTACCTGGGGGAGCAGGTTGCCCGGGAGTGGGGTGGGGGGGGGGGGGGGGGGGGGTTTGGTGGGCGGGGGGGGGGGGGGGGGGGGGCGCTCCGCAGGTACAGCAGTTCTAGTTTGGTGGGGAGAGTGAAAGCTGATCTGGTAAGGTGGGATGGTCTCCCTCTGTCACTGGCGGGTCGGGTACAGGCGGCAAAAATGAATGTGTTGCCAAGATTTCTGTTTATTTTTCAATGCCTGCCGATTTTCCTGCCAAAGGCTTTTTTCAGAGAGATTGAAGGAATGATTACTTCGTTCATATGGGATGGGAAGGTGGCCAGAGTTAGAAAGGTGCTGCTACAGAGGGGAAGGCAGGCAGGGGATTTGGGTCTTCCGAACCTGATGTATTACTACTGGGCGGCGAATGTGGAGAAGGTGCAGAGCTGGGTCAGAGGGGTTGATTCCCAGTGGGTCAGAATGGAGGAGAGTTTGTGCAGGGGTTCAGGATTGAAGGTGCTAGGAATAGCACCGCTCCTGATAGCCCCAGGGGAAGGGAGTCCGGTAATAATAGCTTCATTGAGAATTTGGAGGCAGTTTCGCCAACATTTCAGGTTGGGGGCAGGGTCAAGGGAAATGTCAATTCAGGGGAACCACAGATTTGAGCCAGGGAGGTGGGATGGAAATTTTCAGAAATGGGAGGAGAAGGGGATTAAGACACTAAAAGATTTGTTACTTAGGGGTCGGTTTGCAGGATTGAAGGAGCTGGAAGCGAAGTATGGGCGGGAGCAGGGGGAAATGTTCAGATACATGCCCAGCAACTTGCAAGGGCTGTGGAAAAAAGGGGCATTTCGTGGCGGTATGCCAGGCCCGGGCGGTCGCTGTTGTCTCCGGCGGTGAACCGGGGCCGCCGTCATTACTCTCATCACAGGCCACGTGCGGCCCATGGGCGCCGCCATCTTTGATCCCGCGAGCCACATGCCGACCCCGGGTGCCACCTCTTGTCCCCAGAGACCACGTGCGATTCATGGGTGCCACCATCTTGCCCACTCCCGGCCATGTGCGACCCGTGGGTGCCGCCACCTTGGCTGGAGTCTCAAGACCCCGATTCGGATGACCGCACACCGCCCAAGGAATCCCACCAGCTTCTGCCACGACTCGCCTCGATGACTCTGGACCAGTCTCAGCCCCGAACTCTTTTGACCGCTACGATGACTGTACTCATCACCGGACACGAGACATCCTGCCTGATCAACTCCGGGAGCACAGAGAGCTTTATACACCCCAACACGGTAAGGTGCTGCTCCCTCCCTATACACCCAGTTAACCAGAGAATCTCCCTGGCCTCCGGGTCTCACTCTGTAGAGATCAAGGGGTACTGCATAGCTAACCTCACAGTCCAGGGAAGAGAGTTTAAGAATTTCCGACTCTACGTCCTCCCTCACCTCTGCACTGCCTCACTCCTGGGATTGGACTTCCAATGTAACCTCCAGAGCTTAACTATTAAATTCGGTGGCCCTATAACCCCCCTCACTGTCTGCAGCCTCGCGACCCTCAAGGTCGACCCGCCTTCCTTTTTGCAAACCTCATCCTTGATTGCAAACCCGTCGCCACCAGGAGCAGACGTTACAGTGCCCAGGACCGGACCTTCATTAGGTCGGAGGTCCAGCCGTTACTGAAGGAAGGTACTATCGAGGCTAGCAACAGCCCCTGGAGAGCTCAAGTAGTGGTTGTATAGACCGGGAAGAAGCACAGGATGGTCATCGATTATAGTCAGACCATCAACAGATATACGCAGCTCGACGCGTACCCTCTCCCCCGCATATCTGATTTGGTCACTCAGATTGCACAATACAAGGTCTTTTCCACAGTGGTCCTCAAATCCGCCTACCACCAGCTCCCCATTCGCCCGGACGACCGCAAGTACACTGCATTCGAAGCAGATGGGCGGCTCTACCACTTCCTAAGGGTTCCCTTCGATGTCACAAATGGGGTCTCGGCCTTCCAACGGGAGATGGACCGACTGAGAGACTGGTACGGATTGCGGGCCATCTCCATACCGCCAGTCTCCTTAACCTGACCGAGAACAAGGAGAAATGCGTATTCAGCACCGATCGTCTAGCCATCCTCGACTACATAGTGCACGATAGAGTCACAGGTCCCGGCCCAGAACACATGAGCTCCCTCATGGAGTTCCCCTCCCACACTGCTCCAAGGCCCTGAAACGTTGCCTGGGGTTTTTTTCATATTATGCCCAGTGGGTCCCCAGCTATGCGGACAAGTCCCGCCCACTAATCCAATCCACAGTTTTCCCCGTCGGCAGAGGCCCGCCAGGCCTTCAGTTGCATAAAGGCAGACATCGCAAAGGCCACGATGCACGCAATCAATGAATCCCTTCCCTTCCAAGTCAAGAGTGACGCATCTGATGTAGCTCTGGCGGCCACCCTCAACCAAACGGGCAGGTCCGTGGCCTTCTCACGCACCTCCATGCCTCCGAAATCCGCCATTCCTCAGTGGAAAAGGATGCCCAGGCCATAGTTGAAGCTGTGCGGCACTGGAGGCATTACCTGGCCAGCAGGAGATTCACGCTCCTCACTGACCAACGGTCGGTAGCTTTCATGTTCGATAATGCACAGTGGGGCAAGATAAAGAATGATAAGATCTTACAGTGGAGGATCGAGCTCTCCACCTACAGCTAAGAGATCTTGTATCGTACCGGGAAGGTAAACGACCCTCATGATGCCCTATCCTGCGGCACATGTGCCAACGCACAGGTGAACCGACTCCGGACCCTCCACAATGACCTCTGCCACCCGCAACCTGCCCTACTGCATCGAGGAGGTCAGGACTCTCACCAGAAACTGCCAAATCTGCGCGGAGTGCAAGCCGCACTTCTACCAGCCAGAGCGAGAGCACCTGATAAAGGCTCCCCGTCCCTTTGAACGCCTCAGCATGGACTTCAAAGAGCCCATTCCCTCCACCGACCGCAACACGTACTTCTGAACGTGATTGACGAGTACTCCCGGTTCCCGTTCGCCATCCCCAGTCCTGACATGACCGCTGCCACTATTATTAAAGCCCTCCACAGCATCTTTACCCTGTTCAGTTTTCCCGCCTACGTCCACAGCGATAGGGGGTCCTCCTTCATGAGTGACGAACTACGTCAATTCCTGCTCAACAAGGGCATTGCCTCAAGCAGGATGACCAGTTATAACCCCAGGGGAAACGGGCAGGTGGAGAGGGAGAACAGAATGGTCTGGAAGACCGTCCTACTGGCCCGACGGTCCAGGAATCTTCCAGTCTCCCGCTGGCAGGAGGTCCTCCCCGATGCACTCCACTCCATTCGATCATTTCTGTGTACCACGACCACCGAAACACCTCATGAAAGTCTCTTTGTCTTCCCTAAGAAGTCCTCCTCCGGGACGTCGCTCCCAACCTGGCTGCCAGCTCCTGGGCCCATTCTGCTCCGCAAACACGTGCAGGTGCACAAGTCGGACCCGCTGGTCGAGAGGGTACACCTCCTTCATGCTAACCCTCAGTACACCGATGTGGCGCACTCTGACGGCCAGCAGGATACAGTCTTCCTCCGGGACCTGGTGCCCGCTGGATCCCCACCCACACCCCCCTCACCAACTCCACCCACCCTCCCACCGGCGCACCCCACGGCTGCCCCCCTTCCCAGGGGATCGGTCCTTCCACTGGCCCCATCCATGGGTGATGAAGCTGAGGAAGCCACGCTCCCGGAGTCACAGATGCCCGAGCCGGCGCCTGCATCACCGCCAAAACTGCGACGATCACAGAGGACCATCAGGGCCCCCGATCGACTAATAGCTTCATTATGAAATGTACCTGTAAACAAATACCTGTGAATAATTTGTGACATGTAAAAAGGCAAAACACTGTACCGCCGACGGGTACCGCCATAACCTCCACCACTGTATAACGTGAGACCACCACCCCCGCTGGACTCTTTTTTTAAAAACAGGGGGTGAATGTGGTCGTCGTTATTAGGGCTATTACGGTACCTAGGTTGCTGATGCTGTAAGATCATTGGTGAAGCCTGCCTGCTGGTTCCGCCCAGTAAGGCAGAGTATTTGGCTTTACAGAGTATCTGTGTTTCCCTAGCTGCTGCATTCTGTACCTGCGCTGCTGGGGGAAAACATCTAGTTCAATAAAGCCTTCAATTGTCCTAATATCTCACTTTGGGAGTTATTGACCGTGCATCAGTTGGTGGGTGTAAATTTGGGAGAAAATGTGAAAAAGGAGGAGAATAAAAATATATTTTTTTTAAAGAGAGAGAAATGCATCTTTCAAACAAATGATGTAGCTTATAGAACAGTACAGCACAGGTCCTTCGGCCCTCAATGTTGTGCCGAGCCATGATCACCCTACTCAAACCCACGTATCCACCCTATACCCGTAACCCAACAACCCCCCCTTAACCTTACTTTTATTAGCACACTACGGGCAATTTAGCATGGCCAATCCACCTAACCCGCACATCTTTGGACTGTGGGAGGAAACCAGAGCACCCGGAGGAAACCCACGCACACAGGGGGAGGACGTGCAGACTCCACACAGACAGTGACCCAGCCGGGAATTGAACCTGGGACCCTGGAGCTGTGAAGCATTTATGCTAACCACCATGCTACCCTGCTGCCCCATAACCTTATCTAGGTTATAGAATGGATGCACAAAGTTTACATCAAATGGAAGATAAAGTGAGGGGTATTAAGGAAGCACCAACCCCAAGGAATACGTGAGAGCTAAAATCATTTCGTGGAATGGTAAATTACGATGGGGGGCCCCACTCCCAACTTATCAACAATGCCAGCACTCCTGCAAATGCGATTTAAAAAACCAGAAATGCTATTGCAAAACACTGCAAAAGGAAGCATTCAAGCAAGTGAAAGAAGTCTTCAATCAACCTGTTTACCAATCTGTTTTGATCCTTCTAAAGAAATAGATTTGATTTAGATTTGTTGTAATGTGTACCAAGGTACAGTGAAAAGTATTGTTCGTTCCATACATGAAAAAATATAGGACATCCGATAAATACACAATATCCATGCATAGACATGGATGTCGGGTGAAGCACACAGAGTAGAGAAGATGCTTGGAAGCACTGTGGGCTAAACAGCTGGCTTGTAATGCAGAACAAGGCCAGCAGCACGGGTTCAATTCCTGTACCAGCCTCCCTGAAGAGGCGCTGGAATGTGGCGACTGCGGGCTTCTTCACCGTAACTTTATTGAAGCCTACTTGTGACAATAAACAATTATTATTATTATTATGAAGATTAGATAAGTCCATAAGAGGGTCATTCAGAAGTCTGGTAACAGTGAGGAAAACGCTGTTTTTGAATCTGTTAGTGCGTTTTCTCAGACTTTTGTATCTCCTGCCCGATGGAAGTGCTTGAAAGAGAGAATAACCCGGGTGGGAGGGGTCATTGATTATGCTGCCCGCTTTTCCAAGTAGCGGGAGGTGTAGACAGAATCAGTGGATAGGAGGCGGGTTTGTGTGATGGACTGGGCTGTGTTCACAACTCTCTGAAGTTTCTTACAGTCTTGGGCCGAGCATACCAAGCTGTGACGCAGTCAGATCGGATGCTTTCTATGGTGCATCTATAAAAAGGTGGGTACAGTACTTTGCTTTCTGAAATCAATGACCAGCTCTTTAGTTTTGCTGACATTGAGGAAGAGATTGTCATTGATGTACCATGCCACTAGTTCTTTATCTATCTCCCGTGCTCTGGCTCAACTTTTTTTTGAGATCTGACCCACTATGGTTGCATCATCAAAAATTTGTTGATGGAGTTGGAGCCAGATTTTGCCACACAGTCAGGTGTGTATAGAGTATAGTAGGAGGTTAAGTACATATCCTTGCGGGGCCTCGGTAGTGAGGACTATCATGGAGGAGGTGTTGTTGTTATCCATACTAATTGTGACCTTTGGGTCAGGAAGAGGATCAAGTTGCAGAGGGAGGAGCCAAGTCCTAGGATTTGGAGCTTTGATATGAGCTTGGCTGGGATTATGGTGTTGAATGCGGAGCTGTAGTCAATGAACTGGAGTCTGATGTAGGAGTCCTTTTAGTCGAGATGTTCCAGGGATGAGTGTAGGGCCAGGGAGATGACGTCGGTTGTGGACCGGTTGCGGCGGTATGCAAATTGCAGTGGATCAGTGCATTATAGGAGCATAGAGTTGATGTGTCTCATGACCAACCTCTCGAAGCACTTCATAATGATCGATGTCATGGACACCAGATGGTAGTCATTGAGGTACGTTGCCTGGTTCTTCTTTGGCACCGGTATGATGGTGGTCTTTTTGAAGCAGGTGGGAACCTTGGAATGGAGTAGGGAGAGGTTGAAGATGTCCACGACCACACCCGCCAATTGGTCCATGCAAGATCTGAATGCATGACCAGGACTCCGTCTGGACACATTGCTCTCCATGGTTTCACTTTCAAGAAAGCCAATCTGACTTCAGAGGCTGTGACAGTAGGTATGGGTGTGTCTGAGGCAGCTGGGGCTGTTGACAACGGCTTGCTGGTTTCCTGCTTGAAACAAGCATAGAGTGCATAGAATGCAAATAATACTCACTTGCAATGCATCTCCATATGGAGTTGGCTCTGTTTCCTATATTGTTACATACAATGAATGATGGGATAGGAAGACCTATTGGCTATGTTTCAAGATCCCTGACTGATGCAGAGAGGGAATATTCATAAATTGAGAAGGAGAGCCTAGCCGTCATCTTTGGTATCAGAATATTTCACCAGTATGTTTATAGGAGGCACTTCACAGTAATCACCAATCATCAACCTTTACTTGTGCTTTTCGAGGAAGACAAAGCAATCTCCCCAATTGCGTCTGCGATGATACAACATTGAGCTTTGTTATTGGCTGCTCATGAATACATTTTATAACACCAACCTGGAGCACACATCGTCAATGCAGATACTTTAAGTCATCTTCTGTTACCAGAAAGTACGCCACCCCCATCAGTGCCTCAGGAAATCGTCTTAGCCTTAAATTTTCTTGATACACTACCTGTATCTAGAGAACAGATAAAGTACTGGAGCCAGAGAGATCAGGGGCTGGATTCTCCGTTTTTGGGACTAAGTCTCAAAGGTGTCGGGAAAACTGTGGACTTTTACACCAGGAAAACTTGCATCAAAGGGCACAGGTTCCCCGTTTTGCTGGAGGCTAGCAGGGAAGCGTTGTAGAGCTCGCAGCTACTAGGTGGCGATACGGCCCCCAGCACTTCCGGGTCAGAGGCCGCGCATGCGCACGGCGGGAGCATGCAGCGGCCGCACCGTGCTCCATGACCGATCTCAGCCTGCAGACCTGGACTGACAAAGTCGTACCCAGCATCGGCCTCTCATGCGCCCTGAACCGCTCGCCCACATTTCCACCGGCTCCGAATGAAGCCCCCCTCCCGCTGATCAGCCCTCCCCTGACTGTGGCGCCCCCCGGACTGAGTCCGCAGCCACCACGCGAGGATCACGGATGGTGTGTGTACACGCAAGCCACACCGTCGAAAAATCGGCTAGTTGGTAATGGAGCATCGCGGGGCGGGCCTCAGGCAGTGGATACCTGGTGTAGCGTACTCCACAGGTACGCGATTTTCAGGAGGCGGAGAATTTTAAAACCACCGCCGCTCCCGATTTCGGCACCAAAACAGATTCTCCGCCCTGTCGCTGAACACAATTTCAGCATCGGGGAGGAGAGAATCCAGCCCCAGATATTGTCAAAAGTCACACAAATGACTCTACGTGGTTGGCATCATGACAAGATGTCAGAACAGTGGTAGCCTTATCAAATAAAGAAGGATGAGCGTAGCTGCGAGGAAGGTATCTTCCTGTGGGGAAAGGCAGTGGTGGACAGAGTTGGGTCCCAGGGGTTGTGGTGGCCTGAACGGACAGGGTGCACATTGAGGTTTAGGAACAGGAGTGGCCGTTCAACCCTTCAGGTACATTCCTTTATTCAGTTTGATCATGGCTGATACTTACCAGAAATCTACCACCCTTATCCCCCATCCAATAAAAGATTGTCATTCACATTGCTCAACGTTTCAACTTTACCCCAGAATCTGTAGCCTCTTGTGGCGCGTATTCTGGCAAGTTCACACAAACTGTGTGAAAAACATTGGGCTGGATTCTCTGGTCGCCGATGCCGAAATTGCGTTCAGCGATCGGCCGGAGACTCAAAGTTCCTGAACTAATTGGAGGCGGCGCCGCTTTCACAATATTCCACCCCCTCCAAAACGGCATACACGCAGAGTACGCTGTGCGCCGTAACGACGGCCTCGGGATATTGCTTGAGTCTCCCCCCCCTTCCCCCCCCCCCCCCCCCCCCCCCGATGCTCCGCCCCCAACCGGCTGAGTTCCCGACGGCGAAGGTCGCGTGTGATCTCATCCATCGGGAACTCGCGTGGCGGCTGCAGACTCAGTCCAGCTCCGGCACAGTCGGGGGAGGGCCGATCCGCGGGCAGGGGGGTACTTTATCAGGGGGTGGGGGCACTGTGGGGTGGTGGTCCGGGACGCGCGAACCGGCCAAAGTGGGGGCACTATTTCACGGGCCGAGTCCACGAGCGGCCGCCACCATGCGCATGCGCGGCCGCAGGACCTGGCAATTCTCTGGGCCGTATCGGCAGCTAGAGCTGGGTGGTCTATACTTCCAGTATGCTAGCCCCCAGCCAAACGGAGGATCGGTGGCCATTTTATGCCATTTTCTATGGTGCAGAACGCCACCGTTCCCACTCAGGCATGGGGGCATTGCCTCAGAATCAGAGAATCCAGGCCATCGCTTCTGATTTCACCCCTAAATAGCCTAATTTTAAAATTTGTGCCCCTTCTTGCTCTGGGATTCTACACATTCTGGTTTCAGCCCATTGTTTTGGAATCTGCACAGGTATTGATCAGTGTCAGCAATGAGGAAAGCATGTTGACAACCAAGAATGTTATGGGAAGAACAGAATATATTTCTATCAATAAATATCACCAGGAGTGTGTAGAATGTGAGATGCCAAATTTTCAAATCACCCTCACAGCACTTGTGCAACACATACACTGCAGTACAACTGCAGCTGGCAAAAAGAGCTTGCAGTTAAAGAACTCCATTAGCAGAGTAAAACAGCCCAAGGTGAGATATTAGTCCAGAGAAACAAAGGCTTAGGTAGACTTTAAGGAATTCCTAGGTGGAGCTCCAGAGGCAGGGAGGTTTACAGAGGGAATTTCAGAGTTTACAGGCCTCGACAGCTGAAGGCATCATGCAGAATCAGTTTCTCACAGCTTTAAAGTTTATTTAGCATGCAGACAATCTGCTACGAGGCCCTTTAATTTTCAATGCTAGTGAAGAGATAGCAGGACAGCAAGCTGCGTACAAACGTTAAAAATGTAACTGCTGGCACGCATAAGTCTGCACATATGTTTAAGTAGACCAATAGCAGCATGGTGAAGATGGTATAACTTGGTTCTGACAGCTCACAGCACCCGTCAAACCATACCCGTGTAAAGCCAGTGGATGCCTTTAATTAGACTGTTACTTAAGTTAGTTGGATATGTCCCTAATAATTGCCTCAGCTCCAATTCCACAAACAATAGATCATTACTACTCATTTAATTCCAGTTGAAAATGTGCAATCCAGTTAAAACACCAGAAGGTAAATGTGTAAAAGTTACTAATAGACCAAGATTAACTCCATTACCATTCAGCACCATACATCACAGCCTGCAATAATTTGGTCTTAAAGGACAAAATGATGCGGCTCAATACTTTTTTGTTCAGTCCATTACAATTCTGTGGTGAGCCTTTGAGATGGGAAGTTGCAGGAAGATTCTTGAAGTGCTCAGAAATCATTACAGATGTTTGGAAACTCAAGAAATGTGAGTGAAAAGTTCACTCAGAAAAAAAAAAGAAAAGATAGCCCCTAAACATTGGCTAAATAGACCATGAGGAAAGAGAGGAATGATGAGCATTTTGAGAGTAATGAAAGGGACAAAGCCTAAGATGAAGGCCAAGGAGAAGGTGGTGGGATTATGAGAAACAGGACACAAATCTTTCAGCTGGCACTGAAACAAAGGGCTGGAAGTTCTCATTCTGTGCTGTAAATTTCAATGGTTCAATGGGGTTGTCACTTGACCACACAAAACTTGAACTTTGCTGAAAAGAGGTACGTGTTGCTGAAGCTTTTTCATCGTGTGCTCCTCGGAACAAATACAAGAATACCAAATTTCAAATTATTACAACAATTTATACTACGGGAGAAAAGGCTGCTGGTCACCTTGCAAGTTAATCCTGAGTGCGCTAGTAGCTCATTTACACTTACTGGAAGTGACACACATTCATACACAGGCACCCATCCTCTGCAAACAAAAGCAATATATTCAAGTCTTGCATATTTTTTGAACTATCTGGGAGCTTGGGGAACCTGTAGATCCCTGTGACTTTCGCCATGGCAACACCTCAGCCAGAATTGACTTGCTAACTATCAGCACCCTTTTCCTTTTGTGTATAAGTGATTGTGATTGTTTGAAATTTTGCATTCTTCCATTTGGCCTGATGAGTGAAAGACAAAAAGCTTTGGCAACATGTCTCTCTTTTCAGCAATGTTCTGTGATTCTATGAATACTGATCTAATTGTACACACCAGCAAACGCTAGCACAGACCTGTGCCCATGCCTATCTAGCCCCACATATGAGGGTGACAATTGAAATAATTATATAAAACTGCCTGACTGAGCTCCGATTGACTGATTGTACACTATGACAAACCAGGATTTGATGCAATATCTATCAGCTGAATATTCCCACTGACAGATGGCTGAGATGTACAAGACACAAGGCACCAATCATTCATAAGGAATTTGGTAAACACGCCATGAGTGACTTTATTATGACTAGGCACATGAGGACAGTTATACATGGGTAGAAATCTTGAAGAAATCAGAGTTTTGAATACAAGGTGTTTAAAAGATGAAAGTAAAACTAAGACATCACATGACACACTTCCCTTCTTTTGATGTCATTCTGCTATCTCTTTTTTTGCGTATCTTCGCACACATACTGTTTTTTTCTTTGGGGAATAGTGGGAGAAGTGGTGGAGAGATTCCCAATCTGATTGTCAGCCCATTGAACCGTGTTATGAACATGCCTTCTGTAGGAAACAAGTCCTGTTGTTAGACTTGAACCCGGAGCTTCTGGGCCTGAAGTAGAGACGTTACCCAATTGGCCATAAGACCACCTCTGATATTCTTAAGGGCACATCACAGCACTCGTGAGTTCTGAAAACTTTGTGACAGCGAAGATCGGGGATGGGGAGTTCAGTTCGCATTCTAGTAGGACACTGAGGTTGTGAACAGTCAAACCTGATCTAACACATTGGCTGCGAAGCAAATACCAAATAGATGGCCAGGCTACAGAGCTTGTTGTGAGGAATTTGCTCTTCCCAGTGTTTAGCTGTGGCTCATCCTGTTTTGTACCTTGAACAAGTAGGCTCACAATACAGATTAGCAGTTAGCGGGATCAAGGAATGTGGTGGAGGGATACAGCTGGGTGTGATCAACATGAAGCTGCTCCTGTGATGTACAAAGAACCATGGTTGCCATTTTAGGATGCAAGCAGTAGGGTCTGGACCGTGCACTCTCTGACCAAGCTTCTCAAGAAATCCTAAAAATGTAAGGTTTAAATAATCTTTGCCAGGCCAGCAGGAACAGCAGTACTCCACTCGATTGTATGAAAATATTCTGGGCTGCTGGCATAAAAGACCCCATGTCCCAGCCAGTGGTATCATGGCACCCTTTCAATCACATCCGCTCCTCCCCAATGGATTGACACTGCTGGCAGCTCCCAGGGGAACATATATTGGGCTGGTCAGAATCTGACAGTTCATTAACGTAAGACCCAGGCCTCAATATAGCTTCAGTCCCTTGACTGTCTGAAAAGGTGATATGTATGAGCTTTGTTTGGGCGCATGGGACCCCGAGGGTGAAGAGGGTCTTCTTGGAGCGGGGTAAAGATGGGGGGGGGCTGGCGTTACCCAATCTCTCGGGGTATTATTGGGCGGCCAATGTGTCGATGGTGCGCAAGTGGATAATGGAGGGGGAGGGGGCAGCATGGAAACGGATGGAGAGGGCGTCCTGTGGAGATACAAGCCTGGGGGCCCTAGTAACGGCGCCGTGGCCGCTCCCTCCTACGAGGTATACCACGAGTCCGGTGGTGGCGGCTACCCTCAAGATTTGGGGGCAGTGGAGGCGACATAGGGGAGAAGTGGGGGGCTCGATGGAGGCTCCGTTAAGGGGGAACCATAGGTTCGTCCCGGGGAACATTGATGGGGGATTTCAGAGTTGGCACAGAGCGGGCATCAGACAGCTGAGGGACCTGTTTATTGATGGGAGGTTTGCGAGCCTGGGGGAGTTGGAGGAGAAATTTGGGCTCCCCCCGGGGAACATGTTCAGGTATCTGCAGGTAAAGGCATTTGCTAGGCGGCAGGTGGAGGGATTCCCTTCGCTTCCTGCGAGGGGGGTGAGCGACAGGGTGCTTTCGGGGGTCTGGGTCGGAGAGGGGAAGATATCTGATATCTACAAGGTTATGCAGGAGGCGGAGGAGGCGTCAGTAGAGGAGCTGAAAGCTAAGTGGGAGGGGGAACTGGGGGAACAGATCGAAGACGGGACATGGGCTGATGCTCTGGAGAGGGTTAATTCTTCCTCCTCGTGTGCGCGGCTTAGCCTCATCCAATTCAAGGTGCTGCACCGGGCCCACATGACTGGGACGAGGATGAGTAGGTTCTTTGGGGGTGAAGACAGGTGTGTCAGGTGCTCGGGGAGTCCAGCGAACCATGCCCATATGTTCTGGGCATGCCCGGCATTGGAGGAGTTCTGGAAGGGGGTGGCGAGGACGGTGTCGAGGGTGGTGGGATCCAGGGTCAAGCCAGGATGGGGACTCGCGATTTTTGGGGTTGGGGTGGCGCCAGGAGTGCAGGAGGCGAAAGAGGCCGGTGTGCTGGCCTTTGCGTCCCTAGTAGCCCGACGAAGGATCTTGCTACAATGGAAGGATGCGAGGCCCCCAAGCGTGGAGACCTGGATCAATGACATGGTGGGTTTCATTAAGCTCGAGAAGGTCAAATTCGCCCTGAGAGGGTCGGTACAAGGGTTCTTTAGGCGGTGGCAACCTTTTCTCGACTTTCTGGCTCAACGATAGGGTACTGGGACAGTAGCAGCAGCAACCCGGGGGGGGGGGGGGGGGGGGGGGAAGGGGGGGGGGAAAGGGGGGGGGGCGGACAAAGACTATGTTTGTTTATTTAATTTTAATTTATTTTTAAGTTCTTTTGTTGTTCATTGGGGTTGGGGGGTGGGGGGGATGGGATACATATGGTCTGGGGGTGTTACAGTTATTATGGGTTATTTTGTTGCATTTCATTGTTTGTCGTTATGTTTTATATTTTCTGTAAAAAATTCCAATAAAAATTATATTTAAAAAAAAAGAAAAGGTGATATGTCATTCTATTCAAACTCCAAATGTTACAATCATGCATTTTAAATTGGAAAGGGGTGGGGGGAGCATATTTTCATGGCAAAATATATTTTTACTCCAAATTCTGCTGTCTCAGCCACTCACTGAACTTTTAGGTGGGCCCCAGTAGTGGCCCCATAATAATAACCTTTATTGTCACAAGTAGGCTTACATTAGCACTGCAATGCAGTTACTGTGAAAAGCCCCCAGTCGCCACACTCCAGCGCCTGTTCGGGTACACTGAGGGAGAATTCAGAATGCCCAAATTACATAACGGCACGTCTTTCTGGACTTGTGGGAGGAAACCGGAGCACCCGGAGGAAACCCACGCAGACACGGGGAGAACGTGCAAACTCCGAGAAAGTGACCCAAGCCGTGAATTGAACTTGGGACCCTAGAGTGTGAAGCAACAGTGCTAACCATTGTGCTACCTTGTCCCCATCCCATCCCATCCCAGTATCAGAGCGATGGAGCGTCGACTATGACCTTAGGGGTCACAGTCCCTGGACAACAAAGGTTTCAGAGACGGAGTGAGAGAAAGAATGAGGAAGTTCATCCTCGCCCTCTCTCCTCCCCGCCGCAACCCCTTCCCCACCATTATGATCACCATCTGGCCACCCTCTGATCAAAACCATTGTACAGAGGCTGAGTAATTGCTGGAAAAGTAGAAGATTAATCACACTACAAGGATCTGGGGAAGCTCTCAGTGTTTATTGTCCCGATAATGCCTCTCCCAGCATGTCAAGTTCAAAGATCTGTCAAGTGGAGGCCAAAGTCTTCCCTTTGATGCGTTGGAAACTTTTGAAGTTCTCTTTTCAATTCAATTTCATTCCATGTAACTTTTTCAAGCCTCTGGGCTTGCTGAGAAGTCTAAACTGTATTTACATTCAGTTCTATTGTCCAGTACCTTTTACAAGCCTCTTCATAGAATCATAAAGTCACTACAGTGCAGAAGAAGGCCATTCAGCCAATCAGGTCTGCACCAACCTGCTGAAAGAGCACCCTACCTAGGCAGCCTACTCCTGTAACCCAGTAACCCTACCTAAACTATTGGATACGAAGGGGCAATTTAGCATGGCCAATCCATCTAACCTGCACATATTTGGACTGTGGGAAGAAACCGGAGTACCCGGAGGAAACCCACCCACAGACACTGGGAGAAAGTACAACCTCCACACAGACAGTGTCCCAAGGGCGGAATTGAACTCGGGTCCCTGGGGCTCTGAGGCAACAGTGCTAACCACTGTACTACCATGCCGCCTAGGTCCAGGCTATTTTAAAAATGGAGTGAGTTTAATTTGTTTTTGTAACTCTTCATGGTCTATTAACTCTGAAGTGCTTCCTCTATGAGCAGGTGATGTTTATAACTATAGTTTTTTTGTAGAGGCCTTTTCTTTCTTCTGAAGTGCTTCTTAGAAAGGGCAGGTGCTGTTTCTATCCACATTTGTTCTGCTGGGGTTTCCTCTGTTCTGAAGTCCTTTCCAGAAAGACCAGATGTTCTATTTGAGTGCTGCCCACGGCACCCTTACAGTGCCAATCTGGCTTTGGCCCCTGATATCGGTTAAGATATAAATCAACCAGAATTCAATTGAATGGCTGAACAGATTGAAGAGGTTGAATGGCCTGGCTGTCTTCCTTTGCTCCTGCATCTGATCCTGATGCCAGAAGTCCAACAGTTTGCCAGCAATGTATTAGCCATGTTGGCCTGAGGGCAATATTGCTTTCAGGAACTTTACTTGTTACTCATGCAGAACCTTGGCACTGAATTATTGACAGCTACAGTCAAGCCATAGAGAGAAAATTTCATGTAGTTATTGGGGAAAGATGTTTGACATTCGAAGAGTAATTTCGAAGCTACTGAAATAGAATGTACGATGGGATGGAAAATAATCAGCAGATATCACTGAAGGCTAATCTCTGATTTACAATGGTTTGTTTGTGTCACTTCTCTTGTTTACTCTGCCTACTGTGCAATAAATAAAAAGTGAGAGGAAGGTGCCTGTCCTTTTTCTTCAGTCATTCTGGTGTTCCTGCATGATGCAGTAAAAGAATGGCAATAAGATCTCTTCAAGATATGCCGCTGTTAGCTAGCTTTCAATAAGGGCCAGATTCCCTTTCCCTTCCCCTGTGGGGTGATTACCCCCCATTCACTCAGGTAGATCTCGAGTTTGAGTTTAGGTTGACTACAATGGGCTTGAAAATTAGGAAAGATATAAACTAGCTCCCGACTTTACTATCACACGTTACACATCCTGGCCCGCAGTCAAAATCTAACCCATTGTTTCTCGAGAGAAAAACAATGTCTGTTTATATAACAACTTCAACAATGTAAAATATTCCAAAGTACTTTACAGGAACATTATTGAACAAAATCTGACGCCATGCAACACATCACCCGCACATAGACTAGAGTGGCTCAAGAAGATGACTCACCACCATTTTCTCAAAAACAATTAGTGATGGGAAATAAATGTGGGCCTTATTGCAATGCTCACATCCCATTCATAAATAAAGAAAGGAAGCCATTAGGAGAAATGAGAGGTAGGTTTAAGACAGAGCTAAACAATCCCATGACCAACAGATCAGATTTAAGTTCTGCAGGCCTTCCACATCCAGGGGTGAATGGTGGTGGACTATTAAAAAACTAACAGAAGGAGGAGGCTCCACGAACATCCCCATCCTCAATTCTGCACATTAGTGCAAAAAGCAAGGCATTTGCAACAATCTTCAACCAGAAGTGTCAGGTGAATGATCCATGTCGGCCTCTTCCTGAGATCCCCATCCATCGCCTTCAACATTCATACCCTCTTCCATTGATGCACTGTGGCAGCATCTATAGGATGCACTGCAGCAACTCAGCAAGGCTCCTTCATTAGTATTTTCCAAACCCACGACCTCCACAACTGAGAAGGATGAGGACAACAAACACATGAGGAACCCACCATCATTGGAGGTTCTCCTCCAAACCACGCACCAAATTGACCTGTAAATATATCGGCTGTTCCTTCACTGTCACTGGGTCAGAATCCTCCCTAACAGCACAGTGGGTGTGCTTACACCTCGTGGACTGCAGCGGTGCAAGAAGGCAGCTCACTGCCACATTCTCAAAGGCAATTAGGGATGTGAAATAAATGCTGACCTAGCCAGCGATGCCCACACCTTATGAATTAATAAAGAGGTAAATAGAAGAGCCATCTAAAAAGATAGAGAAAAAGATAGAGAAATGTAAGAGTTTAGCAAGGGAATTCCAGTGTTTAGCAGAAAAACATCTGAAGGCGCAGGCGCCTATGCTAGCATGATTAAAATTAAGGATGCGCAAGAGTCCAGAATGAGAGAATTGTTGATATCTCAGGGTGTTATGGGGTGGTGGAGATTAGAGAGATAGGGAGGGAGCGATATCTTGGAGGGGATGTGAACCAGGTACCAGAATTTTTAAATCAGAACTCACACTGGTGTAGGAGCCTGTGGAAGAAAATGCATATCCCATAAGTGCATGTCAATATAGCTTGACGTTTACACCTGCTGATGTGCAGGACTGAGATGGGAGCAAAAGCTTTGAGCATGTTTAAGGTGACTGCATTTGTCTGAAATGGTTTAGCAAGTGTTCATTGTTACGGATGAATCACCTTACCCTGACAAGGATAACAATTCAGCCTCAGTCTGAAAGGAACATTTGCATTTACACAGTTTCTTACATTGTACTTTTCTTAAATTACTGTTACGTAGGCTAATGAGGCAGCCAGTTGCATCATCAACATCCTACTCCCAGACATGAGATAAATGTTGGCCAGAACACCAGGGGAATTGTTCTCATCTTCAAATAATATGCATTGTGGCATCTTTCAATGTCTTGGCATTTGATCCTTTGTTTAAAATCTCAATATCTGGTGAAGAAATGAGCCCGTGGCCAAAGGTCCCCGGAGCAGGTAATCTCAGGGTCTTGGGCTGGGAGGGTTCCAGTAGGTTAAGGAGAGGGACAGTAGCGAGGGGAAGGTGCAGGTTTAAGGTAGAGAGTGGGTAGGAAGGAAGCAGTGATTCAACCTAAGGTTGGGCTGCCCCACGATCGGTAATGGGAAACCCATGAACAGAAGCCCCCACTTCCTTCCTGCCCCTTAATCACCTGAGGTTATAAAAATGGGCTTCCGTTTCTGTTCAGCTGCCCACACCAAATGGTTTATTGCAGGGGCAGCGCATTATCAGGGTCAGCTGGATTGATAACATAGATGATACTTAATCATTCACTTAAATATGATGGGCAGGCAAATATAAGTGAAATCATTTGTCTTTTTTGAGAAATTGATGCTGTTTCCCATAAATGTCCACTGGAGCTCCAGAACTTCAGTCGAAGAACAGTTGACCTCAATGCTACTTTCACTCTATCATAAAGGAAGCTGGGGTAACAGAAGCTGCAGAGAGTCCATGCCTCTTAGCCACTGCTTGCTTCTCCTAAACTTCCTACCCCTAGTCCAACTGAAACCCATTGGAAATCCTAAAGTCCTGCTGATAGAGAAAATGAGACCGAGTGTCACATCCACAAATGGCGTTTTGCAAGATCCATGAATAGTTATAGAGCTTTACAGCACCAAAAGAGGCCCCTTGGCCCATCGTGTCTCAGTCGGCTGTCAAGTGCCTATCTATTCTATCCCATTTTCCAGCACTTGGTCCATAGCCTTGTATGCTATGGCATTTCATGTGCTCATCTAAATGCTTCTTAAATCTTGTGAGGGTTCCTGCTTCTACCACCCTTTCAGGCAGTGAGTTCCTCATTCCCACCACCCACTGGTTCCCTCTAGAATTCCTGCCTCTTACTTTAAATATATGTCTCTGGTCATTGACCCCTCTACTAAGGGGAAATGTTTCTTCCTGTCTCTGTGCCTCATAATTCTGTACACCTCAATCAGGCCTTCTCTGCTTCAAGAAGAACCCCAGCCTAACCAGCCTCCTTTAATAGCTGAAATGTTCCAACCCAGCCAGCATCTTGGTGAATCTCTTCTTCATCCCTTCTAGTGCAATTATATCCTTCCTATAGTGTGGTGACCAGAACCACACAATATTCTAGCTGTGGCCTCCTAATGAGCATTTTATACAGCTCCATCAAACCTCCCTGCCCTTATGTCCTGTGCCTCTGCTAATAAACGCAAGTACCCCAAATGCCTTCTTGACCACATATCTACCTGTCCTGCTGCTTTCAGGGACCTATGAACATGCACCCCAAGGCTCTGATCCTGTTCTTCCTAGAGTCCTACCATTCATTATCCCTTGTCCTGTTAGTCCTCTCAAAATGCATCACTTCACACTTTTCAGGGCTACATTTGCTGCTGTTTTGCCCATCTTATCAGTCAGTCTACATCATCCTGTAATCTAAGGCTTTCACTCCATGCTATTTACCACACCACCTATTTTAGTGTAATTTATGAACTTGCTGATCATAGCACCCACATTCCTGTCTAGATCAGTAATGTGTATTACAAACAGCAAGAGACTCAACACCGATCCATGCGGTACACCACTGGACACAGGTTTTCAGTCACAAAAATGATTTGACTATCATCCTGTGCCTTGCCACAAAGCCAATTTTAGATCCAGTTTGCCAAATTGCCCTGGATCCCATGGGCTCTTACCTTCTTCAGGTAAGAAGGGGGGTCGGAGAATCGCCCGGGGCCGGCGTCAATCCCGCCCCCACCGTGTCCCGAATTCTCCGCCCCCCGAGATTCAGCTGGGGTGGGAATCGCACCACGCCAGTCGGCGGGCCCCCCGCACCGGTCGGCAGGCCCCCCCGTGGCGATTCTTCGGCCCACGATGCGCCAAAGCCCCGCCGCTGACAGGCCTCTCCCGCCGGCATGGATTAAACCACCTACCTGACCGGCGGGATTCATGGCGCGGGTGGGCTCTGGGGTCCTGGGGGGGGGGGGGGGGGGGAGCTTAGGGCGATCTGACCCCGGGGAGTGCCCCCACGGTGGCCTGGCCCGCGATCGGGGCCCACCAGTCGGCGGGCAGGCCGGTGCCGTGGGGGCACTCTTTTTCTTCCGCCTCCGCCATGGCCTTCACCATGGCGTAGGTGGAAGAGACTCCCTCCCCTGTGCATGCGCCGGTATGATGTCAGCCGCTGCTGACGCTCTGGCGCATGCGTGGACTTACGCCGGCCGGCGAAACCCTTTCGGCCCCGGCTGGCGTGGCACCAAAGGCCGTTCACGCCAGCCGGCAGAGTGGGAACCACTCCGGCGAAGGCCTAGCCCCTCAATGTGAAGAGAATTCCGCACCTTTGGGGCGGCCCGACGCCGGAGTGGTTCACGCCACTCCGACACGCCGGGACCCCCCACTCCACTGGGTAGGGGAGAATCCCGGCCCTTGTCAAAAGCCTGACTGAGGTCCATGTAATATTTGAGTCTTTGATGCCAATGGATTTGGGGGAGACAGAAGTCATAGAATTTACAGTGCAGAAGGAGGCCATTCGGCCCATCGAGTCTACACCAGCCCTGATAAAGCACCCTACCTCAACCCACACCTTCACCTCATCCCCACAACCCAGCAAACCCACCTAACTTTCGGACACTGAGGAGCAATTTAGTGTGACCAATCGACCTAACCCGCACAACTTGGCAAAGGGGAATGGGCTATTATAACACAGCGGACCATGCACCTTCAACGTGAAAGCTTCACTTTGTTCCGAACCAGTGAGATTAAATACCAAATGCTTCATTAAACGTATCAATATGTGATCGATTATGAGCAAACAGCCGCATGTTAAATACCATTAAAATAGCAATTGTGTAAACATGGCATTTTAGACATGAAACAGTGGGGAAAACAATCAAAGAACCTGGTCGGTAAACTGCTGCAGGAAAAGCAACAACATGATTTGTCTTTGTTGAAGAAGCAGGGAACAGTAAATCACTGCATCGAAGCCAAGGCAGTAACTAATGTGCAGACTGGTAATTGTAGATCACATGTTTCGTGAGATGAAAGCCATTCAAGGTGACCTTGAAATAATAAGAACATTAAAACATAATAAAGTCTAGAAAGGACCTGATGTTTACTTAATATGAATCAACTGGTTTGAAGGAAGAATGCCGATGAAATATTACAGAATGACTGCAAGCCACACATTAATAGTGCTTGCAATACCTTTCTTGTCAGTCTTTGACACATTGCTGTTGTCCTTTCCCGAGTTGGGAAATCATAAGCAGTGTGTCCTTCAGCCTTGTGAAATAATGACCATGTCTAGGAAACTCAAATATTTTGCCATTGCATTTGTATCCTAACACTTATGAAAGACTGTCACGTGAAACATGGCACTTCATCGCATCTTAATAATGAAGGGTCGTTTTGGAACGTTTTCTGGACGGAGTAGCAGTGACTAACTGTGGATGGTTATGCTTATTCTCAGGGCATGGGCAACAGTGGTAGGCCACATTTATTGTCCAAACTCAGTTGTCTTGGGACAGTGGTGGTGGTCTTTTACCTGTGCTGAGGATGATCCTGTAAGGGCGTTAACCTGAGAATTCCAGGAGTTTGTTCCAGGAAGGGTATGGATTATACATGTCCAAGTCAGAGTGTTATGTGTCTCAGAATGGAACCTGAAGGTGATGGTGCACCATGGCTTTGCTGTGTTATGGGCCAGGGTTTTAAAAACTCCAAAGTATATCATGGAGTTCACCTGATCTATAACTTTTTGTTGAATTTTGCATAAAATATCAACAACAAAAAGTAATTTTGTTTTACAAAGAACAGAAAAAAGTTCCACCCCGTGCATACACAAAGGAAGAGGTAAATTAACACCTGCCATTCGCACAAAACACGCGTCCACCCCTTCGACAAACCCCCCCCCCCACCCCGTGTATACATAGAGAAAGAAATGAATCAACGCCCGCCATTAGCATAGAACAACTATGCCCATCCCTTCGGTCCAAAACAACGAAACAACCCCGCCCCCCCTTCCCCCCCGGATTGCTGCTGCTGCTGCTGGCCTTTTCCTATCGTTCTGCCAGGAAGTCCAGGAAAGGCTGCCACCTCCTGAAAAACCCCTGCACTGATCCCCTTAGGGCAAATTTCACCTTCTCTAATTTAATGAACACTGCCATATCGTTGACCCAGGCCTCCACGCTTGGGGGCCTCGCATCCTTCCACTGAAGAAGAATCCTCCGCTGGGCTACTAGGGACGCAAAGGCCAGAACACCGGCCTCCTTCGCCTCCTGCACTCCCGGCTCCACTACAACCCCAAATATTGCGAGCCCCCAGCCCGGATTGACCCTGGATCCTACCACTCTCGACACCGTCCTTGCTACGCCCTTCCAAAATTCCCCCAGCGCTGGGCATGCCCAGAACATATGGGCATGATTTGCTGGGCTCCCTGAGCACCTGATACACCTGTCCTCGGTCCCAAAAAACCGGCACATCCTTGTCCCGGTCATATGAGCCCTATGCAGCACCTTAAACTATATGAGGCCAAGCCTCGCACAAGAAGAGGAGGAGTTCACCCTCCCCAGGGCGTCCGCCCACGTCCCCTACTCTATCTCCTCACCCAGCTCCTCCTCACATTTACCCTTCAACTCCTCGACCGAGGCCTCATCCATCTCCTGCATCACCTGGTACACTGCCGAGATCCTCCCTCACCAACCCACACTGCCGAGAGCACCCTATCCTGGATCCCACGTGGCAGCAGCAGAGGAAACTCCGCCACCTGCCGCCTGACAAACGCCCTTACCTGCATGTACCTAAAGGCGTCCCCGGGGGTAGCTCGAACTTTCCCTCCAGTGCACCCAGGCTCGCAAACTTCACGTCTACAAACAGGTCCCTCAACCTCCTGATACCTGCCCTGTGCCAACTCAGGAACCCGCCATCAATTCTCCCCGGGACAAACCAGTGGTTGCCCCGTATCGGGGCCCCCATCGAGGCCCCCACCTCCCCCCTGTGCCGTCTCCATTGCCCCCAAAGTTTGAGGGTAGCCGCCACCACCGGGCTCGTGGTATACCTTGTTGTAGGGAGCGGCAGCGGCGCCGTTACCAGCGCCTCTAGGCCCGTGCCTGTGGTGGTATGAATAGGAGCACTGCCATTGGTGCAGAGGACTGGTTTCCCATTGGCTCTGGCTGGTCATGTGCCTCTCGGCCGATTGGCTGGGACTAGTCATGTGACTGCTCACCAATTGGTCGTGAGGCAAGTAGACCCCACCTCCGAGGCGGGGTATAAGTACCCAGAGTTCCCGGCGGTCGGCCTTTCACTATAGTCGACCACCGGGCTAACATCTAGCTGATTAAAGCCTGAATTTGGACCTTCATCGTGTCTCGCGTCCATTGATGGTGCATCAATTTAATCAGCTAGAATTTTGAGATGGAGCTGCGCATCAAGCCAGACTGCCTCCGCATCAGCCCACATGCTTCAAACGCGCCAGCGATCTTTAAACATTGCCTGGTGTGTTTCAACAGTTACCTGACGACTGCAGCCGGCAAGCCCACCAAGGAGCAGAAACTCCACATCCTCCACTCGTGCGTGGGCACGGCGCTATACTCAATGATCGAGGACGAACGGGATTATGACGCGGCCATGGATCTTCTAAAAGGACACTTTCTCCGGCCGGTCAACCAAGTTTATGCTCTGCATCTCCTAGCTACGAGACAGCAGTTCCCCGGTGAGTCCCTCGACGTGTTTTACAGGGCCCTCGCAGCTCTAGGAAGAAATTGCGCCAGTCCACAAGTTTCTGCGACAGAGCACATGGAACTTCTAGTCTGAGATGCTTACGTTGCCGGTATGCAATCCTCCTCGATCCGCCAGCGATTGCTGGAGAAGGAAGACCTCAGCCTGGCTGATGCACAAACCCTTTCAACCTCCCTGGAGGTCGCTGACCTGAACGCCCGCGCTTACGCCCCCGGCTGCGCGGCAGACCCCTGGGCCCCATGGCAGGCGCCACCTCCGTCCTCCGCTGACCCCGACCCCCCCCAGGCCTGCGCTGCGGGACGCTCCGACAAGCTAGCGGGGCCCTGCTGCTATTTCTGTGGCCTCTCAAAACACCCCCGCCCGCGCTGCCCGGCCCGCTCCGCCCTTGTAAGAGCTGCGGGAAGAAGGGCCACTACGCTGTGGTCTGCCAGACCAAGTCGGTCGCTGCTGTTCCGCGCAGGGACCGAGGATCCCCCCCCCCCCCCCCCCGGGCCCTCCCAGGGCCCGGCTCCGTGCACCGACCTCTTCGGCCCGCCTCCCAGCCCCCGCAATAGGCCCACGGTCCTCCCTACCCCCGCTCCCGGCTGCCCTGACCGGCCCGCAGATGCCGCTGACCCTACTCCCAGCCGCCACGAGGGTCCCACGGGCGCCGCCATCTTGGGCCCTGTACGCCACGTGCGGGCCTCGGGCCGCCGCCATTTTGGGGCTCCGACTCCACGTGCGGGTTCTGGGTGCCGCCATCTTGGGGCCCCAGCTCCACATGCGGGTCCTGGGCGCCACCATCTTGGGCCCCGACTCCATGTGCGGGTCCTGGGTGCCGCCATCTTGGGCCAACACGGAAGGCCCTGCCAGCGATTACTCTGCCACGGAGGATGATCTGGAACTATCGCCATGACTTGCTTCCATCACGCTCGACCAGTCGTGACCACGCACGCTCACCAAGACAACAACGTCGATCCAGCTCAACGGACATGAGATGAAATGCCTACTGGACTCCGGGAGCACGGAAAGTTTTGTCCACCCCGACACGGTAAGATGCTGTGCGCTCCCCATCCACCTAGTCAAACATAAGATCGAGTTAGTCTCGGGTTCGCACTCCGTCCAGATCACCGGGTGCTGGATAGCGGACCTCACGGTCCGGGGGGGGTTTTCAAAAACTACAAACTCCTCATCCTCCCCCGTCTATGCGCTCCGGCACTCTTGGGCAACCTGCAGAGCTTGACCTTCCAATTCGGCGGCCCTATTCCCCCCTTACTGTCTGCAGCCTTGCGTCCCTCAAATGGACGCTCGGACCCGATGAAGGCCCGGTCCTGGGCACTGTATCGTCTGCTCCTAGTGGCGGCAGGTTTACAATCTGGGGTGAGATTAGCAAACAAGGTAGGGTGTTTGCTACCTTGATTGGTAAATCAAGATTGTAAACCTGCCGCCACTAGGAGCAGACGATACAGTGCCCAAGACCGGACCTTCATCGGGTCCGAGGTCCAGAGGCTCATAAAGGAAGGAGTCATCGAGGCCAGCAACAGTCCCTGGCGAGCCCAATTGCTGGTAGTTCGGACTGGGGAGAAAAACCGGATGGTCATTGACTGGCGCCTCTACCACTTCCTCAGGGTTCCATTCAGTGTCACAAATGGGGTCTCGGTCTTCCAACGGGAGATGGATCGAATGGTCGACAAGTACGGTTTACAGGCTACCTTCCCGTATCTCGATAACGTCCATCTGCGGCCACGACCAGCAGAACCATGACATCAACCTCCAAAAATACCTCCGAACCGCAAAACTCCTTAATTTAACCTACAATAAGGATAAGTGCGTGTTTAGCACCGACCGTCTAGCCATCCTTGGCTACGTAGTGTGTAACGGAGTGATAGGCCCCGATCCCGAACGCATGCGCCCCCTAATGGAACTCCCTCTCCCCAACACCCTCAAATCCCTCAAACGCTGTCTGGGCTTCTTCTCCTATTACACCCAGTGGGTCCCCAACCACGCCGACAAAGCCCGCCCCCTCATCCAGTCCACCTCCTTTCCCCTGTCGATGGAGGCCCGCCAGGCCTTTAGCCGCATCAAAGCAGATATCGCAAAGGCCACGATGCATGCTATCGACGAGTCCCTCCCATTCCAGGTCGAGAGCGACACGTCCGAAGTTGCTCTAGCGGCCACCCTGAACCAAGCGGGCAGAACCGTGGCCTTCTTCTCCCGGACCCTCCACGCTTCCGAACTCCACCATTCCTCGGTGGAAAAGGAGGCACAGGCCATAGTTGAAGCTGTGCGATATTGGAGGCACTATCTGGCCGGCAGGAAGTTTACCCTCCTCACAGACCAATGGTCAGTAGCTTTCATGTTCGATAATGCACAGAGGGGCAAGAACGACAAGATCTTGCGCTGGTGGATCGTGTTGTCCACGTACAACTACGATATCTTGTATCGTCCTGGGAAGCTCAACGAGCCTCCCGATGCCCTATCCCACGGTACCTGCGCCAGCGCGCAGATTGACCGCCTCCGCTCCCTCCACACGGACCTCTGCCATCCAGGGGTAACCCGTTTTTACCACTTTATCAAGACCCGCAACCTGCCCTACTCCATTGAGGAGGTCAGGGCCGTCACCAGGGACTGCCACATCTGCGCAGAGCGCAAACCGCACTTCTACCGCCCCGAGCAAGCACATCTGATCAAGGCATCCCGCCCCTTCGAGCGTCTTAGTATAGACTTCAGGGGTCCCCTCCCCTCCAACAACCGTAACACATATTTCTTGAGTGTGATTGACGAGTACTCCCGCTTCCCTTTCGCCATTCCCTGCCCCGACATGGCCACAACAACCGTCATAAAGGCCCTCCTATCCATTTTCTCCCTGTTCATCCCCGCGTACATCCACAGCGACCGGGGGTCCTCCTTTATGAGTGACGAACTGCGTCAATTCCTGCTCAGCAGGGGCATAGCCTCTACCAGGACGACCAGTTATAACCCTCGGGGTAACAGGCAGGTCGAGCGGGAAAATGACACCATCTGGAAGACCATCCTACTGGCCCTACGGTCCAGAGATCTCCCTATCCCCCGTTGGCAAGAGGTCATCCCCGACGCCCTGCATTCAATCCGGTCTCTCCTCTGCACTACCACTAATCAAACACCTCACGAACGGCTTCTTGTTTTCCCTAGGAAGTCGTCCTCAGGATCCCCTCTCCAGACCTGGCTGGCCACCCCTGGGCCCATCTTGCTCCGGAAGCATGTGCGGGTGCACAAATCCGGCTCGTTGGTTAAGCGAGTCCAGTTACTCCACACCAACCCGCAGTATGCATACATGGAGTATCCCGACGGTCGGCAGGATACGGTCTCGCTTCGGGACCTGGGTCTCGCTTCGGGACCTGGAACCCGCCGGCATGTGGCCTTCCTCCCCTACATCAACACCTCTCCCCCCAATCCCGATTCCCCCCAGCGCCCCCTGCGCCCCCACGACCCAGCGCACAGACCCCTCCCTTCCCCTATCACAGTGTCTCCACCACCGGCCCGGGGTACGGAGACACATCTACGACCGACAGTCCCGGAGTCACGGACGACCATCGGCCCGACGTCACCGGCTCCACTGCGACGGTCCTCCAGAACACCACGGGCACCCGACAGGCTGATCGTGTCCATCTGATGCCACCATGGGACTTTATTGGACTCTATTGTAATATTTTTTTGCAGCCAACTGTATTCGGTTTTGTTCATTTTGCCACGAGCCAGTGGGCAGCCTCTATCTTCTCGATTGTCTCTACTCATACCACCAGTCCTCGCCCCCCCCTCTCTCTTTTCCCCTTACAACCCCCCCCCCCCCCCCCGGCTTCTTTCTCCACAAGGGGTGAATGTGGTTGCATGAATAGGAGCACTGCCATTGGTGCAGAGCACTGGTTTCCCATTGGCTCTGGCTGGTCATGTGCCTCTCAGCTGATTGGCTGGGACTAGTCATGTGACTGCTCACCAATCGGTCAAGAGGCAAGTAGACCTCGCCTCCGAGGAGGGGTATAAGTACCCAGAGTTCCCGGCGGTCGGCCTTTCACAGTAGTCGACCACCGGGCTAACATCTAGCTGATTAAAGCCTAAGTTTGGACCTTCATCGTGTCTCGCGTCCATTGATGGTGCATCAGTGCCCACACAGGACGCCATCTCCATCCTCTTCCATGCTGCCCCCTCCCCCTCTATCGCCCATTTACACACCATCGCTGCATTGGCAGCCCAATAGTACCCACAGAGGTTGGGCAGCGCCAGCCCCCCCCCCCCCCCCCATCCCTGCCCCGCTCCAAGAACACCCATTTCACCCTTGGGGGCCCGTGTGCCCACACAAACCCCGTAATGCTCCTGTTAACCCGCCTGAAAAAGGCCTTCGGGATAAGGATGGGGAGGCACTGGAACAGGAATAGAAACCTCGGGAGCACCGTCATTTTGACTGACTGTACCCTACCCGCCAGAGACAGCGGCAGCATGTCCCACCTCTTAAACTCGTCCTCCATTTGCTCCACCAACCTTGTGAGGTTAAGCTTATGCAAGGCCCCGCAACTCCTGGCCACCTGAACCCCCAAGTACCTGAAGCTCCTCTCCGCCCTTTTCAGTGGGAGCCTACCAATCCTCCCCCTCCTGGTCCCCCGGGTGTACAACAAACAGATCGCTCTTCCCCAAGTTGAGCTTGTATCCTGAGAAATCCCCAAATTCCCGGAGAATCCCCATCACCTCCGGCATTCCCCCCACCGGGTCCGCCACATACAACAATAGGTCATCCGCATAGAGCCCCCTCCAACTCCCCGACTCCCTCAGCGCCATAGCCAGGGGTTCAATTGCCAACGCAAAGAGCAGGGGGGACAAGGGACACCTCTGCCTCGTCCCTCGGAATAGCCGAAAATACTCCGTCCTCCTATTCGTGGCCACGCTTGCCATCGGGGGCCTCATACAACAGCCTCACCCAACTAACAAACCCCTCCCCAAACCCGAACCTTTCTAGCACCTCCCACAAGTACCCCCACTCAACCCTATCAAAGGCCTTCTCCGCGTCCAGTGCCACCACTATCTCCGCCTCCCCTTCTACTGCCGGCATCATTATAATGTTCAAGTGCCTCCATATATTAGTGTTCAGCTGCCTCCCCTTCACAAACCCCTCATAGATAACCTGCGGCACACAGTCCTCTATCCTCGTGGCTAAGATCTTTGCCAACAGCTTGACGTCCACATTCAAGAGTGAGATCGGCCTGTATGACCCATACTGCAGGGGATCCTTGTCCCGCTTCAGGATCAAGGAGATCAGCGCCCGAGACATCGTCAGGGGCAAAGCCCCCCCCCCCCCCTCCCTTGCCTCGTTAAAGGTCCTAACCAACAGGGGACCCAACAGGTCTGCACACATCTTGTAAAATTCAGCCGGGAACCCATGCAGCCCGGCGCCTTCCACGATTGCATGTTCCCTATCCCTTTGACCAGCTCCTCCAGCTCAACCGGCGCCCCCAGTCTCTCCACCTGTCCCTCCTCCACCCTCAGGAATCTCAGCCTGTCCGAAAAGCGCCCCATCCCCCCCTCCTCCGCCGGAGGTTCGGACCGATGCAGTTTCTCATAAAAGTCCCTGAAGTCCCCATTAATGTCTACCCCCCTTTGCACCACATTTCCTCCCCGATCCTTAACTCCACCAATCTCCCTAGCTGCATCCCGCTTACGGAGCTGGTGTGCCAGCATCCTGCTCGCCTTCTCCCCATATTCATACACCGCACCCTGTGCTCTTCCTCCACCTTTCTGGTGGTCAACAAGTCGAACTCAGCCTGGAGGCTGCACCGCTCCTTCAGCAATCCCTTCTCCGGGGCCTCCGCGTATCTCCTGTCCACCCTCACCATCTCCCCCACCAGTCTCTCCCTCTCTCTCCACTCCCTTCTCTCCCTGTGGGCTCGAATGGAGATCAACTCCCCCGAACCACCGCCTTCAGCGCCTCCCAGACCGTCCCCACTCGGACCTCCCCATTGTCGTTGGCCTCCAGATACCTATCGATACATCCTCGAACCGCCTCCCCACCTCCTCGTCCGCCAGCAGCCCCACCTCCAAGCGCCAAAGCGGGCGCTGGTCTCTCTCCTCCCCCAGCTCGAGGTCCACCCAGTGCGGGGCATGGTCAGAAATGGCTATCGCCGACTACTCAGCATCTTCCACCCTTGCAATCAGCGCCCTACTCAAAACGAAGAAGTTGATCCAGGAATAGGCCTTACGCACATGGGAGAAGTATGAAAATTCCCTGGCCCTCAGCCTCGCAAACCTCCATGGATCCACCCCTTCCATCTGGTCCATAAACCCCCTCAGCACCTTAGCCGCCGCAGGCCTCCTACCCGTCCTGGAACTGGATCGATTGAGTGGCGGATCCAGCACCGTGTTGAAATCCCCCCCCCCCCCCATTATCAGACCCCCGCCTCCAAATCTGGAATCTGGCCCAACATGCGCCGCATGAAACCCGCATCGTCCAAATTCGGGGCATATACATTGACCAGCACCACCTGCTCCCCCTGCAGCTTGCCACTCACCATCACGTACCTCCCGCCACTGTCTGCCACCACATTCGGCACCTCAAACGACACCCTCTTCCCCACCAGGATCGCCACCCCACGATTTTTTGCATCCAGCCCCGAATGAAACACTTGGCCCACCCATCCCTTCCTCAATCTCACCTGATCCGCCATCTTCAGGTGCGTCTCCTGAAGCATGGCCACATCCGCCTTCAGCCCCTTCAGGTGCGCAAACACTCGGGCCTGTTTGACCAGCCCATTCAGTCCTCTCACATTCCAGGTGATCAGCTGGATCAGGGGACCGCCTACCCCCCTCCCCCGTTGACTAGCCATCACCCTTCCGTAATCCGCCACGTGCCCGCGCCCCCCGCTCAGCCCGTTCCCCACAGCGACAGACCCCCATCCCAACCCCCTCTACACGCTCCAGCTCCTTCTTGGCCATCCCAGGAGCAACCCGGTACCCCCTCTTTCCCCCCCCCAACCCACCCACCCACCCCCCACCCCCAAGCTAGGGCCCCCCTAGCTGCTTAACCCCTTCCATTGTACTTCCGGATGTCAGCCGACTCCTGCTGACCCCGGCCGCTCCCGCCACCCCAATGACCCCCCCCCCCAGTGCCACACAAACATCCCCCCAGTGCCGGCCCCGCCCTCTGCTCCTCCAGCGCGGGAGAAAAGCCCGCGCTTCCATCCCAAGCCCCGCCCCCTGACCCAAAACGCTGGAAAAGACGGGCACATGACCCAACAGGACCGCGAACCCCACCCAAACTCTCAACCAGTGAACAAAATACAGACCCCAAACATGACAAAACACCCAAATAAACAGATAACAGTCCCAAACAAGCAGGAAAAAAAGCAGAACAGCAAAAACAAATCATCCAATAGAACCGATAAAGCAAAAGGATACCCAGGAGGACAAAGCCTCCGGGCTGTATACAACATTCCCCAGCCCTCAGTCCTCAGTTCAAGTCCAGCTTCTCTGCCTGAACAAAAGTCCAGGCCTCCTCCTGGGAGTCAAAATAGAGCTGGCGATCTTTATACGTGACCCACAGGCGTGCCAGCTGTAACAAGCCAAACTTGACCCCGTTCTTGTGGCGCACTGTCTTCGCCGGTTAAAGCCAGCCCTTCTCTTCGCCACCTCCGCACTCCAGTACTGGCATATCCTGACCTCTGCATTCTCCCACTTGCTACTCTCCTTCTTCGCCCAACGCAGCTCACACTCACGGTCGACAAAGCGGTGAAAATGGACCAGCACCGCCCAAGGCGGCTCGTTTGGCCTGGGTTTCCTCAGCAGCACCCGATGGGCACCCTCCAGCTCCAAAGGCCCCTGGAACGACCTCACACCCATTAGCGTGTTCAGAATCATAGCCACATAGGCCCCCAAATCCGAAACTTCCAGCCCCTCTGGGAGGCCCAGAGCCCCCAGGTTCTTCCGATGGGCCCGGTTCTCCATCGCCTCCATCCTCGCTGACCACTTCTTATGGAGCACCTCGTGCGACTCCGCCTTCACTGCCAGGCTCAGGAGTTTGTCTTCGCTCTCCGAGGCCTTTTGCAGAAGCTCTCGGATCTCCGCACCCTGAGCCGTCTGGGTCGCCATGAGCTTGTCCAGGGAGGCCTTAAAACGGTTCCAGAATCTCAGCCTTCAGCTCCTTGAAGGAGCGCTGAAGCAGCTCCTGCTGCTCTCGTGCCCACTGCTGCCACGCTGCTGCTGCTTCCCCACCCGCCGCCATCTTGCTTTTCCTGCCTCGCACCTTTCTCTGCTCAAAAGCCGATTTCTTGACCGCTCTACTCCTAGTCCAGGCCATCCACCGGCGGAGAATCTTAGAAGAAGTGATCCCACACGGGGCAAAGTCCAAACAGCACCGCTACGGACCCTTAAAAGAGCCCAAAAGACCGAAAATAGCGGGAGCCACCGAATGTGCGGCTTAGCTCCGCAACTGAAAGTCCGTGTTGGTAGCCTGTATGTGTTACTGCTGAGGTAAACGCAGTCTCCACAGATCCAGAGTACCCAACACATCATGGTACCAGTACGTGATGTTAGAACTTATTAGACCTACCTGCAAGTGATCTGCCTTCGACCAGCAATCAGCCATCCTGCAAAATGGACAGCGTCCGCCTCCCACCGCCGCTCCGCATCACCGGCAACCTCGGTGCCAACTGGAAAATCTTCAAACAACGCTTCCAGCTTTACCATGAAGCCACAGACCTGGAAGCTGCTTCAGATGCCAGGGAGATTTCTCTCTTCCTCTCCACGGCCGGGGACCATGCCATCCACATCTTCAACTCTCTCACTTTTTGCTGACGGTGAAGACAAATCAAAATTCAAGACGGTCCTCCTCAAATTCGGCAGTCACTGTGACATCGAGGTGAATGAAAGTTTTGAGCGCTATGTCATCCAACAGCGTTTGCAGCGTAAGAATGAACCTTTCCAATCCTTTCTCACCCACCTCCGCATCCTCGCCAAGTCCTGTAATTACGGATCCACCTCCGACTCCATGATACGCGACCAGATGGTTTTCGGTGTTCAGTCGGACTCCCTACGCCAGCAGCTCCTCAAGGTTAAACAGCTCAACCTTGCGATAGACATCGAGACCTGCGTTCTGCATGAACACGCCACTAATCGGTATTCACACATCCAAGCGGCTGAAACAGCGCAGCAAGGTCCCCACGAGGCAGAACGGGTACAAGCAATCAAGCAACTCCAGGGCCTCAGCCTGGATGAGGGCGACCATTTCGCGGGCTTTTCGCGGCCTCCCGCGCATGCGCGCACTGAACGAGATGACTGCGATGCCGATGATCGCGCTGCACAGGCGCGCACCACGTACGACTGCACCGCGCATGCGCAGTGGCGCAAAAAGCGTACTGACGTTACAGCGTGCGTCAACTGTGGCTCCGCCCACTTCCACTTAAAGCGGCAATGTCCTGCAAAATCCCAACTCTGCCTACAATGCGGCAAACGTGGCCACTATGCTGCTTTATGCAGGTCTGCTCAGCCTGCCAACTCTCATCGCTACAAACAGCTACGCAGGGATGTCCGCGCCATCCAACCCACGGTCACCGAACCCGATTCTGACGTGCTGCCTGACCTTGACACCGAGGACCCAAAAGCACCTTTTCCAGTCGGTATCATTACCAAACACAGGGTGCCCCCGAAGCAAAAGGTCCAGGCTCTACCGTTATACAGCATTGATCTGGACGATGAGTGGTGTGCCACCCTCACGGTCAACCGATCCCGAATCCGATTCCGCCTGGACACCGGCGCCTCCGCCAATCTCATTGCGAGGTCTGACCTCGAAAGCGTCTGTGTCAAGCCAACCATCCTGCCATCAGCCTGCCAGCTGTTAGACTATAATGGTAATGCCATTGCTGCCAGTGGCTCATGCCAACCTGAAGTGGCGCACAGGTCACTTAAAGCCATTCTTCCCTTTGAAATAGTGGGATCCTCCAAAGCCTCCCTGCTTGGTGCGCAGGCATGCAAACTGCTGAACCTGGTCCAGAGGGTTCACCCCCTGTCACCCGCTGACGCGTCTGCCTCTCAGGACACTGATTTTAGGGCGGAGCTGGATGCCATTATTAACCAATACCACAATGTTTTCGAGGGCGTGGGCACGGTCCCGTACACCTAGAAGATTTTATTGAAACCGAATGCCACACCTGTGGCGCACGCACCTCGCAGGGTCCCAGCGCCCCTCAAGGACCGCCTCAAGCAGCAACTGCAGGACCTCCAGGACCAAGGAGTGATTTCCAGAGTCACGGAACCGACCGACTGGTATGCGTAAAAAAACCTTCCAGCGAACTGAGAATATGCATTGATCCCAAGGACCTCAACCGCAATATTATGAGAGAGCACTATCCCATTCCCAAGCGCGAAGAGCTCACCTGTGAGATGGCTCGTGCCAAGTTCTTTACCAAGCTAGACGCATCCAAGGGGTTCTGGCAGATTCAGCTTGACGAATCCAGCAGGTAACTCTGCACGTTTAATACCCCCTTTAGAAGATATTGCTACAACAGGATGCCGTTTGGGATCATCTCTGCATCAGAAGTGTTCCATAGGATTATGGAACAGATGATGGAAGGTATTGAAGGTGTTCGCGTCTATGTGGATGACATAATCATCTGGTCCACCACCCCGCAGGAGCATGTTAATCGCCTCCAGTGCGTATTCAGACGTATACATGAGCATGGCCTCCGCCTCAACAGGGCCAAATGCTCCTTTGGTCAACCAGAAATTAAATTCCTTGGAGACCTGGGGCGAAATTCTCCCAAAACGGGAGAAATCGTAAAACTGCCGTAAAACCCGGGCGGGTTTTACGGCAGTGCGCCCCTTCCCGACGGGGGACCGATTCTGGTCCCCCGTCGGGGCTAGCAGCCCGACGTCGGAGGCTCCGACAAGTCGGGCTTAACGAAAATCGTTAAGCCCGCTTGCCGGAGTTAGCGCCGGCTGACGCGTCATATGACGTCAGCCGCGCATGCGCAGGTGGGAAGACTCCACCCGCGCATGCGCGGGTGACGTCATCGCGTTTTTGCGCGAAACCCGCGCATGCGCGGGCCGGGTTGCCCCTCAGCCGCCCCGCGTATTGATACTGCGGGGCGGCGGAAGGACAAATAGTGCGCGGGCATCGGGCCCGCTGCCCGCGATCGGTGGGCACCGATCGCGGGCCCATGGCACCCTTGGCATGGCCGTGGTACTGCCGTGCCAATCGGTGCCATGGTTATTTTTTGCGAGTTTGTCACGACGTTTTTACGAACGGCAGGACCAGGTGTGTTTGCCGTTCGTAAAAAGGTCGTAAAGGGCTGGGACTTCGGCCCTTCTAACAGCTGAGAATCGCTGCCGGCCGTAAAAAAACGGCGGCAGCGATTCTTGTCGGGATTTCGGCGGGGTGGGGGGGAGAATAGCGGGAGGGCGTCAAAAAAGTCGGGAAGGCCCTCCTGCTATTCTCCCACCCGTCGTGGGGGGCGGAGAATTTCGTCCCACATCTCCCATTTGGGTGTGCAGCTGGATGCGGACAAGGTAGCTGCCATTAAGGCCATGAAAACACCGGAGGACAAGAAGGCGGTCCTCCGCTTTCTGGGCATGGTCAACTTCTTCGGGAAATTCATCCCTAACCTCGCCTCTCACACCACGGCTCTCAGAAACCTGGTCAGGAAGATGACAGACTTCCAATGGCTCCCTGCCCACGTACACGAATGGAGGGAACTCAAGGCAAAGCTGACATGGCCCCGGTCTTAGCATTTTTTGACCCAGCCAAGGAGACCAAAATTACTACAGATGCCAGTTAGTCCGGCATTGGAGCAGTGCTCCTCCAACGTGATGATGCCTCATCATGGGTCCCCATTGCATACGCGTCAAGTGCAATGACCCCCACCGAACAGCGTTATGCACAGATTGAAAAGGAGTGCCTGGGCCTTCTGACCGGAGTTGTTAAATTCCATGATTATGTCTACGGACTCCCTCGGTTCACTGTCGAGACAGACCATAGACCGCTGGTCAATATCATACAAAAAGACCTGAACGACATGACACCTCGCCTCCAGCGTATTCTTCTCAAGCTCAGGCGATACGACTTCCAGCTGGTATACACCCCGGGCAAGGAGCTCATCGTTGCTGACGCTCTCTCCCGGTCTGTCACCACTCCATGTGACCCAGCTGGATTTGTCTGCCAGGTTGATGCCCATGTGGCATTCGCTGCCTCCTAGCTACCTGCCTTGGATGAACGCTTTGTCCAAATTCGCCGCGAGACGGCTGCCGACCCCTTGCTGCAGCGTGTCATACACCACCTAACGGACGGGTGGCTCAAGGGCCAATGCCCTTAATTCTATAATGTCAGAGATGACCTGCCGGTAGTAGACGGGGTTTTTCTAAAACTGGGCCGCATTGTCATCCCGCACAGCATGCCCCAGCTCATCCTTGAACAGCTACATGAGGGCCACCTGGTAGTGGAGAAGTGTCGCAGACGGGCCCGAGAGGCAGTGTACTGGCCGGGTATTAATGAGGACATAGCTAACACCGTGCTCAACTGCCCCACTTGTCAGCGATTCCAGCCGGCGCAACCACATGGAACCCTGCAGCCCCATGAGTTGGTCACGTCGCCCTGGGCGTAGGTGGGCATCGACCTGTTCCATGCGCTTGGTCGAAACTACGTCCTAATCGTGGACTACTTCTCAAATTACGCGGAGGTGATACGGTTGCACGACCTCACCTCCGCTGCAGTCATTCGTGCATGTAAAGAAACCTTTGCTCGACACGGAATCCCGCTCAGTCATGTCCGACAATAGCCCTCCTTCGCCAGCCAAGAGTGGTCCAACTTTTCCAGGCGGTACAATTTTGCACATGTAACATCCAGTCCCCTGTACCCCCAATCCAACGGCAAAGCGGCGAAGGGAGTACATATCGTCAAACGGCTCCTATGAAGACTGCCGATGTTGGTTATGTTTTTACCTTGCCTTGCTGGCCTACTGCTCCGCCCCACTGTCCACTGGCCTGTCGCCAGCCCAACTACTCATGAATCGCACCCTGAGGACGACGGTGCCGTCCATCCATGTCCCAGACCTCGACCACGTTCCGGTCCTTCGCCGGATGCAGCTGTCTCATGCCCAGCACAAAGCGGCCTATGACTCTCGTGCAACTGATCTCCCTGCTCTGGCTCCCAATGACAACGTCCGCGTCCATCTTCCGGATGGTGGCTGGTCTGCCTCCGCTGTTGTCCTCCGACAAGTGGCCCCCCTTTCATTCCTGGTTCTACCGGATGGCTCTCTTCTGCGACGCAATCGGCGTGCACTTCGTCTCGTTCCACGCTCGCCTCGTGATCTTCAGGTCCTCGCCTTCATGACGACCCTGCCATGGACTTTGCAGAGCTCCCTGTCGCTCTGCCACCCTCTGACTCTGACACAGTCCAGCCCGTTCCTGAACCGGCGGCTCTCGACCCACCCTTGAGGCGGTCAACCAGAATTCGTCGCCCACATCAGAGACTAAATTTATGAACTTTTCGAATTTATGGACTCTCTGAATTGTTTTGTTGCTTTGTTTGATCGATTCACTAGTTTGTATATAATGTTGCTCTAGTTACTATTTTGTTGCATACTGTTTATCTGCACTAAACACCTTCCCATGTCTTTATGTAGCTTAGTTTAGTTTAGTAACTAAAAGCTTAGTTTTTATGTACATAGTCTCGTAAATATGCCTTCACACTCCACACGTAGTTTGGAACATTCTCAACCCACATTATTTATTACCACAAACACACATTTTTTTATAAAAGGGGGGGATATCATAATATACACACCAGTATATCATGGTGCAGACACACACTGATTGGCACACAGCAAGACCAATCAACACACACAACACAGCAGCCAATCACCAGTTAGAGAACACTCACTATAAAGACAGAGGGCACTAGTTTTCCCGCTCATTTGGGATGCAGCCTCTAAGAAGGACAGAGCTCACAGCTTGTAGCACAGATCTTCACCATGTACTGAGAGTATAGACTGATTAGGATAGGCATAGGTCTTTAGTTTAATCTAACATAAGTGTCGACCCACAGTGAAAGTATGTTCAACAATTTCTAGCTTAATAAAATAGCGTTGTACTATTTCAAGTGTTGGTAGCCTGTATGTGTTACTGCTGAGGTAAACACAGTCTCCACAGACCCAGAGTACCCAACACATCACCCGTGTGTGCATGGTCTTCCTCCGGGTGCTTCGGTTTCCTCCCACAATCCAAAAATGTGCCGGTTAGGCAGATTGGCCATGCTAAATTGCCCCTTAGTATCCAAAGGTTAGGTAGCATTACGGGCAATAGGGAGGGGGAGTGATCCTAGATAGCATCTCTTTCAGAGGATCGGTGCAGACTTGATGAGCCGAATGGCCTCCTTCTACACTGTACAAATTCTATAATTCAAAAGTCCTTCATTGGCTGTGACGTGCTTCTGTCCGGTCGAGATATCCAGTGGTTGGTAAAAGAACTATATAAATGCAAGTCTTTTCTTTTTTCAAGATCCATATTATCTGGAAAAGTATATAATTGCATTAGAACATTAGAACCTTCTATTGGTTAGGGATACAGCAGAGAAAAGCAGGTAGAACTCTGTTAAAATCGAGCACTCAACTAAGGGTAAAAATCTCTTGAAATACTCTTTTGAATTCTCCAATGCTACATCCCACCGAAGGTGCTTTCGATTGCCTCAACATCTGCTGACACTCATTTATCTTGCTTGGCCAGATTGATTTCAGATTCTCTAGAAATCAAGTGCATGGGGAAGTGAAGCATTTCATTTGGGCTTTACTATTCCCAAAATGAACTGCCGCGATCTGTTTGCACATTGTAAATTAATGGGATTTTACACCTCTCTTCTTGTGCACATCATTGGAGAATACTCCTATATTTAATTTAGGAATTCTTCCAACATTGCACCAGTCCAGGGGGCTCCAGCTGATCACAGCAGCATTTTGGCTTGACGATGTTTTCACAAATGTGTTCAGCTCTGTTTTCTGAATGGTTACTTTTTGTTCACAAAACTAACAAAGTTCTGAATTACTGCTGCTTCTTCAGTTGCCTGGGCTACCACCGGATTTTCACAATTCAACAGGAGAGCAGTCAGTGGATTAGCCTGTGGAATGAAAGCAAGCAAAATAACTTGAATTTCAATGACAGCTTTCGCAACCTCAGGTCCCAAAGCATTTACAGCCAATTAACTTATCAAAGTGCAGCCGTCCGATTTGGAATACATGAAACATGGCAGCCATATCTAGTGCAGCAAGATCCCCCCAAAAATGCAATGAGTTAAATGATTTCTTTTTTCCACAGTGATGTGGTCTGAAGTATACATTTTGACACATAGTCGTTTCAGGTGTTAATTGTGTTTGTAATAATGTGGTGTAAATACTTGTCCATTGTGTCTTTACAACAAAATCTAAACATTGGGAACACTGAATCAGGATGCTTTGAAATCCATTGCTCTGTCAACTCTGAATCCAAACAAATGGAGCCCATTATGTTTTTAGTTATAATCATAATTTCATTGGAAGTCAAATTCATGACAATCACTTCCTGTTCACAACTTCTGTGTTGCATTTTCTTTTCTCCTTTATTTTCTCCTTCTCTTCATATTCTGGAAATCTTTGATTCTGTATTTTCCTATTTTAAAAATGATTTCATGGGATGTGGGCATCGCTGGCTAGTCCAGCATTTATTGCCCTTCCCTAATTGCCCTTAAGAAGGCGGTGGGGAGCCATCTTCATGAACCTCTGCAGGCCGAGCCACCATTCTGTTCCTAGGTTGATGCCAGGGGTCAGTCTGGTTTTGTTCCTTTTAGACTTTATAGAGGTTTTGTTGCAACGGAATCACTTATTAGGCCATTGCTCTGGGCCTGGCATCACACGTACGCCAGACCAGGTAATGATAGCAGATTTCTTTCCTTAAAGGACATTAGTGAACTAGATGGGTTTTTACAACAATCATGGTCACTATTACCTATAAGTGGCAATATGTGTGGCATATATTGGTGGGCTAGTTTTAAAATGTTTTAATTGCAGGTTTTCTAATTTAGTTTAAATTCCAGCAGCTGCCGTGGTGGGATTTGAACCCATGGCCCCAGAGCCTGGGCCTCTAGATTACTAGTCCTGTAGCATTAGCGCCACACCACCATCTCCCCATACTCTTACATGAGTGCTCAGTTCACTTTGTTCATTGGACTTACCAGCTCCGAAGGAAAGTAGAAAGTGGCTGCAATCCATATGCCTGCAATTTATTGATATTTTACTGTTTTCTTCCTGTATTCCTTCTAACGCCAGGGGCTAAAATGGTCACACCTACTATTAAGAGAAGAGCTGATGTTACATGCTCGGGGATTCCAAATCCCAGAAAAGATATACGAAATGAAAGTTTGTATAATGTAAGAAAATATGTGATGACCAGTGAAAGATGTCCCAGATATTTTGTGAATATTTTAAACAAATAGATGTTTATCAAACAATAACACATACAATAGGAAAGTTAACTGTAAATACACCTAACTACATTAATGCTATACACAGTATCTTTAAATTTACCCAGTTCCAAATTCCTCGGGCGGAATTCTCCGCTCCCCACGTGGCGTGGGAGGATCGTGGGAGGGCCTCCCGACATTTTTTACGCCCCCCCTGGCGCCCCCGTGATTCTCCCCCCCCCCCCAGACAAATCGCCGCTCACCGTTTTTCACGGAGAACGGCGATTCTCCGAGCCCGATGGGCCGAGCAGCCAGCCCTTCACGCCCGTTTCACCACGTCAGCAACCACACCTGGTCGCTGCATTCGTGAAACGGGCACCAGATGCCCGTTTGGGGCATCCAGGGGCCCGATTGGGACGGGAGCACCGCGACTGTGCTCCGGAGGGGACAGGCCCGCGATTGGTGCCCACCGATCGTCAGGCCTGCGTCCAAAATGGACGCACTCTTTCCTCTCCGCCGCCTGCCAAAATCAAGCCGCCACGTCTTGCCGGGCGGCGGTGGAGAAAGACGGCACCGCGCATACGCGGGTTCGCATCGTCTGCGCGCTGATGTCATCCGCGCATGCGCGGGTTCCTGCGCATGCGCGGATGATATCTGCGCAGGGCCGTTCGGGCGTCATTTCCAGCGGCCGAGTTCACGGCCGGGAAGAACGGGGGCCCGCTCCTAGCCCCCCGGGTGGGGGTGAATTAGGTGCGGGGAGCGGGCCCCGAGGCCGTCGTGAACCTCGGCCGAGTTCACGACGGCCTACGCGATTTTTGGAGCCGCCGGAGAATACCGCCCCTCTATTTTCTGAATGTCAGAGCTAAGCCTCCCCAAACAATATCCCATAGTTTTTAAAAGTATAGAAAAAATCCAGCAATGGTTAACACTCTAGGCAATTGTATCTTTTGGGGTTCCTACTGACTAAAGATAAAACAACGGAGTTCTCAAAGAGGCTTTTCTCCAAGCACAGCTTATTGGGAGTTGGTTGACAAGCTTCCTGATGTGGACTGAGGTCTCAAAACAGCTAACTTGCTTTTCATTTTATCACGATTACCTAACACTACCTTTGTTTGAAGTTCACAATGGGCTGCACTTGACACAGCTTGCTGAATATGTTGAATATACTCAAGGCTGAGAAAGATAGACTTTTACACTGTCGGGGCTAATGTGAGGTCAGCAGGAAAGTGAAATTGAGGTCAGAATCAGACAAGCCATGATTTTATTGAAAGGCAGAGCAGACTCGAGAGGCCAAAAGGCCCCACTCCACCTCCAATTTCTTAAGTTTTCAATGTTCATTTCTTGGTTTACTGCCATAAAAATGAATTGGGCCCCATTGATTTCTGGTAATATTCAAGGAGTGAAATACTCCCACGGAAGTTTAGCAGAGTTTCCGGGAGTTGAATAACTCTCAGCCACATTCAGAAGCTGCTGCCAATTGAATGCATAATTCGGTAAACCATGCAGAATATACTTGTTTCAATGTGGTTACAGTTCTCTCCTTTCTTTCTGTTTAAAAATTAAAACTGACTACGAGCACACCCTTTGTTACACTGGGGCTGATGGATTCTGACTGCCGTCGGTTTTTAAACTCACATCTTGTGACAAAACATAAAGGATCTTATGGCAGCAGAAAATAAAATGGAAATCATTATTTTCATTACATGGTGTCTTTATGCAAGCAAAGTTTACTGCAAAGTAGCTCTGTGAACATGCCAGCACGAATTTGGAATATCCGGTCATTACCCACAAGTTTATTTTCCCAAGAAGTTAATTTTTATTGCACTGTCTCTACTGTAAAACATTGTTCCCGAATTTGCAACCTGCTGATTTCCTTCATTCTCCTCGTGGTCCTGTAAGGCCATGCCCTGTCCCATTGGGTTGCTAATTGAAGATGGAATTTTCAATACTGCTGTTCTTGCAAAATGCTGATGATCTGCATCCACAACCTTTGACAACCTGTTAAATTATAGGATCCTTGTTGCCTCACGGCGCTGAGGTCCCAGGTTCGATCCCGGCTCTGGGTCAATGTCCGTGTGGAGTTTGCACATTCTCCCCATGTCTGCGTGGGTTTCGCCCCCACAACCCAAAGATGTGCAGGGTAGGTGAATTGGCCACGCTAAATTGCCCCTTAATTGGAAAAAATGAATTGAGTACACTAAATTAAAAAAATTAATTAATTTAAAAAAAAAAAAAAATTTTAATTATAGGATCCTCTCCAGAGGTGTTTTCTGCATCAAAGGGGCTGCAAGAGCAGCGGTGACAAGAGCTAACCCGCAGGAAAGCTAATTCCAATTGCTGTGATCATTATTGAATGAAAGTAAACTCTCAGCGAATAGTAAGCATTAGAAGAGCAGGAGTAGGATTCCACGGACCCACCGTGGCAGGGGAGGGGCTGGGAAAAGCAGCAAGCCGCTCATTGACTTTGCCGGAACTGGAAAATCCCACCGGTGGGATTCCTCCCCACATTCTGTCGGCATGAGCCCCGGGGTACAAAATTTGAATCAGGAGCGCAATCTTCCCAAAAATTGGCAGTGATCAGGCGAGGAAAGCTGTGTGAGCCTCGCAGGGTTTCTGGGCAGATCTAATGGCACCCCGTTCAATTTCAAAGGGCTGGTGTGGTGGCGTAACGGTATTGTCACTAGTAAATGGACCAGTAAATCGGAAACCCTGGGTAATACTCTGGGGTCCCGGCTTTGAGTCCTGCCACGACAGATGGTGAAATTTGAATTCAATAAAAATCTGGAATTAAAAGTCAAATGATGGCCGTCAATCCATTACAGATTGTCGTACAAACCCATCTGGTTCACTAATGTCCTTCAGGGAAGGAAATCTGCCATCCTTACTTGGTCTGGCCTATATGTGACTCCAGACCCACAGCAATGTGGTTGACTCTTAATTGTCCCCTCAAGGGCAATTAGGGATGGGCAATAAAAGCTGACCCCCAGAACAACGCCCATGTCCCATGAGTGAATTTTTAAAAAACAGCCAGTTGGGCCTATAAAAGCCCCGGCAGCAGCGGGAATCTTAGATCAAGGGGCCTAATCTTAAAGTTTAATTAAAGGACCCCACCCCCACCCCACAGAGGAACACTCCCCACATGCAGAAGTTGAACTCTCCCCACCCCCCCCCGCCCCAATGGATAAGGGAAACCCACCTTCATATACAGAATGCAAACCCCACCCCATGGAGAAGGGTAATGCCCCCAATGGAGTCCCCTGAAAGTGCCAGGGTAGCTGGGAGCTGCATCGTGGGCGGATGCTATGTCATCAAGCCCTTTAATGATATCATAACTTATTTAAAATTAATCAGGTTCATGCCCTTACTGGCATCACATCACCAGCGGAGGCGGGGAAACTCGGAAATTCAAATCCCACCGTCGCGATTTGCATTTCTGCGTTTGTGAGCAATTTAATGGCCATTAAGGGAATCTCCCACATGATGAACGTGGCCAGTAAATCGTGGCCCAGAATTCAAGTGGACAAATCAAGGCTGACACTCCAGTGTGGTATGAAGGGAGTGCTGCACTGACAGGGGTGCCATCCTTCGAAGGGGGTTAGCACTGGTGTCCTCATCTATACTCATCTCTCAATCAACATCAACTTAAAAAACAGGTCATCTGGTCATTATCCCAATGCTGTTTGTGGGAGCTATCTGTGCACAAAACTAACTGCCGCATTTCCTACGTTACAAATTGACTATGTTTTGAAATAGTCCCTCTTTGACTGTGAAGACGTTTTGGTTTGTCCTGTGGTCGTCAAAGGCACCATATAAATGCAGTCTTTCTTTTCCCACATCAATAGCAGAACAAGTGTCAACACTGACATCACCACAAAAACAATTGCTGCAATTTTCTTCCTCTAAAAGCGTAGAGCACTGCCATGGCAAGGCATGGGGGCTGGGGTGGAGAGGGATGGCGGTGGGGCTGGATATCGGAGCAGTGCGCGATGGCTGACCCAGGGGCCCTGGCCTGTGCCCATCTCCAACAGCCGCCCATTCCCCCCAGTGCCCCCTCTGCAGCCAGCCCAGCCCAGCACAGCCTAGCACAGCCCATCCCTCACAGCCTTCTGTGCACCGAGGCAGGTTGAAACGTTTATGTACATGTAATTATTGTGAACAGGTGAACATGCATCTACAGGTTTGTACCCTAGCCCCTAACGCTATCATATGAGCTGCACCTGCGCCAACTTAACTGGTGTCTACATTTCGGACCTTACGGGCTCTAACGCTATATCTAGGCGGTTCCCCAAGTGGTACATCAGGGGTGGAGTCAGCCTGCTGTGATTCCGGCCCTGTGACCTCGATCCCGTTTAACGGTCATCCTCTGGAGCGGCAGGGTCTGCACAGGCCCAGCAGTCTCTCGGGTGTCCCAGGTGGTGTGGGGCCATCTGTTCTTCCCACTGCCTATGTTCCAGGGACAGGAGGGCGGGAGTCTGACGCGCTGTGGTGTTCCAAAACCTCCCCTGTGGGGGTCAACGGCATGGGCCCCATTAACTCCTCCTCCTTCGGGGTGCCTGATGGCCCCTGGGCTACTCCTTGGGATGGGAGTATGGCTGGAGCAAGCTCCAGGGGTTCCCCCCCTCCCCCGGGACCTGGCATTGCCAGTCCTATAGACTCACTCTTATCTGGACCAGGATCTCAATGGCCAAGGAGAACAGGTACTGGGCCACCTCCCTCTGGGACTGTGCCACCTCACTCAGTAACTATGCCAGGCCCCTGTGTGACTGGCTCAGGTCAACCAGAGCCCAAGCAATGCTGTCTATGCCCGCATCCATGACCCGCTGTGACTGGGCCAAGCTCTGGAGCACCGCTGCAATGTCCAGGTGGCCCTGGTACATAGCTGCCTGTGACAGTGCAAACCTGTCCTGTGCCTCAGCCACCGCCCGCACAGAGTGCCCCAGGCCTTGGACATCCTGACCTTTGGCCGATACCTTTGCCCTCAAGGCCAACACTACAGGCGCCACCCGTGCAGTATTGGTGTAGGTGGCACACATGATCGGCGCCACCTCCTCCCCCTGCAGGCGGTTGGACTCCTTCAGTTGCACATGCAGGCATTGGATGGTTGTGGACACCCATCAAGCAGTCCCTGGCACTGTTTCTGCATCTCCAGCATCGATGGGACTGCTATTTCCAGAAGCACGAGACCCATCTGGATGACAGCCAGTCCCTGGGGTGGGGGCCGCCCTCCGACCGTCCGCCCCCTCAGGGGTCCCTACCTCGACCTGATGTACCGGAGCATTTGTGTGCTGTGCACCAGGTAGTGACCCAGGGGCCTCTTCACTAAAGTCACCAGCTGAGGGAGTGTCTCTGGGATGGTGGAGGGTGTTGGAGACAGCTGTGATGGGAAGTCGCCAGACTGCTGTTCCAGGGTGTCACGGCCTGGTGTTTGGGTGCTTGCATCACTGTCCAGTGCCGCCTTGTCATTGGACATGTCCTGGGGATGTGGCCGGGAGCGAGGGACACCAGATGGGTCCACCTCATCCCAGGTGATCCTGCAAGTCACAAGACACAATGCATGGTTGGATCATGGGTTGGGGTGGTGGTACGGAGGAGGTAGGGTGATGTGTAGGTGGTGGGGTTGGGGTGGTGGGTGATATGGAGTGGTGGGGTGGTCTGGGGAAGGTGGGGTAGTGTGGAGTAGGTGGGGTGGTGCGGAGGTGGTATGGCAGTGGTGTCACGCATGCCATAGGTACAGCGTAACTTAGCGGGGCTCATTGGTTCCCCGATGCCAATCTCCGCCTCAGAGACTGCCCTCTCCCCGGGCCCACCAACCAGGTCCAGTGCCCGTCGCTCCGCGATGCAAGGGACCACAGGTCCAGCGCCCCCCCTCCAGTCTTCTTTCTCTCCCTGCGGTTGTGCACAATCTTCTCCTAGGGAGGTGGGGAGACAGGCAATCGAACGCAGGCAGCACAGGGGGTGGGAAGCTGGTGGTCTTTGTGAACAATGCACCCGGCCATGGTGGGCAGTATGAGTGCTGGCATAATAATAACAATAATCGTTATTATTGTCATAAGTAGGCTTACATTAATACTGCAATGAAGTTACTGTGCAAATTCCCGAGTCGCCTGTGGTGCAGGATGGGGTGCAAGCAGAGTGCCAGTGGGTGGGGTCTGGTCGCCCTCCAGATGGGATGGGGGGATTATGGGTGTGGGGATGGGGGTCAATGCCAGTGGCATGGTGCTGGCTACTTACCCTGTGTTGCTCGTTTTACTGGAGTATATTAACACGCCTCCGTTTAAAGGCCGTGTGCTTAACACTGCTATGGCTCTGTGTATGAAATTATGCTCAGGAGTCGCCAGGTGCCGTATTTAGACACCTCACAAGTATAACAAGGTCAGGTTCAAAGTAATAAATCTGTACACCGATTAGTAAGTCCAAACGATTGATATTTATTATGACAAATATAATAAATACACATGCATACGCTAAAGAGACTAACTTACTTCTAATACTAAACAACTAAAATACTTATCTAGACAGGAACAGTAAAGGTCAGGGAGCAAGGCCTTCGTCCCGTTCTTGGTCTGCAACTCTCAGGTACTTAAAGTTGTCAGGGTCTAGCAAAGTCTGGATCACGTAGCGATCGTTGTATTGGCACTTACAGTTCGATGGCTGATGCTCAACGGCCGGTGCTGAAACTGGAGTCAGGATGCGATGTAACAAGTCTGGGCCGGAGTCTGGAAGCAACAGACTTGAGCCGGAGCAAAGCAGCAGTCAGAGCCGGAGCAAAACAGCAGTCAGAGCCGGAGCAAAACAGACCGAACCATGTGCGGGGTCTATTCTTATAGTCCCTATAAGTCCGTGCCCCTTCGGGGCGGGTCTTTTACCTGCCATGTATCGATTGGGCCTTTCCCAATCGATATCTTCCAAACCCCCCAATCTGAGGGTCGTTTCTTGATAGGTGGGGCTGTACCTATGGTTCTTTGTGTTGGATACTATGGTGCCGTTCTGTCTGGGTGTCTACTCAAAAGTATCCATTCATACTTAAATGTTTCTATTGTGTGGGGTCTGGATCTGGATCACCTCATTACTATGTAGATCTTGTTGCCATTTACACCTTTGGCTGGGACTCTGCACCTGGCCACAAACTGGTTTCTGTACGTGCAGAATGCTAATTAGTCTTCTGCAAACTGCTTGTCCTTGCTAAGACTGTTTTTCCCTGCAGCCTTAGCAGTTCTCCATTTTATAGCCCAGTGTCCATCTTAGGTGGCTACACCTGGTTGCCCTAAAGGAGGTAGTGCAGCTTTTTCCAGCACTGCTGGCCGGTCCTGGTGGTGGGACCCATGGCGCCCAGATCTGGTGTACAGCGGCGGGTGGCAGCCTCTTCCCACCCCAGGAACAGGGGTCCCTGCGTCTCCTCCACGGCGTCCAGCAGGGTCTCAACCTCCACATCTGGGAACCAGGGTGCCGCTCTCCATGCTGCCACCTTGTTGGCTCGAATGAGTGTGTGTGGGGAATGGAGTGCTTATATGCAGCTTCTAGCTTTTCAGCCTCTTGGGTACCCTGCGATTCGGACATCATTTTTCATTGGAATTGCTCTGGTTCCATGTGGCATTGGCGCTCACCCAATAACGGGTCCTGAATTGTTCCACGACCGGAGCCACTTGCGAGGTCACAGAACACCACTGAATCAGTCCCGGTGTCAGCAAGTAGTCTCGGAAATGGAGAATCCAGCCCATATTCTTTTTAATCGGCTTGTCATGATTCTGTTAATTCCATTAAAGGAACTATTATGTATGGAGTGGTTTGAAGTGTATGTAATAAGCTTCAGCTAAAGTACATTTGGATTTTGCAATGTAATTTAAGAATCTCCCTGGGGTTGGATTCTCCTTTCCGGAGGCTAAGTGTTCTTGCCAGCGGAGACTTGCTCCTATTCTCCGATGGTGCTTGGAGCAGTGCCCAAGTGAGATTCACTCGCCATTTCCATGCAAATTTACGCACATGTACCGTGAGATAGGGATAAATGGAGGAGGGCTCACTGGATTCTGTTGGAATCCCGGTACCGGGCCACCATTTTGAGTGGGCGGCCCAATACTGAGGTCAGGCAGCGAATCCCCCACCCCCTACAACACAAATCCTACCCCACACCTGAAAAATAAGGGCATCCTCCCCTCCACCACGGAAATATGAGGTCACCTCCCCCAGCGACCCCCCATTAGGCCCCCTCATCAGTGATGTACCATCAATTACCACAAAACGAGAAAGGTGAAACAATCGAGGCTTTATTGCACAAGATGTTGTGCCTCCTGCAGCTGGAACCAGAATGGAAGTGGGTACACTTTTATACGCCGCCTGCTGGGAGGAGCCAGCAGGCAGGGATTTACCGTGGTACCTGTAATACGGTGGCAGTACCGTAATACATGCAATGTGTTACTAGTGGTGTTTACCACATTCACGCCCCTGTTTAAAAAAAGAGTCCGACGGGGGTGAAGAAAAACATTACAGATTGAGTCTGTAGGGGGCTCTGACCCTTTGCTGCGATTGCCTCAGTCCTGGTGGTGATGTGGGCACAACGTGGTCACCTGCGACTCCGGGAGCATGTTGTCCTCATCTTCGTCACCCCTTAGTGGATCCAGTGAGGGGACGGATCCTGCTGGGGCGGGGGCTGCGATGAGGTTCGCTAGTGGGAGGGTGGGTGGCACAGGTGTGAATGAAGCAACCGGGGGGGGGGGGGGGTGGGGGGGTGGGGTGGGGGGGGGGGGAGTGGGGGGGTGGGGGGGGGGAGGAACGGTATCAGGTCGGGGGTTGTGGGTGGGGACCCAGCGGGTGGCAGGTCCCGGAGGGATACTGTGTCCTGTCGCCCGTCGGGGTGTGCCACGTAGGCGTACTGCGGGTTTGGAGGTGGTGGACTTTCTCAACCAAGGGATCCAATTTATGGCTCCGCCCATGCTACCGGAGGAGGACGGGCCCAGGAAGTGTCAGTCATGTTGGGAGCGAGACCCCGGAGGTGGACTTCCTAGGGAAGGCAAACACACATTTGTGAGGGGTCTCATTAGTCGTGGTGCACAGGAGCGACCGGATGGAGTGGAGTGCATCAGGGAGGACCTCCTGCCAGCGGGAGACCGGGAGATTTCTAGACCGAAGGACCAGCAGGACGGCCTTCCAGACCATCCCATTCTACCCTCTCCACTTGCCCGTTTCCCTGGGGTTGCAGCTGGTCGTCCTGCTCGAGGCGATGCCCTTGCTGAGCAAGAACTGACGCAGCTCATCACTCATGAAGGAGGATCCCCGATCACTGTGGATGTAGGTGGGGAAACCGAACAAGGTGAAGATGCTGTGGAGGGCTTTAATGACTGTGGCAGAAGGCATGTCGGGGCATGGGATAGTGAATGGGAACCGGGAGTACTCATCAATTACGTTGAGGAAGCACATGTTGTGGTCGGTGGAGGGGAGTGGCCCTTTGAAGTCCACGCTGAGGCATTCAAAGGGGCGGGAGGCCTTCACCAGGTGCGCTTTCCCTGGCCGGTAGAAGTGTGGCTTGCACTCTGTGCAGACTTGGCAGTCTCTGGTTACGGTCCTGACCTCCTCAATGGAGTAGGGCAGGTTGCGGGCCTTGACAAAATGGAAGAACCGGGTGACCCCCCACGTGGCAGAGGTCATAGTGGGGAGCCCGGATGTTGGTACACATGTGCGGTGGCACATGTACCGCGAGACAGGGCATCAAGGTGCTCATTGAGCTTCCCCAGGCGATACAAGATCTCATAGTTATAGGTGGAGAGCTTGATCCTCCACCTCAAGATCTTGTCATTCTTGATCTTGCTCCGCTGTGTATTGTTAAACATGAAGGCAACCGACCGTTGGTCAGTGAGGAGAGTGAATCTCCCGATGGCCAGGTAATGCCACCAATGTCGCACAGCTTCCACAATGGCTTGGGCCTCCTTTTCGACAGGGGAGTTTCGGAGACATGGAGGGTGCGGAAAAAGAAAGCCCCACGGGTCTGCCTGCCTGGATGAGGGTGGTGGCCAGAGCGACATCCGATGCATTGCTCTCCACCTGAAAGGCGAGGGTCTCGTCGACCGCGTGCATCATGGCCTCGGCGATATCCGCCTTGATGAAGGCCTGGCGGGTCTCTGCCGTCAGGGGAAAAACTGCGGATTTGATGTGTGAGCTGGCCTTGTCCGCATAATTAGGGACCCACTGGGCCTAATAGGAGAAAGACCCAAGGCACGTTTCAGGCCCTTGGGGCAATGGGGGAGATGGAGTTCCAGGAGGGGGTGCATGCGGTCGGGGTCGGGCCCTAGGACTCCATTTTCCACTTTGTAGCTAAGGATGGCTAAGCGGTTGGTGCGGAACACGCATTTCTCCTTATTGTAGGTGAGGTTAAGGTGTTTGGCGGTATGAAGGAATTTTTGGAGGTTTGCGTCGTGGTCCTGCTGATCGTGGCCGCAGATGGTGGCATTATCTAGGTACGGGAAGGTGGCTCGCAGCCCATACTGGTCAACCATTCGGTCCATTTCTCGCTGGACCCCATTGGTGACGCCAAAGGGAACTCTAAGGAAATAATAGAGGCGGCCATCTGCTTCGAAGGCAGTGTATTGGCTGTCCTCCGGGCAGATGGGAAGCTGATGGTCGGCGGACTTCAAGTCTACTGTGGAGAAGACTCGATACTGCGCAATCTGATTGACCATGTCAGATATGCGTGGGAGGGGGTACGCATAGAGCTGCGTGTACCGGTTGATGGTCTGATAGTCAATGACCATCCTGTACTTCTCCCCAGTCTTTACTACCACCACTTGAGCTCTCCAGGGGCTGTTACTGACCTCAATGATCCCCTCCCGCAGAAGCCGTTGGACCTTCGACTTGATAAAGGCCCTGCCCTGCGCACTGTACCGTCTGCTCCTAGTGCAGTCCGGGGTGAGGTTTGAAAACAGTGAAGGTGGATCGACCTTAAGGGTCATGAGGCCGCAAACGGTGAGGGGGGCAGGGGTCCGCCGAATTTCAAAGTAAGGCTTTAGAGGTGGCATTGAAAATCAAGACCTAGTATCAGGGCAGCGCAGAGATGGGGGAGGACGTAGAGCCTGAAGTTGCTGAACTCAACGCTCTGAACGGTGAGGGTCGCGACACAGTACCCCCGGATTTCCACGGAATGAGATCCGGAAGCCAGGGAGATTTTCAGCGTGACGGGGAGTACCGGGAGGGAGCAGCGCCTTACCGTAGCAGGGTGGATGAAACTCTCCGTGCTCCTGGAGTAAAAGATACAGGTCATCTCGTGTCTGTTGATCTTTACCGTCGTCGTAGCGGTCGCGAGGTTGCAGGGCCGAGACTGATCCAGGGTGATGGAGGCGAGCTGCGGAAAATGTTGGAGATGCCGGGCTGATCAGCGGTGGCGGAGGTATCGGCGGGCAGCAAACGGCCAGATGAGCAGGACCCTGCGGCGCGGTCACAAATGGCGCCGAAGATGGCGGCGCCCACGGGGCGCACATGGTGGGCGGCATCAAAGATGGTAGTGCCCACGGGCCGGACGTGGCTTGTGGTGGTGAAGATAGTGGCGCCCCTGGATCGCATGCGGGGAGATGTAGCAATGCCGGGCCTGGAAACAGCGGCAACCGACCGGGCCTGGCAAACGGAAACGAAGTGGCCCTTCTTCCCGCACCGTTGCAGGTTGCATTCCGCGCCCGGCAGCGTGGCCTGGGATGTTTGCTCTGGCCGCAAAAATAACATCTGTGCCCTCCGGAGTTAGCTGGCTACCGCGCGACGCAGGCATAGAACAACATACAGTGCAGAAGGAGGCCATTCGGCCCATCAAGTCCGCACCGACCCACTTAAGCCCTCACTTCCACCCTATCCCCGTAACCCAATAACCCCACCTAACTTTTAATTTTTGGTCACTGAGGGCAATTTAGCATGGCCAATCTACCTAACCTGCACATCTTTGGACTGTGGGAGGAAACCGGAGCACCCGGAAGAAACCCACGCAGACAGGGGGAGAACGTACAGACTCCGCACAGACAGTGACCCAGTGGGGAATCGAACCTGGGACCCTGGCGCTGTGAAGCCACAGTGCTAACCACTTGTGGTACCGTGCTGCCCAGGCTTGCAGTGTGCTCGAGTCGACGGCAGATGAGGCCCATGATGCCCACAAGGGAGCCACGCAGTTGGAGGTGTAGGCATCCAGATTACGGGAGGTCATTTCCAAGGAATTGGCAAGCTGTACAGTCTCTGCAAGTTCGACTGGCAGTCACAGTTCCTACCGAGAATCTGTAGAGCCTGCAAGAAATTGTCCAGCGTTTCCCCCGGGAGTTGCTGTCTCGTGGCCAGGAGGTGCCTGTCGTACACTTGTTTCACCGACTTAATGTAATGTCCCTTTAGTAGCGTCATTGCTTCTGTATAGGTGGGCGCATCCCGGATGAGGGGAAAAATTTGATGGCTCACCCGTGAGTAGAGGACTTGGAGCTTCTGCGAGTCCGAGGGTTCTTCAGTGGCTGCTCTGAGGTAACCTTCAAAGCAGGCTAGCCAGTGCTCGAAGGCGGACATGGCATTGGCTGCGTGAGGGCTCAGCTCCAGGCGATCAGGCTGGATTAGGAAGTCCATCTTTTAAAATCTTGTGCAATAAATTGATGTACCGTCAATTACCACGAGACGAGAATGGTGAAACAATCGAGGCTTTATTGCACAAGATGTTATGCCTCCTGCAGCTGGAACCAGAATGGGAGCCAGCAGGCAGGGATTTACTGTGGTACCTGTAATACAGTGGTAGTACCGTAATACATGCAATGTGTTACGAGTGGTGTTTACCACAATCAGACCCCCCCCCCCAATCAGGCTCCCAATATAGACCCCCAAAAATACCCCCATCAGAGCCCCAAATGAGACCTCTATCAGAGACCCCCATCAGAGACCCTGTCTGAAAACCGAAGAGCAGTCCAGACAGTAAGATGAAAAATCATTGCATTTTCATGTACCTTTTTACAAGTGTCAGAGGCCAGTACGCTTCAAAGGGCTTTACATCCCTTCACAGACTTTGAAATGCAAATCTTCCATTCAATTTCAGACACAATACATTGCATTAGCCAGTGATTGGCAGTTTTGTTACTCCTGTGCCACACCACCCCCTCCCCCCTATCACTCACCATTTTTAACAGTCTACAGCATTATTTGTATTCCACAAAACTCTGGCCCTATAACTAATGGGACTAAGCATCTAGTCTTTTAAAAAGCTGCTACAAATGTAATGGACCAAAAACCTTCCTTCTATTTGGTAAAAGTTTAGGATATGATAATTTACAATTAAAACTATCTTATTTGTCAGGTTGATATGATGTGGAAATGCCGGCGTTGGACTGGGCTTGCGCAATCCGACCAACTGTCCTGGCTTGAGACAATTCACACCTCTTTAACCTGGGGTTACCCCTATCTCTGGATCTGTAATGAATTGATTACCTGCTAATGCTCGCATTCTACGCATTGTCTGGCATCTTTGAATGTGTCTATATATATTTTCTGGAACATACCTCTTCATTCACCTGAGGAAGGATCAGTGCTCCGAACGCTAGTGTATGAAACAAACCTGTTGGACTTTAACCTGGTGCTGTAAGACTTCTTACTGTTGTCAAATTGAATACAACATTAACAGTAATTGGCTTGGTTCCATCTACTCACAGAAGTATCCATTAAGTAAAATCCACCAAGCTTTAATAAATCTTTGGCTGTCTGTTAAAAGGAAGCAATATGTTTATGATACGGTTGTAAAATTTCATTCCTTCCTGTAGTTGTCATGCTTGATGTTGATTATAGTGGCTTTTTTGTGAACAGTTCATCTTCTTTGATTATTAACGCCATATATCCTGACCTTTATGCCATTTCCACTGTAAAATTGCTCAAATTGTTTTATTTGTCCTCAGGATATTAGATGACTGAGCTACCAACTTCATCTCTCTCTCTGGTAACAGGCTGAGATGCAACCAGGGTGTCATATTTAACCTTAAGGTGAGCTCCTGACCTCATATTTACTCTGTCATTAATTTCCACCTCTGCAACATCACCAAATCTGCCTCACCTCATTTGTTATTAAAACCCTCATTCATGGCTTAGTTGCCTCTGGAATTGACTATTCAAAATGTTCTGGTACCTGGACCAGGCGCTCCCCCCCCCCCCCCCCCCCCCCCCCACACACCCCCCACCTCCGCAACCCCCGATTTATATTAGGAAAGCAGACGAGAAACCCCAACAATTTTTCAATTTGTAAACTGTGAGGTAAGGATACCGCACCCCTAGGAATGATTCCACTGAAAAAGAGTGATTTTTTTGTATTAAAACAAACGTAATTATTAACACAGGATTAACCCATTAACATCAAAGAAAAACAAAGCTTTTTAGTGAACAGTTAAATAGCTCTTAAAAACTAAAGGTCTTTAAGCTTACTTTCCCATCCACTTCTAAACTTTCAGTTACACAAAATCCACATACAAGTCAAATACCACTTATTAATAAGAAGTCTGACAACACCAGGTTAAAGTTCAGCAGGTTTTTTCGGTATTGTCGTGTTATGTACTCTGGGATAACACAGGCTGCAACTGGATGCAGCTTTAACCAAAAGATACTCCAGACCTTGAAGTTAGTTCAATTTGATTTAATGAACCTGTCACACAGTTAGCACAGTTCTCTGTGAGTTCGACTCTCTGCTAACCTAAGTGTGGTTACTCTGTCTGACTGAACCAGACTAGCTCTTAACCACATGCTGGAGGTGTGATACTGTACATACACCCTGACTCACTCTGTAGATATTCATCAGTGGAAAGAGGTGGAGTGTGAGTGCCTCGTGCCTTTCGATTCGAAACAAACCTGTTGGACCTGGTGTTGTAAGACTTCTTATTGTGTCTACCCCAGTCCAACGCTGGCACCTCCATAGCATGACTGATTAATCAAGTTAACACTCAGTGGCATACAGATTTATTCACAAAGTCCTTGGAAGAGAAGCTTTGAGAAGTCAGTCTGAGAAACACACCTCCTTTGCTCAGAATACAGAGCATGAAACTAACATAAAATGAAACTAAAAAACAGACTCAGGGCAGGGCTGAAAATGAAACTAAAAAACAGACTCGGGCAGGGCTGAAAATGAAACTAAAAAACAGACCCAGGGCTGAAAATGACACTAAAACGGCAAGTTGCATAAGCTCAACCTGTCCCAACTGGTGGAACGAGTGAGGGAGGAGGTCTGGAGGTGGGATACGCTCCCGCTGTCACTGGCGGGGAGGGTGTAGACTGTTAAGATGACGATTCTCCCGAGATTCTTGTTTGTTTTTCAGTGTCTCCCCATCTTTATCCCCCGATCCTTCTTTAAGAGGCTGAATAAAATTATTCTGGGATTTGTATGGGCAGGGAAGTCCCCGTGGGTGAAGAGGGTGATGCTTGAAAGGAGCAGAGGAGAAGGGGGCTGGCGTTGCCGAACTTCAGCAACTATTACTGGGCGGCCAACATAGCGATGATAAGGAAATGGATGGTGGGTGCGGGGTCGGTTTGGGAGCAGATGGAGGCTACTTCGTGCAGGGGCACTAGCTTAGCAACCCTGGTCACGGCGCCTCTGCCACTGTACTGCACGATACTGCACCAGCCCAATAGTGGTGGCAGCTCTTCGGATCTGGGGCCAATGGAGGAGGCATGTAGGGGAGGTAAGAGCATCGGTGTGGAGCCCAATCTGCGGCAACCACCGATTTGCCCCGGGGAACATGGACGGGGGCTATCGGCTGTGGAGGAGGGTAGGGATTGTGAGGATGGGGGATCTGTTCCTGGAAGGGAGCTTTCCGAGCACGAGGGCGTTGGAGGAGAAGTTTGGGCTGGCGAGAGGGAACGACTTTAGATACTTACAGTTGTGGGATTTTGTGCGCAGACTGGTGCCGTCCTTCCCACGTCTCCCGCTGAAGGGGAGGCAGGACAGGGTAGTTTCTAGGGGGGAGGGGGGAGAGGGTAGAGTCTCAGATGTCTACAAGGAACTAATGGGAGCTGAGGATATGCAGACTGAGGACCTGAAACTTAAGTGGGAAGAGGAGCTCGGGGGGGGGGGGGGGGGGGGGGGGGGGGGGGGGGGGGGGGGGGGGAGGACGGTATCTGGGCAGAAGCCCTGAGAAGTGTAAACACGACCGCAACATGAGCCAGGCGCAGCCTGATCCAGTTTAAGGTCATGCACCAGACCCACATGACGGTGGCCCGGATGAGCAGATTCTTCGGGCTGGTCATGCCCTAAACTCGGGGGGCATTGACAGGGATTTGCAGATGTCATGTCCCGGGTATTGAAAACTGGGGTGGTAATGAGCCCTGAGGTGTCAATCTTTCGGAGGACCCGGGAGTCCAGGAAGAGAGAGAGGCCGACGTTCTGGCCTTTGCTTCCCTGGTAGCCCGGCGACGAATACTGTTAGCATGGAGGGACTCAAAGCCCCCAAGGGCTGAGGTATGGCGAGCTTTCTTGGCCTGGAGAAAGTCAAGTTTTCCTTGAGAGGTTCTCTATTACGGTTCGGCCAAAGTTGACAGACTTCTTCACAGAGGAGTAAGCGTCAGTGGCGGGGGGGGGACTACGGTAGAGTAGGGGGATATTGAGGCAGGTGCGTGCCTGAACAGGGCTGTGTTTTGCACTATGTTTAATTTGTGTCTTGACTTCTTTTTTTTTGTACTGTACAATGTAACTAAAAAAAAAATGAAACTAAAAAACAGACACAGGGCAGGGCTGTAAATGAAACTAAAAAACAGACTCAGGGCAGGGCTGAAATGAAACTAAAAAACAGACACAGGGCAGGGCTGAAAATGAAACTAAAAAACAGACTCAGGGCAGGGCTGAAAATGAAACTAAAAACAGACTCAGGGCAGGGCTGAAAATGAAACTAAAAAACAGACTCAGGGCAGGGCTGTAAATGAAACTAAAAACAGACTCTGGGCAGGGTTGTAAATGAAACTAAAAAACAGACTCAGGGCAGTGCTGTAAATGAAACTAAAAAACAGACTCAGGGCAGGGCTGTAAATGAAACTAAAAACAGACTCAGGGCAGGGCTGTAAATGAAACTAAAAACAGACTCAGGGCAGGGCTGTAAATGAAACTAAAAACAGACTCAGGGCAGGGTTGAAAATGAAACATAAAAACAGACTCAGCCCCTCTCATGAGTGACATCACAGCCTGCCTAGCTGTTAACCCCTTAATCACAGCTTTAGCAGACAGATAATTTGGATACTTTAACCTAAGTTCGTTTAATAACATTACTGCAATAGACATATGATACAACATATATAATTTTTTCCTACATTCATCATCACTTGGCTAGTCTCCCACACCCTACCCTCTTTAACCTTGAGGCCTGCTAAAATTCTGTTGCCTATGTTCTGACGTACACCAAGAGTTTAACTGTTCCACCATTGGTCATTGTGCATTTGGTTATCTAGTCCCCGGTTCTGGCATTCCCACACTACTCTTCTCCACTTCTCCACCTCACCTCTCTCCTTTACAACCTTCACCTCTTTGATGAAGTGATTGATCCTCGGACCTAATGGCTCAATTCTCCAACCCCCCCAGTCGCATGTTTCCTGGCGGTGCGCTGCTGGCGGGATTCTTCCTTCCCGCCAATTATCAATTGGATTTCCCATTGAAGCCACCGTACTCCCCCAGACAGCCCAAAGGCAGGGGTGAGCTGCCAGGGGATCAAAGAATTCCAATGGCAGGAGAATTCGGGCCAATATCTCCTCATGTGGCTCAGTGTTATATTTTGTCCCATAATGTTCTTGTGAAGCATATAGGGACAATTTATCACATTAAAGATGTATATAAACCTAAGTATTGCTGTCGTTGATACTATTGAGGCAACATTTATTTCTCATTTCCAGTTTCCCTGAGGTGGTGTTGGAGCTGGGTATTCTCTTTAAGATGGTGCACATTTTGGTGACAATGCTCCCACACTGGAGTTAGGTAGGATCAAATATACATACGTTTGAATTTTTTTTCACCCATGATCATAATTTGGGGGCAGGGAAGAAAGCTGACAGCTGACAGCCTCAGAGCAGAACATGGGAAAGACTGAATCCTGAGCCTGCATAATCTTTACCATAAGACCATAAGAAATAGGAACAGAAGCAGGCCATTCAGCCCTTCAAACCTGCTCTGCCATTTAATAAGATCATGGCTGATGTAATGATCACTAAGTCCACTTTCCTGCCTTCTCTCGGTAACCCTTAGTTCTCTCACTGATTAAAAACCTATTGATCTCAGCCTTGAAAATATTCAAGGACTCAGCCTCCACAGCTTCCTGGGGAAAAGAATACCAAAGAATCATCGCTCTTTGAGATAATCAATTCTTCTTCAAATCCATCTTAAAATTAGCATTCCCTTATTCTGCGGCTATGCTCGTTGGTCCTGCAATCTTCCATGAGTGGAAACAACCTACGAACATTTACCCTGTCTAACCCCCAAAAAATCTTACATTATTCATTATTGTTTCTTAATTGTTAAGGTTTAAGACTGGAAAAACAGAAATTAAGGAATTGCTGAAATCTTGAGATTGGTTGTTAAACTCAAGCTTAATTGGCATCATGCACTGTCACACGTTGATTTGCCTCATCTTCTGTCCTACTAAAAGGGTTAAATTATGAGGACAGAATGATTTCTCCGCCCTCCCCCCCCCCCCCCCCCCCCTCATTGGGGAAGCTCATACTCCCAAAGGATTGTGGGATTTCCATTACTCCGCAGTCAGTGGTAAGCAGGCAGGTTATAACATCCCACCCCCTTCAAAGTCCAAGGAATCCACCGAAGACCCTGGCGAAGGAGGGCATCGGACTCGTTTCGCCGCTGGCCTGCCACCATTTGCACGAGGCGCTGGATCGGCGTCGTGTAACGAGATGGAGAACGGCGCTTCCATGATGAACGGCGCAACGGTTGTACATCCACGGCCCATGGGCCCGAGGACTCCCTCTCTGAGGTGTCCTGTGTCTCCACCTCGGAGTCAGAGCCGCTGCCTCCGTCATCTCGCCGTCTCTATCTCCACGCGGTTCTGCAACGACCCGCGCAGGCTTTGAGTGAGGCACCAGAGGAAGATTGTGAGGAATACTCTCCACTGTGTCTGGTCTCTGTGGCTGTAGAAATGAACCCCAGGGGCGGGGAATCTTTGGATGAAATGGTCTTCTGGACCGAACATGGTCTACATGCTTGCGCTGGAGACGACCCTGGGCTTGCACTTGGCAAGAGATAGGGCCCGTTTGGCGAAAGATAACGCCAGGTACTCACTGGGCACCACCAGCAAAATTCCGAACGAACACTGGGTCACCGGGGGCAAACTGCTGAATTGGCCGATGCCGAGAAAAACCATGTCCCTACCGTTCTTGTGTGCAGCGTACTTTTGCGCCAATGTCTGGGAAAACCATGCTAAGGCAGGTGCGAAGTCTCCGGCCCATTAGGAGTTCCGCAGGAGCTACCCCAGTCACCGCATGAGGAGTGGTTCTATATGAAAACAAAAAACTAGCCAGTCTCGTGTCCATAGACCCGGAAGACTGCTTCTTTAGGCCTCATTTGAATGTCATTTGAACTGCGCGCTCCGCCAACCCACTGGAAGCCGGGTGGTATGGAGCGGTGCAGATATGCCGTATGCCGTTCATCTTCATGAACCTCACAAACTCCTCACTTGTGAACGGAGTGCCGTTGTCCGTGACCAGCACCTCGGGGAGGCCATGCGTACTGAAAGACAAAACCATCTTCTCGATTGTTGCACAGGACGTTGTGCCTCCCATCATATGCACCTGTAACCATTCAGACTGGTCATTGATTAATAGAAGGAACACGGATTCTTGAAAAGGGCCGGCAAAATCCGCATGCAAGCGCGCCCAAGGCCGCCCTGGCCATTCCCAGTGATGTAGGGGCGCGGCCAGAGGAAGCTTCTGATGCTCCTGGCAAATGGAGCATTTTTTGGGCCACCTTCTCGATGTCGGCGTCGAGGCCTGGCCACCAGACATAACTCCGGGCCAACATTCGCATTTTGGTCACACCTTGATGCCCATTGTGCAAGTCTCTCAGTATCAGCTCCTGTCCTTTTTCCGGGACAATCACGGTAGTCCCCCACAAAAGGATGCCGTCTTCCACGCTGAATTTGTACAGCTTGGAGGAAAATGCCCGCAACTCGCCTGGGAGCTGTCTGTGCTACTCACCATACAGGAATATGTGCCGAACCTTTGACAGGACTGGCTCCGTCTGGGTCCACTCACGGATCTGTGATACCGTGACAGGCAAGGAGTCCATAAAATTTAGGGTTGTAACAACCTCACCGGTCATGGGGGTCGACATGGGGCCGGTCGATAAAGGCAATCGGCTCAGTGCATCGGCATTCGCTATCTGGGTTCCTGGTTTGTGCTCCAGAGAATACTCATAGGCAGCGAGCAACAAAGCCCAGCGCTGGATCTGTGCGGAAGCAATGGGCGGTATTGACCTATCCTCTCTGAAAAGTCCCAGCAGAGGCTTATGATCAGTCACGATAGTGAAGTGGTGGCCATACACGTACTGGTGGAAGCATTTCACCACTGCCAGGCCCTCCTTCTCGATCTGCGTGTACTTCTTTTCCACTGAAGTCAATGTGCGGGAGGCGAAAGCTATCGGCCGCTCGGCCCTGTTCTCCATCTTGTGGGACAGGACGTCCCCAATACCATACGGGGATGCATCACATGTGATGAGCAAAGGCTTTCCAGGATCATAGTGGGTTAGTAACCCAGACGACAACAATTGTTGTTTTACCAGCCGGAAAGCGGTTTCTTGCGGCTGACCCCAAACCCAGGTGTGAATCTTCTTTAGCAGAAGGTGCAACGGGGCCAGCGTAGTTGCCAGATTGGGGAGGAACTTCCCGTAATAGTTTACGAGGCCGGGAAAAGAACAAAGATGTGAAGTGTCAGTCGGGGCAGGGGCCTGTTGAATCGTGCGCACCTTCTCTGCGACGGGGTGCAAACCTTCGCGGTCCACCCGGTAACCCAGGTAGACTACTTCCTGCGCCTGAAAGATGCGCTTTGTACGACGTAAATGGACTGCGGCCTCTGAAAAGCGTTGAAGGACAGCCTCCAAATTTTCCAAATGTTCCTGCTCCAACGTCCCTGTAATCAAAGCGTCGTCTAAGTAGACAGCAACACGCGGTAAACCTCTCAAGATGCCCTCCATGACGCGTTGAAATATAGCGCAGACAGAAGATACCCCAAAGGGCAACCGTGTATATTCATACAGGCCCCGGTGTGTATTAATAGTTACATATGGCCGGGAGGCAGGGTCCAGCTCCAACTGTAGGCAGGCGTGACTCATATCTAATTTCGTGAACGAGGGTCCACCTGCAAGCTTCGCGTAGAGATCCTCTATGCGAGGCATTGGATATCGGTCGGGTCGGGAAGTTGTATTCACTGTAAGTTTATTGTCACCGCACAAGCGAACTGTGGCATCTGGCTTCATTACAGGTACAATTGGTGCTGCCCAGTCAGCGAAACGGACAGGCCTGATAATACCCAGGGACTCCAAACGAGTCAGCTCCTCTTCTACCTTCTCGAGCAAGGCATAAGATACCGGCCGCGCCCGGAAATAGCGCAGCGTGGCTCCTGGTTCAACTTGGATATGGGCTAAGGCCCCTTTTATTTTCCCCAAACCGGGCTGGAATACATCTGGGTACCGTCCTAGTGCCTCCGCCAACCCTCCAAAACCTGTTTGGAGGATGTTCTGCCACTAATGGCGCAACCAGTCCCAACCCAACAGGCTGGGCCCGTGGCTGTGCACCATGATAAGTGGGAAATACCTCTCCTGGCGTCCATAAACATCAGGGGTCATCGTAGTTCCTGCAATGTCCAATGGTTCTACCGTGTAGGTGGCCAACCTGGCCTGTGTGTCATTTAACGTAAGCGTCTGTATACCCTGCTGGATGCGGTCGAATGTCCTCTGAGCAATCACGGAGACCGCTGCGCCAGTGTCCAACTCCATCTCAAGTAGGTTACCATTAACCCGTACTGTCACTGTAATGGGAGTCACACGGGGAGCTGCCACACAATGCAGCTGCAGGCCGTCGTCCTCCATCTCCACGTCCTCGGGAGTAGTCATAGAACAGAGAACATAGAACATAGAACAGTACAGCACAGAACAGGCCCTTCGGCCCTCAATGTTGTGCCGAGCCATGATCACCCTACTCAAACCCACGTATCCACCCTATACCCGTAACCCAACAACCCCCCCCCTTAACCTTACTTTTTTTATTAGGACACTACGGGCAATTTAGCATGGCCAATCCACCTAACCCGCACATCTTTGGACTGTGGGCGGAAACCGGAGCACCCGGAGGAAACCCACACACACAGGGGGAGGACGTGCAGACTCCACACAGACAGTGACCCAGCCGGGAATCGAACCTGGGACCCTGGAGATGTGAAGCATTTATGCTAACCACCATGCTACCCTGCTGCCCCAGTAGTCGCCGCAGTTTCATCAAAATGGAAGGTACGGCCCCTGGGCTGGCCCCAGTTCTTATTGGAACGATGACGCCTATGGCCCCCCAGGACTGGCGTCCTGGACGGGGTCGGCACCAACAAGTCTGACACGGACATGGCTCCTCATCCATTGGTTCTGGAGAAGGCTCCCTTTGGGGAGGAACGTCCGACGGCCACTGGCGTCGATCCGGACGTCGCCTTGCCTAAGGTACCGCAGGGGTGTGGGGAGACACTTTTGGACGGAAGGGGTTGCCCCCCAAGGCATCCACCTCCATTCCCTGTAGCTCCTGCACTCCTCGGTCTGCGCTCTCTTGGGACAATACTATTTGAATGGCCTGTTGAAAAGTCAATGTTGGCTCAGCTAACAACTTTCTCTGGGTGGCCGCATTGTTAATACCGCAAACCGAACGGTCGCGTAACATTTCTGACAAGGTCTCACCATAGTCACAGTACTCTGCAATCCTGCGTAGCCTGGATAGAAAGTCAGCAAGGGATTCTCCTGGGGTCCTTTCAGCGGCATTAAACCGGTAACGTTGGACTATCGTGGATGGGGTTGGGTCAAAATGTTGCCCCACTAAGTTCACAAGTTCATCAAATGTCTTGGTGTCCGGCGCAGCCGGGTACGTAAGGCTCCTAATCACCCCAAACGTATGCGGGGCGCAGGCAGTGAGCAATATGACCACCTGCCGCTCGTTTTCGATGATGTTGTTTGCCCAGAAATAGTAACGCATCCATTGTGCATACTGGTTCCAACTTTCCAGCGCAGCGTCAAAAACATCTAAACGTCCATACAGAGGCATGGTGTAATAGAAAACAACTTCCAACCTGTATCCAACAAAAATCCAGGGAGGTGGCTTCAGCAGTGTAGACAGCTATTCACTTTAACCCTCATCGCCAGTTTTGTGAGGGCCACGAAGAATCCAGCACAAGTTGAAGGATAGAAAAATATAACATTTATTTACAATAACATATATATATATATATATATAAAACAACAGCAGCAACTCCCTTGCTGCTCAGGCCTCTCTAGCTGGTTCCAAACTGGTCAGCTCTATTTATGCAGGAAGTCTGCGGATGATTTCTCCCCCCCCCCCCCCCCTCATTGGGGAAGCTCATACTCCCACAGGATTTTGGGATTGCCATTAGTTCCCAGCCAGTGGTAAGCAGGCAGGTTATAACAGGCTCCATCACTCAAAGCTTTCTCAGGGCTCCAGAAAGGTATGCGGGATTTGAATATATTCAAGGGAAGCAATGGCATAGTGGTATTGTCACTGGACTAGTAATCCAGGGACCGAAGGCAATGCTCTGGCAACCCGGGTTTGTACTCCACCATGACACAGGGTGAAATTTGAAATCAGTAAGAATCTGTAATTAAGAGGCAAAGTCTAATGATAATCATGAAACCATTGTCAATTGTCGTAGAAACCCATCTGGTTCACTAATGTCCTTTAGGGATCCATCCTGTCCTGGCCTACGTGTGACTACAGATCCACAGTAATGTGGGTTGACTCTTAAATGCCCATTGAAATGGCTCAGTAAGCCAATTAGGCATGGACCCATGTCCCATGAACGAATTAAAAATTAAGGAGTCACTATTTTATGAAGGTCTTCATGGATTGCAATTATGGGTTAACGACTGTTCTGTCATCTGTTCAGGGTCCAGAGGGGGTTCTTGGGATTTGTCTCAAGAAAGCTACTTGTTTAGTTGCATATTGGGGGCTTTGCACCAAGTTGGACTTCTCTCCAGATCTCAGTTATTTAGTCATGTGTCATTGCATCATAGCTACATCAGCATCAGGCACTTCTCATTTTAACCCTTTATTCCACATCTTCCCCAATACTTCTTTACTTCCCCCCAACTATATACATCCTCCTACAGTTACAACGCAGCCAAGCTCTTTCAGTATTTTTGCCTTCCTAAACATGTCAGGAGGTGAGATATTAGGCAGGACTGGGAGCCGTTGTACAGATCTTGATTTCTGTGAGCAACCGTTTATCTACAATAATGTGTTGAGGACAGTGTCTTCAAGCATTTTGTGTGGCTGCTGTCTGCCCATACAGGGGAACAGTAATTTGCTGCAGAGTACACAAGAGCAAGGCTAGCAGTATTTAAAATGATGAATGTAGTTGATAGGTGGTAGAGAAAAATGTGTTCCTCTGGTGGAGTGAGTACAGAACAGGGGAACATGACCTTAAAATTAGAGCCTTGGGCAATACCAGTAGACACTTCCTCACATAAAGGATAGCGGAAACCCCCGGAACTCTCTTTCCCCAAAAAGCTCTTGAGGCTGGTGTTTAATTCAAAATGTCAAAACTGAGATTCTTGTTAGTAAGGATATTGAAACTCTGGAACCTCGGTGGGGGGCAGGTCGGTAAAGGTGGAATTAAGATATGGATCAGTACTATCTAATTGGGTGGCACGGTGGCACAATGGTAAACACTGCTGCCTCACAGTGCGAGGGACACATGTTCAATCCTGGCCTGGTGTCTGTCAGTGTGGGTTTGCATGTTCTCCCCATGTCTGGCTGAGTTCTCGCTGGGTGTTCCAGTTTCCTCCCACAGTCCAGAGACGTGTAGGTTAGGTGGATTGGCCATGCTAAACTGCCCCTTGGTTTGCCTGTTTGTGAGTGTGATGTGGTGTAATGCCCGTCAAGCTATAAGCCTGATGAGCCATCAATTGCACGTGAGACGAGTTGCTGTACAAAAGTTAGGCTTTAATAAGCTAGAACTTAGCCCTGCGGTCGACTACAATAAATGGACGACCACCGGGCGTTCTGACTATTTATACCTCGGTATGGAGGCGAGGTTAACTCAGCCTCTCGACCAATCGGAGAGCCGTCACATGACTGGTCTCAACCAATCGGTCGAGAGGCACATGACCGACCAGGGCCAATGGTAAGCCGGTGTTCTGCACCAATGGCAGACAGCTATGCAAATCATACCACCACATTGCCCCTGGTCACAGACTAGCGACCTGTACCAGGAATAAGTAGCTACAGAAACAGACAAAAGTCTGACCACTGCACTTTCAGGGTTACAGAAAGGTTGAGAGAGAGAATATCTAATTAAATGTTGGAAGTGACTCATGAGACTGAATCGCCTGCTTCTTTTCCTGTGTTCCCATTCTTCCAGCCTGGGTGAGAATCTGAACAGGAGGGGCTTTGCGAAGGAGAAGGAAGTCTTACATCATGTTGGTTGAATCTGGCACATCACTTAGAATATAGAATACGATTTGATCAACACCATTAGCTAACCGACTCCATTTGTAATGCGTCATGGATAATGGCATTATTTGCAAAGGGCAGACAAGAGTCAATGTACCACACCAGTGACTAACCTTTAAACCCTCCTGAAAATTGATTAGAACAGGTCTGAATATGACATCTGGTTTTCATCCATTTCAAGATGGAACCTCAAACTGGTGGATCATAACAATAACAGATGAGTCACAATCACTACTTAATTTTGCCAAAATCACCTGTCATGGTAGCTTTGATCATTGACGTACAATGGAATTGTTGGTGGAATACAGGTGCCAGACTGTCATGCTGACACAACCAAAGCAGAAGCAGAAGAAAGATTAAGGGAACCATGACAATTACACTGACATTTCAATAAAATGGCACCCAGGTGTGTATCTGCGCTGTTGTTTGCAATAGGGGCGGAATAAAGTGGATATATATCTCTGTGTCTCTGTGGTCAAATCACAGAAATAAAGAGATTGGAACTGGAGTTAGGTTGGAGCAGATAAATCAGATTCTCAACTTTAGAGCTAATCTTCGGCTGCTTTTTGTGGTGATTTGAGGTGATAGTCCCTTTAAGGGCAACACAGCAGAGTAAGGGCCACCAGACTTGGGGGACCAATTGGGACTCAAAGAGGGGAATCAGCCCAAGGGCGTGGAGTCCTCACTTAAGCAGGAGATATGAAGGGACCGATGGCCTCTATACAATTTTAATTCTTAATAAATACTTTTTGTGTCGCTAATGAAATCTGCGAAAGTGCATCATTTAAAAAAAAATTTAGAGTGCCCAATTCATTTTTTTCCAATTAAGGGGCAATTTAGCGTGGCCAATCCACCTACCCTGCACATCTTTGGGTTGTGGGGGCGAAACCCACACAAACACAGGGAGAATGTGCAAACTCCACACGGACAGTGACCCAGAGCCGGGATGGAATCTGGGACCTCGGCGCCGTGAGGCAGCAGTGCTAACCACTGAGCCACCATGCTTCCCTTGTGAATGTGCATCATTACAGTTTTTCTCCTCAAATTTCAAACAGTTAGAGCACGTAATGGCCTGGCAATACATTAGAAGTCCAATGTTGCATTTGACACCAGAATTGAGTATTGTATGCCATTGTACTGTTGCCATAGCTCCACTTTATTTGTCCTTGCACCCAACCATAACTGCCCCTGAAACAATCTTGCGCATTCCTGTTATTCCCGTCTCACTTTCTCATATGCAAATCATTTTGACACTTCAATCAGCATTTAAAAAGAGAAATAAATTGAGTTGCTTGCTATCGAGAGAGAAACCTACCCCCAGCCACAGAATTACCCAGTGAACAGAGAGACTCAATGTCTTGAGCCTGTAACTGATCTTAGCACACAAACGTGGAGATAAGGAAGCTAATCTAATGATAGACTCCAATACTTTGTAACAGCAGTCAGTATGTCAGTGACTTCAAGAATGCAGGGCAGGCATAATATAACATTAAAGGGATACCTGCCCAGAGATTAGTGGCACATAGGAGACGAATATTACATTAATTGATACCACCGTAATAACTTGCATTTAAATAACACTTTCAATGAAGCCAAATGTCCCCAGGCGCTTCACAGAAGCTTTATCAAATAAAATTTATTCCTGAACCATATAAGGAGTTGTTAGGCTATGACGAAAGGTTGGTCAGAAATCATTTTTAAGAACCTTCTTTTAATTCTCTCATAGGATGTGGGTGTCACTGGCTCAGCCAGCATTTATTGCCCATCCTTATTTGTCGTCAAAAAGGTGATGGTGAGCTGCCTTTTTGAACCACTGCAGTCCATGACGTGTAGGTACACCCACATTGCTGTTCGGGAGAGAGTTTCAGGATTTTGATCCAGGAACAGTGGAGGAATGGAATATATTTCCAAGTCAAAGTGGTGAGTGGCTTGGTGGGGAATTTGGTGGCGTTCCCATGGGTGTGTGCGGCCCCAGCCCATCTAGAGATTGTAGACAGTGCACACACTGCTGCCACTGTGCGTAGCTCGTGGAGGGAGTTAATTTTTAAGGTGTTGCATGGGATGGATTTTCAAGGAGGAATGAGAGGAGAGGAGAGATGAGGGAGAGAATTCCATCGCTTAGGATCAAGGCAGCTGAAGGCACAGCAACCAACGGTGGGGCAATCAAAATCAGAATGCACAAGAGACTAGAATTGGAAGAGCTGACGAACCTGAGCAAGTTATAGGGCTGGAGGAGGTTACAGAGAAAGGGAGGTTTAGTGCCCCGATCCTTATGAAAGACCATGGGCGAGATCTACCAGTTGTGTTGTGCCCAAAAAGCAACGTTGCGAGGCCTGTCCCCACAGATTTCTAGAAGTTCTCCAAAAAAGAGAATCCTGTCTGGAATTTAGAGAGCAGTGAAAAAAATCACTGTTGTAACACTTACCTGGGCATACACTTGCTGGCTCAGATGGAGGAAGTACCACGTGTCAATTCTTGGAAAGAGAAAGCAGCCATCTGTGTAATTGGAGAAAGCAAGTCCCAGAACAGATAGTTCAAGAAACCAGGGAATGAAGAAAGAAGTCCAAATATTACTAGATTCAAAGGGATAAAGGAACTGAAAATTGAACAAGTTCATTGAAGTTAAAGAAAGTGGCAGAGTGAGAGGGTCCCAGTTAAAGACAGAGTTGAAAGGTGCAGACCTGATGAAGTCGGCTAGTGAGAAGCCAGACATCTGAAGTAATCCTAACATAGGTGATATCTTGGGACAGCCTATGAAGTAAGGAGTGTTCTGTTGGCATTGCTGGATACCTGAGAGATGCACATGGCAATTCAAGGCAGAAGAATAATTAAAGGAGAGATTGAAATCCTGGAAGTAGATCCGTGGTGAAACATCTGAGAAAAAACATTGGTAAGTACATTACAATCACCCCCTTTATGCCTGAGTGGTTTTGAAGTGCCCAGCTGGAAATTCACAGCACTTAACTATCTTTGAAGTGGTTGATGTTTGTAAATATCATGGTCAGAGCACTTCAGAGTTACCGAGCCATGAAGGAAGATGAATGAAACAAGGCTCACAGCTGTTTGTGTGGAAGCTGTCAATCACAGCTCACTAAGGGAAATGAGTTAATAGTTTGTAGCTCAAAGGTCTGAGGGTTTAAACACATCACTGTTTTCTCTTTCACTGAATTGACACACGGCGCTTCCTCCATCTGGTTCGCCACAAGGTTCACTTCGTCAGGGCCACGCTGGGAAATCCGAGTAGTAATTCTTTCCCATGTGATTCCCGGCCCAGAGGACCAGGGAATCAGGCAAACCCGGAGAATATAGTGGCCAGCCTGCTAAGTGGATGTATTTAGGTCATTAAGACCCATTTGTATGCTCCCACGGGCACAAACCCAGATGCCACTGCCAACAGGGGGCCGGAGCATTGCAGGGTGCCGATCCCAATTTTCCCCCGACGCCCAATTCTCCGCAGCATCGGGAACCCTGCTACCAGCAGCAGGCGACGGTAAATTTCACCCGAAGTGTTGACGTCGGGACTGGATGATGTGCGATTCATGTTACTATTGGGGACGCTATTTGTGGATCAATTCAGGACATGCTAATGGACCCGTGCTCTGCTGATATGAATGCCGAGCAATTCCCGGCCCATTTTAACCACTGAGGCTGGAGTTAGCACCAAAGAACCTGACAGCTGGAGCTGTTTTTAAGCGCTCCACTGAGCACACACTCACTGCAGCCACCAAGATGGCTCAGAGAAGACCTGCCCCCCTGAGATCCGGAATCCAATGTGGACGCAGAGCTCCAAGCAAGTGAGGAGTGGAGGGGCATGCTCTTCCGTTCCCTGTCGTGGGCCACAGATTCAAGCCTCCCCCCCCTGAACAGCACCTGGGAGGTGATGGCAGGGGTAGTTTCACCAGGAGGACACAGCTGGTGATCCAGAGGGATGGGGGTCACTGTTGAGTCCTCTACCCTGAGAGGGGCAGAGAACTGAGGGTTCCAAAGATTGCGGTGCAGGTGTCCTCTGGTTGGGGTGAGCTCTGCTGATCCCCCACTTCCTCAGCTGTGGGGCAGCACTTCTGAGGAATGCCAGCACCTGGTGGGCTTCTGATTGAGCTGAGCCCTTGATTTAAAAAAATATGTATTTTATTACAAACATGTATCAAAACAGATTTTTCCTCTTTTTCACTCTTCCCTCCCCCGCGACAAACAGCCCCTCAAACGTGGACGCAAACACCCCCACCTTTCCTCAAACCCCCTTGCTGAGCCCCTTAACTCATACTTTATCTTCTCTAATCACAGGAAGTCGTACAGGTCACCCAACCAAGCTGCTCCCCGGTGGCGATGCCGCCGGCCGCCACTCCAGTAAAATTCGCTGCCGTGCAATCAGAGAGGCGAAGGCCAAGACATCGGCCTTCCTCCTCTCCATGAGCTCCGGCTTCTCTGAAACCCCAAATATCGCCACCAAAGGGTCCGGGCCCACCTCCTCCTTCACTATCCTGGCTAAGATCGCGAACACTCCCGCCCAGAATCTTCCCAAATTTTCGCAACCCCAAAACATGTGCGTGTGATTCGCTGGCCCCCACCCACACCTCTCACACTCATCTACTACCCCCTGAAAGAACCCACTCATTCTCACCCGTGTCATATGCACCCTGTGCACCACCTTAAACTGTATCAGGCTCATCCTTGCACAAGAGGAGGCCCCGTTTACCCTTCGCAGTGCCTCACTCCATACTCCCCAATTGATCTCCTCTCCCAACTCTGCTTCCCATTTCTCCTTGATCTTCACCACCCGCTCGCCTCCCTGCCCCCCAGCCACTTCTATATATCCCCAATTCTTCCCTCCCATTCCACATCTGGGAGCAACAGTCACTCCAGCAGGGTGTATCCCGGAAACCTAGGGAATCCCCTCCAGACCTTTCGAGCAAAGTCCCTAACCTGCAGATACCTGAACTCACTACCACTCGGCAGCTCTACCTTCTCCCTTACCTCCTCCAGACTGGCGAACCCTTCCTCCAAATACATATCCCTCACCTTGACCAGCTCCACTTCCCTCCATCTCCTGTAAACACTATCCATCCCCCCCCCTCCCCACCCCCCCCCCCCCCCCCCCCCCCCCCCCCCCCCCCGGCTCAAGCTCATGATTCTTGCAGAGCAGCGTTAGCACCGACATCCCATCCCCCTAAAATGCCTCCTCAGCTGATTCCATACCTTCACCGTGGACTGCACATCCGGGCTCCCTGAATACCTACTCGGAGCCATTGACAACACTGCTATCACCATCGCCCTCAAACTAGGGGCATCAATCCCGCCCCTGCCGTGGTCCAAATTCACCGCCACCTGGGAATCAGCGGGGGCGGGAATCGCACCGCGCCGGTCGGCGGGCCCCCCGCGGCGATTCTCCAGCCTGCGATGGGCCGAAGTCCTGCCGCTGACAGGCCATTCCCGCCGGCGGGAATCAAAGCACGTCTGGTGCTGGCAGGATTGGCGGCGCGGCGGGCGCCGGGGTCCCGATCGGCGGGCGGGCCTGCGCCATGGGGGCACTCTTTTTCTTCCGCCCCGCCATTGCCTTCACCATGGCGGGGGCGGAAGAGAACCCCCTCCGCTGTGCATGCGCCGGTATGACGTCAGCAACCGCTGACGCACCGGCGCATGCGCTGACTTCCGCCAGCCGTCTAATGCCTTTCGGCCCCCCGTTCGCGCCGGCCAGTGGAGCGGGAGCCACTCCGGCGCGGGCCGAGCCCCTAAAGGTGCGGAGAATTCCGCACCTTTGGGGAGGCCTGACGCCAGAGTAGTTCACGCCACTCCGTCCCGCCGGGACCCCCCGCCCCGCTGGGTAGGGGAGAATCCAGGCCTAGATCTTACAAGGTTCTTCCTCCATCCTAACCCACTCTACCCCTTCTCCTTCCCACCACTGCCGAACCTTGTCCACATTCGCCGCACAATAATAATGAAGCAAGTTCGGCAACACCAACCCCCTCTGCTGCCACTGCCTCTGTAGCATGGCCCTCCCCACCCTCGGCACCTTCCCCGCCCATACAAAGTCAGAGATAATCGTGTCCACTTTCCGAAAAAAGGCCTTTGGTATAAAGATCAGGAGAGCTTGAGAGATAAACAAGAACCTCGGCAGAATATTCATTTTCACCACTTGGACCCTCCCCGCCAACATTAAGTACAGTGTATCCCACCTCTTAAGGTCCTCCCTGGCCTCCTTCACCAGCTTTGTTAAGTTCCACTCATGGAGCCCCGTCCATTCCCTTGCTACCTGATTCCCCAAATACCTAAACCTATCCCTCGCTACCGTAAATGGCATCCCCCTAAATTAGCCCGCTGTGCCAGCTCATTCACTGGGAATACCTCGCTTTCCCCTACATTCAGTTTGTACCCTGAGAACCCTCCAAATCTCCCCAGCAGGCCCATAATCCTTCCCATACTCTCCAATAATCCGAAACATACAGCAAGAGGTCATCGGCATAAAGCGACACCCGATGCTTCCTTTGTCCCCTCATAATGCCCTGACACTCTGCCGACCCCCTGAGAGCCATTGACAATGGCTCTAAGGCCAGCGCAAACAGCAATGGTGACATTGGGCACCCCTACCTCGTACCCTGTGTAAGTCAAAGCTTTGTGAGCTCATATCATTCGTCCTCACCCTCGCCCTTGGTGCCACATGCAGCAACAGTACCCATGCCACAAATCTCAGCCCAAACCCAAACCTTCCCAAAACCTCGAACAAGTACCACCACTCCACCCGATCAAATGCCTTCTCCGCATCCATGGACACCACCACCTCCGGTACCAGATCCTCCGACGGATTCATCACCACATTCAACAGCCGCCTTATATTACTCGTGAGCTGCCTGCCCTTCACGAAGCCTGTTTGATCTTTAGCCACCACCCCGGGGACACACTCCTCCATCCTCCCCGCCAACAACTTAGCCAATACTTTCATATCCATGTTCAATAGTGATATGGGCCTATACGAACTACATTCCATCGGGACCTTCCCCTTTTTCGGAATTAATGTGATTACTGCCTGTGTCACCATCTCCAGCAACTCCCCCTTCTCCAGTGCTTCATTAAATGTCCCCAACAGATGTGGTGCCAGGTGCATTGCAAATTCCTTATGGAATTCTGCCGGGTACCCATCTGGCCCTGGGGCCTTCCCCGCCTTCATACCCCTGATATTATCCAGCACCTTCCTCAGCCCCAGGGGCTCCTCCAATGCCCGCCTCTTTGCTTTCTCCACCAGGGGAAATTCCAGCTTGTCCAGAAACCGCCCCATGTCCCTCTCCTCTCCTCCTTCATAAAGTCTCTGGTAGTACTCCGTAAATGCCTTGTTTATCTTCCCTGGCTCCGACACCACATCCCCAGCCCCAGTCCGTATCTTCAATATTTGCCTGGGAGCACCCTGCCTCTGCAGCTGGTGCGGCAGCATACGGCTTGCCTTCTCCCCATACTCATAATGCACCCCCCTTGCCCTAAGCAGTTGCCCTACCACCCTCCCCGTTGTCAATCTGTCAAACTGCCCCTGCAACTTTTTCTTCCTCGCCAATCTTTCCACGGTGGGCGCCCTCGAATATTCCCTGTCCACCTCCACCATCTTGCTCACGAGACGGTCACGTTCCTCCATCCTTTCCCTATCCGCACAGGCCTTAAACAAAATAATTTCCCCCCCCCGGAACACTGCCTTCAATGCTTCCCAAAAAATGGCCGCCGACACCGCCCCGTTCTGATTCAAGTCCACATACTCCTTAATCGCCGCCCGCACCTGATGAGCTTAGCCCTTGATGACACAGCTGTGGCTGTAGGACGGCCTAAGTAGGTTCCCAGATGACCAGAAGCTTTCTGAGTATTTAAAGGACACAGGCAGCACTCAACAGTGTGAGCAGGCAGGAGCCTGTAAGTACCACCAAAGGAGTGCGTTTAAAAGACCGACTGTGGTCTGAGCCAGGCCACCCTGATCCCAAGGGGGACAACCCAAGTCCACGGACTTGGCACCAAGTCGCTACCCGCTACAGCATCACAGAAGGCCAGAGTATAACGTGTCCAACCTGTTAATCACATTTAAATGCACATGATTTTGGCCGGATGCCCGATTCTCCCCCCAATCGTGACCTGTTTTTTGTGGCGGCGGAGAATCATCTTTACCTTGCATCAGTGAAGCAGTATTATGTATATAGCATGCTAGTCTTACTCAGTGCAAAGAAAATCCTTTATCTAAATCCAGACAGATTTATACAAGGTTTATCCCTGCATGTCAATGAAGATTGGAATTGAAAACGGAGCAGTTTTTCTTCGGACTCATATCTGAGAACATACAAACACAATTTCTTCAAAAGTGTTTGTTACACAAACCCTAAAGATAATCTATCATGGAGGTGTGGCAGGTCGCATAATTCCAAATTGTCAGATTTACACTACTGAATTCAAATGGTAAAAGAAGCAGCATTTGGATGGAAATGAGACTTTCTCAGAGAATCCGTTCTTTGATTTTGGCTTAATGCCAATTGCAAACCATCTCCTATTCTTTCAATAGGATGTGAGCGTATCTGGAAAGTGCAACATTGAAGAAGCAGGTTATTTAGGACAGAGATAGAGGGGAAATCTCTTCACTCAGAGGACAGTGAATCTTGAATATTACCCCAGGGGGCTGTTGTACCTCAGTCAGTGAGGATATCCAAGACAGAGATTAATAGATTTCTAGATATTAAAGATATCAAGGGAAGGCAGCACGGTGGCACAGTGGTTAGTATTTCTGCCTTACAGCACTGAGGTCCCAGGTTCGATCTCGGCTCTGGGTCACTGTCTGTGTGGAGTTTGCACGTTCTCCCCATGTTTGCGTGGGTTTCGCCCCCACAACCCAAAGATGTGCAGAGTAGGTGGATTGGCCATGCTAAATTGCCCCTTAATTGCCCCTCCCTACAGATGCTGCCTGACCTGCTGGGTATTCCCCAGATTTCCTGTTCTTTTTTTAAATTTTGCTATCTCGTTGTTATTTACCGTGTGCAAACGGGTTGTTGGGTTTCAGACATTGCAACAGTGACTACACTTCAAAACCATTTTGTTGGCTGCAAAGAGTTTTGTTTCAGGCATTCCTCAGGTTTGCGAAGAATGCTGGTGAATTATTTCAGACCTCAAGTCCTGGATTGGGACCTGAAAAAAAGATGTACTTCGTTATAAACATTGATAATTGGCAAACACATCGCTGGTGAGTGACAGACAAACTCTAACATATGATTCATCATGCCACTTTAATATTTAATGACTTTAAAAATCTTTGCACTCACTCAAAGTGAGTCCTCGCTTAACCAGAAAATCTTTCAGAGGAATAAACATTGAACCATATTGGACAATAGGATGTATAATGTTTCAGAGTCTGGACACACTCAATCAATACGGATAGTCAAACTAGAGAAGATCAGCAATCACAGGCAAGGTTATAGCTGAAATACGTCATTGGGATCACAGACTAATCCAGTTACCTCAAACTTGCAGTCTTGTTCATTTACTGTAAAAAAAACAGTAGCTCAATCGACAACAACTTGTATTGATATAGCCCTTTAATGCATTAAAACATCCAACTTTATAACACAGGAATGATATAAAGCAAAATTTGACACTGAACCACATAAGGTATCACTGAATCGCCAGAATCACAAAACAGTCACCACACAAGAGGAGGCCATTCAGCCTATCATGGCTATGCTGGCAATTCACCGACTGCCATTTCCCCAGTCTTCTCTGTGGCCCAGTGCATTCCTCCTTTTCAGATAATAATCCAATTACCTCTTAAGTGTCCATTGAATCAGAGTGGCATGGTGGCGCAGTGGTTAGCACTGCTACCTCACAATGCTGCGGACCCGGGTTCAATCCCTGCCCTGGTCACTGTCCATGTAGAGTTTGCACATTCTCCCTGTGTGCGTGTGGGTCGCACCCCCCCCCCCCCCCACAACCCAAAACTGTGCCGGGTAGGTGGATTGACCATGCTAAATTGCCCCTTAGTTGGAAATGTAAAAATAAATTAATTCTCAATTGAACTGATGGACCATCAATTCATACGAGTCAAGTTGTAGAAGAGAACAGTGGTTTTAATAAGCTAAGAAGTATGCCAGCCTGCTGCTGCTCCCGCACTGAGAGCTGGCCACAGGTCTGCCAATTATATACCTCCCCTGAGGGGCGGAGCCACAGGCAGAGCCAACAGAAGCATCAACACAACAACAGTAAGTAATAGTGAATAAGGACAACAGTGAACATATATAGAGTGGTGGATAACAGTAGGATGAATAACGAATAACGGTAAATATATATATAGTAACAATACGTGATTCACCACATGCCTCCACCAGACACCCAGACAGTACGTTCCAGACGGTGACCGCTCACTGCATGACATTTTTCCTCATGTAACCATTGCTTCTTTTGCCAATTACCCTTAAATCTGTGCTTTCTGGATCTTGATCCTTCCACCAATGGGAATAGTTTCCCCTCTCTACTCTGTCCAGACCCTCATGATTTTGACCACTTCAGTCAAGCCACCTCTCAACCTTCTCTTCTCCAAGGAAAACAATTCCAACTGGGCGTACAGGTCCACAGATCTTCAAAGGTGGCAACCCAAATGGTCAAGGCAGTCAAGAAAGCATACGGAATGCTTGCCTTCATTGGAAGGAGCATCGAGTATAAAAACTGACAAGTCATGCTTCAGGTATATAGAACCTTAGTAAAGCCGCACTTGGAATATTGCACACAATTCTGGTCGCCACACTACCAGAAAGATGTGGAGGCTTTGGATAGGGTGCAGAGGAGGTTTACAAGGATGTTGCCTGGTCTCGAGGGTATTAGCTCTGTGGAGAGGCTGAATAGACTTGGACTGTTTTCATTGGAAAGACGGTGGTTGAGGGGTGACCTGATAGAGGTCTACAAGATTATGAGGGGCGTGGATTGGGTGGATGGGCAGGCACTCTTTCCCAGCGTGGAGGAGTCAGTCACCAAGGGTCATAGGTTTAAGGTCAGTGGGGCACAGTTTAGAGGAGATGTCTGAGGCAGGTGTTTCACGCAGAGGGTGGTGAGTGCCTGGAAAGCGTTGCTAGGGGAGGTGTGGAAGCAGGTACATTAACAGTATTCAAAAGGCATCTTGACAAACACATGGAGAGGATGGGTGCAGAGGGATACGGCACAAGGAAGTGCTGAGGGTTTCGGTAAAGGTTGGTATCATGACCAGTACAGGCTTGGAGGGCCGAAGAGCCTGTTCCTGTGCTGTATTGTTCTTTGTTCTTTGTTTATTCAATCTATCTACAAAACTGGGGCTGAATTCTCCGTCGGCGGGATGCTCCATTTTACCGGCAGCCCGGGGGTTTCCCAACGGTGTGGGGCTGCCCCACAATGGGAAACCCCATTGACCAGCCGGCGTAATGGAGCAACCCGCTGGTGGGGTGAAGCAGAAATGTGGCGCAGCGGGGCCGAGAATCCAGCCCCTGAAGTGTGTCCAAAGATGTGCAGGTTAGGTGGATTGGCCATTCTAAATTGCCCTGGCTGAATGGCCTCCTTCTGCACTGTAAATTCTATGGTAATTGTATGGCTACCCTTGGAACCATTTTCGGTGAATTTCTTCAGCATCCTCTCGAATGCCTTCTCATCGTTCCTGGAGGTAACATTGGGCCAGATGGCCAAAAGCCATAATAATCTTTATTAGTGTCACAAGCAGGCTTACATTAACACTGCAATGAAGTTACTGTGAAAAGCCCCTGGTCACCACATTCCGGCATCTGTTCGGGTACAAGGAGGGAGAAGTCAGAATGTCCAATTCACCTAACAGCACGTCTTTCGGGACTTGTGGGAGGAAACCGGAGCACCTGGAGGAAACCCACGCAGACACGGAGAGAACATGCAGACTACACATAGACAGTGACCCAAGTCGCAAATCGAACCTGGGACCTTGGTGTTGTGAAGCCACAGTGCTAACCATTGTGCTACCTTGCTGCCCACAGCCACTATTCACCTGAACCACTCCATGTGGTCACGAGTTCCACATTCTCACCACTCTCTGGATAAAGAAATTTATATCTTTGTATCTATGGCTCTATGACTCTCATACGTCCACCAACATGGAGACTTCTGGTGATGATGATGTGCTGAGCAGTCGCAAGTCAGATGGCTCTCCTCCCACGGACCTGCAAAATAGCCACTTTTCATCGAAAACTTGCCAGAAAACTCGACAACTCATTCCCCCAACCTTAGTAAAAAAAAGTGGGGGGAAAAGAGAGAAGGGAAAAAATGCCCGGAAAAACTCAGTCCAGCGGCTGAACAGAGACCAGGGGCAGGATTTGCCAAACCCCTCTGGGTCGGTGAATCTCCGGGGGGACAGCGCAAATCCCGCCCCGCCGCCCCGCGCCGGCTGCCATATTTTCCAGTGCCGTTTTTCAGGCAGGGGCTGGGTTCTCGCCACGCCGGCGGGGGGGGGGGGGGGGGGGGGGGGGGCGCTAGCAGCGGCCCCCCCTGGCAATTCTCTGGGCCCCGATGGGCCGAGCGGCCATCCATTTTTGGCCAGTCCCACCGGCATGGGTTACGCATGGTCCCACGGGACCAATAGAGTCATAGAGCCATAGATACAAAGATATACCTGCGGGGCCTGGCAGGTAAGTCGGCTGGGGCGGTCCTCGGGGATCGTGGAGTGATTCGACCCCAGGGGTGGGGCCCCAACGGAGGCCTGGCCCGCGATCGGGGCCACTGATCTGCGAGCGGGCCTGTGCCGTGGGGGCACTCCTTCCTTCCACCGGCCCATGTAGGGCTCCGCCATGGCCGGCGTGGAGAAGAGAACCCCCCACGCGTGTGCCAAAACATGCCGGTGGTTCATCGCATGCGCGAGATCACACCGACCCTTTGGCACATGCGCGAACTCGTGCAGTTCCTTCAGTACCGGCTGGAGCGCCACTAACCGGCGTCCACCTAGACAGGTGAGAATTCCTCGCCTTGGGGGCCTGTTGACACCGGAGTCGTTGGTGCCGATTTTCCCGCCGGTGTGGGGCTTAGTCCTAGGAAAGGAGACTCCCGGCTCAGGAGTGGAAGGAGCCTAGAGCAGAAAAAAATCAAGCCGATCAGCGCACGAGGTGGCGGAGCCCAAGTTTCTCCGGAGCGAGAAGGGCAGAGCAGCCACAACAAATCCCTCCTTCACCTGGATGGCGTTCTTCTCAAAAGCACTGAAGAAACACAGGGAGGAGACGAAAATAGGCATCCAGGCAGCGGTGAAGGGAGCAGTTGCCGAAGCTCTGGCACACATGGAGTTCACCCTGGACAAAGCAGAAAAGAGACTAGAGGCCCAAGAAGCAACAATCATAGACCTGGAGAGAGCCGCAACCGACCAATGCGACCGGATCGTTGTCCTGGAGAGAGAGGTGGCGAGGCTGATCGCGACACAGGGCAGCTTAAAAGGAAAAGCCAAGGGCCAAGGAAACCGGTTGAGGTGACAAAACCTGTGGATTGTGGGCCTACCAGAGGAGATCAAAGGTAGGGACCCGCAAGCTATATGGCCCAGAAGCTGGGTAACCTGGTGGGCAGGGAGACCTTCCCCAGCCTATCAAAAATAGAAAGAGCACACAGGTTGCTGTGACCAAAGCCCAAAGCCGGGGACCAACCAAGGGCAGTAATAGCGAAACTCCACCGGTACCAGGACCAGGAAAGAATCCTGCGCTGTGCTAGGCCAAAAACTGAAGCTGGGAAGGACACAACATTAGAATTTACCAGGACATTGAGGTTGACCTGGCCAAGCGCTGGGTTGAATTTAACAGAGCAAAGGCCGCACTGTATAAGAGCGGCGTACGCTTTGGTATGCTGTACCCAACCAAGCTCTGGATCACACACCAAAGCAAGGAACATTTCCTTCCAGCCCCGGCGGAGGCAGACAAGTTTGTTGCAGAGTGCGGGCTGGAGCAGCGGCAGCAAGGAAAGCGATGAGGAGCCCACAGGAAGAAATGGCAACGCGGCAATGGGCTGACACTGGGGGGGGGGTGGGGAGAGAAAAACCACTTCCCCCCCACCCCTAACATAACCTGTGTGACCAACAGTAAATCACTAACTAAGAGACCGCTTTACATGGGAGAACGTGGCTTCGTTCGAGACGAGGGTAGCTCGGAACAGGATTCACCGCCTGGGTGAAGCTATTGTACAACGCTCCCATGGCGAGCGTATGGACAAACCATCAGCTCCCAGTACCTCCAGCTACACAGAGGCATGAGGCAGGGATGCCCGTTTTCCCTGCTGCCGTTCGCCCTAGAGATCGAACCACTAGCGATCGCACTCAGAATAGCAAAGAACTGGAAGGGGATTCAAGGAGGAAGCAGAGAGCTGAGAGTCTCGCTCTATGCAAATTACCTGCTCCTCTACGTCTCGGACCCAGAAAGCAGCATAGAAAGAACCATCGCGCTTCTGAAAGAGTTTGGTGCCTTCTCGGGCTACAAATTCAACATGAGCAAAAGCGAGATCTTCCTGGTGAACCCGCAAGGGGGAGGAGCAGCACTGATGGGCCTGCCATTTAAACAGGCCCAGCACAAATTCCACCCCCTATGGTCCAAATCGCTCATGGAAATGGAACCTGACCAGTCTGACAGAGGGAGTATAAAAGGACCTGCAGAGGTGGAACACACTCCCACTCTCCCTGGTGGGGAGTGTGCAGACGATCAAAATGAACGTACAACCCAGATACCTCTTCCTACTTGGATCCATCCGGATCTATATCCCCGAGGCCTTTTACAACTCACTGGACAAACTCATTATGGCATTCATATGGGAGGGGGGAAGAATGCAAGGATCCCAAAGAAGGTCCTGCAGAAAACAAAATCCAGGGGAGGGCTAGCCCTCCCAAACCTGCACTACTATCATTGGGCAGCAACAGCAGAAAGAGTAATGGGATGGATTAAAGAGCCAGAAGGTGAGTGGGTGCACGGAGGAGGCCTCCTGCAAGTGGACCTCCCTCCGGGCCCTCGTCACAGCAGCACTCCAACCCCCACCCAAGAAGTACTCAAGCAGCCCAGTGGCGGTGGCAACACTCCAGTCTTGGAACCAGCTACGACAACAATTCGGCCCAACCGAAATGTCCGATAAGACCCCCATCTGCAACAACCCCAGGTTCACCCTGGCACTCACTAACTCCACCTTTAAAAGATGGAGACAGGACGGGGGGACATTAACAGTTAGAGACCTATACACTGAAGGTAGGGTCACAACACTGGACGACCTGACGGAGAGATTTCTACTGGCAGAGGGCAACGAACTCAGTAACCTGCAGCTTAAAACCTTCCTACGGATGGAAACGAGAACATACCCACGACTGCCGCAACAGTCACTACTAGGAGAATTACTGGACGCAGACATTCTAGGCAAAGGGAACTGCCGTGACATGTATGGACGACTGATAGAGAGGGCCAACACCAAATTGGATGCAACAAGGAGGAAGTGGGAGGAAGATTTGGGGTTCGAAATAGGCTGCGGATTCTGGAGTGAAGCACTGCACTGGGTCAACTCTACCTCCACATGCACCAGACAAAACCTAATGCAACTAAATATGGTCCATAGAGCCCACTTGACCAGAACCCGAATGAGCAGGTTCTTCCCAGAGGTGGAGAATAAATGTGAACGGTGCCAAGGAGCCACAGCCAACCACACTCACATGTTCTGGTCTTGCCCCAGATTTTCTGGGTAGAATCCTGCTCGGCTGACAGTCGGCAGCACCACCTAAAGCTGCAAACTAGTTGGAGAAAATCAAATTCGCCATCCGTGATTCGGAGCCATTCACCCGGTTGTTCCGGGACTTGTTTGTGGCCAGCAACTAAGTAGCCAGGGACCAAGATCAGGCAGCCAAGAAGCAATAAGAAAAATGGGGAAGGGTGAAGACCCGGGGAAACAATAAAGCATTACCCAACCCAGCGTGAGAGAGGGGGGCAGCAGGGAAGGAGGGGTGGGGGGGGGGGGGGGAGAGAAATAATGGAGAAGAACAAGGAGGAAGAAAAGAGAGGGGGACACAAGCGGGAAAGGAAACACAGTGGCCACAACAAATGCAGCAAGGTGGAGAGAGAACAAAAGGACAAAATATGGAAATGATCTCAATTCTAAACTCATGTAAATAAACAACAAAAAATGACCGAAATGTAAATAGCATTAGGGGCCCCATCCAGGTGCCCCCCCCCCCCCCCCCCCCCCCTTTGTAAAACTCTTATCATTGTAAAAGTGTGTATTTATACTGTGCTATGTATAACAAAAACCCAATAACATTTTTTAAAAAAAATATGTCCACCAACATGCAGAATCATAGAATCCTTACAGTGCAGGAGGAGGCCATTCAGCCCAGCAAGTCTGCACCGACCCTACAAAAGAGCAGCCTATCTTGTGCTATCCCTACAACCCCACCTAACCTGAGCATGTTTGGACACTAAGGGACAATTTATAATGGCCAATCCACCTAACCTGTACATCTATGAACTGTGGGAGGAAACCCACGGGGAGAAAGTGCAAATTCCATACAGTCCCCCGAGGCTGTAATTGAACTCGGGTCCCTGCCGCTGTGAAGCACCAGTGCTAACGACTGGGTCTCCATGTTATAAGGACCATAATGTCTTCATTACAGTAGGCAAATAGGTTTTTTTAACTGAATTAGGACACCAACACAATTTTCAGGGGTGTGATTAGCTTATCACTCTGCTCAGGGCCCCCTAGTCAAGGCAGCAATATAGGCCACTTACAAGAAAAGGAAACCTCGCTTGAAGAAGGGCAAACTTGCTCTCGGTAGCTGCAGTTGGCGTGCTAGTAATGCTGGCCTCTTCGAGGTGCCCATTTACATCGGAAAGGGTGGGCAGCCAACCAGGGAGAGGTAAATGAAGCGCAAGCATCAATATCTCCAGGTCGAGCAGGCAGCCTGCTCCCCTGCCCACCAGACACTGAATCAGCAACAGAAATGAAAAGCGCAGCTCAGTCTGTGTGCAGTTTGTTCATTCATCCACAGTTTCATTTCCCACTCATTTGCCTTTCAAATTTTTTTTTGTCAACTTGCACTTAATCAAAGCAATTGAACCCGCTTGGGCGGTGAGCACAACAGAGGTGGGAGGATAGAACGCAGGCGGAGAGAGCATTTAAAAAATAGATCAGTGCTACCATTTTGCACCGTTACCAATGTAAGTTGTGCCTCTGAATTCTCAGAGGACCTTTCCAGCTACGACTTTACATCATAAACAACTCCCACAAGCTCATTTCCCCTGTTCAAGGGTTCATTTATTTTCTGCAGTCCCACACACAACATATTTAGTGCACAAGGTCAAGCTTCGGCTCTGAGGGAGAAGATGCTTACCTATGAAGGCTAGTGCTTGCATTGTACAGGGCAAATAATAAGTATCTGGGGAAAGCATGAATCATAACGCAGTTACTTCGGTGAAAACACTGTTATGGTCACTTCAAGTAGAGAAAAGGCTATTTAATTTTCTTGTCAGCTTTATAATTGTTCTGACTCGCACTCAATTGTGCTGCTTGGTGAAGAAAGGACGATACGGCTGGTAGGATTTTTTTTTAAAAAGGTATCTGGGCAGGTTTAATTGGAGCCCACGACTTATTTTAAAATAATGCGTAACTGCTGCTGATGGCCCGATTTTGAACGGGTTTCTTTTTGATCGTACTGAGTGGTTGCATTCCTGCTCTGTAAAATCACTGCCTGTTCAGTCATGCTTTGTGCTGTTTTACCGATAGGTGTCGAACAAGGAAGGGTGTGATTGAGCTTGCAGTTCTGACGCACGGAATGTAATGTAGCCCACGGATGCGAGCTGTGTCATGTCTTTGCAGAGGCAGATATTTTTTTACAGATTGTCCACAACAAATATTGAGATAACTTGATTTTTATTAACTGAGCATCTTCCTAATCAGACCATGAGTGGTCCGACTCTTTCGGGCAATATCAACAGGGAAATATGACAGACCAGACATGCAATTCTATAAAATGATAAGAACCTGACGCATTGAAATTCCTGATATGTATTTATTTACAAGGAGGCTAACAATTCAATAAAAATAGGTTGGATGAGGGGATTTGATTTGCGTTCACAAAGGTAGTGTGAATTGAATTCTAAAGCCAGGTTTTAATACATCAGGTGAAACACATGCTGTTCGAACAGGTAGGCACAGGAAATGAAGCAACTTTATCACATTTCTCTCAAAGTGAGAGAGTGAAGTTTCAACATTTCAATCAAAAAAAAGCAAATAATAAGGCTGTCTCCTAGAACTCAGTATCTTCAAGTCAGTTCATTAAGAATCCAATATCTACTCGCCAAGATTGAATCGACTGATGACAGGCAAAGGACACAGTCTGAATTCCCAATCTAACAATGCACTTTACAGTGTGGATTGGTGCATTAACCATTGAGAATTATGCTTGTAATTATGCTTATGATAACTATGAAATAGTATGTCTCAGGAAAAAAAAATTTGTGTTTTTCTACTCTGTCACAATGAATTCTGTTTGTGACTTACTTTCACGGCCTGTCGTTGGTCTGAGAAGGCTCCAGATTTCAACCCAAGCTTGCCCCCATGTTGGCTGACATTAGCTGTGAGAGGGCGAATGAACAAAATGCTTGCATTGATTTTGCACCTGTCCTGATCAGGGACAACAAAGCACTTTTTTAAGCATAGTCGCTGTTGTGTAATACAGTATCTTGTTACTCATTTGCTTTCTGCCAGAATGGTCATTGATCATTCACGACAGTTAAATCTCTTTGAATATTGCGGTATTGAGGACATTGCCCTTTTGACCAACCATGCTGCATTACCCTCAGCAAAGTTGCATCTTTCTTTGATTCTTGCTTTATATGCTGTAGCTTCTCATAAGATAACAGAAGGTTTTCTGTACATAATTGATTTTGAGCTTCTATGTCTCTGATGAATACTAGTGGTGTGCTGTCTGTGGCAATAGATCTTGATAGTGTAACAGCGATGATGAGATCTTTTCCAGGCGTGTATATCAAGTTAAAGTCACACCGACTTCCGGTGGCGGCCATGGAGGAGTAGGTCGCACATTTGATAGCTCCCGCCTTTGACGGACTTTTGGACTTTTTTCCCCCGTTTGTTTCCGGATTTTATGGGATAAATCGGTGAAGAGTGAGACAGTGAGGAGAAATCCCCCTCCAGTGCGTGGAGAATTGGACCAGAAGCGGCCGTGTGAGAAGACAAAGTCCGACAAGGAAGATGCAAGCAGAGCTGGTAACACGGGACAGCATGGCAGAGGGCAAAGGCGGTGGGGAGACGGCACAGTGGTCAATGGAGCAGCTGGTGAAGTTTTTCGAAGATTGCCTCGCCAAGCTGAAGAAGGACACGCTGGACCCGATTAAGGCTTCAATTGATCAAGTTGTGCAGAATCAAGAGATCCACGGAAGAGCGATCCAGGAGTTAGAGAAAAAGGTGTCTGAGCACAAGGAATACATAACCGTGCTGGGGACCAAGGTGGAGATGATGAATGTCCATCAGAAAAGAATGCAGGAGAAGCTGGAGGGCCTGCAGAACAGGTCCAGGAGGCAGAAAGTTAGAATTGTTGGCCTCCCTGAAGGCAGTGAGGGATCGGATGCGAGAGCTTATGTAATGGACATGTTGGAGAAGTTGATGGGGGCTGAGGCATTCCCTCGGCCCCTGGAAGTGGATAGAGTGCACAGAGCCCGAGTGAAGAAGCCCCGAGTGAACGGGCCGCCGAGGGCGATGGTGGTACGTTTACACCGATTCCTGGACAAGGAAAACGTTCTGTGGTGGGTCAAGAAGAAATGGAGCAGCAAGTGGGAGAATTGTGAGCTGCACATTTATCAGGACCTGGGCATGGATTTGGCCAAGAGGCGAGCTGGGTTTAATTGGGCAAAAATGGCCCTCTTTCGGAAGGGGATGAAGTTCGGGATGTTGTACCCAGCCTGTCTGTGGGTCACACATGAGGAACGGGACTTCTACTTCGAAACACCAGACAAAGTATGGACATTTATTAAAGAAGAGGCTGGAGGCGAAGTAAAATACACTGAAGCCATGGAGAGTACTGCGTGGCAAATAGTTGTGCTGGGCTGTATAAGTAGTATGATGTGTAATAAGGGGCTGTTTTGATGGCTTAAGGTAACTTTAGCTTGCAGGGAGCGAGTTAGGGGTGGTGGTCTTTGGGGCTGGTTCTGTTTTTGGGTGTTTTTTTTCTAAAGAGGCTGTTCCTTCACTGTTTTTTCTGATGTTTGTTTACTGGGGAATGTGATGTTTTTAATATGTTTGTCCAAGTGGGGGGAGAGGGAAGAGAACAATGCTGAGACAGACTGCTTGGTGCCATGGGCGGGCGCTATAAAGTCAGCATGGGTCAGCTGACTCATGGATGCACAGTGGGGGGTGAGCAGCTTTTAAGCTGGAGCTTGACTTGGAGGGTTGGGTATCTAGTGTTGTTGCCGGGGGGGAGCCTGCTTTGCTGTGAGGAGAGGAACTGTTACTAGGAGACAAATGGGAGGTCAGGAACAGTGAATGCCTGGGGGGGGGGGGGGGGCGGGTGGCGGCTCGAGGAGGCGGAGGACGCGAGCTAGAGGCTGGCCTAAAAAGGATGATGGCCAGTCGGCGGGGGGGGGGGGGGGGGGGGGGGGGGTGGAAGCCCCCCGACCAGGCTGATTACATGGAATGTCAGAGGGCTGAATAGGCCAGTCAAGAGGGCTCGCGTGTTTGCACATTTGAGGGGGATGAAGGCGGACATGGAAATGCTACAAGAGACACACCTAAAGGTTATAGGCCAGACCAGATTGAGAAAGGGGTGGGTTGGCCAAGTATTCCACTCAGGGCTGGACTCAAAGACCAGGGGGGTAGTGGCCTTGATCAATAAACGAGTGGCATTCGAGGCAGGAAGAATCGTGTCAGACAAGGGGGTTAGGTACATAATGGTGAGTGGGAAGCTGGAGGGGGTGCGGGTGGTACTCGTGAACACATATGCTCCGAATTGGGACGATGTGGAATTTATGAGGCGGGTGTTAGGTAAGATCCCAGACTTAGAGTCACATAACTTGATTATGGGAGGAGATTTTAACACAGTCACTGATCCGGAATTGATGGAGGAGGCCGGCCACGGCAAAGGAATTGAAGGGGTTTATGGATCAGATGGGGGGAGTAGACCCATGGAGGTTTGCACGGCCAAGGGTGAAGGAGTTTTCATTTTTCTCCCATGTCCATAAGGTATACTCTCGCCTCGACTTTATTGTTCTGAGCAGGGCGCTAATACCGGGGATGGCGGATACTGAGTACTCGGCAATCGCAGTGTCGGATCATGCCCCACATTGGGTGGATCTACGGGTTAGTGTGGAGAGAAGGCAACGCCGGCTGTGGAGACTGGATGTTGGGTTGCTAGCGTACGAAGCAATTAGTGGGTGGATTAACAAGTCCATCCAGAACTACCTGGAAACAAATGATACGGGGAAGGTCTCTGCAGCGACGGTTTGGGAAGCTTTGAAGGCAGTGGTCTCAGAAATTAATCTTGATACGGGCCCACGGAGAAAGGTGGAACGGGCTGAGAAGGATAGGTTAGTGGAGGAGATACTCCAGGTGGACAGGAGATACTCGGAGGCCCCGAACGCGGGGCTACTGAGGGAGCGGCGGAGGTTACAGGCGGAGTTTACGCTGTTGACCACAGGGAAAGCGGTGGAACAGTTGAGGAAGGCGGGGTGGCGATTTCTGAGTACGGGGAAAAGGCAAGCAGAATGTTGGTGCACCAGCTCAGGAAAAGAGAGGCGGCCAGGGAGATTGGAAAAGTAAAGAGTAGAGACGGGAATACTGTCCTGGACCCAGTGGGGGTGAATGAGGTGTTTAAGGACTTTTATAGTGAATTATATGAGTCGGAACCCCGGCGGGTGTGGAGGGGATGAGGCAGTTTTTGGATCAGTTGAGGTTTCCGAGGGTGGATGAGGATCTGGTGGAAGGGCTGGGAGCCCCAATTGAGATTGAGGAAATAATCAAGGGGCTGGAGGGCATGCAGTTGGGCAAGGCCCCGGGGCCTGATGGCTACCCGGTGGAATTCTGTAAGAAGTTTCCAGAGATATTGAGCCCACTGCTGGTGAGGACATTGATTGAAGCACGAGAGGAGGGAGTCCTCTCCCCAACAATGTCGCAGGCCTCGATTTCACTGATCCTGAAACGGGAGAAGGATCTGGAGCAATGCGGGACATACAGGCAAATTTCTCTACTGAATGTGGACGCCAAACTGCTGGCTAAGATCCTGGCCACAAGGATAGAGGACTGTGTCACGGGGTGATAGGGGAAGATCAGACAGGATTTGTAAAGGGCAGGCAACTCAAGGCCAATGTTCGAAGGCTTTTGAATGTTATTATGATGCCCTCAGAAGGAGAGGGGGTGGAGGTGGTGGTAGCGATGGATGCGGAGAAGGCGTCTGATCGGGTGGAGTGGAATTACCTGTGGGAGGTGCTGGGAAGGTAGGGTTTGGTGAGGGCTTCAATGGCTGGGTGTGGTTGCTCTAGTAGGCACCAGTAACAAGTGTGCCTACGAACCGACTAAGGTTGGGTTATTTTAACCTACACCGAGAGCTGAGGCACGGGTACCCCCTCTCCCCGTTACTGTTTGCTCTGGCCATAGATAATGAAAATGAAATGAAAATGAAAATCGCTTATTGTCATGATTAGGCTTCAATTAAGTTACTGTGAAAAGCCCCTAGTCGCCACATTCCGGCGCCTGTCTGGGGAGGCTGGTACGAGAGCCATTGGCCATGGCGTTAAAAGACTCTAGGAACTGGAAAGGGCTGGTTTGGGTGGGGGGGAGGGGGCGGGTTGGAGCACCGGGTCACGCCCCACGCAGATGATCTGCTCTTGTATATTTCGGACCCGTTGGAGGGATGGGGGAAGCAATGCGAATCCTGGGGGAATATGGCAATTTTTCAGGGTATAAATTGAACATGGGGAAAAGCGAGTTGTTCGCGATCCAAGCAAGAGGACAGGAGAAGAGACTGGGAGAGTGATGTGACCATCAATTCACTCGAGACACGATAGGAAGTAAACTGTGGTTTTAATAGACTTACAACTGAGCTTGCCTGTGACCAGAAGAACTGAGGGCAGGCTCACAAGGCTGCAGCACTTGTGCTTTATACTTCCGGTAGTGGGAGGGGCCATGGGCGGAGCCTAGGGTGGAGCCCTGTACAAGCTCCTCATCTCCCCCTGTGGGCAGAGCCGTGCAACGGCTCACAGACAGAGCCCACAAGGACACAATGATATACAGTGTGAATTACATGAAGTACATTCACCACAGAGAGCTGCCGCTTAGAATGGTAGGAAAGAGCTTTTGGTATCTGGGAATCCAGGATGCCCAGGAATGGGAGGCACTGTACAAGTTAAACCTATCCCGGCTTGTAGAACCAATGAAAGGGGACTTTAAGAGATGGGACATGCTCCCGCTATCACTGGCGGGGAGGGTGCAGACCGTGAAAATGACGGTCCTCCCCAGATTTCTGTTTGTCTTTTAGTGCCTCCCCATCTTCATCCCAAAGGCCTTTTTCAAGCGGGTGAATAATGTTATTTCGGGCTTTGTGTGGACGGGTAAAACCCCGCGAGTGAAGAAAGTGTTGCTGGAACAAGGTGGAAGGTGGGTTGGCGCTGCCAAACTTCTGTAACTACTACTGGGCAGCTATAGCCATGATTAGCAAGTGGGTAGTGTGGGAGGGGTCGGTATGGGAGCAGATGGAGGCAGTGTCATGTAAAGTCACAAGTTTGGGAGCAATGATTACGGCACCTCTTCCGTTCTCGCTGGCCCGATACTCCACAAGTCCGGTGCTGATCTCAGCTCTGAGAATCTGGAGGAGATATAAGAGAGTGGAGGGAGCATCGGTTTGGACCCTGATCTATAATAATCATTGGGGGATCTATTTATAGATGGGAGCTACCCCAGCTTGAAAGCCTTGGAGGATAAATTTGAATTGCTGGCAGGGAATGGGTTTAGGTATTTGCAGCAGCGAGACTTCCTGAGAAAGCAGGTTCCAGCCTTTCTGCTGCTGCTGCCACGGGGGATACAGGATAGAGTAGTCACCAGTACCTGGGTGGGAGATGGGAAGGTATCAGATATTTATCACGAGCTTTCAGAGGCAGAGGAAGCTCCGGTGGAGGAGCTTAAGGGCAAGTGGGAGCACGAGCTAGGAGGAGAGATAGAGGCGGGTCTATGGGTGGATGCCCTAAGCAGGGTTAATACCTCCTCATCATTCGCCAGGCTTAGCCTGATACAATTTAAAGTAGTCCACCGGGCACACATGACGATGACCTGAATGAGCAGGTTTTTCGGGGTAGAGGACAGGTGCGTGAGGTGCGCGGGAAGCCCAGCAAATCGTATCCACATGTTTTGGGCATGCCCGAAGCTTAGAGGGTTTTGGCAGGGCTATGCTAAGGCAATGTCCACAGTGCTAAGAACACGGGTGGTGCCGAGCCCGGAGGTAGCGATCTTTGGAGTGTCAGAAGATCCGGGAGTTCAGGGGGCGAAAGAGGCTGATGTCTTGGCCTTTGCCTTCCTGGTAGCCCGGAGACGGATCTTGTTAATGTGGAGGGACTCGAAGTCCCGAGCGTAGGTCAATGGTTGGGTTCACCCGGAGATGGCAGCCGTTCATCGACTTTCTTGGGGAAAATTAAATTGAAAGATGCAATACTCCAAGTGGGGGGATGAGGGCCGGATTGTTGTTTTATGGTTGGGGTGTGTCAAGATTGGGATGGGGGTGGAAATGTTTATTATACCATGTTTATGTCATTGTTATTGTTATTATTATAAACATTTTCAAATCGCTTAATAAAAATATACTTTTTAAAAAGTTAAAGTCACACCTTCATAGCTTCATCATGATATCTAGGTAGTGTCTTCTTAACTCATTTGTTTGTGACTTTGAGATGGCATGATCCCATTGAAGCGATCTGATTACCATTGTAATCCTCCAGCCTACATGCAGCTGGAAGTATCTCATGTTCTCCTGGAATCTTATTTAGATCCATGCTTGTCAGTAGATTGGTTGACGACCATGTGTCAAGCTTGAACAATATGGGATAATTGTTAACTTGCACTGCAGGATTCCATTCACTGCTGGAGTTGATCATGTTGACTGGTTGAGGAGTGCTTGTTGTAACTTTAGGGTCCTCACTTCTTTCAATTATTCCCACGAAAAAGGTATTTTCTAATGAGAAATTGTCCTCTTCTGATGAATAATTCTCTTTCGTTTTCTTCTCCGATTAATCCACACTTCGAATGTTGATGTTCCTTTGTTTTGGTTTCGGAGTTTTAAAATGTGAAGATCGCATTGTGATTGAGTTTTCCACACTTTAAACATTATTTGCCTTGAGCCGGATATTTCCTTTTTAAGTGGGTGTTTCCACATCGGTAACACATTATGATGTCGTCTCTCTGACGCTTGACGCACGTTTGCACATGCACAGACCTTTTCTCTTCCGTCTTGCATTTTCTGGCAAAGTGCACTCGTGCTGGATTGGAGAGTGTACGCGCAAGATGGCTGCCGTCCGAAACTTGCTTCTTTGCTGCCTGCAATACCATTTTAACATTCTCGATCTCGTGGTGGACTTTCACGCCTTTTTCTCAGTGATAAAACTCAATGTACTGGTTTTACTTTGTTCATGAGCTAAACATTTTTCTATAGCGATTTTCAACATAAGATCTTGCTGTCTTAATAATTTCTCTCTTAGACTCTCATCAATTGTGCCATGCACAGTTTGATCACGGGTCAGCGAGTTATGCATAGCTGCATAGTTATAATTTTGTGCTAGTAATTTTAAATCGGTGACAAAGCTGGTAAATGATTCCCCATTTTTCTGCAAACGTTTGTTGAATCTGAATTGTTCAAAGATTAAATTTGTCTGAATTTTGCAATGGTCATCAAATGTGTTAACTATTATATCGAATTTGCTTTTGTCCTCCCCTTCAGAGTAGATAAAAGAATTATAAATTTCTATTGCATGCTGTCCTGCCATGGATAAAAGCAATGCAATCTTCCTAGCATCAGTAGCGATGGTTAAATCATGAGCCTCTAAATGAATCTGAAACTGTTGCTTGTACAATTTCCAATTGGAATTAAGATTACCGGTTGTCTTGAGTTGACGTGGAACTTGTACGTTGTCCATTGAGGTGATTTTTCTGCAAAGGATCCAATTGCTGCAAAGCTTCCCCAGTTGAATAGTTGGGATGAATTTGTTCTTTTTCTTGAATTTTCTAATCTAACTCGTTAGTTTTGCTGAAGTCAATCCCTGGTACCATGTTATATTACATTGTGTAATTGTTACTCATTTGCTTTTGCCAGAATGGTCATATGCGTGATGATCAGTAACATTCAAAGTCTTCAAATAAAGCAAATACTGTTTATTGAATAACGATAATACATTAACTATGTGTTTGTTCACTCTTCAATAACTATAACTGTAGATTAGATTAAATATATATAATAATGATTAACTACACCTGCACACTAAGCGATCTCTCTCTACCTCTGTTCAAAAGTCACTCCTAACACGAAGAGGCGGGAGCTCTCGCATCGCGGTAGCACAGTGGTTAGCAATGTTGCTTCACAGCGTCAGGGTCCCGATTCTCAGCTTGGGTCACTGTCCATGTGTAGTCTGCACGTTCTCCCCTTGTCTGCACGGGTGGTCCGGTGTCCTCCACAAGTATGAAAGACATGCTGTTAGGTGAATTGGACATTCTGAATTCTCCCTTTCTGTACTCGAACAGGCGCCGGAGTGTAGCCACTCAAGATTTTCACAGTAACTTCATTGCCGTGTTTAGGCCTATTTGTCACACTGATAAAGATTATTATTATAAGCAGATAATCAGTTTTACCTTAAGGGCAATTACAATGAGCATAAATGCCTCTCAGGGAGGGAGGTAGAGGAAAGAAAGCCCTTGCAGGAAAAGTGCACCAATTCAAATTGCCAGATGAGAACTTGGCTTGGCCTCAGCTGTCATTACTCATGAAAATACAATAGCCTAATACAGTAATGCTGACAAATAAAATGGCCTCAGTGTTGATGAGCTAGAACCATATACTAACATGAGTCAGCAGCCTCAGGAGAGGAAGGAACAGAATGGAAGAAGATTGTGGTGAACCATTTTCGATACATCACACTTCTTCCCTCCCCTATTTCTGCAGTTTGCTTAATCCAATGGAGATGCACGAGACTGCCTTAGGCTAACCCCATCCACAAAGTACCAATGCTACCTCTTAGGGATATTTGTTGAAGTTTGTTCTGTGGTTTGTTTAATCAGCTCAGCAAAAACTGAAAACTTGCACAGGGAATTGAAGATGCCCTGTGCCTTAATAATGAAAGCAAGAACTTGCATTATTATTATAAGCAGATAATCAGTTTTACCATAAGGGCAATTACCATGAGCATTAATGCCTCTCAGGGAGGGAGGTAGAGTAAAGAAAGCCCTTCAAGGAAAAGTGCACCAACTCAGAAACAAAGGCTCTGCCCATTTGCTCCACAGCTGACATGATGCCAAGCTCTAAAAATTGTTATAACTTGTATGAAATAATTTCATGTCTACTTCAAGGTAGACTGTCTCCAGGAAGACAAACTGTTTGACACCTAGAATTATTCAAAGCTCCGAAGCGCAGAACAGTGCAAGCTTATTTTGGAAGATCTAACTCAAGAGTGGACTATAAGGTCAATGGAAGAGTCCTGGGGAAAATTGATGTACAGAGAGATCTGGGAGTTCAGGTCCATTGTACCCTGAAGGTGGCAACGCAGGTCGATAGAGTGGTCAAGAAGGCATACAGCATGCTTGCCTTCATCGGACGGGGTATTGAGTACAAGAGTCGGCATGTCATGTTACAGTTGTATCGGACTTTGGTTAGGCCACATTTGGAATACTGCGTGCAGTTCTGGTCGCCACATTACCAGAAGGATGTGGATGCTTTAGAGATGGTGCAGAGGAGGTTCACCAGGATGTTGCCTGGTATGGAGGGTGCTAGCTATGAAGAAAGGTTGAGTAGATTAGGATTGTTTTCATTGGGAAGACGGGGGCTGATTGAGGTTTACAAAATTATGAGAGGTATGGACAGGGTGGATAGCAACAAGCTTTTTCCAAGAGTGGGGGTGTCAATTACAAGGGGTCACGATTTCAAGGTGAGAGGGGGAAAGTTTAAGGGAGATGTACGTGGAAAGTTTTTTTATGCAGAGGGTGGTGGGTGCCTGGAATGCTTTGCCAGCAGAGGTGGTAGAGGCGGGCACGATAGCATCATTTAAGATGCAACTGGACAGATATATGAATGGGTGGGGAACAGAGAGAAGTAGCTCCATGGAAAATAGGCAACAGGTTTAGATAAAGGATCTGGATCGGCGCAGGCTGGGAGGGCCGAAAGGCCTGCTCCTGTGCTGTCATTTTCTTTATTCTTTGTTCTTCACAGAATGGGACCATCCATGCTCCTCTGTGGCTGCAAGTTAATAGTCTCCAAGGCTCTGGATAGTCTTTTTGGTATGTGTTTCTGATCCAGAACACTAGGTGGGGACTGCAGCCTGTAGTTCTGGGAGTACAGTGGAGTACTCAGCTGGAGAATGATGGACGGCAGAGGTGCAGTATGGCTGCAAGTCTATAATAGCATTACTACTACCAAGTGATGAATGATTTGTTTGTTTTTGCTGTTATTACCATTGACAGTGCTGAGCAGCCATATCAGCATGCAGTGCTGGAGGGCAGAATGTGAGAATGTTCACTCAAGGTCACCTTCAGTTTTAAGAGCATCGAAGCATCAAACAAGATAACATATTCCATAGTTTTCAGCAAACATTGTTCCTGTCATTCATAAGCTCCTGCAGTTTTCAATGGTCTTGTTTTTGAATATTTAAGGACAAGATGTTCAATCTTCCATTGTAATCATTCTCCAGCTACAGCATTGTTTTCCCGCTACAGAGAATACATGCAAAATGTCATTCAAATAAATACCTTGTACTTTACAATTACAGCTCAAAATAGATGAAGACGGATTTGAAGTAAGTTAAGTGTCAGCAAAGTGTACAAGTCTGGTTACAAAACACAGCTAGTTAGATGTCTAGGCTGTCAGGTAAGAATGTCCGTTATTCAAACATCACACTCCAACATACCAGACGTACAAAATAGAAGGAAAGGCAGAAATTTAATGCTGTTTTTTTTTTCCCTCATCTTGAATTCAGAAACTTGCAGATAGCCTCCATTCCATAAATATCTCCCAACAGGAGGCAATTAAACTCTGACTGACCTTAGTTTTTTTTTATTCATCCATGGGAACCACTGGCTGGGCCAGCATTTATTGTTCACCCCTGAGGGCACTTAAGAGTCAATTGTCATTATTATTATTATTATTAATTGCTGTGGATCTGGAGTCACATGTAGGCCAGACCAGGTAAGGATGACAGATTTCCTTCCATTAGTGAACCAGATGGGTTTTTACAACAATCAGCAATGGGTCCAGATTTTTATTGAATTCAAATTTCACCATCTGCCATGGTGGGATTCGAACCCAGCCCCCCAGAGCATGACTCTGGGCCTCTGCATTACTAGTCCAGCAACTCTACCACTACACTACTGCCTCTTCACAGCAGTGAGGTTTTTTTCACCTTAATTCCCATACCAGCCTCCCCGAACAGGCGCCCAAATGTGGCGACTAGGGGCTTTTCACAGTAACTTCACTGAAGCCTACTCGTGACAATAAACAATTATTATTATTAGTAAAAGCAGGCAGGCTCATGCACAACTTTGAGGCGCGCTCTGACCAGCAGGCCTCCGATCTACCTCTGAATGTGTGCTTCAAGGCAGTAAGATTGCTCCTCGCTGCTTACGGGTACTCCTTCGCACCCTTATAGCTTTAAATGTGACATTGCAGTGGAGATCTTTCCATGCACAATCCCATGGCTCATTGGTCATCTTCTGTATTGGAAAGTTGTGGGTTCAAGACCAACTCCTGAGAATTCAGCACATAATTAAGGCCAACATTACCGAGGCAGTGCTCCACTGTTGGGGATCTTGGGCGTTCCTTGGCCATTCCACTGCCAGGGGGGTCTTCGGCAGAGGCTGGGGGGGACTGGTGTGGGGTAGCGAGGGGGTCTTACAGGGGGGCAGTTTTTGGCAGGCCAGGTTCACGCGGGCAGCTGCCGTGCGCAGGCGCGGCCATGGATCCGGCCATTCTGCGGCCGTATCCGCATGTAAAGCCGAGGACTTTATGCTGCGCGGTTACTAGCCCCCTACCGGGCAGAGGATTGGTGCGGGGACGGTGCCGACTTTCTGGTTGTTAGACCAGACGGATCCTGCGGACATAGCCTCAGGATCGGAGAATCCAGACCCTTGTCTTTTAGATCCATAAAGATGAATGACATTATTTGCAAAGGATTTGTGGGGTGACAATGTTCTCCCTGCTAAACTTTAACCCTCAATGATCATCACTCTGATCATTGGAGAGCGGGCATACATCCCAGGATGGGTGTTGGACCCTGTGGAAGGCCCAAAGTGCTGATATCTATCGGAATTTCCCAGGAGGTTTGAACTTCCGATGGGCAGCGACCCTGATCCCAGTGAATCTCTGTCCAAGTTTCCGAATTTGAATTAGAGTCGGAGACTTCAGCCAGTTTCCCATTTACTTACCTGGATAGTTCCCCAGGGAATGTTACACGGAAAATTCTTAATTTAACGCCTGTGTAACAACAGAACTGACCCCCAGCCCCAATCACTCACACTGACCTCAAATCACTCAGACTTATCCCAAATCAGCAATTGCCCCCTTGACCTACTCAACCATCCTCTCCGACCCTGCGACCAACTGCCCCTCCAAGCAGACCTGACTAGCCCCTAACCTGACTATCCCTCCCAACCCAACGTGACCACCCTGAACTACCTCTCCCACCTGCCGTGCTGCCCGCTTACCTCGCCCACCTACCCATACTGTGACCCTACCTATTCACCCATTTACTAATATTCAGACTGGTCATTTAAACAGACCATAGAGCAGCTAATGCCATAAAGAGGGGGAGTGGCTATTGTGCTGGCTTCTTTGTGGGTCTCTGGGTGGATTCCTGTGCTGAGTGGGTTCTTCAGGCTGCTGCATCGGACGTCCGGTGATTTAAAACTGTCAACAGGTAAGTGCACAGTTTTGTGACTGTTGCGTGTCGGACACAACGGTTCTGAAACCGATGGGAAGATTTGGACCAATATCTGGTCATCGTCACATTGCTGTTTGTGGGAGCTTGCTGTACACAACATGGCAGCTGTGTTTCCTACATTACAGCAGCGATACATCACTGGATGTAACACACTTTGGGACGCCCTTAGATCACGCAGGGTGCTATACAAATGCAGGTTCTCATCTTTTAATTGCAGGAAACACTGAGACAACAACTGGATGAAACACTGGCACTTGCTTCGAGACTTGCATTCACTGCGTATCCTGCGGCTCTTTTGTATTTTACTCAGCAAAGGCCGGTCTGCAAAAGTGTAAATTTCGCAAGTTTCATCCAACTGGAACTGATTGAAACTGCCTTTTCAAAGTTGCTGATCTCTACTTGCTGCAGGCTGTGACTGACACACACTGGCTGCTTCAGGGAACTGCAGCTTCATACTTTTTTACAAACATGTCTCACAAAGTTGCACAGAGCAAACATGAAAAAATGGGAATCTTTATTTGCAACTCGGTTGAAAGCGATTTTGCACGAAGCACACAGCCCTGTACCCAATACAGTCAATCAACCTTCTCAGGCAGATACTAAATTCACTTTATTTGCATCTTCACGTATGCATTGAGGCCATTACTATTGTATATTTTAATGTCACAGTTATGCTGAGAAAATATTAGTTTCTCTCTGTGTGTAATCGGTTTTATGTCAAATGCTTTAAAACGTCTGCTCCATGCATCATCTAGAGCTTCCAGCTCTTTCTACAGCTTGAAAAATGCAGCAGGTCTGGCAGCATCTGTAGAGAGAAAAACAGAGTTGACGTTTCTAAGTTATCAAAGAGTTTGAATTAAGTGGAGCACATTTTTTGAGCTGTTCCTACATTGGTACCGAATGGCCCTTGGTGTCCTAGAATTTTACACCACACCTCCCCCGCCACTCATTTCTCCTGCCCTACTCCAGAAGTGGGCTGGCATGAGGTGAGGGCATAAAACCAGGTGGAACATTAGAGAGCCTGGAATTTTACCAGCAGTTGGTGAGTTGTCGGGTGGCCTGGCCGCACTTTGACCATTTGAAGCCTTTAAGTGACCAATTAATGGCCATGTAAGCACCCTTACCCACCACCAACTTTACCATTGGTTGGGTTCTCGTGCCTTGTGCCAAGGCCACCAGTCACAACCACAGGCATCTAATTACTTAACGCCCACTCAAATCCAGTTGTGACTTCCCAAACGGTGAGCCACTGCCTCCATGTTAAATCCCAGCTCTCGAGTCAGGAATAAATTGATGTACGATCAATTGCACGAAAGACTCAGATTGGTACAACTGTGGCTTTATTACAGTCAGATGTGTGGCCTCCTGCTACAGCTGGTGAAATAGCTGATCAGGAGGAGGTCACGCATATTTATATGGCTCCTTGTGGGCGGAGCTAGCCGGCAGGGGCTACCGGCGAACCTGTAGCGCAGGTCCTACCTTACATCCCCTAATACATGTGCACACAGTGGATCACCACATTCACCCCCTGTTAAAAATGAGTCCGGCGGGGGTGGCGTGGAACTATATACAGATTTACAAATAATTTACAGAGGGGAGGGGGAGAAAATATGTCCATCTTGTAGTCTGGTGCCCATCAGAGGTTACGTCTGTCTGGTGGTTTGGCGGTTCGCTGGGAGCGAAGTGTGGTAGGGAAGTGTGTGGGAGTGGAACCTGAGGGAGCCAGGTCCCTGAGGGAGACAGTATCCTGGCGGCCGTTGGGGAACTCCACGTAGGCATACTGGGGGTTGGCGTGGAGCAAGTGTACCCTGTCCACCAAGGGGTCCGCCTTGTGGAGTCAGACGTGCCTATGCAGTAGGACCGGTCCTGGAGCTGCGAGCCAAGTCGGGAGTGACATCCTAGGTCTGTGGACTTCCTAGGGAAGGTAAAAACACGTTCATGTGGTGTGTTATTCGTGGCAGTGCACAGTAGAGACCGTATGGAATGCAGTGCATCCAGGAGGACCTGCTGCCAGCGAGCAGCTGGGAGGTTTCTGGACCGTAGGGCCAGCTGGACGGCCCTCCAAACCATCCCGTTCTCCCTCTCTACCTGCCCGTTTCCCCGGGGATTATAGCTGGTTGTCCTGCTGGAGGTGATACCCCAGCTGAGCAGGAACTGACACAGCTCATCGCTCATGAATGAGGATCCCCTGTCGCTGTGGATGTAGTCGGGGAAACCGAACAGAGCGAAGATGGATTTGAGGGCCTTGATGACGGTGGCAGACGTCATATCCGGGCATGGGATGGCGAAGGAGAATCTGGAGAATTCATCGACCACACTGAGGATATATGTGTTGCGGTTGGTGGAGGGGAGGGGCCCTTTGAAATCCACGCTGAGGCATTCAAAGGGGCGGGACGCTTTCACCAGGCGCGCGCGGTCTGGCTGGTAGAAGTGCGGCTTGCACTCCGCACAGACCTGGCAGTCTCTGGTGACTGTCCATACTTCCTCGACGGAGTAGGGCAGATTGCGGGCTTTGACGAGGTGGTACAATCGAGTGACCCCCAGGTGACAAAGGCTGTCGTGCTGGTCTACATGTGCGCTGGCACATGTACCTCAAGAGAGGGCGTCTGGGGGCTCGTTGAGCTTGCCGGGGCAATACAAAATCTCGTAATTGTAGGTGGAGAGCTCGATTCTCCACCGCAAGATTTTAACCATATAGCAATTGGTGAGTGAATGGATATGTACATGTAAGGTGTCTAGCTTGCAGAAACATAACAGCATATATACAAAGGAACTATTTATAAGTCCAGTCGTTGGGGGTGTCGTCGGATTCTTGTGGACCGCCTGAGAGGTGGAGGCAGGGATGATGGTGTCTTCACAGGTTGGCATGCAGCCAGATGGGTGGCCTCGTGGAGCGAGGTGTCCGGATAAGGCAGAACGACATCTGGGAAAGTGAGAACTGGTGGTGGGACGGCACGTTTGTGTAGTGCCCTTCTATTGCGCCTTACAATAGATCCATCAGCCATGCAAACCACAAACAACCTGGAAGCAGCCTGTCAAACAACTGGAGCTGGAGCTGACCAGCCTCCACCAGGCAACCTGATGCGAACAGCGTCCTTCAGAGAGAGCGCGGGCAGATCCTTAGTATGAGCATCATATATCAGCGTTTGCCGGGTTCTGATCTGCTGCACCTTTGCAGCACTGGAAGGTGATCCAGGTCAGGTACATGAATGGCTGGAACAGTCGTCCACAGGTTACGATTCATTAGGAGCTATGTCAGAGACATACCATTGGATAGAGGGGTTGCCCTGTACTCCAGAAGAGCAAGATTAAAGTCCGAAGCTGAGTCCGCAGCCTTACAGAGCATCTGCTTCACGCGTGGACCCCTTTTTCAACCTTCCCATTAGATTGTGGGTAATGTGGGCTCGAGGTGATGTGCTGGAAGTGGTATTGCTTTGCGAAGTTGGACCATTCTTGATTTTAGAAACAGGGACCGTTGTCGCTCATAACGGTGAACGGGATTCCATGCCTGGCAAAAGCCTCCTTGCAGGCCTTTATGACAGTCCTGGATGTTAGGTCAGATAGTTTCACTACCTCGGGGTAACTGGAGAAGTAATCAATTATCAGGATGTAGTCACGCCCGTTGGCATGAAAAAGGTCAACTCCGACCTTAGACCACGGAGAGGTCACGTGCTGTTGGACCATTTCTTTGGGCTGAGGAGGCTGGAAGTGCTGGCAGGTCGTGCAATTGGGGACCATGTTTGATATATCCTCATTGATGCCAGGCCAATAGACAGCCTGCCGACCCCTGAGCCTGCACTTCTCAATACCAAGGTCTCCCTCATGTATCTGCGTGAGCACCAAGCTCTGGAGGCTGACAGTGACAATGCGATCCAATTTCAGGAGGATCCCCTCGACAACAGTTAGGTCATCCTTTACATTATAGTATTGGGGGCATTGCCCTTTCTGCCAGCCATTCATGAGGTGATGTATGACCCACTGCAGAAGAGGGTCCTTGGCGTTCTCTTCTCGAATGATGACGAGTCATTCGTCGGATGTCGGGGGGTGCTGGCACACAGTTTCACCTGCGCCTCAATGTCGTGTATGAAGTCTACCTGCTCACATGGCGAGGTGATGGCACGCGACAGGGCATCCTCGATGATTAGCTCCTTTCCAGGTGTGAAAACCAGTTCAAAATCATGCCTGCGGAGTCGAAGGAGAATGTGCTGGAGCCTGGGTGTCATGTCACTTAAGTCCTTGTGTATAATGTACACGATGGGTCTGAGGTCTGTCTCTACTGTAAAGGTCCGGAGACCGTAGACATAATCGTGGATTTTCACGATGCCAGTGAGAAGGCCCAGGCATTCTTTCCCTATTTGAGCATATTGTTGCTCAGTGGGGGTCATGGCCCTTGACGCGTAGGCCACTGGAGCCCAGGATGCGCTGTCGTCCTTCTGGAGGAGCAACGCCCCAATGCCGTCCTGGCTGGCGTCTGTGGAGATTTTAATCTCGCTCGCTGGGTCAAAAAAATCTAAAACAGGAGTGGTGGTGAGCTCCGCTTTCAACTCAATCCACTCTGTGTGATGTGCAGGTATCCACTGGAAAGTGGTGAACTTCTTCACCAGGTGTCTGAGGGCAGTGGTGTGTGACACAAGGTTGGGAATGAACTTCCCCAAAAAAGTTACCATCCCCAGGAAGCAGCAGACCGCCTTCTTGTCCTCTGGGGTCTTCTTTGTGTTGATGGCCTTGACTTTTTCTGAGTCTGGTTGCACGCCCTGCTGGGAGATCCGATCACCCAGAAACTTAATTGACGACATGCCGAAGGAGCATTTGGTTTTATTTAATTTTAAGCCGTTGGCATGTATGTGCCTGAAGACTTGTTGCAGACGAGAAATATGTTCCTCCGGGGTCGTGGACCAGATTTTGACGTTGTCAACATAAACCCATACACCGTCAATACCCTCTAGCATTTGCTCCATCATTCAATTAAAAATTTTGGAGGCCGAAACAATACCAAACGGCATGCGGTTGTAGCAATATCTTCCGAAGGGTGTATCAAACGTGCAGAGCTTCCTGCTGGACTCGTCCAGCTGTCTCTGCCAGAAGCCACGCGATGCACTCAGCTTTGTAAAGAATTTGGCATGCGCCATCTCACTGGTTAGTTGCTCCCGCTTCGGGATCAGATAGTGTTCCCTCATAATGTTGCGATCGATACAAATGCGCAGTTCTCCAGAGGGCTTCTTGACACAGACCATCGAGCTGACCCAGTCAGTTGGTTCGAGCTGATCCAGTCAGGCATCAGGCCTGAGCAGAATTTTATCGCGGTAGGGCAGCATACCCATCCCACTGAACACATCCGGATATTGCAATAGTCGCTCCTCAATGTCGGCCTAAAGAGTGCTGTTGGCAGAGGACATGGCATGTACACGCTGGACGAGATGGAGTAGCTTGCATGCATGGGCAGCTAGCAGAGAAGCCTTGCCGGGCTTGACGATCTCAAACCGCAAAGTGGCCTTGACGACCTTGTTGGATACCTGCAGGTGGCAGGACCCTAACACAGTGATGGCATTGCCATTGTAATCGAGCAACTGGCAGGCCGGCGGAAGAATTGTTGGCTGCCTTTGGATATGAGCAAGATCTGCTTGGGATATTAGATTGGCCGAAGCATCGGTGTCCAGCTTGAACTGGATGCTACAATCGTTGACTTGTACTGTGGCACGCCATTCGTCCACATAATCCACATCGAGGATGGGTGTGTGTGCTGCTGAATGCGAGGAGGCCTTGTCACGCATGGTAATGATGCCCACTCGATATGGGGACTCCGGGCAGTCGGTCATCGGGATCCGTGACGGGATCAGGTTCCAAATCCAGCGGCCCTTGCTGCACACTTCGAACACGTCTGCGGTGGAACTGGTACCACTGGCCCCTGTCGGAGGTACAGACCTGCACAAAGCCACATAATGGCCAAGCTTCTTGCAGTTGAGACATCGCCTGCCTCTTGCAGGGCATTGCCGCTTTAAATGGGCGGTGCTGCAGTTGGGGCACGTCATCACGTTGACGTCGTGATGCTTGGCGAGTCGTCACACATGCGCAGTGCGGTCAGCCGCCGCTCACACCTGCGCAGTGTAGTCTTCAGCCGTTTTGTTCTCCCGGCCGTGGTGCGCATGCGTGGGACCCCTGGAAAAGTGCGAGAAATGGCCGCCTTCATCGATGTTCAGGCACCGCATTTGGGCGATGGCCTGTACGCTCTCGGCCTCGTGGGTGGCAAGTTGGTCCTGCTCTGCCAACTTCAGGCAGGAATAGCGACTTTTCGCCTGTTCATGGACTTTGCACGTCTCGATGGCCACTGGCAGTGTCATGTTTTTTATTTTTCGGAGTTGCTCCCACAGGGCGTCGGAGTGGATGCCAAACACAATCTGATCCCTGATGAGGGAGTCAGCGGTGTCTCCATAGTTTCAGGACTGCGCTAGAATGCGAAGATGAGTAAGAAAAGACTGGAAAGGCTCCGCCTTACCCTGAAGGCGCTGCTGGAAGACATAACGCTCAAAGCTTTCATTCGTCTCGACTTCACAGTGACTGTTGAATTTGGCTAAGACGGTCTGGAACTTGGCCTTGTCCTCACCGTTGGCAAAAGTGAGCGAATTGAAGATTTGGATGGCCTGATCCCCCGCAGTCAACAGCAGCAGCGCGATTTTTCGGGCATCGGACGCACTTTCGAGGCCTGAGGCCTCAATGTATAGACTGAATTTCTGCTTGAAGACCCGCCAGTTGGCGCCAAGGTTCCCGGAGATCTGGAGCTGCGGAGGTGCCTGGATCTTTTCCATGCCACTGGAAGGCAGTTGCTGGTCGTCAGTGAATTTTCGAAGGTAAATTACTTAGAAGCAGTAGCCACTTCTGGTATCATGTTGTGATGTTCACCCTGGCGTAACACGGACTGCACATGATGCAGTTAAATGATCAAGCATACACCAAACGTAAGCGTTGGTTCAATATAATTTATTGAACTTCAGTAACTAAATACACAGCTGCCTGTGGGTTGACTCTCTGCTACTCTAAGTAAACTAACATTAACTATCTAGACCAGGCTAGCTCTGATCCATGGGCAGAATGTGTTGAATGATTTGTACACCCTGACTGTCACTACAGTTGTCACCAGTGGAAAGAGGCAGAGTGCTGATGTCTCGTGTGTTTTATAATTGGAAACCCCTCTCTGCTGTTCTGTCTGGTGATTGGTCGTGTTCTGTTCTGTATGTTGATTGACTAACCTGGGTGTCTGTCACTGCCTGCTTTTACCTCATGATGTGCATGGGTGTATATTATGATAGTGGTGAGCTGCATTTTTCAACTGTTGCAGTCACTGAGATGTAGGTACATCAAGAGTGCTATTAGGGAGTGAGTTTTCAGATTTTAACACGCCAGCAATGAAGGAACATTGATCTATTTCCAAGGCAGGATGATGAGTGATTGGAGGGAAGTCTCCAGGTGGTGATTTTCCCATGTGTCTTCTACTCTTGTCCTTGCAGTTGTTATTGGTCATAGGTTTGGACGGTGCTGTCTAATGATCCATGGGGAATTCCTGCAGTCAATCATGGAGATGGTACACATTGCTGCTATTGTGCATCAGTGGTGGACGGAGTGAATGTTGAAGATGGTGAATGGGTGGCCAATGAAGCGAACTGCTTTGTCCTGGATGATGTCAAGTTTTTTGAGTGTTGTTGGAGATGCACTCATCCAGACAAGTGGGGAATATTCCATCGCACTCCTGACTTGTGGTTTGTAGATGATGGACAGGCTTTGGGGAGCCAGGAGGTGAGTTGCCCATTACAGGATTCCTAGCCTCTGACCTGCTCTTATAGCCACAGTTTTTATATGGCTGTGTCCAGTTCAGTTTCTGCTCAATGGTAACCCGCAGGATGCTGATAGTAGGGTACTTGACAATGGTGATGTAATTGCATGCCAAGGACCAATGGTTAGATTCTCATTTGTTGTAGATGGTCATTGTCTGGTATTTGTTTGGAAAAAGTGTTACTTGCCAATTGCCAGCTCAAGCCAGGATATTGTCCAGGTCCTGCTGCATTTGGACATGCATTGCTTCAGTATCTGAGGAGGCGCGAATGGTGCTGAACAGTGTGCAACGACCAGCGAACATCACCACTTCTGACCTTATGATGGAATAGAGGCCATTGATGGAGCAGCTGAAGAGGATGGGCCGAGGACAGTATCCTGAGGAACTCTTGCATTGATGTCCTGAAGCTGAGATGATTGATCACCAACATCCACAACCATCTTCCTTTGGTTAAACATGACTCCAACCAACAAAGAGTTTTCCCCGATTCCCACTGACTCCAGTTTACTGGGGCTCCTAAATGCCACACTGAGTCAAAAGTTGCCTTAATATCAAGAGCAGTCACTCTCTCCTCACCTCTGGAGTTCAACTATTTTGTCCATGTTTAAATCAAGACTGTAATATGGTCAGGAGCTGAGTGATCCAGGCAGACCCCAAACTGAGCGTCAGTGGGCAAGTTATTGCTAAATGAGGCTGTTTGATAGGGCCAAGTTTTCCCCTTTTAGTGTCGCCCCGCCCTGCGATGAACAGCTCCTGAAATATCATCATGAACAGCCTCCACCGCACCTCAAAGTCCTCTCCCAATCCCCTCAAGGCAAACTTAGGGCGTGATTCTCCGCACCCGGGAGAAATCGTGAGGCTGGCATCAAAAACGGGCGGGTTTGACGCCAGCCTCCGCCCCCCTGACCGGGAACCGATTCTGGTCCCCGGTCGGGGCTAGCACCCGCGGCCGTGAACTCCGGCATCGCGGGCTTAACGAATTTCGTTAAGCCCGCTAGCCAGAGTTTGCGACGGCTGACGCGTCACATGACATCAGCCGCGCATGCGCGGATTGGAAGACTCCAACCCGCGCATGCGCGGATGACGTCATCACGCATTTGCGTGAAACCCGCGCATGCGCGGGCCGGTATGCCCCTCATCCGCCCCGCGAATGGATACAGCGGGGCGGCGGAAGGATAAAGAGTGCGCGGGGTAGGTACCCGCTGCCCGCGATCGGTGCCCACCGATCGCGGGCCCATGGCACCCTTGGCACGGCCGTGGTACTGCCGTGCCAATCGGTGCCATGGTTCCCCAGATCGGGACTTTACGGCCGTTTTTACGAACGGTCAGACCAGGTGTGTTTGACGTTCATAAAAACGGTCGTAAAGGGCTTGGAATTCGGCCCATCGGCCAGCTGAGAATCGCTGCTCGCCATAAAAAAACGGTGGGCAGCAATTCGTGTCGGGAGGCGGGCGTGGGGGGGGGGGAGAATAGCGGGAGGGCGTCAGACCAGCGTGGCCGTAAAAATTTACGCCGCCCGCTATTCTCCGCACCGTCGTGAGTGCGGAGAATTGCGCCCTTAATCTTTTCTAACCGGACAAGCTCATATAGGTTCCCCCACCCAGGCCGCAACCCCCGGAAGTGTATCAGACTTCCACTACAAAGAATCTGTCGTCAGGGTGGCTCGGTGGTGGCGCAGTGGTCAGCACTGCTGCCTCACGGTGCCGAGGACCCAGGTTCGATCCCAACCCCGGGTCACTGTCCGTGTGGAGTTTGCACATTCTCCCCATGTCTGCGTGGGTTTCACCCCCACAATCCAAAGATGCGCAGGGTAGGTGGACTAGCCACGCTAAATTGCCCCTTAATTGGAAAAAAAGAATTGGGCACTTTAAATTTATAAAAAAGAATCCTTCGCTGGACAATCAGAGAGGCGAAGTCACAATATCGGCCCCCTTCCGCTCCAGCAGCTCTGAATCTCCAAAACCTGCCACCATGTGTAATGTGTTGGGCAGGCTGGGTCTATGTGGACTGCGTTTGATGCAGTGTAGAGAGAGACAGGCTTCCAACACTTGATGAGATGCAACACGATTTTATTTAACATCTAGCTATAATACATGTTCAACTGTGGGTTGACACTATGCTGACTTGAATGGAGACCTGAGGCTAACCTGACCAGACTAACTGACTACCACAGGGTGTTTGCACTGGCTAATGCTCATGAGCTCTGACTGTCTCAGAGGCTGGATCCCGAGAGAGCGGGAAAACTGGTGCCCTCTGGCTTCATAGTGGTCGTGTCCTGTCTAGTGATTAGCTGCTCTGTTCTGTGTGCTTACTGGTCATCCTGTGTGTCAATCACTGCCTGTCTGCACTCCATTATATACATGGATGTATATTATGACAATGGGGTCCAGCTCCACCTCGGCCCCCACTATCCTCGATAAGTTCCCATCACACGGCCTCCCAGAAACTCTCCAACCCCAAAACATATAACCATTATTTGCCGGCCCCCGCCCACACTTCTCACATCCACCCCTTATCCCTGGGAAGGACCCACTCACCCAAGCCTGAGTCATGTGTACCACTTTAAACTGAATCAAGTTTAACACAGGAGAACATTGAGTTCACTCACCGCATCGCCTCACACCAGAGCCGCCATCCTAGCCCCCTCCCCAACTCCCCCTCCCACTTCCTCTTAATCCTGTCCACCAGCACCTTAACCTGCTCTCCCAATCACCCATATATGTCCCTGATCCTGCCCTCCCCCACCTCATCTGGGAACAGCATCTTCCCCAGTACGTATACTCCGGTAGTGAGGGCATTGTCGGTAGCTTCTTACTCACTAAGTCCTGCACCTGCCAGTATCTAAACTCACTCCCCGCTGGTAACTCAAACCTCTCCCACAGCAAATTTCCCCTCCGAGAACATATCCCTGACCCACTTCAACCCCTCCTCCTTCCACTGCCTGTACATCCCATCCATCCCCCCGGCTTAAACCTGTGGTTCCCATTCAGTGGTGTCAGCATTGACATGTGGCCCAATTTAAAGTGCCTCCTCAACTGATTCCAGACTTTAACAGTCGACTCCACTACCAGACTCCCCATATACTTCCTCGGAGCCAGGGACAACGGGGCCATCACCAGAGCTGTCAAACTCAAACTCCTACAAGACTCCCCCTCCAACCTGATCCACTCCGCTCCCTCCCCCACTCCCAACCAACACCTCACCTTCTCCACATTCGCTGCCCAATAGCAGTGCAACAGGTTCAGGAGCACCAAAGCCACCCCCCCCCCCCCCTCAACCTCTCCACTAACCCTGTCAGGTTCCACCTATGCATTGTGGCCCACTCATGCGTTACCTGAATCCCCAGATACATAAACCGCTCCCTTGGATTGGATTGGATTTGTTTATTGTCACGTGTACCGAGGTACAGTGAAAAGTATTTTTCTGCGAGCAGCTCAACAGATCATTAAGTACATGGGAAAACAAGGGAATAAAAGAAAATACATAATAGGGCAACACAAGGTGTACAATGTAACTACATAAGCACTGGCATCGGATGAAGCATACAGGGTGTAGTGTTAATGAGGTCAGTCCATAAGAGGGTCATTTAGGAGTCTGGTGACAGTGGGGAAGAAGCTGTTTTTGAGTCTGTTCGTGCGTGTTCTCAGACTTCTGAATCTCCTGCCCGATGGAAGAAGTTGGAAGAGTGAGTAAGCCGGGTGGGAGGGATCTTTGATTATGCTGCCCGCTTTCCCCAGGCAGCGGGAGGTGTAAATGGAGTCAATGGATGGGAGGAAGGTTTGTGTGATGGACTGGGCGGTATTCACGACTCTCTGAAGTTCCTTGCGGTCCTGGGCCGAGCAGTTGCCATACCAGGCTGTGATGCAGCCCGATAGGATGCTTTCTATGGTGCATCTGTAAAAGTTGGTCAGGGTTAATGTGGACATGCCGAATTTCCTTTGTTTCCCGAGGAAGTATAGGCGCTGTTGTGCTTTCTTGGTGGTAGCGTCGACGTGGGTGGACCAGGACAGATTTCTGGAGATGTGCACCCCAAGGAATTTGAAACTGCTAACTATCTCCACCTCGGCCCCGTTGATGCTGACAGGGGTGTGTACAGTACTTTGCTTCCTGAAGTCAATGACCAGCTCTTTAGTTTTGCTGGCATTGAGGGAGAGATTGTTGTCGCTACACCATTCCACTGGGTTCTCTATCTCCCTCCTGTATTCTGACTCGTCGTTATTCGAGATCCGGCCCACTATGGTCATATCGTCAGCAAACTTGTAGATGGAGTTGGAACCAAGTTTTGCCACGCAGTCGTGTGTGTACAGGGAGTAGAGTAGGGGGCTAAGTACGCCGCCTTGCGGGGCACTGGTTTTGAGGACTATTGTGGAGGAGGTGTTGTTGTTCATTCTTACTGATTGTGTTCTGTTGGTCAGAAAATCGAGGATCCAGTTGCAGGGTGGAGAGCCAAGTCCTAGGTTTTGGAGCTTTGATATGAGCTTGGCTGGGGTTATGGTGTTGAAGGCGGAGCTGTAGTCAATAAATAGGAGTCTGCTGTAGCAGTCCTCGTTTTCGAGATGCTCTAGGGATGAGTGTAGGGCCAGGGAAATGGCGTCCGATGTGGACCGGTTGCAACGGTACGCGAATCAAGGTGTTCTGGGAGTATGGAAGTGATGCGCTTCATGATCAGCCTCTCGAAGCACTTTATTACGACTGAAGTCAGGACGGTAGTCATTGAGGCATGTTGCCTGGTTCTTCTTTGGTACCGTTATGATGGTGGTCTTCCTGAAGCAGGTGGGGACCTCGGAGTGGAGTAGGGACAGGCTAAAGATGTCTGTGAATACCTCTGCCAGCTGGTATGCGCAGGCTCTGAGTGTACGACCAGGGATCCCGTTCGGGCCCATCGCCTTCCGAGGTTTCACTTTCAGGAAGGCCAATCTGACTTCAGAAGCTGTGATGGTGGGTATGGGTGAATTATGAGCTGCTGGGGCACTCGACAGCGGATTGTTGGTTACCTGCTCAAACCGAGCATTGAATGCATTGAGTTCATCGGGGAGGGGTGTGCTGCTGCCAGAGATACTGCTCGGCTTGGCTTTGTAGCCCGTTATGTTGTTTAGTCCTTGCCACAACCGCCGAGAGTCTGTCTGTGACTCTAGCTTAGTTTGATATTCTCTCTTGGCATCTCGGATGGCTTTGCGGAGGTCGTACCTGGATTTCTTGCCACCTTAAATGGTAGCCCCCCCGCAGACTTGATTCCCCCCCCCCCCCCCCCCCTCCCCTCCGGCGCATTCACCGGGAACACCTCACTCTTCCCTCCATTCAACCTATAGCCGGAAAATGCCCTGGATCTCTCCAACAAGTCCATAATTCTCCCCATACTTTCCAATGGGGCCGGCACAAACAACAACAGGTTGTCCGCATACAGTGATAACCAACGTTCCCTATCTCCCCCTGCCTCACAATACCTCGCCACCCAGTTGCCCGAAGGGCCATCACCAAGGGCTCTATCACCAACGCAAACAACAACAGCGACAGCAGAAACCCCTACATCATCCCTTATGCAACCCAAAATGCCCCAAATTCATTCTGTTCCTCTGAACATTAGCCATGGGGGACACATACAACAATCAAACCCATGCCACAAATTTCGGTCCAAACCCAACCCTTCCCAAAACCTCAAACAGGTACATCCACTCTACCCGGTCGAATGCCTTTTCCGTCCATGGACACAATCACCTCTAGCTCCTCCCCCTGACAGAGCCATAAGTACACTTAATAATGTAATTGCAACGTATCTAATGTAACTGGAGCGCTGCCTCACCCTCACAAAACCCCTTTGGTCCTCAGGAACCACCTCTGGGATGCACCCCTCCAACCTACACCTCCGCCAGGACTTTCACATCCTTGTTTAGCAGCAAAATGGGCCTGTCGGACCCACACTCTAGTGGGTGTGGTGAATGTAACATGATAATTCACACTATGGGCGCGATTCTCCGCTGCCCACGACGGGTCGGAGAATAGCAGGAGGGCCTTCCCAACATTTTTCCCGCCCTCCCGCTATTCCCCCCCCCCCCCGGCCGCCCCACGACACGAATCGCTGCTCGCCGTTTTTTACGGCGAACAGCGATTCTCCCCAGGCTGATGGGCCGAGTTCCCAGGCCTTTACGGGCGTTTTCACGCACGCAAACACACCTGCTCTCACCGTTCGTGAAAACGGCTGCAAAGTGCCGTCCCGGACAATCATGGCACCGATTGGCACGGCCGCACCACGGCCGTGCCAAGGGTGGTATGGGCCTGGGATCGGTGGGCACCGATCGCGGGCAGCGGGTCCGATACCCGCGCATTATTTGTTCCTCCACTGCCCCGCAGGATCAGTCCGCGGGGCGGCTGAGGGGCATGACGGCCCGCGCGGGTTTGACGCATCTGCGTGATGACGTCATCCGTGCATGCCAACCCGCGCATGCGCGGCTGACGTCATCATGCGCATCAGCCGCCGTGACGCTTGGCGCGCGGGCTTAGCGACCGTCGCTAAGCCCGCGATGCCGTGCTTCACGAGGCCGCGCTGCTAGCCCCGCCCGGGGGGGAGAATCGGGTCCCGGGAGGGGGCGCGGAGGCTGCCGTGAAACACGGCCAGTTTCACGGCAGCCTTTACGACTCGCCGCATTTGCGGAGAATCGCGCCCCAGATCTTTGTAAGCGCAGTAGCGTTATCCGACCACTAGGGGGAGTAGCTCTGGGAATGCTCAGGAGCTTGTACAGGGCTCCACCTTTGGCTCCGCCCACGACTCCTCCCCCTAGTGCTGCTAAATAAATACCCTTGTCCAGAGTCAGCCTGCAGTTCACTGTGAGTTCATCAACGGGTAACAGGCTGGCTCTGTAGTAAGCCTATTAATGCCTATATTCATATCGGAAACACGTGCCTGGTGAATTGATGGTTCCATCAGTGGGTCCTTCCCCTTTTTCAGGATCAACGAGATCAACGCCTGCGCTAATGTAGCCGACAACTCCCCCTTTTCCACCGCCTCACTAACAGGTGAGGGGGCAACGTCATCGCAAACTGCTTGTGAAACTCCACTGGAAAGCCATCCGGCCCCAGGGCCTTCCCCAACTGCATCCTACTGCACTCCATCTGATGTAACCCCAATGGCTCCTCCAATGCCTGCCTCTTCCTATCCTCCAACTCTGGGAACATCAACTCATACAGAAACCACCCTGTATTCTCCGTCTCCCCCACCAGCTCAGCCCTATACAACCCCTCGTACAAGCCCAAAACACCTCCGGCTCCGACACCGTCTCACCTTCTCCACCCTCACCTGCAATATTTCCCTGGACACCACCTGACGCCGCAACTGGTGGACCAACATACAACTCGCCTGAGACGGTGAGACGGTGTCGGAGCCGGGGGTGTTTCGGGCTTTCTACGAGGGGTTGTATAGGGCTGAGCTGGTGGGGGAGACGGAGGATACAGGGTGGTTTCTGTATGAGTTGATGTTCCCAGAGTTGTTACAACAATCATGGGGGACCTCAATCTGCAGATGAACTGGGAAAATCAGGATGGTAGAGGATCCCAAGAAAAGAAATTTGTGGAATGTCTACAAAATGTTTTTTTTGGAGCAGCTTGTGGTAGAGCCCACTAGGGAACCAAGCTCTTCTGGATTTGGTGATGTGTAATGAGGCAGACCTGATTAGGGAACTTAAGGTGAAGGAACCCTTAGGGAGCAATGACCACAATATGATAAAATTTACTCTGCAGTTTGAGAGGGAGAAGCTGCAATCAGGTGTAATGGTTTTATGATTGAATAAATGACATGAAGGAGGAGCTGGCCAGATTTGATTGAAAGTGGAGCCTAGCAGGGAAGACAGTAGGACAGCAATGGCTGTTTTTCGGGGGTTATTTGGGAGGCGCAACAGAAATTCATCCCAAGGAGGAGGAAACATGCTAAGGGGAGGACGAGGCATCCATGGCTGACGAGGGAAGTCAAGGACAGCATAAAAGCAAAAGAAAAAGCATACAAAATGGCGAGGATTAGTGGGAAACCAGAGGATTGGGAAGCCTTTAAAAGTGAGCAGAGAACAACTAAAAAAGCAATAAGGAGGGAGAAGATGAAATATGAGTAAGCTAGCTAGAGTAGCTAAAATAAGATAGCAAGAGTTTTTTTCAATGTATAAAAGATAAGAGAGAGGCAAGAATAGACATTGGACCACTGGAAATTAGGCTGGAGAAGTAGTAATAGGATACAAAGAAATGGCAGAGGAACTGAATAGTTACTCTGCATCAGTCTTCATAGTGGAAGACACCACTTCAGGAGAATCAGGAAGCAGAGCTGAGTGTATTGGCCATACTAAGGAGAAAGTTTTGGGGAAACTGAAGGGTCTGAAGGTGGATAAATCACCTGGACCGGATGGACTACATCCCAGGATTCTAAAAGAGATAGCTGAGAAGATTGTGGAGGCATTGGTGGTGATCTTTCAGAAATCACTGGAGGCAGGAAGGCTCCCAGAGGACTGGAAAATGGCTAATGTAACACCCCTGTTTAAGAAGACGGGAAATTATAGGCCAGTTAGTTTGGTCATTGGTAAAATTTTAGAGTCCATTATTAAAGATGAAATTGGGTAGTACTTGGAAGTGCATTGTAAAATAGGATTGCGTCAGCACGGCTTCGTTCAAGGGAGGTCATGTCTGACAAATCTGTTAGAATTCTTTGAGGAAATAACAAGGAAGTTAGACAAAGGAGAACCAGTCAGCGTCATCTATTTAGCTTTCCAGAATGCCTTTGACAAGGTGCCCTATAAGAGGCTGTTAAATAAGGTAAGAGACCACGGTGTTAAAGGTAAGATACCGGCATGGATAGAGGATTGGCTGACTGGGAGAAGGCAGAGAGTGGGGATAAAGGGGTCTTTTTCAGGATGGCAGCCGATGACTAGTGGTGTGCCTCAGGGTTCGGTGTTGGGACCACAACTTTTCACAATATACATTAATGATCTGGAAGAAGGAACTGAAGACACTTTTGCGAAGTTTGCAGATGATACAAAGATCTGCAGAGGGACAGGTAGTATTGAGGAAGCAGGTGGCTGCAGAAGGACATGGACAGGCTAGGAGAGTGGGCAAAGAAGTGGCAGATGGAATGCAATGTGGAAAACTGTGAAGTTAAGCACTTTGGTAGGAAGAATGGAGGCATGGACTATTTTCTAAATTGGAAAATGCTTAGGAAACCAGAAGAACAAAGGGACTTAGGAGTCCTAGTTCAAGATCCTCTTAAGGTTAACGTGCAGATTCAATCAGCAGTTAGGAAGGCAAATGCAATGTTAGCATTCATGTCAAGAGGTCTAGAATACAAGAGCAGTGATGTTCTTCTGAGGCTATACAAGGCTCTGGTCAGGCCCCATTTGGGGGATTGTGAGCAGTTTTGGGCCCTATATCTAAGGAAGGATATGCTGGCCTTGGCAAGGAGGTTCACAAGAATGATCCCTGGAATGAAGAGCTTGTCATATGAGGAGTGGCTGACGACTCTGAGTCTGTACTCATTGGAGTTTAGTAGGATGAGGGGGGACCTTACTGAAACTTACAGAATACTGAGAGGCCTAGATAAAGTTGACGTGGAGAGGATGTTTCCATTTGTTGGAAAAACTAGAATCTGAGGGCACCATCTCAGATGGAAGGGACGATCCTTTAAAACTGAGATGAGGAGGAGTTTCTTCAGCCAGAGGGTGGTGAATCTGTGGAATTCTTTGCCGCAGAAGGCTGTAGCAGCCAAATCACTGAGTGTCTTTCAGACAGAGATAGATAGGTTCTTAATTAATATGGGGATGAAGCATTATGGGGAGAAGGCAGGAGAATGGGGACGAGAAACATATCAGCCATGACTGAATAGCGGGGCAGACTCGATGGGCCGTATGGCCTGATTTCTGCTCCTATGTCTTATGGTCTACATCAATAAACCCTTTGTTTCTTTAGGCTCATGTTTGGTTGCTTCCTCGAACTCAGCAAATACCCAACAGTGTTATTTCTGATTGTGATTTTGTGTTCATTTATGGAAAATTACTGATCAAAAAAGATCCCAGCAGAGGTAATCCTGTCATGTACAGTGTTTACAAAACTCATTAATGTCCAGCTCTTCAGAGTCAGTAGGATTTCCAGCCTTTTGAAATGATTACCACCAATGGTCCTCGGCCCCCTGAGCTTTTAAATAAATTATGTATGGAAAATATATCCTCAGTTAGCATTTGGAAAGCCATCACCTGTTCACTGCCAAAATCTGAACCTTCTTAACGGCACTTCAGTGCAGTTTTGTTTTCAGAACCTTCTGGAAGTCGGGTGGTCCAATTTAAATTTCCATGAGCCCTTTTGCGAAGTTCTTCTTCACACTTAGCTGTTAAATCTCACTCCCATGCGTGAGGCTGACTGTCAAATACGCACAGAAATAGGCATTCTTTGAAAAGCAAACGTCTTGTTACACGTCATCTGGAACCATTCACATAATTGAAATTTCATACTCCTCACCTGATCGTAAATTATTTTAGGAATTCTGGGAAAAGAGCATGAAACGCAAGAATTAAATCTGGTGTTTGTTTGTCCGATTGTATAAGAAGGGGGCTGGCACATATCTGTAGCTTTCCAGTGCCACAGGGAATCCCTCTGAAAACCCTTCCTGCACGATGGGCTATGTCCATTGCTATGTGGTCAAACGTATTGAACATAGAACATACAGTGCAGAAGGAGGCCATTCGGCCTATCGAGTCTGCACCGACCCACTTAAGCCCTCACTTCCATCCTATCCCTGTAAACCAGTAATCCCTCTCACCTTTTTGGTTACTAATGGCAATTTATCACGGCCAATCCACCTAACCTGCACCTTTTGGACTGTGGGAGGAAACCGGAGCACCTGGAGGAAACCCACGCAGACACGGGGAGAACGTGCAGACTCCGCACAGACAGTGACCCAGCGGGGAATCGAACCTGGGACCCTGGCGCTGTGAAGCCACAGTGCTATCCACTTGTGGTACCATGCTTCCCACGGCACAGCAAGATCTCACAAACCACAACAAAATGACTGCTTTTCTGACACTGTGGGTCGAACAAGGAATGTTACCCAGGAGACAGGGAGGTCAGCTTCTTTTTGCTGGCACCCAGAAGAAACTTGTTGATCATTCTTTCTTTTTAAGCGTACCCTCACGTCCACACCAATTTTTACTCTTTGGGGAATAGTGGGTGTGAAGTGGTGGAAGGATTTCAGAGCTGATTATCAGCCCGTTGTACCACATTGAACTTTCCTTCTGTGGCCAGATTCATTGTGGAATCGTGCTGTGCGTAGAACGACCAATGAGTTTGCCCACATAATAAGAGCCAGTGGAGTTTGAAGCAGCTCATTGTATGTGAATGCCTTGACTCATTTCTGCTAATGTGTTTGTGTCACTAGAATACAACAGAGCAGCCTCTGCTTGGTATTTATCTTTAATCACCCTGCCTACAGCGCTGAGGGCCCGAGTTCCATCCTGGCCCTGAGTCACTGTCTGTGTGGAGTTTGTTCATTCTCCCCGTGTCTGCGTGGTTTCCACCCCCACAACCCAAAGATGTCAGGTGTAGGTGGGTTGGCCACACTAAATCGCCACTTAATTGGGAAAAAATAATTGGGTACTTTAAATTTTTTTCAAGAAGTTAATCACCGTGCAGTGAATAAAGACAGCCATGATGAGCACCAATCATATTCACTTTTTGAGCCCAACTCTTGACGGTTGGGTAATGAAAGTGAGTTAGACAAGAGCACAACAAGACATTTTAAATCATTGGATATTCCCTCAATTCTCAAGCAAAATTCTCCATGACAATTTCACTCACATAAGACAAACTCATTGAAAGCCGATCTAGAACAGAATCATTTCGGTATGGGAAGGTGCATATTTTAAAGATTGGGCTTTTACCCTTCATTAAACAGGAGGTATTTCTGAATGTTTTCCAGGAAGTAATTTGACAATGCAACCCAGACAGTTTGAAAGAATTGAACCGAAAGGTGTTGGAAATACTCAGCGTGTCTGTGGAGCTAGAAGAGTTAACTTTGAATTGAATATTCAGGTGCCTGCTGTGTATCTCCAGCACTTCCTGTTTTTATTTCAGATTTCCAGCATCCAAAGTATTTTGCTTTCATTAGAGAGGATTGTTCATCCCGTTTAGCTTTCTATACGTAATAAAACATACACCAGACCAAAGCAAAGGCTCAGCTTCTGTGTGTTGTGTTCTCTGGCTCCCCGATCATGAAGACACGTTTAGAACATGAGTGTTTGATTATAACCAGTATTTATTCTTGACACGTGGGGAGGTAACCAACAAACCTATGTGTGATGATATGATCTGCATACTCGTCTGCCATTGGGCCAGAACATCGGCTTACCATTGGCCCTGGTCGGTCATGTGCCTCTCGACCGATTGGCCGAGAGGCTGAGTTAACCACGCCTCTATCAACGAGGTATAAATGCTCAGAAGCCTGACGATCGTCCCTTTCCACTGTAGACGATCGCCAGGCTGTGTTCTAGTTAACTAAAGCCTGACATTGGTAAATCACTCGCCTCGCGTGCAATCGATGGTGCATCACTATGTACAGACATTTATATCTAAGTTACATAGAACATACAGTGCAGAAGGAGGCCATTCGGCCCATCGAGTCTGCACCGACCCACTTAAGCCCTCCCTTCCACCCTATCCCCGTAACCCAATAACCCCTCCTAACCTTTTTGGTCGCTAAGGGCAATTTATCATGGTCAATCCACCTTGTAGAGCTAAAGTGAGATGCTGCCAAGTGGCCACGTCTTGTCCATCATCCGATATATATAACTGGCTCCATGTGTGTCTGGTTCCACCCACTGGCAGGAGGTCAGAACTATCACTACGTGAATTGTTCGTCAGCTCTACACATTGGTACTGTTAGAAACTGTTACATTGGTGCAACTATGTACAGTTATATACAGATATGCACATGTGCATATCACCACACTGTGCAGCCACCAAACTTAAATATCTTTGAGAGACCCGTGTTGCTTTGTCACTTTCTTCCGTCTCTCCCACCCCCTCAACTGAATACACAGACTTTTGCTGTTAGCAGAGTTATGTTTCATGAATTCAGCAGCATTCCAGTAACTGGATCCACTAGAAGATTTCAATTAAAGCCACAATGAGTTCCATAACTCCGGTTTGTATTCTTAAATAATGGACTCAGAGCAAATTCTAATCAAATTCCTCGGCAGAAAAATAATCCAGGCATGTTGCATAAAAGAAAACAAAGTCTCCCATCTCAAATGCTCAGCAAGTTTAGCCGGTGAGTAACAGCCAACCAAAAAGGGACCGATGTGTAATTGAGACACACAGACGAGGAAGCACTTGTTTTCAAGAACATAGGTAAACGGAACAGGAGTAGACCCATTCAGCTCATTGAGTCTGCTGCACCATTCAATAAGATCATGGCTGATCTTCTGCATCAACTCCACTTTTCCATCATGTTCCCACATCACCTTGATTCACTTACTTCTCAAAACTCTAGTGATATCAATCTTCAATACATTAATTAACCAGGCATTCAAAACTCAAAGGTTCGCAAATTTAATAAAGATACAGGGAGTCCACACCGAGTAAAATAATAAACAACGTTTAATTTACACGAACGATATGTACATTACCCAGTAGAACCCTGCTGGTTCCTCTCTAGTTGGTGCCTTGTTGGCCGACCTTTTATACATAGGTTAATTGAGATAGCCCGTCCCGAGCAGGGGAGCTCATACTCCTCAAGGAGCACGGATTTGCCAAGCATTCCCACCCTATAGGTTCCATCCGGGATATGACTTCAATTGTCTGAAATTCCTCCTCATTCCCTCAAAAATGGCTGACTCCCCATATATCTTAAATATATGACCCTTAGCTCTGGTCTCTCTGGCCAACGGGGTAACACCCTCTCAACATCTACCCTCTCAAGCCCTCAATAATTTTGCATGTTTCGGTGAGGTTTTGGTCCACAACCTCAAACTGAGTTTTTCTACTTGAGCCAAGGTTGTGGCAGAGATGCTGGAATTAGCTTGAATGCTGCTGGATTCAGGATCGTAAACTCAGTCCTGTTTGCTATTGAATGACTCCCTGCCTCTTCCCCCACACCTCGTTTCTGCTTATATAGCCACTATGCGCATTTCCTCCTGGTAAAGAAATAACTTGCTTCAAAATGAGTATTTGCTGCATTAATTATTCAATTATTCACCCAGCTGTGAAACCAACTGTAATGTTTATCAACGTTTAGCTATGATTGCCAGCTCCTTGACCACATCAAAGAGAGTTAATTGCTTTCTGTTGGTTTCACAGCTGAGTGCTTCAAAGCCACTCAGGTGTGAAGGGAGATGTTGAGTTCACAGAAGCAGCCACGGGGAAGCATAGGGAATAAAACGTTTATTTACAGAAGTACAAAAATACAAAAGTCACAGGTCCCAGAAGGGACTACCCTTGCCCGGCTCACACTCAGGCCAGGTTTTTATATTCTGGTTTCCTCTCTGGCTGATAAGGGGGCTCTGTCTCTCAACGGGACAGCGTCGGTGGAGTCAGAGTGCCAGGGCAGCCGGGGGCAGTCCCGGCTCGTCCAAAAGGGGTTGTACATCACGTGGCTCATACTGCGGATATGATCGAGGTGCCAATTTGATTCCCAGCCCTGCACACGAACCGGTACGACACTGGCCTGGTCTGCCGAATGATTGTGCCAGGAACCTACTTAGTGCTGTCTCCTAAGTTGCGCACATGGACTATGTTGCCCAGTACGAATTGTTTTGGTGGGGCACGCCCAACAGAGGGACGCCACAATGGCTCCTGCCCATGGCATACCTTCCCGCCGATGTTGGGCAATGCCAGGCTGAGGCGCGTTTGAAGCCGACATCTCATGAGAATTTCTGTTGCCGCCACGTTGGTGGTGGTGTGCGGTAGCAAGCGGTAGCAAAAAGGAAAGTGTGCCAAACATGTCAAGGGACCCTGGGGTCTGCATGTTCATTGCACGCCTGAACATCTGGACCTTTCTTTCGGTCAAGTCATTTGAAGTGGGGTAATATGGGGCAGTGCCTATGTGGCACACTCCATTCGTCCACATGAATTTGCCGAACTCGGCACGATTAAACGGTGTTCTATTGTTGGAGGCCAGTACGTCCAGGATGTCATATGTGCTAAGCGGGTGCCCGAACTTCTTGATTGTCACATCAAAGTAATTGATGACATTCGGTGAATGTCCAACCATTTGTAGTGCGTGTTGATGAGGAGGAGGAACATGGACCCCTGAAAAGGGCCGGCAAAATTGGCATTGAGATGCACCCATGGCTGACCCAGTCACTGCCAGGGATAAACCGTGTTGGAAGTAGAAGCTTCTGCTGCTCCTACCACACTTTGCATGTTGGGCAAGCAGCTCAATCTCCATGCCCAACCCTCGCCACCATGCATAACTGTGGGCGAGCATCTTCAGCTTAGGCATGCCATGGTGCCCATTATGGTTGTGTCAAACGGTCTACATGGATCTTCACCATGGCACCATGGAACATCTCCAGCCCGGTATTGAAGACCTCAGGATACTTTGACAACATCGTATTGAGGTCTCCCGAGCCCATTCGGAAAACCTTCTGTCAATCAATGTGCAAGCGTGGTAGCTCATTGCGGCTGAGCAAACTGGGGTCATCATCTTTCGCCGCGATCAGGGGAAACAAGCAGACAGCTTCCCGTAGACCAACTGGGAAACCGCGGCCCCTGCCATCTGGCTAACATCTCTTCGATATACATGGCCAACTGAGCAAAGATTTCCGGCAATGACAGGAGCTGCACTCCCGTCCAAAGCTTCTGAAAAGTAGGCCTACCAACCACTGAGACAGCAGCACACGTGTCCCACACCCAGTAATGGGTGGCCATTGACTCAAACCGACTTTGGGCGAGGAAACGCAGTTCAACTGCCAACAATCCTTCTTGGGTGCTTCCACAAAAAAGGTGCAGGACCACGGCAGGCAGCCAGTCCTAATGGAGAGGCGGGTGGACGGGCCTTCCTGGTTACCTGGCCAAGGGCGCGCCGTGCTTCAGGAAGGGGCGTGCACCAAGCTAAGGACTTCCCTCCCTTGTAATTGCTGTACACCCTGATCTGCGCTTTCCCGTGATAGGGTGATTTTCATGATCCATTTGAGATCCTGCTCAGGTTCAGCGATCAACTTCCACTCGGCCGCCGCGTTACGCCACCGCAGACCAATCTGTCCCGCAACATCTTGGAGAGGGCGGTGCTATATTTTCAGAACTCTGCAAGTTTCCTGACATGTGCCAAGAATTCCGTTATGGACTCCCCACAGGTCGTCTCAGCTGTATTGAAGTGGTAGCGCTGGACGATGACCGATGGCTTGGGGTTGTAATGATCTGCCACAAGCACTACCAGGTCTGTGAATGACTTTGAATTCTGGGTGGCAGGATATGTCAGGCTCTTAATCATACTAAATGGTGGGCGCCTCACAGGCCATCAAGAGGATCATGGTCTGAAGCTCATCTCCGATAATGGCACTGGCCCAAAGAAAATAGCGTATCCACTTGACATATTGTGGCCAATCTTCAATACCTGCATCAGATGCGTCCAATATCCAGAAGTGCAGCATCGCGACAGCAGGCCACCAGAGGCCCATGGAGCGGTGGCCAGGTACAGCACAATTAGAGCTGTCTGCAGCTCCACTTAATCCTCCTCACCAGTGTTGAGGTCACAGAAGCAGCCACACAGGAACTGTAGGAAACTAAAGATTTATTTGCAGAGGGACGATAATACTACATACACAGGTCCCAGATGGGTCTACCCACACCCAGCTCACACTTGGGTGGGGTTTTGCGTTCGGGTTTCCTCTCCCACTGATAAGGGGGCTCTGCCCCTCAGCAGGGCAGCTCTAACTTCTTGAGATTCGGCCCAGCCCCATGGATCTCGAGGTTACAACAGGAGCTGAATGAAACAATAGACAGCTGGGTATGTGTGGAAGCTGTCAATCACAGCCTAGTAAAAGCAATTTCACAGAGAAATAAATGAAAGGCTTGCAGATCAAAGATCTGCGGGGTTGAAACCCAGCTGGCTGGTTTTTCTCTTTCTCGGAGTTGATGGGTGATACTCCTCTGCCTGAGCCAGCAGGTGTATTGTACAGTTGCGTTTTAAAGCAGTGATTATTTTTCACTGCCTTTGACTGGACTGCTCTCTAGCTTCTAGACTGGGGTCTCTCTTATGGGGGTTTCCAGGTGGGTCTCTCATACGGAGGGCTTCCAGCTAGGGGTCTCTCTTCTCGGGGGACCCTCTAATTAGGGGGTCTCTGGTGGGGGTCCCTCTAATTATGTGGTCTCTGGTAGAAGTCTCTCTAATTAAAGGGTCTCTGGTGGGGTCTCTCGTGGCGGGGTGAGGAGGTTCTGTGGGGGTGAGGTGGGCTGGTCTTGCGTTGTGTGGGGGGGGGGGGGGGGAGGGTGGCCCTCCGATGGACTTTGAGTGCATCTCCCTTAAAGAGTTATCCCTTCTCCCACCACGAGTCCACCGCGCCAGAGCTACGTTTGTCACGACCAAGAAAATGACTAGAGTGTCATTAACTACTACAGGCTGTAGTTATGGTGAATAGCAGAGAAACGTTTAAGGGAAACTAGACAAATACCCTCTTTCACCCTCTTGTACCCTCTTGCAACCTCTTTCACCCTCTTGTACCCTCTTGTACCCTCTTGCACCCTCTTGTACCCTCTTGTACCCTCTTGTACCCTCTTGCACTCTCTTTCACCCTCTTGTACCCTCTTGCACCCTCTTTCACTCTCTTTCACCCTCTTGCACCCTCTTTCACTCGCTTTCACCCTCTTGTACCCTCTTGCACTCTCTTTCACCCTCTTGCACCCTCTTTCACCCTCTTGCACCCTCTTGCACCCTCTTTCACTCTCTTTCACCCTCTTTCACCCTCTTGCACCCTCTTGCATCCCTTGCACCCTCTTTCACTCTCTTTCACCCTCTTGCACCCTCTTGCACTCTCTTGCACTCTCTTTCACCCTCTTGCACCCTCTTTCACTCTCTTTCACCCTCTTGCATCCTCTTTCACCCTCTTGTACCCTCTTGCACGCTCTTTCATTCTCTTTCACTCTTTAAGGGAGAATGGAAGGATCTATCGATAGGGTGAACTGAAATAGGGCAGGGGGTGGGAGGGCTTATTAAAAGGATAAATCAGTTGAGCTGAACGACCTATCTATGAATTGGTCAGGGTTCCCATCCCTGATTACTGTTCAGCGACCTATTACCGGACAGGGTGTGCCAAGTTCAACCGTGATGCTTGCTGCAGTCGATCAGCCTGCTGGTGCTCTGTATCTGGCCTTGTGCATTGATGGAGCAACAGAGGAAATAGGAAAAATGAAAAGAAAATAAGCGGACAGGAATAGTTTTAATAATTGCTAACAGCCTGAATTCATGAATTGTCTGCTCTAGTTCTTTATCAGTGTTTTTTTGTCTCACTAACACATTTCCTAATAACCTTGGCAAGTCTCTAGTTTTCAGTCTACTTAAGGTTCACCCTTGAGGTCTATCAGAGTTAAATACTGCCAACTGGTGTCAAATATAATTAAAGCTGTTATCTTGAATGCGCGCCAGTGCTACATATTGGGCTGGTCTGATGATAGATGAGAATTTGTTATATATGCATGACAGACATTCCACAGCCAAGTAAGAATGTTATTATTTTAGAATTATATGGTAGTTCATCCTCGGGATCTTCATCAGCAATTACAGCACAGGCTGAAAGAAATGAAGATTAATTCACACTGGGTTCAAAGGAATGCACTGCACCTGCACTGTGTACACAGAGCCAACAGCTCACTGGTACTGTATCCATTCCAATGCTGAAAGCACTATCCGTCACGTCGACCTGGCTGAACTCCTGCAAGAATGAGTGAAAATAAATCATTGTTGTGTCCTTTCCAGGAAAGTAGAGAAAATGAAAAACAATAAAAAAAATATCCAATTTTAGAAAAGAAACTCAGCTAAGAATGTTGTAACACTGCAAAAGCTCTCCAAACACCTCTCTTTGTATTCCTGGACAAGCTGAAGGATTGGATTCTTTACCTGATCTTGCCCTCTGATCCCCAGCCTCCCACGGTTTCTATGACAACCTTTCTTGTCTCCTTTTACTTTGACATCACTACAGTATCCTAGTCAGTGCTTCACTGAAAATTCTCTCCCCACCCCCCCCTCCTCTTTATAGTTGAAATTCCACAATCCTTTGTCTCTTCCACCTCTCCCCACCCTCACAGTGTTTAGTTCCAGAGAGATCACTTTGTCACCAATCTTTACCCTTTCCCAATACCTTCAAACTATGGAAACGTTTTCCGCCACTATGCTCCCTTTTTCTTAAAATAATTTTTATTGGAATTTTTTACAGAAAATATAAAAATATAACAACAAGTAATAATATGCAACTAACTGCCCCATAACACCCACAAATCCCCCAAACCCTAACGTCACATGTATCACACTCCCCCCACCCTCCCCAACAAGAAAACTTAACCATAAATTAAAATTAAATAAATCAAATTTAAATAAAATAAACAAACATAGTCATCGTCCCCCCCCCCCCCCCCCTCCCCACCCCCACCCCCCGGGTTGCTGCTGCTACTGTCCCAGTACCCTATCGTTGAGCCAGAAAGTCGAGGAAAGGTTGCCACCGCTTAAAGAACCCTTGCACCGAACCTCTCAGGGCGAATTTGACTTTCTCTAGTTTAATAAAGCCCGCCATGTCATTGATCCAGGTCTCCACGCTTGGGGGCCTCGCGTCCTTCCATTGTAGCAAAATCCTTCGCCGGGCTACTAGGGACGCAAAGGCCAGCACACCGGCCTCTTTCGCCTCCTGCACTCCCGGCTCTACCCCAACCCCAAAGATCGCGAGTCCCCATCCTGGCTTGACCCTGGATCCCACCACCCTTGACACCGTCCTCGCCACCCCCTTCCAGAACTCCTCCAGTGCCAGGCATGCCCAGAACATATGGGCATGGTTCGCTGGACTCCCCGAGCACCTGACACACCTATCTTCACCCCCAAAGAACCTACTCATCCTCGTCCCAGTCATGTGGGCCCTATGCAGCACCTTAAATTGAATGAGGATAAGCCGCGCACACGAGGAGGAAGAATTTACCCTCTCCAGGGCATTAGCCCATGTCCCGTCTTCGATCTGTTCCCCCAGTTCCCCCTCCCACTTCGTTTTCAGCTCCTCTACTGACGCCTCTTCCACCTCCTGCATAAGCTTGTAGATATCAGATATCTTCCCCTCCCCGACCCAGACCCCCAAAACCACCCTGTCACTCACCCCCCTCGTGGGGAGCGCAGGGAATCCCTCCACCTGCCGCCTAGCAAATGCCTTTACCTGCAGATATCTAAACATGTTTCCCGGAGGGAGCCCAAATTTCTCCTCCAACTCACCCAGGCTCGCAAACCTTCCGTCGATAAACAGGTCCCTCAGCTGTCTAATGCCTGCTCTGTACCATCCCTGAAATCCCCCATCCATGTTCCCCGGGACGAACCTATGGTTCCCCCTTAACGGAGCCTCCATCGAGCCCCCCACTTCTCCCCTATGCCGCCTCCACTGCCCCCAAATCTTGAGGGTAGCCGCCACCACCGGACTCGTGGTATACCTCGTAGGAGGGAGCGGCCACGGCGCCGTTACCAGGGCCCCCAGGCTTGTATCCCCACAGGACGCCCTCTCCATCCATTTCCATGCTGCCCCCTCCCCCTCCATCACCCACTTGCGCACCATCGACACGTCGGCCGCCCAGTAGTACCCCGAGAGGTTGGGCAACGCCAGCCCCCCCCCCCCCCCCCATCTCTATCCCGCTCCAAGAAGACCCTCTTCACCCTCGGGGTGCCATGCGCCCAAACAAATCCCATGATGCTGCTGGTCACCCTTTTAAAAAAGGCCCTAGGGACAAAGATGGGCAAGCACTGGAAGAGGAACAAGAACCTTGGGAGAACCGTCATTTTGACGGATTGCACTCTGCCTGCCAGCGATAGCGGCACCATGTCCCACCTTTTAAATTCCTCCTCCATCTGTTCCACTAGTCTGGTGAAGTTAAGCTTATGGAGAGCCCCCCAACTCCTGGCCACCTGCACCCCCAGGTACCTGAAACTCTTCACTGCCCTCCTGAAAGGGAGCCTCCCAATTCCCTCCTCTTGATCTCCCGGGTGCGCTACAAATACCTTGCTCTTTCCTAAATTTAGCTTATAGCCCGAGAAGCCCCCAAATTCCGCTAACAGCTCCATCACCCCCGGCATTCCCCCCTCTGGGTCTGCCACATATAACAGCAGGTCGTCCGCATACAGCGATACCCGGTGCTCCTCCCCACCCCGCACCAGACCCCTCCATCTCCCTGACTCCCTCAACGCCATGGCCAGCGGTTCAATCGCCAGTGCAAAGAGCAGGGGGGACAGGGGACACCCCTGCCTGGTCCCACGATAGAGCCTAAAGTACTCCGATCTCCTTTCATTTGTGACTACACTCGCCATCGGAGCCGCGTAAAGCAGCCTCACCCATTTGATGAATCCCTCCCCAAATCCAAACCTCTCCAGCACCTCCCACAGGTACCCCCACTCAACTCTATCAAATGCTTTCTCTGCGTCCAGCGCCACCATATCTCCGCCTCCCCCTCCACTGCCGGCATCATGATAACATTGAGCAGTCTCCGCACATTCGTGTTGAGCTGCCACCCCTTGACAAATCCTGTCTGATCTTCGTGAATTACCTCTGGCACACAGTCCTCTACCCTGGTGGCCAGGATCTTCGCCAGCAACTTGGCGTCAACATTGAGGAGCGAGATAGGCCTATATGATCCACACTGCAAGGGGTCCTTATCCCGTTTTAGGATCAAAGAGATAAGTGCACGCGACATCGTCGGGGGCAAAGCCCCCCCCCCCCCCCTCCCATGCCTCATTGAAGGTTCGCACCAACAGGGGACCTACCAGGTCCGCATATTATTTGTAAAATTCCGCCGGGAACCCGTCCGGCCCCGGGGCCTTACCTGACTGCATTTGTCCGATCTCCCTGACTAGCTCCTCCAACTCTATCAGCGCCCCCAGCCCTCTACCAGCCTCTCTTGAACCCTTGGGAAACATAGCCTGTTCATGAAGCTCTCCATCGGCTCTCTCCCCCTCGGAGGTTCCGACCGGTACAATCCCTCGTAAAAGTCCCTAAAGACCCCGTTTACTTCTGTCGCCTTCTGCACTACATTTCCACCCCCATCCTTCACTCCACCAATTTCCCTAGCCGCATCTCGCCTACGGAGCTGATGCGCCAACATCCTGCTCGCCTTCTCTCCATACTCATATACCGTGCCCTGCGCCCCCCCTCCACTGTGTCTCCGCCTTTCTGGTGGTCAACAAGTCAAAATTGGCCTGCAAACTGCGCCGTTCTCCCAGCAACCCTTCCTCCGGTGCCTCCACATATCTCCTGTCCACCTCCAGGAGCTTCCCACCAGTCTCTCCCTCTCCTTCCTCTCCCTACTTTCCCTATGGGCCCGAATGGAGATCAGCTGCTTTCAGAGCCTCCCAGACCATCCCCACCTGGACCTCCCCCGTATCATTGGTATCCAGATACCCCTCAATGCTTCTCTGAACCCTCTTACACACCTCCTCCTCCGCCAGCATCCCCACATCCAGGCGCTAGAGCGGGCGCTGGTCCCGCGCCTCTCCCATCTCCAGATCAACCCAGTGCGGGGCATGGTCCGAAATCGCTATGGCTGAGTACTCGGCATCCTGCACCCTCGGGATCAACCCCCTGCTCAGGACAAAAAGTCTATCCGGGAATAAACCCTATGGACGTGAGAGTAAAATGAATACTCCCGCGCTCTCGGTCTCCCAAACCTCCAGGGATACACCCCTCCCATCTGGTCCATGTATCCCCTCAGCACTTTGGCCGCCGCCGGTCTCCTACCCGTCCTTGAACTGGACCGGTCCGGTGTGGGATCCAGCACTGTGTTAAAATCTCCCCCCATGATCAGGCCCCTTGCCTCCAGGTCCGGGATGCGGCCCAACAATCGCCTCATGAAGCCAGCATCATCCCAATTCGGGGCATATACGTTCACCAGTACCACCTTCTCTCCCTGCAGCCTACCCTTCACCATGATATATCTGCCCTCCTTGTCCGACACCATCTCAGCCGCCTCAAACGCCACCCTCTTCCCCACCAGAATCGCCACCCCCCGGTTCTTCGCGTCCAATCCTGAATGATAAACCTGCCCCACTCACCCCTTCCTCAGACGAACCTGGTCCGCCACCTTCAGGTGGGTCTCCTGGAGCATAGTCATGTCCGCCTTCAACCCCTTCAGATGAGAAAATACCCTGGTTCTCTTAACCGGCCCGTTCAGCCCCGTCACGTTCCAGGTAATCAACCGGATCAGAGGACAACCCGCCCCCCTCCCCCGCCGACTAGCCATAGCTTGGCAGATGTTCGCCCCAGGCCAGCTCGCCCCGCCTGACCCGTTCCCCATGGCGATAACGCCTCTCCTCCTTCCCCCCGGCCCCCATCGGCTCCTTCCTAGTCATTCCAGCAGCAACCCGGTAGTCCCCCCCCACCCCCCCACCCCCCCCCCCACCCCCCGGCTAGGACCCCTCCTAGCCGCGACGCACCCTCCATAGTACTTCCGTGAGTCAGCTGACTTCTGCTGACCCCGGCAGCTCCCGCCAAAACCTATCCCCTCCCGGCATGGGGTCATCCCCCTCTTGCCACACCTCCTTGGCTTTGCTGCAGCGCGGGAAAGAAGACCCGTAGAGGCCCCGCCCCCACCGCAAGCTCCACCCCCCCGCCCCGCAGCGCGGGAAACCAGAGGAAAGCCCGCGCTTTCACAATGCCACACCCCACCCTTCTGACGTAGTTCCCCAAAATCCAGTTTCACCTCAATCCCCAGCCCCGTACAGAAGAGAACATATAAAACACAAACCCCCAACACTCCCCACCTAACCCACAACCATGCCCAACAAACAAACCCACCCGTAAACAGAGCAAACAGAAAATCAGCATACATAACACACATGTCGTAGTTAAAAAAGTTGAAACAGTTGAAACAAAACAGCCACAGCGGAAACAACGACGGCCAAAGTATGTCCCCAGACCCTAGATCGAGTCCAGCTTCTCGGCCTGTACAAAGGCCCACGCCTCCTCCGGGAACTCAAAGTAATGATGCCGGTCCTTGTATGTCACCCACAGGCGCGCAGGCTGCAGCATTCCAAACCTGACCTGCTTGGCATGAAGCACCGCCTTCGTCCGGTTGAACCCGGCCCGCCGCTTTGCCACCTCCGCACTCCAGTCCTGGTAGATCCTCACTACCGAATTCTCCCATTTACTGCTCCTCTCTTTCTTGGCCCAGCGCAGCACACACTCCCGGTCACTGAATCGGTGGAACCGCACCAGCACCGCCCTCGGGGGCTCACCTGCCTTAGGCCTCCTGGCCATCACTCTGTGAGCTCCCTCAAGCTCAAGGGGCAAATGGAAGGACCCCGCTCCCATCAACGAGCTCAGTATCGTGGTCACATACGCCGGGAGATCCGACCCCTCCAGCCGCTCCGCCAGGCCCAGGATCCTCAGATTCTTTCGCCTTGTGCGAACGTCCAGCTCCTCCAAGCGGTCCTGCCACTTTTTGTGAAGTGCCTCGTGCAACTCCACTTTCCCCACGAGGACCACGGCCTCCTCCTACCTTTCAACGGCCTGCTGCTGCAACTCCCGAATAGACACCTCCTGGGCCGCCTGGGTCCCAAGCAGCTTGTTCGTAGTCGCATTCATGGAGTCCAGCAGCTCAGCCTTCAGCTCCGCAAAACAACGCAGGAGAGAGGCCTGTTGCTCCTGCGCCCACTTCCACCAGTCCTCGGGTGTTGCGCCGGCCACCATTTTGTTTTCCTTCCCCCTTTTTTTGGGGGGAGTTGCTGCAGCCTTTTTCTTCATCCCACTCCGGGTGAGCACCATATAACGTGGGGCAAGTTCTTCCAGGCATCTTCCCCCCACCGGGATGCGTAAAAACAGCGCCGTTTGGGGCCCTCGAAACGGCCCAAAAGTCCCTAAATAGCGGGAGCTGCCGAACGTGCGGCTTAGCTCCGCATAGCCGCAACCGGAAGTCACTATGCTCCCTTCTATCCACAACCTGTAGACCCTTAATAACACAAGCCTTCCTTCCCCATGACAGAACTTTCTGATTTATCTTGCCCCTTCTCCTATTATTTCCAGTTATGGTAAGTGAACATGACGTTGGCCCTTCACACAGTCAATAATATAAGTAACCATACACACTCGATTTGTATCATTTTCCCATTTGGGGGTAGGCCCAGGAGCATGTTGTAAGCAAGTGGGTGTCACAAGCAATGAAGGAAAGAGTTACATTCCGATAACGCCTTTCACCAACTCAGGACATCCCAAAGTTCATTACAGCCCAGGATGTCCCTTTGAAGTTGTAAGGTAGGAGACAAAAGCCACAGAATAGGTTACTGTGGTGATTGTGTATCAGCATAGATGCAATACAACTGAGCAAGCACTAGAGGGAGCACGGGAGATCTATAAATACAGAGGGACAGGAAGTGAGGACACACTTCACAGAAGGGAGAACTGGGAGCAGGACAAGCAGGCAGCATTTGAGGTAGCTGGAAGTTAAGCTCTGAAGAAAGAACAAATTCACAATAAAGCATCTTCTCCAACTTTGAGACTACGAGCTTTATTAAACCATGTGTTGTTCCTTGTGTCTTAATAAAGCTCGTAGTCTCAAAGTTGGAGAAGATGCTTTATTGTGAATTTGTTCTTTCTCCAGAGCTTAACTTCCAGCTACCTCAAATGCTGCCTGCTTGTCCTGTTCCCAGTTCTCCCTTCTGTGAAGTGTGTCCTCACTTCCTGTCCCTCTCTATATATAGCTCTCCCGTGCTCCCTCTAGTGCTTGCTCAGTTGTATTGCATCTACACTGATACACAATCACCACAGTTACCATAACGAAGTACATGAGAGTTTGCAGCCAGGGAGGTCGATGAGGAGTCCTCGTCTAGGTGGTCCGCGGACTGGTTCAAGATGCAAGGCACCGATGCACAACGCCGCAACCGAGACCCATACGAGAGAACGGGCCAGAACCCTCAACACCACTACTCACGGCATGTCACAGGACCAGATCAGTCCCTGCATGCATGGCACAAATCATCATCAAGCTAAAGCAATGCAGTTTTAGAAGCGAGATTTATGTTACTGTTGAGTTTGTTTGATGAATATGAATGGACAATAAATATTAGTTTCTCAGAAGCAGGTTGTTGTGATGAATTTATAACACATAATAGAATGTTTCAAATCAGCGTGGTCTCTTGTTGTACTAATGTTTATAATATAAAAATGCTGGCATCAGTTAATAATTTATTTATGAGCATTAATTTATTAGAGTTAGAGTGAAAAATAATTGAAGCATTTATAGTTTCCAGAAGTGGCCATTAGGTCTGATGAGCTTTCTTGCAGTGGCAAGCAGTGGGTAGGACTGGTGGGTGGTCCGTGGGGTCTTTTGCCCTATCTAATAAGTTGTTGATCAAAACGTTTGAGAATCGCTTGTCTATACTGACCAGTTTGCATGGTCGCTACTGGGCACTGGCCGTGCTATCTGGGATGGGGCGGTGACTGGGGAACAGGCTGAGAGGCTGGGGTGACCCCCAATAGGGCTGGGGCAGTGCCAGGTGCGGACTGCCATACCGCGGCCTGTAAGGCAGCCATCTTTTGCACACCCCACTGACCACCCACCTTGGCCCCTGGTTCTGCAGAGTGACACCGGCCATATGACACCCCCGTACCCCTGCACCCCACCCGCTTCCATACCCCCTAACCACCCGCCGGCGGGGCATCAGGTGGCCCACCCAAGGGCTACGCCCACTGCAGCCATTACGGCTCGCCGGGCGGGGACCACGAAATGTACCGCAGGCAAAGGCAATGCCTGCCGACGGTACCCCTTGCATTACGGCAGGCACCCTCATGGTGCCGGCCACCAACGGGGCCAGGAGTGCGGGGATGGGGACATGCAGGGAGGGAGCCTGCAGTGCTAACCGGGACCAACTTGTAGCCAGTGGACCTGGAGTGATACGCCCCATGCTAACATGTCAGCCTTTCACCCCATGCAGACAATGGATATTGGACTTCAACCAACAATGGAGGCCTTCCTCCTAGTCGCTACAGCCACGGGGAATTCTTGTGGCTGTACGAGCTGGAGCTGCTCGAGGAGGAGGAAGCTGCAGCAGCAGAGCGTGCAGCATCAGAGCGGGCAGGAGTACAGCGTGCCGCAGAGTGGCAGGAGGCAGCTGCCCAGGTTGAAGAGCCGGCTGCCCATCAGGCCGAGGAGGAGGAGCTGCAAAGGGGGCACCGCATGAGTCCTCGCATTTATGGACAGCGCCTGTCATTCGAGGGCCTGCTGGACCGGGCTTGCCGGCGAAGACTCCGGCTGAGCAGAGAGACAGTGCAACATATCTGCCAGATGATGGCACACCTGGCACTGCGAGGGTATGGGGGAGGACACCTGGTCTCGGTCGGCAAGGTGACGATTGTCCTGAACACTTACGCAGAGGGGTCCTTCCAGGCGGCGGGTGGGGATTTGTCCAGAATCTCACAGCCCTCGGTGCACAGGTGCACCCACACTGACAGGGAGGCCCTATATACCCAGGCGGCTCAATACATCCACTTCAATATGGACCGAACCCACCAGGCTGCCTGGGCAGCGGGTTTCGCTGCCGTCGCCAGGAAGCCCCGTGTCCAGGAGGTGATCGACGGGATGTATGTCCCCCTACAAGCACCTGCAGATGACAGGCTGGGGGTGGGGGGGGGGGGGGGGGGGGGGTACTGACCAGGGGCACGAACACCACATCCCCTCCCTCCCCAACCCTCATCCCTCCCCCTCCCCCACCCTGCCCCAACCACCAGAAAGCCCGCAACCCCCACCGTGATACATACCTGCCGCACTACAGGTTGTCGGCCCTGGGTTGGCAGTAACACCGTGTCTGGTCCATGGGGTGCAGGATGATGAGAACCCACTCTGCAATGAGCTCTGGTGCCCCACATCATTTGACAATGTCTGACTCCTGCCCACGGTAGCATTTTCCACTGTCCACTGTCCACCTGGGTGATCCCTGCATGCAAGCTGGCCATTCCATCACATGGTGCCATCGAATCCCTGGGGTGACAGTGGTGGGGACATAGAACATAGAACATTACAGCGCAGTACAGGCCCTTCAGCCCTCGATGTTGCGCCGACCTGTGAAACCACTCTAAAGCCCACCTACACTATTCCATTATCATCCATATGTTTATCCAATGACCATTTAAATGCCCTTAATGTTGGCGAGTCCACTACTGTTGCAGGCAGGGCATTCCACGCCCTTACTACTCTCTGTGTAAAGACGGTTGGGGGGACGCTCTGATGCTGCACGCTCTGCTGCTGCAGCTTCCTCCTCCTCGAGCAGCTCCAGCTCGTACAGCCACAAGAATTCCCCGTGGCTGTAGCAACTAGGAGGAAGGCCTCCATTGGCCTTCCAATTTCCATTGTCTGCAGGGGGTGAAAGGCTGACATGTTAGCATGGGGCATATCGCTCCAGGTCCACCGGCTACATGTTGGTCCCGGTTAGCACTGCAGGCTCCCTCCCTGCATGTCCCCATCCCCGCACTCCTGGCCCCGTTGGTGGCCGGCACCATGAGGGTGCCTGCCGTAATGCAAGGGGTACCGTCGGCAGTAGCTCAGGCCATCCACAACGTCCACCCATTCCCCCTCCTCCTCTCTGGCCAGCCCAGACCAGCCCACCCCTCTCACCCATCTGACAGAGCACCAAGACAGGTTGCAACAGTGTGAACAGGTGTTTAATGTGAACCAATATGTGGTGGTATGATTAGCATAGCTGCCTGCCATTGGTGCAGAACACCGGCTTACCATTGGCCCTGGTCGATCATGTGCCTCTCGACCGATTGGTTGAGACCAGTCATGTGATGGCTCCCCGATTGGTCGAGAGGCTGAGTTAACCCCCCCTCCAGGGCGGTGTATAAATACCCAGTACACCCGGAGGTCGTCCATATACTGTAATCGACCGCAGGGCTAACATCTAGCTGATTAAAGCCATACTTTTGTACAGCAACTCGTCTCGCGTTCAATTGATGGTACATCAGAATATATACATATTTGTGCCCTAGCCCCCATAACTAAACTCTGCACTGCACCCGTGCCAACATAACTAGTGTCTAACTTTCTGGCCTACATCAGGAGTGAAGGCGGCCTGCTGTGATTCCTGCCCTGTGACCTGGGTCCCGATTGGAGGGCGTCTTCTGGGGCGACCGGGCGTGGATGGGACCGGCTGCTGTTCAGAGGTCCAAGGTGGCGTGGTGCCACCATGTTCTTCCTGTGGCCCACCAGATGCGCCAGGGACAGAAGGGAGGGAGTCCAAAATGCTGCGGTGTTCCGGCACCTCCCCTGCGGGAGTACCGGCACGGGTCACATCACCTCCTCCTCCCTCAGGGTGTCCGATGGCCCCCTGGCTACTCCGTTGGGACAGGAGGTGCAAGCGGAGCTATCATTCATGGCTCCCCCGCCACCTGGCGCTGCCAGTCCTGGAGGCCTACTCTGGTCTCGACCATTATCTGCATGCCCGTGGCAATGGAGCACAGGGAGCGGACCATCTCCGTCTGGGACTGCGCCACATCACCCATTGACTCTGCCACCACCTTCTGGGTTTGTTTCACATTGGCCAGTAACTGCGCCATCTCCCTCTGGGACTGGGCCATCTCCCTCCCTGTGTCTGTGCCACATCGGCCAGTGCCTTGGCAATGCCGCTGTGACTGGGCCATGCTCAGAAGCGCCGCTGCAATTTCCAGGTGGCCCTGGCACATGGTTGTGAGGGGGCAACCCTGTCCTGAGCCTTGGCTAGCGCCTGCAAAGAATGCTCCAGGCCTTGTCCATGATGAGTCTTGGCTAAAACTGTCACCCCGAATGCCTCCACCGAGGGTGTCACACATGCAGTGTTGGCCTGGGTGGCATGCATGGTCGGCACCACCTCCTGCTTCTGCACGCGGTTGGACTCCTCCAATTCCACCTGCAGGTCCGAGATGCCACTGAAATCCCCTCATGCAGTTCCTGGCTCTGCGACGGCATCTCCACAATTGATGGGACTGTCCGTTCCAGAAACCCAAAACCCATCTGGACGGCAGCTGGTTCCTGGGGTTGGCCGGTCCTCCGTCCATCCGCCCCCTCGCGTGTTCCTACCGCCACCTATTGTACCGGATCAGTCGTGCCCAACCAAAGTGAGTGTCTCTGGGATTGTGGAGGGTGTTGGAGACAGCAATGACGGAAAGTGGAAGGCTGGTGTCCGAGCTGCTCTCGTCAGTACTCAGCTGAGCGCAGGACATGCCAGATGGACGTGCCCCATCTCCAGCAAGTCCTGCAAGACACAAAACATGACGCATGATAAGACCACGGGCTGGGGGAGCGTGTGTGTGGCGTTAAGGGGTTGGTGGGGGTGGTGTAGGGTGAGAGTGGGGGTGAGGGTGAAGGTGGCGTAGGGGTGAGGGTGGTGTGGGGGTGAGGGTGGTGTGGGGCTGAGGGAGTGGTTAGGGTGAGGGTCATGTGAGGGTGGTGTTGGGGGGGTGTTGACACAAGTGTCACTGGGAACCGCAGCTAAGCGGGGTCTCACTCCTTCACCCACGGCCGAACTCCACTCTGGCGACTTCCCTTTCCTCCGAGCCACCGACCACATCCAGGGCCCTCTGCTCTGCCACGGTGAGGGACCGCAAGTCCGGCGGTTCCCCTCCTGTCTTCTCCCACTCCTGGTGATTGGGTGCGCGGCCTTCTCTTGAAGGGGGTGTGGGGTGGGCGGTGAGAGGCAGGGGAACAAAAAACAACAGTGTCAGACAGTCCGATTCATGCAGCAAAGGAGCTGGGTTGCTGGTGGCCTCAGTGGCCAGGGCACCTGGCCATGGCAGCCAGTATGGGAGTATACCTTTTGGGAGTATAAGCGCTGCGGTCCTACGAGACCGCCCTCAGTATCATGCAGTCGCAGGCAGGATCAGTTGCAAGCCGATTAAAGCCACAGTTTACTCCAACTCGTGTCTCTGAGGAATTGATGGTCGCATCAATTTAATCGGCTTAAAGAACTATGATGGAATCAGCCCTCAAACCTGACCGACTGGTACTCGATCCACAGGCTGCAGAGGCAAAGTAAATTTTTTTGCATTGGCTTTGGTGCTTCAAGGCCTACCTGGCTGCGTCGACATCCTCCTCCATTACAGATGAACAGAAACTAAGTCTTCTCCACGCACGGGTGAGCCATTGTATTTCTACTCAACTTGATGAAGCTAACTCTTACACCGAGGCCCTCGCGATACTCGACCGCCTGTACGTGCGGCCTGTAAACGAAGTCTACGCGCGACACATCTTCACAACTCTTCGCCAGCACCCTGGGGAGTCGCTGGATGACTATCTACACAACCTCAAAGCCCTAGCACGTGACTGTAACTACCAGGCCGTGACAGCCACTCAGCACATGGAACTCGACGTCCGAGACGTGTACGTTGCGGGGGTCCAATCGAATTATGTGCGGCAGCGTCTCCTTGAGAAAGGGGCCCAGGACCTGGAGGACACAGTAAAACTGGCGACCTCGTTAGAGGTCGCTTTCCAAAGCCTAACTGTGTTCCCTGCCGATCACGCGACCCCATCGTGGACCCCCGACCGCCCACCACGGAGGACTATCGTGCCATTTTTGCGGCCAGCCCCAACACGCCCGGCAGCAATGTCCGGCCCACAATGCGAACTGCAGCAGATGCGGGCGAAAAGGACACTTCGCTGAGGTCTGCCTGGCCAAATCAAAAAACTCAAACCTTAACTCGAACACTCGCTCCTCCGACTCTCAGACCCACAGACCCCACAATGTGGCAGCGTGTCTGCTGACTCCGCCTCCACACAACATGTGGGATCCATGGAGGCCGCCATCTTGGGAGCCATCTTCCTCGCCGCCCGCCACGTGCGATCAACGGAGGCCGCCATCTTGGCCATCACCCGCTACGCCACTCGAAGATTACGACCTTCGCGGACATTCATCACGGGGCCGCTCCAACACCGCCGACTACGCCACCGACTATCCTCAACTCGACGCAGTCACCTTGGACCAGTCGCGGCCAAAGCACCTCAAGAGCTCCATGATGTCCGTCCGGATTAACGGATACGAGACACCGTGCCTGTTCAACTCCGGGAGTACTGAGAGCTTCATTCACCCAGATTTGGCAAGGCGCTGCTCGCTCCCGATATTCCCGACACAGCAAACAATCTCCCTCGCCTCGGGGTCGCACTCAGTTCAAATACAGGGGCGCACTACTGCGACTCTGACCATACAGGGCGCCGATTACACTAATTTCCAACTGTATGTGCTCCCATACCTCTGCGCCCCTCTCCTCCTAGGACTGGATTTCCAGTGCAACCTCAGGAGCCTAACACTCAGCTTTGGTGGACCCCTGCCCCCACTCACTATATGCAGCCTAGCAACTCTGAATATCGGCCCCGCTCCACTCTTCACTAATCTCACTGCCAACTGCAAACCAGTGGCCACTCGCAGCAGGAGGTATAGTTTACAGGACAGGGTGTTTATCAGATCCTAAGTCCGGTGTGTTTTGCGTGAAGGAGTCATAGAGGCCAGTAATAGCCCCTGGAGAGCTCAGGTGGTGGTCGTCAAATCCGGGGAAAAGCTCCGGATGGTGGTTGATTACAGCCAGACCATTAACCGGTTCAGGCACCTCGATGCGTACCCCCTCCCCCGGATTGCAGACATGGTAAATCAGATCGCACAGTACCACGTGTCTCCACGGTGGATCTGAAGTCTGCATACCACCAGCTCCCAATCCGCCCGGAGGACCGCCACTACACGGCGTTCGAGGCCGATGGCCGCCTCTTCCATTTCCTCCGGGTTCCCTTTGGCGTCACGAACGGGGTTTCGGTGTTCCAACGAGCAATGGACCGAATGGTGGACCAGTACGGGCTGCGGGCCACTTTTCTGTACTTGGATAACATCACCATCTGCGGCCATGACCAGCAGGACCACGACGCCAACCTCCACCGATTTCTCCAAACCGCCCAGAAACTCAATCTCACCTATAATACGGAGAAATGCTTTTTCCGCACAACCAGACTAGCCATCCTCGGCTACGTCGTGGAAAACGGGGTCCTAGGACCCGACCCTGACCGTATGCGCCCCCTCTTACAACTCCCTCTCCCTCATTGTCCCAGGGCCCTCAAGAGGTGCCTCGGATTTTTTTCATACTATGTCCAGTGGGTCCCCCAGTATGTGGACAAAGCGCGCCCACTATTTAAGGCCACACTCTTCCCACTGTCAGCCGAGGCCCACGAGGCCTTCAACTGCATTAAGGCGGACATCGCCAAAGCCGCCATGCATGTGGTAGACGAGTCCGTCCCATTCCAGGTGGAGAGCGACGCATTAGAGGTTTCTCTCGCTGCGACCCTTAACCAAGCAGGCAAGCCGGTAGCGTTCTTTTCCTGAGCCCTCTCCACTTCGGAACTTCGACACTCCTCAGTCGAAAAGGAAGCCCAAGCCATTGTGGAAGCCATGCGGCACTGGAGGCACTACCTCGCAGGTAGGAGGTTTACCCTCATCACCGACCAAAGATCGGTTGCCTTTATGTTTTACAACTCGCAGCGGGGCAAGATCAAGAATGACAAAATCTTGCGGTGGAGGATTGAACTCTCCACCTATAATTACGAAATAGTATATCGTCCTGGGAAGCTCAACGAGCCCCCAGATGCCCTGTCCCGCGGCACATGTGCCAGCGCGCAAGACAACCGACTACAGGATATCCACAATGACCTCTGCCATCTGGGGGTCACCTGGCCCGCTCATTACATCAAGGCCCGCAACCTGCCCTTCTCCACCGAGGTCAAAGCCATAACCAGGAATTGCCCGATCTGCGCAGAGTGTAAACCACACTTCTATAGACCAGACAAGGCCCACCTGGTAAAGGCATCCCGGCCCTTTGAACGCCTGAGTATTGATTTCAAAGGGCCCCTCCCTTCGAACAACCGTAACACCTACTTTCTCAACATTATAGACGAGTTCTCCCGTTTCCCTTTTGCCATCCCATGCCCCGATATGACCACCCCCACGGTTATCAGAGCCCTGCACAGCGTCTTCACCCTGTTCGGTTTCCCCAACTACATCCACAGCGACAGGGGTTCGTCCTTCATGAGCGACGAGCTGCGTCAGTACCTGCTCGGCAAGGGCATCGCCTCGAGCAGGACTACCAGTTATAACCCCAGGGGGAATGGGCAGGTGGAGAGGGAGAACGCGACGGTCTGGAAGACCATCCTACTGACCCTAAGGTCCAGGAATCTCCCGATCTCCCACTGGCAGGAGGTCCTCCCCGATGCGCTCCATGCTATTAGGTCCTTCCTTTGTACGGCCACAAATCAGACTCCTCATGGTCGCTTATTTGTCTTCCCTCGGGGAACTACCCCGGGGGCCTCGCTTCCGTCCTGGTTGAGGACACACGGCCCTGTCCTCCTTTGGAAACATGTTCGGACACATAAGACCGACCCACTGGTCGAGAGGGTCCAGCTCCTGGACTCGAACCCCCACTACGCGTATGTTGAACACCCCGATGGCCGGCAAGACACCGTTTCCCTCCAGGACCTGGCACCCGCAGGCTCTACCACGACTACCGCCGATACACCCCCCCACACTACACCCCACCCGACCTCCCACGCCCTACGCCCCCGCACCTATTTGCTTCCCGCACTCCCTTCCACCCGGCACACCAGTCCGCAGGAACGAAGCTCAGGAAGGGCCACCCCTGGAGTCCACCGCACAGAACATCCTTCCACAGCCATCTGAGACAGCTGCAACACCCGTGCTTCGTCAGTCGCAACGCACGATCCGGGCGCCGGACCGACTGAACTTGTAGACCCGTCACCCCCGCCGGACTTGATCTTTTAACAGGGGGTGAATGTGGTGAATGTGTAACTGGTAATTCACACTGTACCTTACTGTTGTCCCTGTGGGCCCCATCTGTGAGCCACTGTGCGGCTCTGCCCACAGGGGGAGACGAGGAGCAGGTACAGGGCTCTGCCCTAGGCTCCGCCCCCTTTAGGGCCTATAAGTGCTGCGGTCCTGCGAGACCGCCCTCATTATCGTACAGTCGCAGGCAGGCTCTGTTGTAAGCCGATTAAAGCCACAGTTTACTCCAACTCGTGTCTCTGAGAGAATTGATGGTTGCATCACTCACGGCCTCTGCTACCTGTGCCCAGCCACGGAGAATGACGGCGGCTGGCAGCCTCCTTCCTGGGCTGGGGTACATGGTCATCCACCTCTCCTCCACTGCATCCAGGAGGGTCTCAAGCTCAGCATCGGTGAAGCATGGAGCTGCTCTCCTTGCTGCCATCCTGATGGCTGGGATGGTGTGTGTGGGGAGTGAAGTGTGTATATGCGGCTGCAGCTTGTCAGCCTCTTGATGTCAATCTGAAGCCCAGCGAATCTCACACCGTTTCTCATTGGAATCGATTGGGTTCCACATGGTGCCGGTGCTAGCCCCTCAACAGTAGCTGGATCAGTCCAGGTGCGGTGTCAGTTTTGCTGTTGTGGAACTCCACGATTTCTGCACGGCGTCAACACTTCGGACAGGATTCTCCGCTTGCAATCGGGCGGAGGATCCCTTTAGACCCCGAAATCGCGGGCAACGCCTGTTTCGGATTCTACGTCCCCTCCAAAGCAGCGTCATCAGTGAGTACACCGCACACCATTGGAATGGCCTCAGGACATCACCTGAAGGCCCCACCCTAATGCTACGCCCTCCAATGGGCTGACTTCCCGACGGCATGGATCACTTGTGCCGTGTTTTCAACAACCCCGCATGGTGGCTGCGGACTGTGTCCAGCACTGCCGCAGTCAGGGAGGGGTAGCCATTCCGCTGGCCGGGGGCTTCAGCAGGGGCTGGGGGGACTGGTGGGGGTTTGTCCAGGGGTGGCGAGGGGGGTTGCAGTAGGCACTTTCTGGCAGGCCGGGTCCGCGCGCCATATGCCATGTTGTACGGCGTGACCGTTGCAGGTTGTTGCCGTGCGCATGTGCAGCCAGGAGCCCGGCCATTCTCCAGCTGTTTCTGTCCGTAACTTTGGGGGTTTTATGCGGCTGCTAGCCCCCCACCAGGCAGAGCATCGGTGCGGGGGCAGCGACGACTTTTTCATCATAAGACTAGACACTTCCTCCGGACTTAGCCTCAAAATCGGAGAATCAATCCCTTAGTCTCAGAAAAGGAGAATCCAGTCCTGTGTCTACCTATAAAATGCTCCTAGGTTTGATACGTCATTGTGCAATCGCAGGTTCTGATTGCATTGCCCAGGCTCTGCTTTGATTATTGCACATTCAGTATTTTACTGTGTTGGGATCGCACTTAACATTCAACAACAATTTTTCATTTCATTTCATTTCATATACTTCATTAAGGTAATCTCTACATGATGGGAAGAAGTAGGCATAATATTTGAGCGGTACCTTTGGATTTCTCTCAGAAACAAGCAGCATAGTTTGATTTCACTGTAGCCCAGGTCTCCAATTCCCTCCTCAGTCATTCCACGCTGAATGACATGGGCGGGGGTCCGTGCGTGTTTGGAAGAGGAGGGGATGAAGGGGTTGTGATGGACCTGCAGGCCACCCTGGAAGTCAGCATGGGGCGGTCAAATTCCTGCGAGAGTGAAAGAAAGAGTGCATGAGAAAGAATGAGTGAGGAAGAGAAAAGAAAAGGGAGGAGAACGAAGGCAGAGGGACAAAGGCACAGTTAGGACTCGGGAATACTCAGCAGGGAACTCGGCAATGATGAGTGTCTGTTGACAGAACTATTTAGCAGAGACAAAATGTCCAGAGGAAATGTCGGTCAGGATCTTCTTCAATTGGTTGGTTTTCCTGAATTGTTATTAGTTGTTTCCATCTGTCTGTAACATCTATTCCGGGCTGGAGAATCCAAATGAAAAAAATCAGCAATTGTCTGTAATTGTTCTCTGGCCTCATTGTCTCTCTTCTTTCTCCTGTGCAGGTGTTCATGCCCGAATGAGAATAACCCTCCAGCTGACCACCCAGCCGGTTGTCGTTCATGTGTGAGCTTTGACTGTGAGTACAGAGTGGCTAACTGTCTGATAAACATGAGCCAACACCAAATCAACGTTCACAGGCAAACACCCCAACAGTGGTCGGTCGATAACAATAAAGAGCGGTCACTTTGGCCAATTTTAGCGTGGCCAATCCACCTATCCTGCACATCTTTGGGTTGTGGGGGCGAAGCCCCGCAAACACGGGGAGAATGTGCAAACTCCACATGGGTAACTCCAAGCAGATTGCCAGATAACACTGGCCAATAGCAGGCTGCCATGGTGTGTGGGTCAGTCGGTATCATGGAGGAAGACGGGGTGGGGGTGGGGGGGGGGGGGGGTGGGCTGAGTGTGATCCTACGTAGCACAGCATCCTATATTATTCTTTTCTTGGGTTGGGCGAAGGACTTCTGCTCCTAGGATCTCAAATTATTCATGGAAATGGATGTATAATTTGAAAAAGGCAGGTGCCTCGGAAACCCAGTCCCTTGTCATTTTGGAAGGACCAGTGTTAACTGGCAATCTGTTTTGTGCCAGTTTACTACAGGCATGACTGATTGGCACTCACCTGTTATTCACTCATTGGTTAAAATAGAACATAGAACATAAAGTGCAGAAGGAGGCCATTCGGCCTATTGAGTCTGCACTGACCCACTTAAGCCCCCACCTCCACCCTATACCCATAACCCAATAACCCCTCCTAACTGTCATAATATACACACAAGTATATGATGGTGCACAGACATACACTGATTGACACACAGGATGACCAATTAACACCAGCTGGGTGGTCAGCTGGAGGGTTATTCTCATTCGGGCATGAACACCTGCACAGGAGAAAGAAGAGAGACAATGAGGCCAGAGAACAATTAGACAATTGCTGATTTTTTTCATTTGGATTCACCAGATGCAGACAAGGTGTCAGCGATCAACGCTATGAAGACACCGGAGGACAAGAAGGCAGTTCTCCGCTTCCTAGGGATGGTCAACTTCCTGGGGAAGTTTATCCCCAACCTCGCATCTCACACCACAGCTCTCTGCAATCTTGTAAAGAAAACCACCGACTTCCAGTGGCTCCCCGCTCATGAGCGAGAGTGGCGTGAATTCAGGACAAAACGCACCAAGGCCCCGGTACTGGCATTCTTCGATCCTGCCAAGGAAACGAAGATCTCCACTGATGTGAGCCAGTCTGGCATTGGGGCAGTACTCCTCCAGCGCGACGAATCCTCCTCCTAGGCCCCAGTCGCATATGCATCGTGCACAATGAACCCACTGAGCAACGCTATGCTCAAATCGAGAAAGAGTGCCTGGGCCTCCTCACGGGGTTTGACAAATTCCATGAATACGTGTATGGACTCCCCAAATTCACGGTCGAAACGGACCACAGGCCACTGGTTCACATCATACAGAAGGACCTCAATGATATGAACCCACGCCTGCAGCGCCTCCTCCTCAAGCTCAGACGCTGTGACTTCGAACTGGTCTACACCCCAGGCAAGGAGCTCATCGTGGCCAATGCACTCTCTCGCTCCGTCACTACGCCGTGCGAGCAGTCGGACTTCGTCTGCCAGATTGATGCCCATGTTGAGTTCTGCGCATCCAACTTGCCCGCCACTGACGAACGAGTCATCCAGATTCGTCGTGAAACAGCCACGGATCCTCTGCTCCAACGGGTCATGCGCCATCTCATAGACGGGTGGCAAAAGGGCCAGTGCCCGCAATTCTACAACATTAAAGACGATCTGGCAGTGGTAGATGGAATTCTGTTGAAATTGGACAGGATCGTCATACCGCAAAGCATGCGGGAGCTCGTCCTTGGCCAGCTCCACGAGGGTCACCTGGGGGTGGTAAAGTGTCGCCGGCGAACCCGTGAGGCAGTGTACTGGCCTGGCATCAATCAGGACATCGCCAACACTGTTCTAAATTGCCCAACGTGCCAGGGGTTCCAGCCGGCTCAGCCGAAAGAGACTTTGCAGCCACATGAACTAGTGTCGTCCCCATGGACCAAGGTTGGCATTGATCTCCTCCATGCACTTGGCCGGGACTACATCCTCATTGTGGATTACTTTTCTAATTACCCCAAGGTGGTTAGGCTGCATGACCTCACATTAGCAACGGTCATCCAGGCGTGCAAAGAGATCTTTGCCCGTCATGGCATTCCACTCACGGTCATGACCGATAATGGCCTGTGTTCAGTCAGGAGTGGACCAATTTTGCCCGACGGTATAATTTCATGCATGTCACCTCGAGTCCCCACTACCCCCGTCAAATGGGAAGGCTGAAAGGGGGGTCCACATTGTCAAATGACTCCTGTGTAAAGCTGCTGACGCGGGTTCAGACTTTCACCTCACACTGTTAGCCTACAGTGCGACTCCTTTGTCCGCTGGCCTGTCCCCAGCACAGCTGCTAATGAACCTCACACTACGGACAACGGTGCTGGCTGTCCACATCCCGGACCTTGACAATTTTCCGGTCCTACAGAGGATGCAACAGTCTCGGGCCCAATGCAAGTCGGCGTATGACGCCCACGCCACAGATCTCCCTGCTCTCGTCCCTGCTGACCGAGTTTATGTTCAGCTACCTGACGGAGGCTGGTCTGCCACAGCTGTGGTGGTCAAGCAAGTGGCCCTGAGATCATTTCTAGTTCGCATGCAGGATGGCTCTTTTCTTTGGCGTAATAGGCGGGCACTGAGGCTGCTTCCACGCTCGCCACCTGAACGTGATGCCCTGCCTCGCCCGATCCATCCTCAGGACACGCCCTTCCAAGAGATCATCGGTCTACCTCTTCTTTTACCACCCTCTGCAGCTCCGCCGATTCCAGAGCAGGCGGCCCCTGACCCACCCTTGAGGCGGTCAACCAGAATTCGTCGCCCACCACAGAGACTGAATTTATAGACTGATTGTTTCGTTGCCTTGATTCTTCGTTTGCTCGCCTGTACATACTGTTTTCCATGATTTGGTATCTGCACTCTATCTGCACTAGACACCTTCCCATGTAAATACGTTCATATTTTTGTATATAGGCAGGTTCCTAGTCATGTAAATACGCTCACATACTCTGTACATAGTCAGGCACATTCACATATTCACTATTTATTGTCATGTACACGTTTCTTTTAAAAAGGGGGAGATGTCATAATATACACACAAGTATATGATGGTGCACAGACATACACTGATTGACACACAGGATGACCAATTAACACACAGAACACAGCAGCCAATCACCAGACAGGACAGGGCCACTATAAAGCCAGAGGGCACTAGTTTTTCTGCTCTCTTGGGATGCAGCCTCTGAGACAGCCAGAGCCCGTGAGCAGCAACACGAACATAGTAAGATAGTCTGGTCAGGTTAGCCTCAGGTCCCCAGTAAACTCAGCATAGTGTCAACCCACAGTTCAAGTATGTTTAACAGTTCATAGTTTAATAAAAATAGAGTTGCATTTCTACAAGTGTTGGAAGCCTGTCTCTCTCACTGCTATGGTAAACACAGTCCTTGCAGACCCAGCTTACCCAACACATCACTAACCTTTTCGGACACTAAGGGCAATTTAGCATGGCCAATCCACCAACCTGCACGTCTTTGGACTGTGGGAGGAAACCGGAGCACCCGGAGGAAACCCACGCAGACACGGGGAGAACATGCAGACTCCGCACAGACAGTGACCCAGCGGGGAATCAAACCTGGGACCCTGGCGCTGTGAAGCCACAGTGCTAACCACTTGTGCTATCGTGCCGGCCCATGGAAGGTGAAAAAGATACTACGGTGGAGGAGCTGGATTAGGGTAGGAAGCTGAAGATGTTTTTTGCATTTGCTGTTGTACAAGGGTTCAAATAGTTATTTTCTATCACCATTTATACACACACAATCATGTAATTGGGAATAGCTGCATTGTCCCTGTAAATGGTCACAGCAGAAATGCATTACCTGTGTTAATTTTACACATAAAGTTTCTTCCTACAATATATATTGCACCCTTAATGAGAAAAAACATCACAATGGTAAATAGATATGAGAACAGGCAACCAACCACAGCAAAACAGAATGGAATTTTTAGCTCGTCACCAGGGAGGTTTGTGTGAATGCAAATTTTTGAGAGGTGAAGGAAGAGGTTCAGTTTCTTGGGAACTGTCCTCCATTTCTGGAGTATGCCTAAGTATAAAAGGCCCTCAGCTTAATTGGAGAAATGCTTGAGTGAAGCTGTGAATCTGAAGGGTTGCATGCTTAACAAGCCTAAAGACATTTATCACACATAAGTAGAAATTTCAACATGACAGTATATCATTCCAACCACTTTGCCTTTTTCACAGGTTGTCTTATTGAGGTCTGTCTCAACTATTTCCTGGGAAAATTGTGCAAATGATATGTATATTGTGATGTAGCAGGGGGTCAGGTGATGATAAAGGTGGGGTTTAGAAACACAAAGTAAACAACCAGAAGACCAACAGCAGAATTCCCCCTTTTAGGAGGCTATGAACTGGATTCTCCGAATTTGAGGCTATGACCAGAAGAAGTATCTGGCTTTACGATGAAAAAGTCAGCGCTGCTCCCGCACCAATGCTCCGCCTGCTAGGGGGCTAGCAGCTGCGCCACGTAAAACTCCCGGCATTCCAGACATAATTGGGCGGAGAATTGCCGGGTCTGTAGCTGCGGATGCGCACGCCGATGACCTGCGGCAAATGCGGCGGACACCCGTCCGCAGCCGCCACACAAAGTGCCCAAAAATTCAGAACACACGTGAACCGGGCCATCAGGAATCGACCCACTAGGGTGGAACGTCAGGGGAGAGTCTTCAGGTGATAGCCTGAGGCCGTCCCAATGGCGTGTGGCGTACTCCCCGATAACGGCGTTATGGAGGGGGCGGACCATCTGAAAAACATCGTCGGCCCCAATTCATTCGCAAACGGGGATTCGCCGCCCAATCGCTGAATACGATTTTGACGTCGGGGAATGGAGAATCCCGCCCTATGTTCTCCCACAGGAGTAGAATAAATTCTGGTCTGTGCTGGCAATAGAGCGGCGCCCAGGACCGATTCCCTCAACCTTGCCATGCAAATGTATGCATGGCGGGAAGCTCACCATTTTGAGCGACAGCCTGATATGGAGGTCCTGTGGCTGGCTCCCTTCCCTCAATATTGCAAATCCTGCCACCCCCCCCCTGTCAAGAAGGGACATCCTCCCCCGCCACCACAGGAATTATAGGACAATCACACCCCCATAACACACACATTAGTAATGAGAAGGGAATCATTGCCAATCTGGCTGTACGAGACCCCTTGGGGATGAGCGACCATAACATGATAGAATTTTTCATCAAGATGGAAAGTGAAGTAGTTGATTTAGAGACCAGGGTGCTGAATCTTAATAAAGGGAACTATGAGGATATGAGGCATGAGTTGGTCTTGATAGATTGGGGAGGGTTACGTAAAGGGATGACAGTGGATAGGCAATGGCAAACATTTAAGGAACGCATGGAGGAATTTCAGCAACTGTTCTTGTCTGACACAAAAACAAAAGGGGTAAGAGGGCCAATCCATGGCTTACAAAGAAAATTCTAAAGAGTATCCGATCCAAGGAAGAAGCATACAGATTGGCCAAGAAATATAATAGGTCTGAAGATTGGGAGCAGTTTAGAATTCAGCAAAGAAGGACAAAGGGATTGATTAAGAAGCGGAAAGTACAGTACGACAGTAAGCTTGCAGGGAACATAAAGACTGACACTAAGAGTTTCTATAGATATGTGAAGAGAAAGAGATTGGTAAAGAGAAATGTAGGCCCCCTACAGACAGAAACAGGGGAATGCATAATGAGGGACAAAGAAATGGCTGAGCAATTAAATACATACTTTGGTTCTGTCTTCACAAAAGAGGGCACAAATCAGATCCCAGAAATGTTGGAGAATGAAAGGTTTAGTGAGAGGGAAGAACTGAGGGAGATCGACATTAGTAGAGAAATGGTGCTGGGAAAATTGATGGGATTGAAGATGGATAAATCCCCAGGGCCTGAGAGTCTGCATCCCAGAGTGCTTAAGGAGGTGGCTCTGGAAATAGTGGATGCATTGGTGGTCATCTTCCGGGATTCTATAGACTTTGGAACCACTCTGATATTCAAAAAGGGAGGTCGAGAGAAAGCAGGGAATTATAGACCAGTAACATCTCAAAGTTTGCAGATGATACCAAGTTAGGTGGGAGGGTAAATTGTGACGAGGGTGCAGGGATCCTACAGCAAGATCTGGACAGGTTGGGCGAGTGGGCAAATCAAGGGCAGATGCAGTATAATTTAGATAAGTGTGAGGTTATTCATTTCGGAAGCAAAACCAGGAAGGTAGATTACTACCTGAATTGTTGTAAATTGGGAGAGGGGAGTGTGCAGCGGGACCTGGGTGTCCTTGTGCACCATTCGCTGAAGGTAAGCATGCAGGTGCAGCAGGCGGTAAAGAAGGCTAATGGTATGTTGGCCTTCATTGAGAGAGGTTTCGAGTATAGAAGCAGGGATGTGTTGCTGCAATTGTACAGGGCCTTTGTGAGGCCACACTTGAAAGTATTGTGTGCAGTTTTGGTCTCCTTCTCTGAGGAAGTATGTTCTTGCTCTCGAGGGAGTGCAGCGAAGGCTTACCAGACTGATTCCAGGGATGGCAGGACTGTCATGTGAGGAGAGATTGACTAGGTTGGGTTTGTTCTCGCTGGAGTTCAGAAGAATGAGAGGGGACTCACAGAGACTTATAAAATTCTTACAGGACTAGACAGGGTAGATGCAGGGAAGATGTTACCAATGATGTGTGTGTCCAGAACCAGGGGTCTTAGTCTGAGGATTCAGGGTAAACCATTTCAGACAGAGATAAGGAGACATTTCTTCGCTCAAAGAGTGGTGAGCCTGTGGAATTCATTACCACAGGAAGTAGTTGATGCTAAAACTTTGAATATATTCAAAAGGCGGCTGGATACAGCACTTGGTGAGAATGGGATCAAAGGCTATGGGGAGAAAGCTGGATTAGGCTATTGAGTTGGATGATCAGCCATGATCGTGATGAATGGCGGAGCAGGCTTGAAGGGCCAAAAGGCCTCCTCCTGCTCCTATCCTCTATGTATCTATTTTTTAAAATATAAATTCAGAGTACCCAATTCATTTTTTTTTCCAATTAAGGGGCAATTTAGTGTGGCCAATCCACCTAGTTTGCACATCTTTGGGTTGTGGGGGCGAAACCCACACAAACTCGTGGAGAATGTGCAAACTCCACACAGACAGTGACCCAGAGCTGGGATTGAACCTGGGACCTCGGCGCCGTGAGGCCGCAGTGCTAACCCACTGCGCCACTGTGCTGTCCATCTTCTATGTATCTATGAGGGTGACCTGGCCAGCCCCCTAACCCCCTCTCAAACCCCCAACAGAGACCCCCCCATCAGACTCCCAATGAAGACCCCCATATCAGAGACCCCCATATTAGAGAAGTCCCCCCCCCCCCCCCCTGCCCCTCTTACAGGCACTTCTGCCTGGAATCTAAAGAGCAATCCAGGCAGAAACGGTGAACGATTACTGTTTTTTCACTTACCTGTCCCTTACACCTGCTGTCTCAGACAGAAGTGTTGAAATCAGCAGCTGTTACTACATAAAGAGCCAAAACACATCACAAGGTATTAAACCCTCTCAGATCCTATGATTTGAAGGATTCTATTTGCATTCATGATAAATAGGCTGTAACTGACAGGATAATACAGGTGAATGGATTGTTTATTTTCATTTCTTTTCATGCTTGAATGCATCTCATCACCCTGTTGTGATGTTAACTACAATGGTTACCAACATCCAGGAGATAAGTGGTAATCTTTTACTCAGCAGAAACCACTTAACTGCGTTTGATGTAGTGAGGAGCTGTCAATCATAGCTAGATACACACAAACACATACATACACACACACACATACAAACAGTCATGCACACAAACATACACACAGCCAAACAGACTCACACACATATATACACACACATATATACATACACTGACATACATAGAACATAGAACATAGAACGATACAGCGCAGTACAGGCCCTTCGGCCCTCGATGTTGCACCGACATGGAAAAAATCTAAAGGCCATCTAACCTACACTATGCCCTTATCATCCATATGCTTATCCAATAAATTTTTAAATGCCCTCAATGTTGGCATGTTCACTACTGTTGCAGGTAGGGCATTCCACGGCCTCACCACTCTTTGCGTAAAAAACCCACCTCTGACCTCTGTCCTATATCTATTACCCCTCAATTTAAGGCTATGTCCCCTCGTGCTAGCCACCTCCATCCGCGGGAGAAGGCTCTCGCTGTCCACCCTATCTAACCCTCTGATCATTTTGTATGCCTCTATTAAGTCACCTCTTAACCTTCTTCTCTCTAACGAAAACAACCTCAAGTCCATCAGCCTTTCCTCATAAGATTTTCCCTCCATACCAGGCAACATCCTGGTAAATCTCCTCTGCACCCGTTCCAAAGCTTCCACGTCCTTCCTATAATGAGGCGACCAGAACTGTACGCAATACTCCAAATGCGGCCGTACTAGAGTTTTGTACAACTGCAACATGACCTCATGGCTCCGGAACTCAATCCCTCTACCAATAAAGGCCAACACACCATAGGCCTTCTTCACAACCCTATCAACCTGGGTGGCAACTTTCAGGGATCTATGTACATGGACACCGAGATCCCTCTGCTCATCCACACTACCAAGAATTTTACCATTAGCCAAATATTCCGCATTTCTGTTATTCTTTCCAAAGTGAATCACCTCACACTTCTCCACATTAAACTCCATTTGCCACCTCTCAGCCCAGCTCTGCAGCTTATCTATGTCCCTCTGTAACCTGCAACATCCTTCCGCACTGTCTACAACTCCACCGACTTTAGTGTCGTCTGCAAATTTACTCACCCATCCTTCTGCGCCCTCCTCTAGGTCATTTATAAAAATGACAAACAGCAACGGCCCCAGAACAGATCCTTGTGGTACGCCACTCGTAACTGAACTCCATTCTGAACATTTCCCATCAACTACCACTCTCTGTCTTCTTTCAACTAGCCAATTTCTGATCCACATCTCTAAATCACCCTCAATCCCCAGCCTCCGTATTTTCTGCAATAGACGACCGTGGGGAACCTTATCAAACGCTTTACTGAAATCCATATACACCACATCAACTGCTCTACCCTCGTCTACCTGTTCAGTCACCTTCTCAAAGAACTCGATAAGGTTTGTGAGGCATGACCTACCCTTCACAAAACCATGCTGACTGTCCCTAATCATATTATTCCTATCTAGATGATTATAAATCGTATCTTTTATAATCCTCTCCAAGACTTTACCCACCACAGACGTTAGGCTCACCGGCCTATAGTTACCGGGGTTATCTCTACTCCCCTTCTTGAACAAAGGGACCACATTTGCTATCCTCCAGTCCTCTGGCACTATTCCTGTAGCCAATGATGACCTAAAAATCAAAGCCAAAGGCTCAGCAATCTCTTCCCTGGCTTCCCAGAGAATCCTAGGATAAATCCCATCCGGCCCCGGGGACTTATCTATTTTCACCTTGTCCAGAATTGCCAACACTTCTTCCCTACGCACCTCAATGCCATCTATTCTAATAGCCTGGGTCTCAGCATTCTCCTCCACTATATTATCTTTTTCTTGAGTGAATACTGACGAAAAGTATTCATTTAGTATCTCGCTTATCTCCTCAGCCTCCACACACAACTTCCCACCACTGTCCTTGACTGGCCCTACTCTTACCCTAGTCATTCTTTTATTCCTGACATACCTATAGAAAGCTTTTGGGTTTTCCTTGATCCTACCTGCCAAAGACTTCTCATGTCCCCTCCTTGCTCGTCTCAGCTCTCTCTTTAGATCCTTCCTCGCTTCCTTGTAAATATCAAGCGCCCCAACTGAAACTTCACGCCTCATCTTCACATAGGCCTCCTTCTTCCTCTTAACAAGAGATTCCACTTCTTTGGTAAACCACGGTTCCCTCGCTCGACCCCTTCCTCCCTGCCTGACTGGTACGTACTTATCAAGAACATGCAATAGCTGTTCCTTGAACAAGCTCCACATATCCAGTGTGCCCAACCCTTGCAGCCTACTTCTCCAACCAACACATCCTAAGTCATGTCTAATGGCATCATAATTGCCCTTCCCCCAGCTATAACTCTTGCCCTGCGGGGTATACTTATCCCTTTCCATCACTAACGTAAAGGTCACCGAATTGTGGTCACTGTTTCCAAAGTGCTCACCTACCTCCAGATCTAACACCTGGCCTGGTTCATTACCCAAAACCAAATCCAATGTGGCCTCGCCTCTTGTTGGCCTGTCAACATATTGTGTCAGGAAACCCTCCTGCACACATTGTACAAAGAATGACCCATCTAATGTACTCGAACTATATCTTTTCCAGTCAATATTTGGAAAGTTAAAGTCTCCCATAACAACTACCCTGTTACTTTCGCTCTTTTCCAGAATCATCTTCGCCATCCTTTCCTCTACATCCCTAGAACTATTAGGTGGCCTATAGAAAACTCCCAACAGGGTGACCTCTCCTTTCCTGTTTCTAACCTCAGCCCATACTACCTCAGAAGAAGAGTCCCAATCTAGCATCCTTTCCGCCACCGTAATACTGTCCTTGACTAGCAGCGCCACACCTCCCCCTCTTTTGCCCCCTTCTCTGAACTTACTAAAACACCTAAACCCCGGAACCTGCAACAACCATTCCTGTCCCTGCTCTATCCATGTCTCTGAAATGGCCACAACATCGAAGTCCCAGGTACCAACCCATGCTGCCAGTTCCCCTACCTTATTTCGTATACTCCTGGCATTGAAGTAGACACACTTCAAACCACCTACCTGAACACTGGCACCCTCCTGCGAAGTCAAATCTGTGCTCCTGACCTCTATACTCTCAATCTCCCGTACCCTAAAACTACAATCCAGGTTCCCATGCCCCTGCTGAATTAGTTTAAACCCCCCCAAAGAGCACTAACAAATCTCCCCCCCAGGATATTGGTGCCCCTCAGGTTCAGATGTAGACCATCCTGTCTATAGAGGTCCCACCTTCCCCAGAAAGAGCCCCAGTTATCCAGAAATCTGAATCCCTCCCGCCTGCACCATCCCTGTAGCCACGTGTTTAATTGCTCTCTCTCCCTATTCCTCATCTCACTGTCACGTGGCACGGGCAACAACCCAGAGATAACAACTCTGTTTGTTCTCGCTAACATATACAATCACACACACACACATAGGCATACACACACAAATGCACACATATGCTCACACACATGCTCACACACAGACATGCAAACACACACACGTGCATTCTCACACACAGGCATACTCAAAGAAGCAGACACACTCACAGACACACTCAGACTCACACACACACAGAAACACACATGCAGAGACACACATAGACATACACACAGAAACACATACACACAAACGCAGACATAAACACACACTCACGAATGTACACACAGTCGCATACACAGACATACACATGTATACACACACACAGATATACACGCACACACTCACATACATTGTTCAAAAATAAATTTAGAGTATCCAATTATTTTCTTTACCAATTAAGGGTCAATTTAGCATGGCCAATACACCGACCCTGCATATAGAACATAGAACAGTACAGCACAGAACATCTTTTGGGTTCAGGGGGTGAGATTCATGCAAACAAGGGGGGAATGTGCAAACTCCACATGGACAGTGACCCAGAACCTGGGACGTCAGTGCCGTGAGGCAGCAGTGCTAACCACTGAGCCACTGTGCCACACACACTGATATACATACTGACACACACATACACATGCACTCACGCACAGACTCATGCAGACATACATAGACACACACATGCATTCATGCTTACACACTCAGACACATATATACATTCACACACATCCACGCATTTGCACACACACATGCACACTCACCAGCGCCGGCCCTAGGGTTGCTGGCGCCCCGGGCAAGCTGAACTTCAGCGCCCTTGGGGGTGGGGGGGGGGCTGAGGCGGGGGGGGCGGGGCCGAGGCGGGGGCGGGGCGGGGCCGAGGCGCGGGGGGGCGAGGCGGCGGGGGGGGCCGAGGCGGCGGGGGGGGGGGCCGAGGCTGTGGGGGGGGGGGGGCCGAGGCGGCGGGGGGGCCGAGGCGGCGGGGGCGGGGGCCGAGGCGGGGGGGAGCCGAGGCGGGGCGGACGGAGGGGGTACGGAGGGGGGGCGGACGGAGGGGAGGACGGAGGGGGTACGGAGGGGGGGCGGACGGAGGGGAGGACGGACGGGGGGGCGGCCGGAGGGGGCCACCCTGGGGGAGGGGAGGACGGAGGGGGGGCGGCCGGAGGGGGCCGCCCTGGGGGAGGGCGGCCACCGCGCATGCGCTGGTTGGCACCGGGCCAACTGCGCATGCGCGGGACCCGAGTCTGGCGCCCCCTAGCACATGGCGCCCCGAGCGACTGACTGCCCGAGTTGCCGGTACCTTGGGCCGGCCATGACACTCACACACTTGCACACACACATTCACACAATGACATTCACACAGATACACGCACACACTGAAGCAGATGGAATACAATGTGAAAAAGTGCGAGGTTATGCACTTTGGAAGGAGAAATGGAGGCATAGACTATTTTCTAAATGGGAAGATGCTTAGGAAATCAGAAGCACAAAGGGACTTGGGAGTCCTTGTTCACGATTCTCTTAAGGTAACATGCAAGTTCAGTTGGCAGTTAGGAAGGCAAATGCAATGTTAGCATTCATGTTGAGAGGGCTAGAATACAAGACCAGGGATGTCCTTCAGAGGCTATATAAGGCTATATCAGACCCCATTTGGAGTATTGTGAGCATATTTGGGCCCCGTATCTAAGGAAGGATGTGCTGGCCTTGGAAAGGGTCCAGAGGAGGTTCACAAGACTGATCCCTGGAATGAAGAGCTTGTCGTATGAAGAACGGTTCAGGATTCTGGGTCTATACTCGGAGATTGGAAGGACGAGGGTGGATCTTATTGAAACTTACAGGATATTGTGTGGCCTTGATAGAGTGGACATGGAGAGAATGTTTCCACTTGAAGGAAAAACTAGAAGCAGAGGACACAATCTCTGACTAACGGGACAATCCTTTAAAACATAGATGAGGAGGAATATTTTCAGCCAGAGGGCGGTGAATCTGTAGAATTCTTTGCCGCAGAAGGCTGTGGAGGCCAAATCATTGAGTGACTTTAAAACAGAGATAGCTAGGTTTTTGATCAATAAGGGGATCAAGGGTTATGGCGAGAAGGCAGAAGAATGGGCATGAGAAAAATATCAGCAATGATTGAATGACGGAGAGACTCAATGGGCCGAGTGGCCAAATTCTGCTCCTGTATCCTATGATCTTATGGTCTAAGTGAAGAGAATGCACTTTGTGCTTGGATTCACTTACCTCTCTTTGATGTGGTCGTTGTAAACATTGGGGTTTCACCATTTAGAGTTAGAATAGAATCATAGAATTTACCATGCAGAAAGAGGTCATTCGGCCCATTTCATGATTACATCAAATAATCCCTCCCAAGCTGTAGTAAAATCTCCCAAACATGTAAATCACTTCAGATATCTTTCTGGCTTTTCAGCCTTCTTCTCTGTCAGTCTTTACTGAACAGTGCTCTGGTCTAGTACCTTTAACCTAATCCTTCTTGGATTACCTCTTTATTCCCCTGGTTTCCTTAACGAGCTAGCCTATAATTCTCTAAACTTGTTTTCTTAACCATATCTCTATGGTAATGCTTTTCTTATAGCAAAGCTGAGAGAGGTATTCCCTCTCTAACCTTCTAAATCGACTGCCCTGGATTCCAGTTAAACTAAGAACAAAGGAAATCTCTTCCCTCTGGAAAATGGCCCCTGGTTACTGGAAACAACTTCTACTTCTTTCATTTACTTTCCACTCTGTAACTTCTCTAAACACAATAGAAGTACAGTTTGAATTGAAACCAAAACCCCCACACATACAAACACTTTTGTCCAGTATGAATCGAACGAAAGGTTTTACCCTTTCTTACACTGAAATACTAAATTAAGCCCACTTAAAACAATATGTCTAACATTTACCAATACATATATAAATCCATTAAAACTACCTACTATCTTTGTTTTCCAAGCACATGCAACAGACAAGTAGGCCTAACAGAGTGTAATTTACATCAGGACAAATTCCACATTGAAGTTACATCCCTATGCTACATCAATCCAAAGCAATAAGAAACAGCCTCCAAGAACAGATCCAGCTCTTAAACGAAGGAGTTAATCGAAATAACAACAGTTATTGTCACAGGGAGTCAGTTCCATATGTCTGCCACTGGCGCAAATGGTGCCGCGAGAGATTAAAATGGTGGAGAAGTTAGTGATGGGGGTTGCATTTGCGCCATGGTCACAATATCGTCACGTCACGCCAGTAGCCATCATTTATTTTCTCGTAATTCCACAATTTCAACTTACTTTGCAGGCTCTTGGGTGGAAGTTTATAAAATACCTCCTGAGAATAAAGGTAAATTGTATCCACTGGACAATATAATCCTCTTCATTATCTATAACTGGTGAGGCAAAACTACCAGATTTAAAATCCATGTCAGAAATGTTTATTGCCGCCTTGACTTCAGCAGCAGCGGTCCTTCTTTTTTCTCTATCTCCTTCTTTAAGACGTTCCTTCAAACCTACCTCTTGTCAGCTGTCCTAATATCTCCTTATGTGACTTGCTGTCAAATTTTGTTTGATAATGTTCCTGTGAAACACTTTAGAATGTCCTTTTACGTCATAGACATAACGTTCAAGGCCCATAACTTCCAGTTAGCGGGGGTAAGCCATGGGCCACCTATTTGAAAAGGGAAGTGTGCGCACTTACCTGTGCTCTGATGATGCGTCCGTCCTTCCTTTCTCTGCGGAAGCCTGGGGCCTCCAAAGTCCCAGTCTGCACAGGCTCCAGTGTGGCGCAGAAGGAGTGCAGCCCCGCCAACTTATGATGCGGCCAGCTTGGGAACACCCATTGAGGACAGGCATTTAAACAATAGATTTAGATAGAAAATAACAGGTAACCTTTTTAACAAGTGTTTTAAAGGTATGTAGACGATTTCTTTATGTCATGTGACAGTACCTTGAAGAAAAGATTGTTTATAAATAGGTGTGTATATAAATATCTGTTGTGAGAGTATCTTTAATAAATGGGTGTTTATTACTGCAATGATGTCAGAGTGTGGGTGGAGCTGGGCTGTCTGTCAGCTTTTTACTTTTATTTTACGCTGTTTGCTGCAGGGTGCATTTTAGTTTCGTTTTCAGAGCTGGATAGCTGCAGTCACAGACAGAAGGTGTATTAGTCTCTCTCTCTTAAAGTAGTGACTTTAACCTGATGTGCTTCTGTTAAAAATTCTTTTTAAAGTCTTATGGATGTTAAAAGGACAGCTTAAGGATTACTTAGTGTTGTATTCTTTGGGGGTTGTATTTGAATTAATGGTTGCTAAGGTGTTCACTGTATGTTTTAAAAAGGTTGACTTGGGTTCATAGAATAAACATTGTTTTGTTTTTAAAAATACTTTTCCATTTCTGCTGGACCACACCTGTAAAGTGGGCCATGTGCTCCCCATACCACAATCTATTAAAAGTTGTGGGTCAGGTGAACTCCATGATACACTTTGGGGTTCTCTAAACCCTGGCCCATAACATTTAACAGTCTTTTTTTGCTCTTTCTTTTACACAGCCATTACTATTGTTGTTCATTCTTTTAAAGTAATTTTAAATTTAACTTTTTTATGATTAAAGGTTATTATTTTTTTCAAAGATATTGTATTCCAACCACATTCCACAAATTATCACAAGCTTAATATCCAATCAAAGTATACAGATTGTACATTTTTTCCCCTTTAAATCTCCCTCTTCCCTCGCGACAAACAGCTCGTTAAATATAGCTGTGACCGGCCCCCACCGTACCTCGAAGCCCTGAGATATTCGTACAGAGTTCCCAGCCATGCTGTACCCCAGTGGCATAGCCGACCTCCAATTCAAAAGAATCCTTTGCTGGGTGATCAGAGAGGCGTTGGCCACAACATCAGCCCCCATCCCCTCCAGCAGCTCTGACACCTCCGACATCTCAAAGATCACCACCATAGGATTCGGCTTCGCCTCAAGTACCACAATCCTTCATGGGGTCCCGAATATCGTTTCCCAAATGTCTCTTGGTACAGGTCATCACACCGCGCCTGTGCAACGCACCAGTGGTTTAAGTCGCGAATGATGCAGGAAGCTATGCGCCAATAAGGGGGGGGTTGTTGGGTTAGTTTGAGTAGGGTGATCATGGCTCGGCACAACATGAGGGCCGAAGGGCCTGTTCTGTGCTGTACTGTTCTATGTTCTATGTTCTAATGTCTCATTCGGCAATATGTGGCCACTTTAAAGCAGCCAATATTCTGAAAATCTTTTCCTACCACACGTGTTTGGCTCATTGAGCCATATTATCCAGAGACAAATCCTACTCCTTTTATGAATATCTGGATTGTGCTTTCTGTCCTTCAATGTTGAGATATGATTTCCGTACAAATGGGTGTTCCTAAATATACTAACCAGGGTATTGAGATGATAGTTTTATCCTTCAGTTCTTGACACTGACATTGAGGGGTCAACGCTGAAGTTGCTGGAGGCCGGAGTATTATAAAGTTCAGTCTGGCCTGGTTTAAATACCGTCAATCATTCATTCCCTCAATACACTTACAAGATCATCTCACATTAGCTTTTTTAATTTAAATTTTGTGAGCCAGCAGTCATGAACAGGGATTGGACATTTAAGCTGTTAAGTTCTGACCAGCAGTAAGCTAACCCTGAAGCTTTGGGCATTGGATAGAGGTTACTGAGAGGAGGAAAGACACCTGCACCAGGAATACACATATGTGCTTTCAATGGAACAGTCATTGCTGTGCTGTGAGCTGTGGCTAAGTACTGAGACAGAAGGTTGCAAGTTCATGCCTCATTCCAGCATCTAATGCAATCAAAGTGTAGATTGACACGCCAGTGTGGTACTGGGGGATGAGATGGTAAACTGAGGTCCTGCCTTCCCCTCTGTAAAAGATCCCATTATGTTATTCTGAAGCAGAGCCGGGAGTTATTTCCAATCTCCTGCTCCATATTTATCCCTCAATCTGGAAACAGATTCTCTAGTCACAAAATTGCATTTGTTGTTTGTGGTAATTTGCTGCGTCCAGTTTGGCTTCCTGGGCTTCTTACAATAGAGACAACACTTCAAGAATTACTTCATTGGCTGAAGATTACTGTGGGCTGTCGTGTGATTGTGAACGACACCAGGGAAATATAGTCACACGGGATTCTATGCCCACGAAATGTCGCGAAAAGTGAAATTGCAAAGGGTGAACCTGCGCAGTGCACGTTCTACATGCGAAAAGTCGGAGTGCAGCCTTTCTTCTGCTAATTCTCTAACATGTTGAGTAAAATGAGAGTTGTTGGCACACTTCTGTGTGTAGCTGAAGTTAAGTAATTTGAGGGACAGCACAGTGGCGCAGAGGTAGTCCTGCTGCCTCACAGTGCCGAGGTTCCAGGTTCGATCCCTGCTCTGGGTTACTGTCCGTGTGGAGTTTGCACATATTGTCTGTGTGGAGTTTCGTCCACACAACCCAAAGGTGCAGGTTAGGTGGATTGGCCACGCTAAAAAATTGCCCCTTAATTGGAAAAAATGAATTAGGCACTCTAAATTTAAAACATTGAGCAATTTGTTGTAATGTCTGCTGCAATCTGTTAAATTAAGGATGAGTGAGTGAATCTTTGGGGCTGCAAACCGTGATTGGATACACAAATAGATCCACACGGGCAAACAAATTCATGATAGAGGGGGTCACAAATGACAGGAGTTGACTGCAAGTCCTTTGGCTGTACCTCATACTGGAGCATTACCAAACCATTATTCCCGTAACATTGTAGTGCTGCTTTATTTCCAGCAGGTGGTGCAGCTGAAGCGTATCGTGACCAGTTTTTTACATCTCCCCTTGGAACCGCATCCCACAAAGCAACCACAGAACCAACAGCGTGGCAGGAACTTTCTACCGTGGAATGATTAAAATTATCTGTTCCCGATGTTTCCCTCAATTTGCATTTGCATTGAATATGAAACCGATCATGCTTTTTTGTGCTCAGACATGTTACTGCTGAGGAAGGGAACATGGGAACCTGGTGTCAGCATTCATTAGTACAGCCGCAACTCGAATTTATATAGCGTCCTAACATTAGATTTGTCACCTAAGTACCAGATGAGACTTCCAGGGGCAGCCATGGTGTGAGTGTTCGCACACAGGGCAGCTCCTGCTTGAAGGCACAGAAAAGAGCTCCTTTTACCCGCTATTGGGTGGAATTTTGATGAAAAGGTGCAGGTGAAGGTCGGAGGAGTTGTTTCCCCTGGGAGTGGTATGTCCACTGGTTACCAAACCTGGCAGAAGACGGTGACAGATCAGGCCAAAGAGTTGGAGGAAGCTTGTCCTGCAGCAGCCAGTGTAAGGATGGCTGAGGGGGAAGGGCCGGTGCAAGGTGGAAAGCCCCAGATGGAGCAGTCGATGGCTTTCATTTAAAGAGGAATTCCGCCCAATGAGGAAGGAAATGCGGGAAGATCGCTCGAAGGCCATCGAAGGAGCTGCGGCACCCCTGAAGAGTTCGATGCAACGGGTGGAGATGTGTTTGGAGGTGCGGGGGTCGCAGAATCAGGAGATCGAAGGAGTGATCTCGGACCTCAGCAATCATGTGGTGGCTCTGGAGGTGGAGGTGGGGCTCGAAGGAGGCCTTTGTAAAACTTTGAGGGCAAAGGTGGAGGAGCAGGAGAATACTTCGCGAAGACAGACTGATTGATGTTTATTGTCACATGTACCGAAGTGAAAAGCATTTTTCTGTGGCCAAGGGAACATGCACAGTATGTACATAGTAGACAAAAGAATAATTAACAGAGTAGATTGACAGATGGTACATCAACAACAGTGATTGGTTACAGTGTGGAACAAGGGCTAAACAAGAGCAGCATAGGGTTCCATGCATAACATTCTTACAGGGATCAGACAGTCCAAGGGAGAGCCATTGAGGAGACTAGTAGCTATGGGAAAGAATCCTGGGCGGAATTCTCAGCTCCCGCGCGGCATCGGGAAGGCCGTCATGAACTCGGCCGAGTTTCACGACGGCCTCGGAGGCCGCTCCTCGCACCCTATTCACCCCCCCCCCCCCCAGGGGGCTAGGAGCGACGCTCCGTAAATCTTGGCCGCCGAGCCTTGACGCTTGCATCAAGGCGGCACGCCGAGAATGACGCGACGGCGGCGCCTAAGTGACGTCAGCCGCGCATGCACAGGTTGGCCGGCTCCAACCCGCGCATGCGCGGTTGCCGTCTTCCCCTCTGCTGCCCCACAAGATGTGGCGGCTTGATCTTGCGGGGTGGCGGAGGGGAAAGAGTGCGTCGCTTGGAGACGCCGGCCCGACGATCGGTGGGCACCGATCGCAGGCCAGTCCCCTCCCGAGCACGGCCGTGGTGCTCACTCCCCTCTCCGACCCCCACAAGCCACAAACAAAACTTTGGCGCCATGTTAACGATGGCAGCGACCAGGTGTGGTTGCCGCCGGCGAGAACAGGTCTGGAACGTCAGGTCGCTCGGCCCATCCGGGCCGGAGAATTGCCGGTTGCCGGGAAAAATGGCGAGCGGCGATTCCTCGAGAAGGGGTGGTGGGAGAATCGCGGGGGGTGCCAGGGCGGCGTGTCGTGAGTCGTCCGGCCCTTCCGCGATTCTCCCACCCGGCGTGGGGAGCGGAGAATTCTGCCCCCTATGTTTGGATGTGCGGGTCTTCAGACTTGTATCTTCTGCCTGATGGAAGGGTCTGGAATTGGGCAAAGCCTGGGTGTGAGTGATCTCTGACAATCCTGTGAATAGCGGGCTTGCCTGAAGGAGTGGAAGCTGTAAGTGCCAGGAGGGAGGTCTCGAAGATGCTGGCGGGCTGGTGGCTGAAGGGGTGCTAGATAAAGCCCTGAAGTGGACCAAGCGCATAGATCCCTGAGGCAGAAACCTACAGCTGGGGAGCCGCCATGGGCGGTGATCGTGAGACTCCACAAATTTCTCCAAAAGTTGGAGAAAGAGAAGGTTTTGTATTGGGCCAGGGAGACGTGGGGGCAGCATGGTAGCATTGTGGATAGCACAATCGCTTCACAGCTCCAGGGTCCCAGGTTCGATTCCCGGCTTGGGTCACTGTCTGTGCGGAGTCTGCACATCCTCCCAGTGTGTGCGTGGGTTTCCTCCGGGTGCTCCGGTTTCCTCCCACAGTCCAAAGATGTGCAGGTTAGGTGGATTAGCCATGATAAATTGCCCTTAGTGTCCAAAATTGCCCTTAGTGTTGGGTGGGGTTACTGGGTTATGGGGATAGGGTGGAGGTGTTAACCTTGGGTAGGGTGCTCTTTCCAGGAGCCGGTGCAGACTCGATGGGCCGAATGGCCTCCTTCTGCACTGTAAATTCTATGTAAATCTATGTATTCTATGTATGTGCAAATGGGAGGGGAGCAATGTCCGAATTTATCAGGACATTGGAGCTGAGCTTGAAAAGCAATGGGCAGGGTTCAACAAGGCCAAGGTGGTGCTGTACCGGCAGCATTTCAGGTTTAGGGTGCTCTATCCGGTGAAATTCTGGGTGACGCTCGGAGGCCGGAAGTATTATTTTGAGGCCCCAGAGGCGGCCGAAGACTTCATTAAGGAGCATAAACTGGGGGAGAACTGAGTGGACAATATTTGGGAACCAGGATGCTGGTGCTTTGTAATGGTTGGGAACATGTTTAAAGTGGGGGTAGGGATTGGGGAATATCCGTCCCGTCTGGCTTGGAGGAGGTCCTTTTTTGGGTTTGTTGTTTACTGGTGGGATTGTAAGGGGTGAAAAGTTTATGTGGGGATGGATGTTCCCATCCCCCCTCCTCTTTTGTGAGACTGTTTGTGTTCAGCATTTGTTAGTTTGCTTTTGAGGGAGGCAGCTTGGAGTTTCAGGAAGAGTCTTTGTCTGGGTGGGGGAGGGTAAGGTCAGCAGGGAGCCTTCTTCCTTGAGCTGAGGAGTGTGGGGGGGGGGGGGCATTGGGAGGTGCCTTTGGGCAGGGGCTGCTGCGCTGGCAGGTGATGCTGATGAACGGAAGTGAGGTGGTGGGGGAGAAGGCCTAGAGGGTGGCTGGGAGGGGAGGGACGTGGCAGGGAGTGAGAGATGACATGGTCAGGGGCGGAGAAGGGGGCCATCTGGAATGGGCTAGGTATAGGGTGGAATTAACGGAGCTGGAGTTAAATAGGGAATATGACGGACGGTAGAGGGGATTGGAGGCATAAGCTGCCGGTAAGGCTGGTAACGTGGAACGTCCAGGGAATGAATGGGCCGGTGAAAAGGTCGTGGGTGTTCGTGCACCTCAGGAGCCTGAAAGTGGGGGTGGTCTTTCTGAAGGAGACGCACCTCCGTGTGACGGACCAGGTTAGGTTAAGGAAGGAGTTGGGTCGGGCAGGTTTTTCACTCAGGGTTTGATTTGAAATCGAGGGGTGTGGCGATTTTAATGATCAAAAAAATGGGATTTGTAAGTGCGAAGGAGGTGAGGGATCTGGGTGGGAGATATGTGATTGTGAGTGGGGGTATTGGAGGGGCACCGAGGGAGTTGGTAAATGTGTATGCCCCAAATTGGGATGATGTGGGTTTTATGAAGGGGTTGCTGGCAGCGATCCCAGATTTGGCCAGGCACCAATTGATCATGGGAGGAGATTTTAACTGTGTCCTAGGGCCGAGGGTGGATAGGTCGAGCCCCAGGTCGATGGGTAGGGTATGAATGCCAAGGGAGCTGGGGGGGGGTTTATGGAGAGGATGGGTATGGTGGATCCATGGCGTTTTCAGAACCCAGGGGGAAGGGAATATTCCTTCTTTTCGCACGTCTTAAGGTATATTCGAGGATTGATTACTTTGTAGTGAGTCGGGAGATTTTGGTTGGGGTGGTGGGCGCAGAGCATGCGGGGATAGTTATCTTGGGCCATGCGCCCCACTGGCTGGAGATTCAGTTTAGATCAGGGTGAGAGCAGAGGCCGGAGTGGAGGTTTGATTCGAGGTTGTTGGGGGATGGAGGATTTTGCGAGAAGGTGCGGGTGGTTTAAGGGGTATGTGGAGGTGAATCAGACTGGGGAGGTGTCGGTAGCCATTTGTTGGAAAGCATTGAAGGCAATGGTCTGGGGAGAAATTAATTTGTTTACGGTTCGTGCGAATACGGAAAGGAGGGCAGAGCATGACTGTCCAGTGAGAGAGATAGTGGAGGTGGACAGGGAATATTCGAGGGTGCCCACCGTGGAGGAATTGGCGAGGAGGAAAATATTGCAGAGTCAGTTTGACAGGCTGATAATGGGGAGGGCAGTAGGGCAACTGCGTAGGGCAAGAAGGGTGCAATATGAGGATGGGGAGAAGACGAGCTGCATGTTGGCGCATCAGCTGCAAGGCAGGCTGCATCCAGGGAAATACTGAAGATCCGGACTGGGGCTGGGGATGGGGTGTCAGAGCCGGGGAAGATAAATGAGGCATTTAGAGAGTATTACCAGGGACTTTATGAGGCAGACCCAGGGGGAGAGGAGGGGGACATGGGGCGGTTTCTGGACGAGCTGGAATTTCCAACGGTGGAGGAAGCAAAGAGGCAGGCGTTGGAGGAGCCCCTGGGGCTGAGGGAGGTGCTGGATAATATCAGGGGTATGAAGTCGGGGAAGGCCTCTGGGCCGGATGGTTACCCGGCGGAATTTTATAAGGAATTTGTGGCGGACTTGGCACCACATCTGTTGGGGGCGTTTAATGAAGCACTGGAGATGGGGGAGATGCCGGAGACGATGAAGCAGGCAGTAATCACACTAATCCCGAAAAAGGGGAAGGACCTGTTGGAATGTGGGCCGTTATGACCGATATCACTGTTGATCATGGATGTGAAAGTATTGGCTGTGGTTGGCGGGGAGGATGGAGGACTGTGTCCCCGGGGTGGTGACACACTCAGAAGATCAAACAGGCTTCGTGAAGGGCAGGCAGCCCGGCAGTAATATAAGGCGGCTGTTCAATGTGGTGATGAATCCGTCGGGGGCTTTGGTACCGGAGGTGGTGGTGTCCATGGACATGGAGAAGGCTTTTGATCGAGTGGAGTGGCGGTACTTGTTCGAGGTTTTGGGAAAGTTTGGGTTTGGGCCAAGATTTGTGGCGTGGGTCCGGTTGCTGTATGTGGCACCAAGGGTAAGTGTGTGGACGCATAATATGAGTTCGCAGAGCTTTGATTGACACAGGGGTACGAGGCAATGGTGCCTGCTATCGCCGTTGCTGCTTGGGCTGGCCATAGAGCCGTTAGCGATGGCTCCCAGGGGGTCGGCAGAGTGGAGAGGATTATGAGGAGTGGCGGGGGATTATGAAAGGACAGAGAGAGCATCAGGTATCGCTCAATGCCGATGATCTCTTGCTGTATGTTTCAGATCCGGTGGAGAGTGTGGGAAGGATTATGGGCCTGCTGGGGAGGTTTGGAGGGTTCTCAGGGTACAAGCTGAATGGAGGGAAAAGCGAGGTATTCTTGGTGAATGAGCAGGGACAGCAGGCTAATGTAGGGAGATGCTGTTTACGGTAGTGAGGGATAGGTTTAGGTATTTGGGGATTCTGGTAGTGAGGGAATGGACGGAGCTCCATAAGTGGAACTTAACGAAGCTGGTGGAGGAAGCCACGAAGGACCTTGGGAAGTGGGGTACACTGCACTTAATGTTGGCAGGGAGGGTCCTAAGTGATGAAAATGAATATACTGCTGAGGTTCTTGTTTATTTTTTGGGTCTCCCGATCTTTATACCAAAGGCCTTTTTCCAGAAATTGGGCATGATCATTTTGGACTTTGTATGGGCGGGGAAGGTGCCGAGTGTGGGGAGGACCCTGCTCCAGAGGCAGAGGCAGCAGGGGGGGTTGGCGTTGCCAAACTTGCTTCATTATTATTCGGTGGCGAATGTGGACAAGGTGCGGTGATGGTGGGAAGGTGAAGGGGTAGAGTGGGTTAGGATGGAGGAGGAATTATAAGGAGTAGAGCATGCTAGGACAGTGCACAATTGCTTCACAGCTCCAGGGTCCCAGGTTCGATTCCTGGCTTGGGCACTGTCTGTGCGGAGTCTGCATGTTCTCCCGATTGTCCGTGGGTTTCCTCCAGGTGCTCCGGTTTCTTCCCACAGTCCAAAGATGTGGAGGTTAGGTGAATTGGCCATGCTAAATTGCCCTTAGTATCCAAAATTGCTCTTAGTGTTGGTGGGGTCACTGGGTTATGGGAATAGGATGGAGGTTTGGGGTTGGGTAGGGTGCTCTTTCCAAGAGCAGCTGCAATCCCGATGGGCCGAATGGCCTCCTTCTGGACTGTAAATTCTATGAAATCTATGGATCTTGTAAGGGGTCCAGTTTGGGGGCTGTGGTAACAGCAGCATTGCCAATGGCTCCGAGTAGGGAGCCCGGTGGTGCAGTCCACAGTGAAGATATGGAATCAGCTGAGGAGGCATTTTAGGGTGGAAGGGATGTCGGTGCTAACGCTGCTGTGCAAGGATCATGGGTTTGAGCCGGAGGGGATGGATAGTATATACAGGAGGTGGAGGGAAGTGGAGCTGGTCAAGGTGAGGGATTTGTATTTGGAGGAAGGGTTCGCCAGTCTGGAGGAGCTAAGGGAGAGGGCAGAGCTGCTGAGGGGGAGTGAATTCAGGTATCTGCAGCTTAGGGAATTTGCGCAAAAGATCTGGAAAGGGTCCCCTAGATTGCCGGGATACACCCTGCTGGAGCAACTGCTGCTTCCGGATGTGGAAGGGGAGGGAGGAATTGGGGATATATACAAGTGGCTGGGGGAGCAGGGAGGCAAGCGGGTGGTGAAGATCAAGGAGAAATGGAAAGGGGAGTTGAGAGGGGGTCAATTGGGGAGTATGGAGTGCGGCACTGCGAAGGGTAAACTGGACCTCCTCTTGTGCAAGGATGAGCCTGATACAGTTAAAGGTGGTGCACAGGGTGCATATGACTCGGGCAAGAATGAATGGGTTCTTTCAGGGGGTAGCAGATGAGTGTGAGAGGTGTGGGCAGGGGCCAACGAATCACGAGCACATGTTTTGGGGTTGCAAAATATTGAGAAGATTCTGGGCGGGAGTGTTCGCAGTCTTAGCCAGGATAATGGAGGAGGAGGTGGGCCCGGACCCTTTGGTGGCGATATTTGGGGTTTCAGAGAAGCCGGAGCTCATAGAGAGGTGGAAGGCTAATGTTGTGCCTTCGCCTCTGTGGCGCTAACAATTGTACACAAAGGCTCGGGTGAAGTACAAGAGAGGCTTTATTGGTGTGAGATGCTATTCCTCCGGCGGCAGCTGTAGAATAGTATCTCAGTGAAGCTAGCGCATATTTATACACAAGCTCCCTGTGGGCGGAGCTAGCTGGCAGGGGCTTACCGGAGAAACCTGTATTACAAGTACGGCCATACATCCCCCTACTGCAAGCACACATATATACAGTGGTTGTATCACCACAGCCTCTCTGATTGCACGCCGGTGGATTTTACTGGAGTGGCGGTCAGTATCACCACGGGGGGTAGCGGCCTGGTTGGGTGACCTGTACGACTTCTTGCAGTTGGAAATTTTAATAATAATCTTTATTTTTGTCATAAGTAGGCTTACATTAATATTGCAAATGAGGTTACTGTGACAATTCCCTCGTTGCCACACTCCGGAGCCTGTTCGGGTACACTGAGGGAGAATTCAGAATGCCCAATTCACCTAACAAGCACGTCTTTGGGGACTTGTGGAAGGAATCCAGAGCACCCGGAGGAAACCCACGCAGACACTGGGAGAATGTGCAGACTCGGCACAGACAGTGACCCAAGCAGGAATCAAACCTGGGACGCAGGCGTTGTGAAGCAACAGTGCTAATCATTGTTCTACTGTGCTACCCACATAAGTCAAGTATGTGAGAAAAGGTGGGGGATGTTTGTGACCATGTTTGAGGAGCTGTTCGTCGTGGGGGAATGGGGAGAAGTGGAGAGTGGGGAGGGTGATAAGGGGAAAAAATTTGTACAGACTGTATAGTTATTGCTGGGAAGTATAATTCCTGGTGTGTTTATTTGTTGTAACCTGTTTTGATACATGTTTATACCAAAATACATTTTTTTTTAAAGAGATAAGAAAGAGAGAAAAACCAAAGGAGGCATTAGAACATGAAAAATAGATTCATGGACTGGAAACATCACAGAAAGGAGTCATTCATCTTATTATGTCCATACTGTCCCACTGGGAGAGCTACTCAGCTACTCGCACTCCTTGTCCTTTTTCCATGGCCCTGCATATTTTTTTTATCTTTGGATAATTATCCAATTCCCTTTTGAAAATTCAGTTAAACCTGCCTCCACCACACAGACAGTGCATTCCAGATCTTGTTTTTTGTAAATTTAGAGTGCCCAATTCATTTTTTCCAATTAAGGGGCAATTTAGCGTGGCCAATCCACCTACCCTGCACATCTTTGGGTTGTGGGGGAGAGACTCACGCAAACACCGGGAGAATGTGCAAACTCCACGCGGACAGTGACCCAGAGCTGGGATCGAACCTGGGACCTCGGCACCGTGAGGCTGCATGGCAAGCCAACTGCGTCACCGTGTTGCCAAGCATTCCAGATCTTAACCACTCGCTTTTCCCGTCACCTCTGCCCTTTTGCCAATCACCTTAAAATGGTGTCCTCATGGAGATAGTTCCAAACCCTGAGGTGGTGATAGCTGGAGTGTTGGAGGATCCGGGAGTGCAGGTAGGGAGAGAGGCCGTCGTATTGGCCTTTGCCTCCCTGATCGCCCGGAGACGGTTTTTGTTCTGCTGGCGGGACTCGGAGCCTCCCAAGGCAGAGATACGGGTGAGCGATTTTGCAGAGGTCCTGCATTTGGAAAAGATCAAGTTTGCCATTTGAGGTTCGGAGGAGGGGTTCACCTCAAGGTGGAAGCGGTTCATTGTCTTTTTTAAGGAGTATTGAGTCGTCAGTGGGGGGGGGGGTTTAATTTTTTTTGTCTGGGTGGAGAGGGGGATGTGAAAGATTGGAAAGGGGGCGGGCGTCAAGGTGGCAGTAGGGTGAGTGGGGTACAGGGAGGGAGGGGTTTCTTTCCCATTGCTGCGGTTGGCTCTTGTACGTCTTGGTTATGTATATATTGAAAATGCGTTCAATAAAATAATTTCAAAAAAATATTTTTAATGGTTTTCTCTGGTTCTTGACCCTTCCACTAATGAGGACAGTTTCTCCCTATCGGCCCTGTCCAGACCCCTCATGATTTTTAAAAAATATTTCTTTATTCTCCTCCTTTTTCACGAAAACAGGGAACAAGTCGTGAACCGTGTCGGTTCACCAGAGGATACAACTGAAGTTCTCAGAGGTATTTGCGGACAAGCTAACGGGTGTGTGAGGTGGTCACAATCTTTTCAGCTGAAAAGATCTGCAATCAATCCCTTAACATATTAACAAACAAACATAAACTGACAAACAAACATGCGTGCAGGTTCCATCAGAAAGGACATCGCTTCCCTCAAACGATTCCTATTTTACATCATCTGGACACCTCACTTTTCCTCTGTCTCTGTGAACAGGGTCACAAAGGGGTTGCCGTATCGGGATTCAGACACCGTGTCGTCCTGCTCTCCCGGATCCCACACCCTTGTGTGGATCAGGCATGATATCTTTGAATTGTGTGACCGGGGGTCACTTTCATCGTCGCGGACAAGTCGGTACGAATTGTCCCTGTGCCAGAGTGTTGGGTCCAAAAGTGAATGGGTGTTGTCGGGGTCGGGTGGTGGGTCTGGGTTTTTAATGTAAGTGACTTCCATGGGGTCACTGTAGTCGGGGTCATAGTCGCTGCTATGTGGGCTGTAGTGTGGTGTGCTGTGGCTGTCCTCAGAGTCAGTGTCTGTATCGCTGTCTCTGCCGCGGCAGCTTGTGGGCGTTTCGGGGCGTGGTCTGTCATGGTCAGTGGGCGGAGTCGTGGGCGAGTCCGATGAAGAACTGGTCTGTGAGGGGGATGGTGGAAACGTGTCTCTAGTGGGTGGGGTGAGGTGTTCTGCTGCGTCTAGCAGGACATGGTGTGCATGGTTGGCCTGTGTTCCATATGCCTTTAACTGGTTGACATGGAACCACGCGGTCTTACCATTAGGATATTTTATCCTATAAACTGAGGGGCTAATTTTATCCGAAATTGAGTATGGTCCGGAATATTTTGCTGCCAAAAAACTGCTGGGGTTGTATACAGATAGCATTACCTGTTGCCCAACCTGGAATTCTGTGGGGTGTACGGTCTTGTTAAAACAAGCTGTGCGTTGTTTACGGCGTTTCCCTAGCTGAACTGCGGCTGCAATCTGTGCAGACCTCACAGTCTCAACCAAGTCTTTAACCGTCTTTTCGTGTGTGAGGGCCGTCACTTCGGGGCTAGTCATGTCCAGTCCTAAAAGGAATTCTGTACCTTTCATAGGGCGTCCGGTCATGAGTGTGTGTGGTGTGTATCCTGTGGAAGTGGAAACTGTATTTCTGATGAACATTAATGCAAATGGGAGCACTGAATCCCATGTGGAGTTGTTCTCTTGAACCATTTTCCTAAGCGTAGATTTTAGGGTCCGATTCATGCGCTCTACAATCCCGCTGGACTGTGGGTGATACGCAATATGAAAATTTTGTTTTATTCCAAATATTGTCAGGACGTTCTTCATGACCCGTCCTGTGAAGTGAGATCCCTGGTCCGAATCAATGCTACGGGGTAAACCCCATCTCGTGAAGATGTGGTGGGTCAGGATCTTTGCAGCTGTCTTAGCTGTATTTGTTCTAGAGGGGAATGCCTCTACCCAGTTGGTAAAGGTGTCGATGACCACCAGAACGTATTTATAGCCATTCCTACAAGGGGGCAATGGTCCTATAAAGTCGATCTGGAGGTTCGTCCAGGGGCCATTAACTGGTCGAGTATGCCGAAGTTGTGCCTTTTTAGAATACCTCTCCGGGTTATTCTGCGCGCAAATAAGGCAATTCTCGATGTAGTGACCTACATCTGTCCTTAGGTTAGGCCACCAACAGAGCTGCCTGAGGTGCCTCGTGGTTGCGTCGGTCCCTTGGTGCCCGTGTCCATCATGGAACAAAGCAATCATTTCATTCCTGTCCTGCTGCGGGACCACATAAAGCTGATCCTTTATGATCACACCCTCATGTGTGGTCAGTGCGTGTCTGAATTTATCATACTGTGGCACAAAGTTGCCTTTGAAAATCTCCCTGAGATCCTCATCTTGCTTCTGTGCCTCTACTAAATCTTTAATACTGGTCTGTGAGACTTGGACTGCGCTCACAGGGGCGCTAGCTGGTGCGCTAGCTGGGGGTGTCCAGAAGTGTCCTCGCCTGGAACCTGCCTTAGCCAGTGCGTCGGCTTTTACATTCCCAGGGGGGGATGAACTATGGTGGCTTCTTACTTTGATAATGCCGAAGGTCCTGTCCTTCGCTTTCTCTAAAATGTGTTTGAGTAAAGGGGCTGATGGAAGGGGTTTCCCATCTGCGGAGACAAAACCTCGTGTCCTCCACAGGGGCAGAAAATCGGTTAAACTATTGCAGACATATAAACTGTCCGAATATATGTCCGCTGGGCTGGGGAAAGAATCGGGGTGGTCCACTATATAAGCTATGGCCGCGAGTTCTGCTGCCTGCGCGCCTAAGTGTCCCGGTAATTTTAAAGCTATCTCTTCGAGAGCGCGCCCCTGCGCGTCCTCGACATAGATGCCGCATCCTGTGATACGCTCACCTTCTAAAACTGTGGAGGAACCGTCTACGTATATCCTCAGTGGTCCACACGTGTCTGTGGGTTGGGGACTTTGTTTTGGGTTCCCTATCTTCCTGGGGGGTGTTTTGGCTAAAAAGGGTCCTGTGTTATGCAGGGGAGCTACAATTTCACAGTCATGGGGCTGTCCGGGGTATTGGAGGTTGTCTGCTAAGTATGTGTGTGTGCGTGTCCGTTTCACTGTAATGTCCCGTCCTTGTAAAAGTAGTGGCCACCTAGCTGCCCTAATCTGGCTAACTGAACCGTCCTTCAGTCGACCGTCTAAGAGTAACTGTGTGGGGGTGTTTGCTCGGTCAAAATGGTGGTGGGGTTGAGTCCGGTAATGTACGAAAAATATTGCACTGCCCAGAAGACAGCAAGGAGGTGCCTCTCGCAGGCTGAAAATCCTTGTTCAACTGGGTCTAACAGTCGGGAGGCATAAGCCACTGGTCTTAGCTGCTCGTGCCGTTCCTGAAGTAACACGGCCGAGAGGGTCAGATCTGTGCTCGCTACCTCTATTGCATAGGGGGAAAGTTGGTCTGGGACTTGTAGCGCGGGTGCTGCGCTAAGGGCTTTCTTTAACTCTTCCACAGCCTCTGTATGCTGCGGAAGCCATTCCCAGGGGGCTCCTTTCTTAAGGAGGTCTGAGAGTGGGGCGGCTTTTGTCGCGAATCCGTCGATGTGGTTCCGACAATAACCAACCAGTCCTAAAAACGACCGGAGGGCTGAAACATTCTGGGGAAGGGGCAATTTGACAATCGAATCAATTCTTTTGAATTCGATCTCGCGTTTGCCGTGTGTGATGACTGTTCCCAAATACATCACTTTACTTTCCAAAATCTGGGCCTTTCTTGGGTTAACTTTACATCCAATCTCGGTTAAAAGTTCCAGGAGTTCGGCCAGAAGCGTAATGTGCTCTGCCTTTGTGTCTGTCTGCAGTAGTAGGTCGTCCACATACTGTACCAGACATTCGGGGCGGGAAAATTTTTCTAGACCATTCGCCAACTGTCGGTGGAAAATGGAGGGGGAATTGTGGAATCCTTGTGGAAGGCATGTCCACGTATACTGTTGTGTTTTAAAAGTGAAGGCAAATTTGTACTGGCACGCCTTTGCCAATGGGATTGACCAGAAGCCATTGCTAATGTCCACAACCGTGAAATATTTGGAGTTGAGTCCCTGCTTGAGCATGGTCTCGGGACTTGTTGCTACCGTGGGGGCTACTGCTGGGGTTACTTTATTGAGTTCCCGATAATCAATGGTCAGACGCCATGATCCGTCGGGCTTTCTCACTGGCCAAATAGGACCATTATTGGTCGAGGCTACTGTTCTAAGCACACCTTGCTCCAATAAGCTACCTATCACTTTCTCTATTTCTACCTCTGCTTCTAGGGGAAATCTATATTGTTTTTGTGGTCTGGGGTCAGGTCCGGTAACGTGAATTTGTCCAGCCATTCTGCCACAGTCATGCCGGTGACTGGCAAATGCTGTCCTGTGTTTATTCAGTACTGCCTTAACTTGTCTGTCCGTGTTTAGTGTAGTCGGGTCAAATGAGTATTCTCCTACTGCACTAATCCTATTAGCGTACTCTCCTACTGTGAGAGTAGCGGGTGCTCTGTCCGATCTTGCCATTCGCCAGACACATTGGTTCACTGGGTCGAACGACAGGCTATGGGCGTTCATAAAATCTATCCCTAGGATGTGTTCTGCTGTCCGGGGAAGATTTACTAAAACAACGGGGTGTTTGGTGGAAATGTTCCCTAGCTGGATTGCTACGGGTGCTGTGATTATGTCCCTGCTGCGAGTGTCCGGTGAACCCGCTAAGTGTGATGGTGGAGGTGGTCGGCCACGTGTCTGTGTGTGCCGTGGTGGTGGAGTTAATTGTGGTGCGGGAGCCTCCTGTGTCCCAAAGTAACTCTATGGGCTTCCCTCTTAACTTTGCCGTGACTACCGGTCTTCCTGATGGATCCCATAGTGTGTCACAGACCCAAGTGGGGGAGCCCGAACACCGTCAGTCCGTTCCGTCCACATTGGTCTGTCCTGACTGTATCCCTATACTATGGATCGGTTTTGTTTTATTCCGATTCAGAGTGCCTGTCTGCTGGCCTCTCTGTGATCTCTGGGGTCCATTACATTCTTTTGCCCAATGCCCTAACTGTCCACAGTTGTAGCATTCCTGCGACTTCTGTGGAGGGCTGCTCTTTCCCTCATTCACCCATGCGGGTTTTTGGTGCTCTCTCACTGCCTGTATGTCTGCTGCAGCCTGAGCTTCTTCTGGGGATTGAACTCTACTCTTGCCCTGAACTGATTGCTCCCAAGCGCGGGACAATCTTTTCAGGACCCACTTCTCATTATGGGCTTCCTCTGAGGGGTCATAGCTGTTGCAAGCGCTCTGTCCTGCTTCTGTTGCATGTGAAATTATGGTGCGCGTCCATTTAACCATATTTTCACGGTTCAAATGGGCTCTATTTAAATCGCCAAATACTGCATTAAAATGGATCCACAGCCTTCCGGCGAATGCTGTGGGGTGCTCGGATTTCTTCTGCCGGCACTTATTAAGTCCTTCTACGGGGTCACCTCGATTATACCCTATGGCATCTAAAATGGAGGTGTGCATTTCCTCTAGGGTGCCTCCGCCAACGTTCTGTGGGTCGGGGAGGGCTGCTACAACCGATTGGTCCAAACTCAGAACTGTGAGTTTAACCTGCTCTCTCTCGTCCAGGCCGTACATGGTAGCCTGCTGTTTTACCTTAGCGAAAAACTGGTGGGGGTCTGCGGTGGGGAGAAACGGAGTGATCTTCTCACACGCGTCCCTTAGTTGGGTTACAGTTAAGGGGGTGGTGTAAGTTATATCGGGTGCGCCTTCTATGGTCGCTTTTCTCTGGGTGGTGACTGGATTCATTGGAATGGTAAGGAGCTGATCTGTGGGGGGTTGGGGTGCTTGCCTTTTCTGCTGCGCTGCTGGCGCACATGTTCCCTGAACATAACGCTGCGCTGTCTCACTTAACTCTTTCCAGTCTGGGGCATTCTCCTCATCTAACTGGGTTCCAAAGGTGCTTTGAAACCCATTTTGCACCGAAAGCAGCGATTGCAGCTCTGCAATCTGCTTCCTGCATTTCGCGTGGTCTACTGTACTTTGCCTTTTTTCTGTGGTGGCAGCATGGAGTGCTCTCAAAGCTGCTTTAAGGTCAGAGCATTGCCTCTGCAAAGCCTCTACCTGCTTCTCTGATTCTTCTCTTATCAGGACGGCACGTTGCACGTCCTGATAGGCCTTTTCGTACTGGGTCTGGGAACTGCTGAGATGGGCTAGACAAGACTGATGTGCCCTCTTGGCATCATCCACCTCTCTACCTTTCTCTGCCAACTTCCCTCTTAGATCCATATTTTCCTTCTCGAAGTCCCTGACATCCACTTTACTCATTCTATTCCGTTCCTCTAATTCTGCCCGGAGCGTCTGAACGACCTCCTCTGTGCCTCGCAATTGTGCCAAACAGGACACAATCGCCATCGGCTTACGTGCTTTACTCATGTTTTTCTTGTGAATTTGTGAGGTTCTCCCACCAAGTATGTCCTATACTTCCGGGACCTGTCTCCTCATTCAAACAAAACTCTTTCCAAAGGGGCCATCCCTTTCCTTGCAGATACTTGCGGAGTTCCAGCTCCCACATGGGACACTGACCTACCCTGCTACTGCTGCTGGTCGCTGCGACCACAAACCGTTCTGGGTTCATAAGGCGTTCCATTGCCTGCATGGCCATTTTTCTCTGACTCACTTTTAAATTTAGGAACAGGGGGTGTTGAGGTTATGTCTCACGAAACGGGTAAGGCTTACGCTATGTTCCGTTCACAAAACTACCGAAAGTTTGTCGCAACAAAAATGCTTTCAGGTTTTCCTTACAACCCTGTTAGTACGCATGCACTAAACACACTTCCGAATTACGCTTATTGCTTTGAACACCTTGAATATTTGTGATTTCTTTCCTTTTTCTGTACCAGATTTCTAATTCAAATTTCAGGGTCCTCGACGGAGTGGGGGTACCACTTGTAACCGTGTCCCGGCGGAGTCGCCACTAAATGTTGCACGTTTTGCTATGAGTGTAAAACGCGTTTATTGGGGTGTATTAACTTGCCTGTGTTAAAGGCCGTGTGCTTAACACCACTAGGCTCTGTCTATGTATTTTCAGCTCAGGAGTCGCCAGTTGCCATATAGACAACTCACATATATTCCAAGGTCAGGTTCAAAGTAATAAAACGATACACCGATTAGTAAGTTCCAAACGATCAATATTTATTATACAATTATAATAAATACGCATGCACACACTAAGGGACTAAGCTATGACTAAACTAAGCAAACAGAATACTTAACTACACAGGAACAGGCAAGGTCAGGGAGCGAGGCCTTCGTCCCGGTCTTGGTCTGCAACCTTCAGAAAGCGTGCTGGTCACTGGGGGTCTAGCGGGCTTGGTTCGCGTAGCGAGCGTCGTATTGGCACTTACGGTTCGGCGGCTGGTGCTCAACGGCTGGAGTCAGGATACGAGTTGGAGGTCTTGGTCAAAGCCGGAGCACGAAACAACAGACAGGACCATGTGTGGGGGTCTATATTTATAGGGGTCCCCAATGTCCTTCCCTCTTTCTGGGCGGGCTTTACCTTTAGGTATCGATTGGATAGCTTCCAATCGATATCTTTTGAATTCCTCCAATGTAAGGGTCTTTCTCGATGGTGGGGGCGGTTTCTATAGTGGATACTTCTGGTGCCGCTCTGTCTGGACATCCACTTAAAGTATCTTATTCAAACCCAAATGTTGCCATTGTGTGTGCCTAGATCTGGACTGCCTCATTAGTATGTAGAACGTTCTGCCATTATCACCTTTGGTTGGAGATCTTCCACCTGGCCAGAAACTGGTTTTGCTGCTTGCAAAATGCTAATGAGTGTTTGCAGGCTGTTTGCCTTGGCTAAACTGTTTTTCCCTACAGTCTTAGCGATTCTCCATTTTGTTTGGTTCAGTGTCCATTTTAGGTGGCTACAGTGGCTACATTAGTAACAAATATGTCAATCCCCCTATCAATAACAACGATCCCATCCTCCCACCAAACCCCAAACATGAGCCCGCATGTTCACATAAACAATTGACAAAAAGGAATCAGGAATCACCCATAGTCACCATTAACACACACAGCCTCCCTCCACCCCAACCCTCCCACCCCCCCCCAACTAATGTTTGATGTTATCCAGTTCTTGAAAGTGCATGATGAATAATGCCCATGAATTGTAGAACCCCTCCATCCTTCCCCTCAGTTCAAACTTAACCTACTCAAGAGTCAAGAATTCCAACAGGACCCCCGCCACACCAGGGCACAGGGTGGAGAGGCTGCTCTCCATCCCATCAGGATCCGCCTTCGGGCGATCAACGAGGCAAAGGCTACAACATCTGCCTCCACACCCGTTTCCAACCCTGGCTGGTCCGACACCCCAAATATGGCCTCCGGGGGCCCGGGTCCAGTTTCACGCGCACCACCTTGGAAATTACCCTAAAAACCTCCTTCCAGTAATCCTCTAGCTTTGCACAGGACCAAAACATATGAACGTGATTAGCGCTGCCCCCCCCCCTCCCCCCGCGCAACGTTCACACACATCTTCTACTCCTTCAAAGAATCGGCTCATCCTTACCCTCGTGAGGTGTGCTCTGTATACCACCTTCAGCTGTATCAGCCCCAACCACGCGCACGAGGTGGAGGCATTCACTCTCCGGAGCACCTCACACCAGAACCCCTCCTCCAAATCCTCTCCCAATTCTTCCTCCCACTTTGCTTTGATCCCTTCCAATGGTACCTTCTCCTTTTCCAAAATAGCTCCGTAAACCGCTGACACTACCCCCTTCTCCATTCCCCCGTCATCAGCACCTCCTCCAACAACGTGGAGGCCGGCTCCCCCGGGAAGCTCGGTATCTCCTTTTTGGCAAAATCTCGAACCTGCATGTATCTAAACATTTCCCCCTGCTCCAGCCCATACTTCGCTTCCAGCTCCTTCAATCCTGAAAACCGACCCCTAAGAAACAAATCTTTCAGTGTCTTAATCCACTTCTCCTCATATTTCTGAAAATTTCCATCCCACCTCCCTGGCTCAAACCAGTGGTTTCCCCGAATCAGCATTTCCCTTGATCCTGCCCCCAACCCGAACTGCCTCCAAATTTTCAATGAAGCTATTATTACTGCACTCCCTGATTACTTCCCCGGGGCTATCAGGAGCTGCGCTGTTGCTAGTGCTTTAAATACCGACCCCCCGCACAAACTCTCCTCCATTCTGACCCACTGGGAATCAACCCCTCTGACCCAGCTCCGCACCTTCTCCACATTCGCCACCCAGTAGTAATACATCAGGTTCGGGAGACCCAAACTCGGTGCCTGCCTACCCCTCTGTAGTAGCACCTTTCTAACTCTGGCCACCTTCCCTCCCCATATGAACGATGTGATCCTTCCCTCAATCTCCCTGAAAAAAGCCTTTGGCAGGAAAATCAGCAGGCATTGAAAAAATAAACAAAAATCGTGGCAACACGTTCATTTTAACTGCCTGCTGTCATGATTTTGAATAGTTCCATCAGAGCACCCCACAGCGTTGTCTACAGAGACTGCTCCATAACTGAATTGCCTCATTCCCAGGAACAATTCTGAACAACTCTTCTGAACCTCTTTTAAAGCCTTTGCATCATTCCTAATATTTGGACAAAGAGGATGAATAAATGATCAACGCTTTAAAAAAATAAATAAATAGTATGACAAGGAGCAGAAGCAGACCACACAGTGACCTCAGCCTCCTTCAATCAGATCATGGTTGAACTTCTATGTCAGCCCCATTTTATTGTCTAATTCCGTTTTGTTTATCTTTTTATTGCCAATAATCTGTCCATCCCATTCTTAATATACTGAAAAATGAAATGAAATGAAAATCGCTTATTGTCACGAGTAGACTTCAATGTGAAAAGCCCCTGGTCGCCACATTCAGGCGCCTGTTCAGGGAGGCTGGTACGGGAACTTGTACTGAAAGGCTGAGCATCTAAATTAGGAGGGTGGTCAAAAACCTGGGGCGTCAATCCCACCCCCGCCGTGTCCCGAAGTCTCCGGCACCGGAGATTCGGCGGGGGTGAAAATCGCGCCCCCCCCCCCCCCCCCCCCCCCCCGGCGGTGGGCCGAAGTCCCGCCGCTGTCATGCTGGTTCCGCCGGCGTGGATCAAACCACCTACCTTACCGGCGGGACCAGGCGGCGCGAGCGGGCTCAGGGGTCCTGGGGGGGGGCGCGGGGCGATCTGGCCCCGGGGGTACCCCACAGTGGCCTGGCCCGCGATCGGGGCACACCAATCGGCAGGCGGGCCTGTGCCATGGGGGCACTCTTTTCCTTCCGCTTTCACCATGGTCTTCACGATGGCGGAGGCGGAAGTGACCCCCTCCCCTGCGCATGTGCGGGGATGACGTCAGCAGCCGCTGATGCTCTGGCGCGTACGTGGACTTCCGCCGGCTGGCGAAGTCCCTTCGGCCCCGGCTGGCGTGGCGCCAAAGGCCGTTACCACCAGCCGGCGGACGCCAACCACTCCAGCGCAGGCCTAGCCCCTCAATATTAGGGCTTGGCCCCTAAAGGTGCGGAGACTTCCACACCTTTGGGGCGGCCCGACGCCGGAGTGGTTCACGCCGCTCCATCACGCCTGGACCCCCAGGCCCCGCCATGTAGGGGAGAATCCCAGCCCTGGGCAGAGAGATTAGGTTCAAGGAGGAACTTTTAAAAAAAGAGGGGTCTGCACCGACCCTAACCCTAACCCTATCTAGGCCTCATTCCTCACCCTGTCCACATAACCCCACCTAGGGGCAATTTAGCATGGCCAATCCTACACATCTTTGGACTGTAGGAGGAAAACGGAGCACCCAGAAGAAACACACGCAATCACCCGAGGGCGGAGTCAAACACCAGTCGCTGGCGCTGTGAGGCAGTAGTGCTATTCACTGTGCACTATGCTGTCCCAAGGTGAAAGAGTTATGAGGTAAATTACAGTGGAGCCAACCTCGGCAACGTTGGGGGATGTCCTGAGGGGTTCAAAGGGTATTCAACGTATCCTATAAGAAGTGAACCAGTTCTGTGTTTCATAATGATACCACTTAGCTGGAGTATTCAGTTGAGTTAAAGGAAAGAAAAACAAAAGACTTGCATATGTACAGAACATTTGATGATCACAGGATATTCCAAAGTGCTTTTCAGCAAATGTTGATGTCGGAATGTAGGATTAAATGTACCTTTAAAGCATACTCACATGACACACTCAGTGAGTCTTCCTTCTATCTGGCATTTTTACCACAGAATTCACCTCACTTAATTTCCTTTCAATCTGATAAGGTCCACAAAACCTTGCTTTTAAAGGTTCACGTAACACTGGTAACAATACTAAAACTTTAACTCCACTGGCAAAACTATGAACTTTCGATTTCTTGTCTGCTATCCGTTTCATCACATTTTGTGCAACTTTTAAATGATGTCTCGCCAAATCACCTGCTCTATTTAATCGTTCCCTAAAATTTAACACGTAATCCAATAATGTAATTTCCGATTTCTCATTCACCAATTTTTCATTAATCAATTTAAATGGTCCTCTTACCTCATGACCAAAAATTTGATCAAAAGGACTAAATTTGGTTGACTCATTAGGTGCATCCCTAATTGCAAACAGTACAAATGGAATTCCTTTATCCCAATCCTCTGGATAATCTTGACAATAAGCCCTCAACATTGTCTTTAATGTCTGATGCCACCTTTCTAATGCTCCTTGTGATTCTGGATAGTGCGCAGTTGATTTAAAATGTTTTATCCCTAAGCTATCCATAACTTCTTTGAATAACCTTGAAGTAAAATTTGATCCTTGATCCGATTGTATTCCTCTTAGTAGTCCATATCTAGTAAATAATTTAAGTAACTCCTCCACAATCTTTCTAGCTGTAATATTATGTACTGGAATGGCCTCTAGAAAACCTAGTAGACACATCCATTATCATGAAAAAATATTGATTCCCACTTTTCGTTTTAGGAAGTGGTCCTATGCAATCAATTAGGACCCTTGTAAAAGGTTCCTCAAATGCTGGAATGGGTATTAAGGGCGCTGGTTTTATCACTGTTTGAGGTTTCCCTTTCACTTGACATGTGTGACATGATTGACGAAATTTAACTACATCTTTTTGTAGTCCAGGCCAATAAAAATGTTTCTGGATTTTAGCTTGAGTTTTCCTTATTTCCAAATGACCTCCCACTGGTACCTCATGTGCAACTCGCAACACCGCTTTTCTATACCTTACCGGCAATACTACTTGATGAACTTCTGCCTACTTTTCATCTGCCTGCATATGTCAAGGTTTCTATTTTCTCATCAAGACATCACTTTTAGGGTAATAACACTCTGGTATACACAGATTCCTCTTCCGTGTATGCTTTCTGATACATCTGTTTTACTTCTATATCTTTTTGTTGTAACTCCGCCAATTTTCCTGAACTAAAAATATCTGCCTCATCCTCCACCTGTTCTTGTTCTTTTTCAACCATCTGATCAAAAATCGTTTCTGATAATTGCACTTCAATTTCATCTTCACTCTTTGATTTCTCCTCTTGTCTAAACCTGTGACTTTGTGACTTTGTTACTACACAATCAGGAAAAATCCCAGGATATTTGTCCTTCAACACTTCAGTTGTCTGATTTTACACTGGCTTATCAACCACAGTAGGCATCACTCCCACCTGCGATCCAGCTATATCATTACCCAAGATAAATTGTATTCCTGGACAAGATAATTTTTCTATTACTCCTACTACCACTTCACCATTCTTCACTGGACTTTCCAACCGTACTTTATATAATGGAACACTATTCCTGTCACTCTGAATTCCACATATCACCACCTTTTCTGGCAATATCCCTCCCAGACTTCATAACTCCTCATCTCTTACCATTAAAGATTGACTAGCTCCCATATCTCTTGAAATTATGACTTCTTTACCTGCTCCTCCTGATAGACATGAGTAAACTTTACCCACACAAGTAAATTCTTTAAAGAGATCTGGCACCTTCTTATCAATCACCTCTTGATCAGGCTGTACAATCGTTTGCACCTCCTTTGCTTCACTTGGGATTTCCTTTACCCGATTAACAAACACCACTGTCTTATCCTGTTTTACCACATCATCCTTCCCAGTGCTTTTCTTCAACCACCAACACTTTACATGGCCTAGTTTATTACAGTGAAAACATTTGAAAATTCTCATTTCTTTTCCACCCTCCTGGATTTCTTTTTTAGTCTGAGGTACACTCTCCTTATTATTTCCCATCAGATCACCTTTACCTGGCCGCTCGGAGAATCGCCGCTCCCGTCGAGCGATGATTCTCTGGCTCGGATGGGCCAAGCGGCCTGCCGAATCCGACCGGTTCACGCCGGCGCCAACCACACCTGGTCGCTGCCGGCATGAACATCGCGCGACCGCTGTGTGTGGAGCCTGTGGGGGGCGGAGGGAGGATCGAGCACCACGGACGTGCTTAAGAGGTGTGTGGCCCGCGATCGGTGCCCACCGATCATCAGGCCGGCGCCTCTAAAAAACGCACTCTTTTCCCTCCGCCGCCCCGCAATATCAAGCCGCCATGTCTTGCGGGGCCGCGGAGGGGAAGACGGCAACCGCGCAAGCGGTTAGGAGCCGCCGGCCGCGTCATTCCTGGCGCGCCGTTTTGACCCAAGCGTCAAGGCTCAAAGCGCGAAATTCACGCACCGCTGCTCCTAGGCCTCCAGGGGGGGGGAAGGGGGGGGGGGGAATAGGGGGCGAGGAGCGGCCTCCTCCCTTTGTCTCCTGTTTGTCTCCCTTTGGGAGAATTGCGCCCTATGTTCCTGATGGTGGGGGTGTCCAGAACCAGGGGTCATAGTTTGAGGATAAGAGATAAAAACTTTTAGGACTGAGGTGAGGAGAAATTTCTTCACCCGGAGAGTGGTGAATCTGTGAATTCACTACCACAGAACGTAGTTGAGGCCAAAACATTGTGTAATTTCAAGAAGGAATTAGATATAGGTCTTGGTGCTAAATGGATCCAGGGATATGGGGGAAGGGGGATCAGAGTATTAAACTGATGATCAGCCATGGTCATAATGAATGGCGGAGCAGGCTCGAAGGGCCGAATGGCCTCCTGTTTCTATTTTCTATGTTTCTGTGTTACGAATTGAAGGAGGTTGCAACTGCCCATTGGGAATGAACTACAGCACGTACAGATCAAAACCTTGCTCCATAAGGAAGTGAAAGCGTACCCACTGACGCCGGGTCATTCACTGGTAGAGGAGTTGTTGTATGCGGACGACTTAGGGAGGGGGAAACGCAGGGGCCTGTATGGGAACTGTTAAAAGAGGCATATGCCCTGCTGGGTGAGACAAGGGAAAAATGGGAGGAAGAACTGCCGCTAGAAATAGGGTGGGGAGTCTGGAGTGAAGCACTGAATAGAGAAAACTCCACATGCACAGGGCTGAGCCTAACGCAGCTAAAGGTGATGCACAGAGCGCACCTAATCAGAACCAATATGTAACTACCTCTTTCTGGAGGTGGAGGACAAATGTGAATGGTGCCAGGGAGGCCCGGCCAACCACACCCACATGTTCTGGACATACCCCAGACTTGTCAGGTTCTGAATAGCTTTCTTCGAGTCAATATCCACGTAGGTGTAGGTGACCAATGCCCAAAAGTGGCAGTCTTCAGGGTATCAGACCAGCCAGAACTCTACATGGGGAGGGGGGATGATGCCCTCACCTTTGCCTCCCTAATCGCTTGCATAGAATCCTACTCGGCTGGCGGCCAGCAGCACCACCTAAAGCTGCAGAATGCCTGGCCGACCTATCGGAATTTCTCCAAATGGAGAAAATCAAGTTTAACATCCGGGGATCGGAAGGGCTTCCACAAGATGCGGAGGCCATTTATCAACTTTTTTCAAGACCTGTTTGTAGCCAACAGTCCATAGAGCTGGGGGGGAGGGGGGGAATAGATGTGCCACAGATCATAACAGTCCCGCCACCAGACTGATCCAGGGATGGCGGGACTGTCATATGAGGAAAAATTTACGAGGTTGGGATTGTTCTTGCTGGAGTTCAGAGTTCAGACGAATAAGGGGGGATCTCATAGAGACTTATAAAATTTTAATGGGACTAGACAGGTAGATGCAGGGAAGATGTTCCCAATGGTGGGTGTGTCCAGAACCAGGGGTCACAGCCTGGGCATTCAGGGTAAACCATTTCAGACTGATGTAAGGAGACATTTCTTCACCCAAAGGGTGGTGAGCCTGTAGAATTTATTACCACAGAAAGTAGTTGATGCTAAAACATTGGATATATTCAAGAGGCGGCTGGATATAGCACTTGGGGAGAATGAGATCAAAGGCAATGGGGAGAAAGCAGGATTAGGCTATTCAGTTGGATGTATGTAAAGCAAAAGGGAAGGGGGCAGGGAGGAAGAGAAGGAAAGGGAGGCGGCGAGGGTAAAAGCCCATTTTGAAAAAGACTACAGGACACTTGGGGCATAGCCGCAGGATCAATCCCAAGGGCAAGTGGGGAACAAAGGGAGCAGCAATACGCTGGGGAATACCGGCTAGGGCAAACATTGGACAGGGCAACTGAGGCAGATTGGCCAAAGCCACGGTGGGTGGGGGGCGGGGGGGGGGGGGGGGGTTGGGGGGGGGGGGGGGAGCAATGCACGTAGATGGAAATATTTATAGTGATCCTCATTTGTTTGTTTTTGTTTTTCTCGCTTTTTGGTCTGTCTCTCTTCTGTAATTTTAATTTTGCCTTGTGTGGCGCTAAGAATTGCACACAAAGACTCGATTCGGTACAAGAGAGGCTTTATTACAGTGAGATGCTATTCCTTCAGCTGCAGCTGTAGAATGGCATCTCAGGGAAAACTTATGAATATTTATACTGCTTCCTGTGGGTGGAGCTAGCTGGCAGGGGCTTACCGGAAAACCTGTAATACAGGTACTGCCATACATCCCCTAATGTAAGCACACACATATATACAATGGTAAATCACCACATTCACCCCCTGTAAAAAATGAGTCCGGCGGGGGTGACGTGAAACTATAATACATAAACGTGATCTATTTACAGAGGGGGGGAAAAAAAAGAACCAAGTGTCCATCGGGAAACCCAGTGCCCGTCACAGGTTGAGTCGGACCGGCGGTCGGACGTTCTGTTGTGAGCGACGCAGCAGTGGTGGCGACGTCTGCACAGGAGGTGATGGCGTCGACGGCGTAGGTGCTGGCGGTGTTGGTGCTGGTGGTGTTGGTGCTGGTGGTGTTGGTGCTGGCGGTTTTCATGCTGGCCAGTGACTGGATGACTCCGGGAGCGAGCCAAAATCTTCCATGTCCTCTAGTGTGGGCAGGGGAACGAGGGATAGACCTGGTGGGGCTGATGCTGGGAGCACCAGGGAAGGGGAGGGTGGCGCGTGGGTAGGGAGGAGTGTGGGCATGGGATCGGCACCCGAGGGAGCCAGGTCCCTGAGCAAGACTGTATCCTGGCGGCCGTCGGGGAACTCCACGTAGGCATATTGGGGGTTCGCATGGAGCAGGCGTACCTTGTCCACCAGAGGGTCTGCCTTGTGGAGTCTGACAAGCCTACGAAGAAGGACCGGCCCTGGAGCTGTGAGCCAAGTCGGGAGCGACACCCCGGATGTAGACTTCCTAGGGAAGGTAAAAACACGTCCATGGGGTGTGTTAGTTGCGGTGCACCGCAGTGACCGAATGGAATGGAGCGCGTCAGGGAGGTCCTGCATGGGATGGCGAAGGGGAACCTAGAGAATTCATCGACCACACTGACGATGTAAGTGTTGTGGTCGGTGGAGGGGAGGGGCCCTTTGAAATCCACGCTGAGGCGCTCAAAGGGGCGAGACGCTTTCACCAGGTGCACGCGGTCTGGCCGGTAGAAGTGCGGCTTGCACTCAGCACAGACCTGGCAGTCTCTGGTGACTGTCCGTACTTCCTCGACGGAGTAGGGCAGATTGCGGGCTTTGACTAGGTGGTACAACCGAGTGACCCCCGGATGGCAAGGCACGGAGCTGGTTCACTTGTGCGCTGGCAAATGTACCTCGGGAGAGGGCGTCTGGGGGCTCATTGAGCTTGCCGGGGCAATACAAGATTTCGTAATTATAGGTGGAGAGCTCGATTCTCCACCGCAAGATTTTGTCATTTTTGATCTTGCCCCACTGCGTGTTGTTAAACATGAAGGCTACCGACCGTTGGTCAGTGAGGAGAATGAATCTCCTGCCAGCCAGGTAATGCCTCCAGTGCCGCACGGCTCCAACGATTGCCTGGCCTCCTTTTCAACAGAGGAATGTCGGATGTCAGAGGCATGGAGGGTGTGGGAAAAGAATGCCATGGGCCTGCCAGCCTGGTTTAGAATGGCGGCAAGGGCGACATCTGAAGCATCGCTCTCTACTTGGAAGGGCAGTGTCTCGTCTACTGCGTGCAACCCGGCCTTGGCTATGTCTGAGCGAATACATGCGAAGGCCTGTTGTGCCTCGGCCGTGAGGGGAAATTGTGTGGACTGGATCAGTGGGCGGGCCTTGTCCGCTTATTGTGGGACCCACTGGGCGTAGTAAGAAAAGAACCCCAGGCATCTTTTGAGAGCCTTGGGGCAGTGGGGGAGGGGGAGCTCCATGAGGGGGCGCATGCAGTCGGGATTGGGCCCCAGTAGTCCATTTTGGACTACGTAGTGGAGGATGGCTAAGCGGTCTGTGCTGAACACGCACTTCTCCTTGTTATAAGTGAGGTTGAGGAGAGGTGCGGTGTGGAGAAATTTAGCAAGGTTGGCGTCATGGTCCTGCTGGTTGTGGCCGCAGATGGTGATATTGTCTAAGTATGGAAACGTGGCCCGCAGTCCGTACCGGTCAACCATTTGGTCCATTTCTCGCTGAAATACCGAGACCCCATTAGTGACGCCAAAGGGAACCCTAAGAAATTGATAGAGGCGACCGTCCGCCTCGAAGGCAGTGTAGGGACGGTCCGATTTACGGATGGGGAGCTGGTGGCACGCGGATTTAAGGTCAATCATTGAGAAGACCCGGTACTGTGCAATCTGATTGACCATATCAGATATGCGAGGGAGGGGGTACACGTCGAGCTGCGTGTACCGATTGATGGTCTGGCTGTAGTCCACGACCATCCTGTGTTTCTCCCCAGTTTTAACCACCACCACTTGGGCTCTCCAGGCACTGTTGCTGGCCTCGATAATACCCTCCCGAAGCAGCCGCTGGACCTCGGACCTGATGAAGGTCTTGTCCTGGGTGTTGTGCCATCTGTTCCTGGTGGCGACGGGCTTGCAATCTGCAGTCAGATTGGCAAAGAAGGAGGGTCAACCTTGAGGATCGTGAGGCTGCAAACGGTGAGTGGGGGTAGGAGTCCGCCGAATTTGAGGGTGAGGCTCTGGAGGTTACATTGGAAGTCCAGGCCCAGTAAAAGTGTCGCACAGAGGTTGGGGAGAACGTACAGGCGGAAACCGCTGAATTCAACGCCCTGTACGGTGAGTTTGACCAGACAGAATCCCCGGATCGGGACAGAGTGGGATCCGGAGACCAGGGAGAACCGCTGGTTGGCGGGATGGACCATGTCCGGATGGATGAAACTGTCCGTGCTCCCACAGTCGATGAGGCAGGAGGTCGCGTGGCCGTTGATAAGCACCGTCGTAGAAGCGGTGGCCAGGTTGCGAGGACCGGATTGGTTGAGCATCATGGAGGCGAGTAGCGGGCAATCGACCGAAGAGTCCGACGAGTCCAATGAGTAGCGACTCGGGTCCCGTGGTCCAGTTCCGAGGGGAGGACAAAATGGCGGCGTCTGGAGTACCTACGGGGAAGAAGATGGCGGCGCCCATACAGCGCATGTTGCGGGGGCGGGGCAGGATGGCGGCGACCATGGAGCGCACATTGTGGGGCAGGGCAAGATGGCGGCGACCATGGAACGCACATGGAGTCGGAGGATGAAGATGGCGGCGCCCACTGATCGCACGTGGAGTCGGGGAAGGAAGATGGTGGCGCCCACTGATCGCACGAGCCCCGGGAGCAGCGGACGGCAGGGCCCATTGCGCAATCGGCTGAGGCGAGGGGGAGAGTTCGGGCGCGATATTATGCGCAGTTATGACACTTGTAATTTAATGTGTGAACTGAAATGTGCAGCATAAAAATGTCAAAACCAATAAAACATACATTAAAAAAAATTAGTCATCAGTGAAAATTGAAACATTTAAGGTCCAGTATGCGTCTTACGTTCCTGTCTAGTAACAAGGGTAGGGCCCTCTGGGAGTGTTTTGATTGGTACCAGAACAGTTCAACGGTCAGTGAAAAACACTTCCTGAGGCAGTTGGTGTGAGGAGAGTCAGAAGAAGGAGGAAGAAGCTTTGGTTTCCCAAGAGAGGTCAAAGGAGGCTCTGGAAATCATGTATAGCTGGATGTAGTTAGGATAAAAGAGTTTGGAAAAACTCAGAGCAGTACCATCTCAGTGAAGCTAGCTGTCTATCAAAGAACAGTAATTAAGCCAGCAAGTATTTGATTTGATTTTTTATTGTCACATGTATTAGTATACAGTGAAAATTATTGTTTCTTGCATGCTATACAGACAACGCATACCATACATAGGAAGGAAGGAGAGACTACAGAATGTAATGTTACAGTTTTAGCAAGGTTTAGAGAAAAGATCAACTTAATACGAGGTAGGTCCATTCAAAGGTCTGATGGTAGTAGGGAAGAAGCTGTTCTTGAGTCAGTGGTACGTGACCTCAAACTTTGATATCTTTTTCCTGATGGGAGAAGGTGGAAGAGAGTATGTCTGGGGTGCGTGGTTAATTATGCTGGCTGCCTTTCTGAGGCAGCGGCAATTATAGATAGAGTCAATGGATGGGAGGCTGGTTTGCGTAATGGACTGGGCTACATTTACGACCTTTTGTAGTTTCCTGCGGTCTTGGGTAGAGCAGGCTCCATACCAAGCTGTGGTACAACCAGAAAGAATGCTTTCTATGGTGCATCTGTAGAAGTTGGTGAGGGTCATAGCTGACATGCCAAATTCCCTTGTCTTCTGAGAAAGTAGAGTCGTTGGTGGGCTTTCTTAACTATAGTGTCAGCATGGGGGGGACCAATACAGGCTGATGGTGATCTGTACACCTAAAACCTGAAGCTCTCGACCCTTTCTACTTCATTCCCATTGATGTAGATGGGGCATGTTCTCCACTATGCCTCCTGAAGTCGATTACAATCTCCTTCGTTTTGTCATTGACGGAGAGATTATTGTCGTCGCACCAGTTCACCAGATTCTCTCTCATTCCTGTACTCTGTCTTATCATTGTTTGAAATCTGACCCACTACGGTGGTGTCATCAGCAAATTTGAAAATCAAGGTGGAGGGGAGTTTGGCCATACAGATATAGGTGTATAAGGAGTATAGTAGGGGGCTGAGGACACAGCCTTGTGGGGCACCGGTGTTGAGAATGATCGTGGAGGAGGTGTTGTTGCCTATCTTTACTGATTGTGGTCTGTGGGTTAGAAAGTTCAGGATCCAGTCGCAGAGGGAGGAGCCAAGGCCAAGGCTATGGAGTTTGGAGATGAGTTTCGTAGGAATGATGGTGTTGAAGGCTGAGTTGTAGTCGATAAATAGAAGTCTGACATGGGTGTCTTTGTTATCTAGGTGTTCCAGGGTAGAGTGCAAGGCCATGGAGATGGCGTTCTGCTGTGGGCCTGTTGCTGCGGTAGATGAACTGTAGTGGATCAGGGCAATCCGGGAGGCTGGAGTTGATTCGTGCCATGACTAAGCTTTCAAAGCACTTCATGATGATGGATGTCAGAGCCACTGGATGATAGTCATTAAGGCACGCTGCTTGACTTTGTTTTGGTACAGGGATGATGGTCGTCTTCTGAAGCAGATAGGGACCTCAGATTGTTGTAAAGAGAGGTTGAAGATGTCTGCGAATACCCCCGCCAGCTTATCCGCTCAAAACCCAAGTGCTCGTCCGGGTACCCCATCCGGGCCAGTGGCTTTCTGCTCTGATGTCTGCAGTGGTGAACTCAGATACAAGTTCATCCGCGGCTTCTGGGGTGGAGGGCTCGCTCTCGCTGACCTCTTGCTCAAAGCAGGCATAGAATGCGTTGAGCTCATCAGGGAGGGGTGCGTTGGAGCTGGTGATTTTACATGCCTTCATCTTGTAGCCCGTTATATCTTGCAGACCTTGCCATAGACGGCGGGGATCCACGTGGCTAGCCTGGGACTCGAGCTTGTCTTTTGGCATCTTTGATGGATTTCTTTAGATCATATCTTGCTTTCTTGTAGAGGTGTAGAGCTGAGTGGGTCTGGATGTGCAAGTGCTGCTTAAGTGCTGCTCGACCTTGTTAGGGGCTACTTCTCCCGAAGTAGAGCTGAATTGCAGATTTAAGAATCCAGGGAGAAGGGACATTGAAAGGCAAGATTGAAACCCTTTGAGATGAGCCATAGTTAAAGTGATCAAAGTGGAGAGAATTCCACGGAGAGACCTTTGAAGGTGAAGCTGAAAATTGTTGAAGACAGGGGGCATGATTCTCCGGAAAGATTTCTAAGTGTGATAGTGAGCGGGAACAGCTTCGAGCTCCCCGGCGCTCGGCCCGGCAAGGCTGGGAACGCTACTCAACGTTAATTGTTCCACTTAACGAGGCCTCACGGGCTTCACGCGCAACTGAATGCTCGCCAGCCGATTCCCCGTTACCATGCTCGCCAGCCCGCCGCTAACAAGGTCGAGCAGCACTAAGTAGCACTTGCACATCCAGCCCCACTCAGCTCGCAGCCATGGTGCCGCGACGATTTGGAGACATGGGCCTGGGGCGACTTCTAGATGCGGTGAAGGCCAGGAGTTTTATCCTGTTCCCCCGAGGGCCCCAGAGGGTGAGTCACAGGGCAGCCAATGCTGTTTGGGATGAAGTGGCAGCGGCTGTCAGCTCGGGCGGCGTGACCAGGAGAATTGGCCTCCAGTGCCGCAAGAAGGTCAATGCCTTACATTGGGCAGCACACGTGAGTTGAAACTCCCCCCTGTTTTGTTATGCTCTTGACATAGCATAAGCTGCTTCCTTGATGTGCACTCTGACAAAGAAAGGTTCAGACTTGGAGATAGCTTTAACACATTTATTAAACTGTTAACGATTCTCCTACTTGGATTTGACTCTCCTGTTAATCCTGCTATAGCTGCTCAGACTGACGAACCAGTCTACTACAATCCAGGTGGTGGGTGTGATGTGTTTCAATCAACCCTGTCTGTACTCACTGAGTGTATCCACTGGAAAGAGGAAGATCATATGTGCTGTGTCCTTTTATATGGGTTGGTGGTAGTGTCACCTCTGTGTGTGTCGTGAATGCCCATTGGTCATGTCCTATCTTACTGGCCTAATGGTTGAATGTCTATGTGTCATGTCTCTGGTGCTCCCTCTAGTGTCTATCTAGTCTACGTATATTTACATTAACCCCTTGTGTATTTACAGTGATGCATATCACCACACCCCTCTTTTTTTGTGTTACATATTTTCTTTACAGTGTTAAAGAAAATTGAACAAAAACAGGTAGATAAATGATGCTCTGTACAAGTTATGATGACAGTGATCATTAAACAATAAGTCCAAATCATATGCATGAGTCCAAAATTCATTAATTATTATGGTCAAGTGTCTTTCTTGTTGGGTTGGTGAGGTGGTGATGTCAATTGTGGCATTGCTTTGTAAACACCGTCAGTGTCCCTGGGTGTAAGGAACCAAGAAGTGGTCAAATCACTTCGTTGTCTGATTTGGAGTCGTTTTTTCTTCTGATGCTTGTGGTAGTGATGTATGCAATCTGTCCTGAAAGCTGGGTTGCCTGTTGGTAGTGTAGCACACGTGAATTGGGAAGATGCATCGTCCTGCCATGGTATGTCATTGTACTGAGCTGAGCAGTAACAGTGTCCCGCATTTGCAGAGTCATACCATGTTGCACCAGTCGTAGTTCCAGTGGCGTTGTGTTTGTCGTGCTTGTTGTCGACGCTGTTGCCTTTGGTGCGCTTCTTGTTATTGTCTTTGATGTTGTTGTGTTGGTTGGTTTTGTTGTCGTGTTTGCTGCGCTCAAGGACCACACTCTGTGGATAATACAAGTCCTTCACACAGTTACTCGTGTCAGCGAGCTTTGTGGCATCTGGTGTTTTCTTGAGCGTGCCGTCACTGAGTTTGCGGCACTCCCTGTCTGGAGTCATATCCGGCTTACGTGAATCAGCTTTGGCATGTCGATACTCCCCGTCTGGAGTCTGGTCTGTTTCACCTGAGTCAGTTTTGGCTTGTCGATGCTCCCCGTCTGGAGCCCTTTCTGGTTCACCTGAATCAGCTTTAGTTTCTTGCCGCTCCCCCTCCGGAGTCATTACAGGTTCACTTGCATCTTCTGAGGTTTCTTGATGCTCCACGTCTGGAGTCAAAACATTCAGGAATGCATTTGCTTGTGGAGAGGCTCGAGCGGATGAGGTTTGAATTAATGTGGTGTCACCGGAGTCACCGGTAGTCTCACTGTGATTGTTGAGTGCCTCTGTACACACTAGCTGAGGTTGGTCATGTTTCACATCTTGTATGGGAAGTGGGATGCTGTCGTCACTTGTCGCACATACAGTGGGTAGAGCCTCAGTGGCTTCTTGTCGTTCACTTGAGCTGCGTAGACTGTCAGAGTCTTCTTCTTGTTCACTTGAGCGTGGTAGACTGTCATAGTCTTTCTGTTGTTCAGTTGAGCATGGCCGACTTGCATCATCTGCTGCTGGTTGCTCAGAGGAGGTTGCTAGACCCTCATGGTCTTGTTCATGCAAGGACTGCGCTCTGGAGTCTTGCGTGCCTTTTATCGTGGAGTCTGTCCACGAGCTCGCTATGGAGGTTTGTGTCACTCCCTCCGTGGAGTCTCGCGGCGTTCCCGGTGTGGAATCGTGCATTGGTCTCGCTGTGGAGACTGTCATCACTTCTTGTTCATGCAAGGACTGCGCTCTGGAGTCTTGCGTTGCTTCTATCGTGGAGTCTGTCCACGAGCTCGCTGTGGAGTCTTTCATCGCTTTCTGTGTGGAGGCTGGGACCTTTCGTGGTGCGTGGACCGCTCTCTGCATGGAGTCAGGGACCCTTCACGGTGCGTGGACCACTCTCTGCGTGGAGTTGGGGACCCTTCGCGGTGCGTGGACCACTCTCTGTGCGGCAGCAGGCCGCTCTCTGTGGGCTTGTACCGCTCTCTGTCTCTTGGTGTCAGGTCGCAGAATAATCCTGCACTCACAAGTCGGGATGTCAAATATGCTGGGCTGAAGATTCCCCAATCCGAAGAACTCATCATCAGGGTCGTCAATGTGCAACACGTCAAGTTGCGGTTCGGATTTGGTACTGGGGTAGCCACCTCCCAAGGTGAAATCTTCGTCTGAGTCGTTGTCTTCCAAGGCCATATCATCATGTGTTGTGTTGGAGCTGGCTTTGGGCTTGCGATGTCCAAAGAAGAATTCAAGGTCTGAGTCATATGGGCGCGATTCTCCCAAAGGGAGACAAAGTGCCGACGCCGGAGTGAAAACCAGAGTGTTTCACACCGGCGTCGGAGGCCACTCTTCGCCCCCTATTCTCCCACCCCCAGGGGGCTAGGAGCGGTGGCGCGTCAATCTCGCGCGCCGGGCCTTGACGCCCGCGTCAAAGCAGCGCTGCCTGAATGAGCGGCCGGCGACGCCTAAATTACATCACCCGTGCATGCACGGTTTCCGTCCTCCGCTCCGCTGCCCCACAAGATATGGAAGATTGATCTTGCGGGGTGGCAGAGGGAAAAGAGTGCGTCTTTCAGAGACGCAGGCCCGACGATCGGTGGGCACCGATCGCGGGCCAGACTCCCCCCTGGTGCTCGATCCTCCCTCCGCCCCCCACAGGCCCCACACACAACGGTCGCGCGCTGTTCACACCAGCAGCGAGCAGGTGTCGTTGGCGCCGGCGTGAACCGGTCGTATTAGGCAGGTCGCTTGGCCCTTCCGGACCGGAGCGCCGATTCTCCGAGCGGCCTGTCGCAAAACACGACACGCCGTTTTGGGGGGGATGGGAGAATCTCATGTGGGTGCCAGGGCGGCGTGGCGTGAATCGCCCGGCACTCCCGCGATTCTCCCACCCGGCGTGGGGGTCGGAGAATCGCGCCCATAGTCTTCAAGGACTGTATCATCTCTTTGGGTGGTGCTAACTGCTTGTTGCAGGGTTCTACAGAGGTTACTTTCAGCTACTGGTCGAATTTCAGGCACTGTGCTGTCGTTCCAGGTAAAAGAATCGGGTTTTACGGCTATAATCCTTTTTTCGTATTTTGGGACATTTCCCCTTTAAGTAGGCGTGGTCCGGGGCCTCTGACGTCGCGAGGCATGTGATGTAGGCCGTAGGAAGCGATTGCGCATGCGCATATCGCTGATCCTTTACTTGGGGCCTTTTTCGCAATTGCGCATGCGCGCCTTCTCGCGCATGCGCAAACGGACCATCCCATTCTGTGCGTTCTTCGCACAACTGCGCATGTGCGGCACCTTTTCCAAGATGGCCGCCCATCAAAACTGCAGATTTCTTCAATGGAAAGCCTACCTTCACCTCGTGGTGAGTTTTGGCGCCTCTTTTACTGTTTTACTTGTATGTTCCTCACAGAATTCTTGGAATTTGTCCAGGATTGCCTGGAAATCGCTCTTGTTTTTGCCCCTTTGAGTATTTGAAGGTCTGGAAGATTTTAGCTGCTCTTGGACCCGCGATGGTAAGTAGAAACTTTATTTTTTTCTGCATCCGCCACGCCATCTAGGTCGGACGCTACCAGGTAGATCTCAAATCTCTGCCTGAACCAACGCCAATTTTCACTGAGATTGCATTGATACCTGAGCTGTTGTGGAACCGGAATCCCGAACATCATCTTGCCTGGCTGCTGTTGCTGGTTGTCACTGTTTGCTGAGTTGTAACTATATGGATTTAGACAGGTCACTCCTGGGTACCATGTTTTGTTATGCTCTTGACGTAGCATAAACTGCTTCCTTTATGTGCACTCTGACAAAGAAAGGTTCAGACTTAGAGATAGCTTTAACACATTTATTAAACTGTTAACGATTATCCTACTTTATCATAGAATGTACAGTGCAGAAGGAGGCCATTCAGCCCATCGAGTCTGCACTGGCTGTTGGAAAGAGCACCCTACCCAAGGTCAACAACTCCACCCTATCCCCATAACCCAGTAACCCCACCCAACTCTAAGGGCATTGGATTTGACTCTCCTGGATACTTGGATTCGACTCTCCTGTTAATCCTGCTATAGCTAGTCAGATTGATGAACCAGTCTGCTACAATCCAGGTGGTGGGTGTGATGTGTTTCAAATCAACCCTGTCTACTCACTAAGTGTATCCACTGGAAAGAGGAAGATCATGTGTGCTGTGTCCTTTTATATGGGTTGGTGTAATGCCCTCCTGTAGTAGTGTCACCTCTGTGTGTGTCGTGAATGCCCATTGGTCATGTCCTATCTTACTGGCCTATTGGTTGAATGTCTGTGTGTCATGTCTCTGGTGCTCCCTCTAGTGTCTATCTAGTCTACATGTATTTACATTAACCCCTTGTGTATTTACAGTGATGCATATCACCACACCCCCCCAAACAAAATCTTCCAAACCTCACGTGAGCAGCCCCCACAACCCTCCATTAGTCCCCCCAACCCTCCCTTCACACCACCCTCCCTTCAACCCGCCCAACCCTTCCTTCAAAACACCCCCCCTACCACCACTCTGAACTGCAAATGCGGCTAACGATGCCCTCACTGTGTCTCCACAGGAGAAGCAGTCCCACAATCGTCGGGAGAGGGTCCAGACTGGCAGTGGGGTGCCGGACAAAAGAATCCTCATGAGCTTCGAGGAATGGTGGCTTAGGACAGGGAAGCCACCAATGCTGAGGCTAGCGGATGCCACAGAGGTGAGAATCCACCGGACCCCACCCGGAGGACCTGTCAAATGTCAGTTGTTATTGCCATAGAGACTAACTCATCCCCTCCCACTGACCACATGTCCATTATCCCACAGGACCTCTAGCCGATGGCGACGGCCCATCTGGAGTTGGCCCCTTGCCCCCACCCCTCCAAGCCTCCCAAGAGAACACCTTGGAGGACAGCTCCATGGATGCTACCATCAATGCGTCACAGCTGTCATCCCCACACTCCGTCAGCGCAGAGACAGGCACCTCGGTGGGCAGCATTAGTGGACAGGCTTCTGGGTCAGATTCTGGTGAGCATCACACTACTGCTAGCGTACATCAGGCGGAGGCAGGAACACCCAGGTGAGGCAGCATTCGAAGGGCTGCTGGATCCCAGCCAGATTCTAAGTCTCTGGAACAGGCTTACCCAGAGCTGATGCAGATGCTAGGGTTTGGCCAGGACATTCAGAGGGAGATGTCAGCACCATTCCAGCAGGCCCATAGCCGATTGGAGGGGTCCCAGAGGCTACGGGCACAGTAGATGTCGTTAGCAAATCGTGGCACTTAAGCCAACACTGCAAGTGTGCTGACCACAGTGGAGAGCCTGGTGCACGATGTGAGTGCCATTAGTGAAGTGTCCAAGGCATCGCGCAGTCGATGGCGGCGATGGCTGAAGGTCTTGGCAGAATGTCAGACTCGCTGAGGGATGTCACCCAGTACCAGGCAGCCGTTAATGAGGCGCTGAATGACAGTCTTGTCTTGAAATCAGCATCCGGACAGGGCTGCACGGCTGTGCATGTGCCGCCGTCAGGGCCCTCCATCCCCAGAGCCCTCAGTGGACGCCTGCCAGGGGCATTGAAGGCCACGGAGTGGTAAGCAACTGGCTGCCTGCACCTCTGATGTGTTCCTGTTCCAGGGGCAACCCTTGTCCTAGTCCCTGTCTGTCTGCCCCCACCGGTCACCCATAATTCACTGACCGAGGCTTAGCAGTAGAGCAAGGAAGACCAAGCACGTTGAGGGTCACTGAGAGGGCACTGGGAGACAGGGTAGGTAAAAGGTAAGGAGGAGAGTGTATGTGGGGGAGGGGCATTGGGGGTTGGGAAGACGGATGAGGATAGTGCTGTGGCACCACCGGGAGAGTGGGGCAGTGGTGTACACTTGGCCAAGACAAATTTTAAAACCCTCACCATAACCAGTATGATGCCTCTGGCTCTTTGTTCCGTGATGCGGGCCAACCACCAATCTCATGCCCCATCCCCGCAGACATGGGGTCCTGCCCCCCTCACCTTCCCGCACCACCACCGCCAGGCCCCCCCCCCCCCCGACCCCCACCCGACAGGCCCTGCCAATGCACACCGGCTGTAGCGGGGGTGGGGGTGGGGGGGGGGGTGGGGGGGGCTGCTCACTGTAACGCACACCCTGCACCCCAGACACCCCATACCCTGGCTATGGGCATGTACCCGGTGCTGGGGCCCCATCTCCTGGGTGTTCGGTAGTTGGCTGCTGCATCTGTGGTGCTGCCTGCCGCAGTGTCCAAGTACAGTGTCTATCCATCGAGGTGTGATTGGGATGCTAGGCAACGAGCCCCACATGCTGCATGGCCCAATCACCCATGGGGATCCATTCAGGCTGTGTGAAGTGCGCATTTGACCACGATTGCCAATTCCCTATTATCAATAGCCTTCAGCCAGAGGGACAGAGACCTCAGTTATGAGTGAGTTATGGGTGGCCGGTGGGGGCAGACAGGCAGGGACTAGGACGAGGGTTGCCCCTGGAACAGGAACACACAATCTAGGGGTTGCACGGTTACCCCCTCCCCCCTGCAGACCCCCCATCTCTGTTCCCCCCCTCATCCCCAATACCACCAGCCCCCCTTGGAGGCCCACCACTGCACCCTCTGGTTGCTACCACACCCCTCTCCGAGCATAGGGACAGCATACCCAGTGCCTCGAGCTCATTGCCTGCGAGCGAAGATTGCTGTTCACCTGCTCGGCAGAAACCCTTCCGGCAGGTTCACATTTTTAAAAAGGAGTAACAATCTTTCCCAGTGTGAACACTTGCTGGGGAGGCGGCTGGATCGTGGAAGGCCACTGGATATGGGGTGGCTCCCGTTACTTGTATGGAAATAGGGCTGAAGTAAGATTATTGATTTCGCGCCACGGTAGAGCGGGATCCCGATTTCACCTATGGGAGCGGGCCGATTGCATCGCAAACGTTTTGGAGCCCAGCGCAGTTCTCGTTTTTGGCCTCTACCGCTATTCACAGGCTCATCGTGCTCTCGCTCAAATGAAAAGAGGTCACTGAATCGCGCTCATGAGTACAAAACGGCAATGAGGGCCCAAAGCCTCGTGGGAATTGGAAAACGAGATTCTCACTGGCTAGATCCTGTTTGCCAGCGGGGTGGTGGATAACCACGCCCCCAGATTCTCTGTCCACAGAGCGCCAGAGAATCTGGGGAGAAAACATGGCTGTGTAGCTGAAGAAACCACCTTGGGTCTAGCAAAGGGGTGACTACAAAATGAAGAGAATGGAAAGGCAGATATACAATGGCTTATTCAGTCTCCTGCAAGCTGGAGTCCAAACTGTGCAACAAACATGTATCATTTGGAGTCTAGACATAAACGAGACATTCCAAGATAGATTGACTCAGTGAGTTTGAAATGTCAAACAAATGAATGTTCGTTTCCAACTCAGGAATTCATAAGAAAGGGTGTGGAATTCGCTTCTCAATATGATTTCTACCTATTTGAAATTCCTGAGAGGGATCCAAATTCCTAAACCTGGGCTGCTGCCACCTCCTGTTTGAAATGAAATGCATTTCTTTCAGTGCAGAATATATTCCCTGCATACCATTCATGGGAAATGTTTGCTGTCCCTGACGGTAATTAATCCTTTACCATTCTGAATATTTAACGATTCTCACTGGTTCGTCCTCAACTGAGGTATTGTCTCCAGTTCTTGTCACCAGACCTATAGGAAGGATGTGAAGGCATTAGAGAGAGTGCAGAAATGATTCACAGGGATGGTTCCAGGATTGAGTAACTTCAGTAACGTGCATGGACTGTTCTCCACAGGGAAGAGAATGTTGAGAGAAGACTTGACCAAAGTGGTCAAAATCATGAAGGGTCGGGCGGCACAGTGGCGCAGTGGTTAGCCCTGCTGCCTCATGGGACCAAGGACCCGGATTCGATCCCGGCACCGAGTCGCTGCCCGTGCGGATTTTCCACATTCTCTCCATGTCTGCTTGGGTCTCGCCCCCACAACCCAAAGATGTGCAGGCTAAGTGGATTGGCCACGCTATATTGCCCCTTAATTGGAAAAAAATAATTGCGTACTCTAAATTTATTTATTTTTTTAATCATGAAGGGTCTCAACAGACTAGATTGGGAGAAGTTGTTCCCGTTGGTGGAATGATCAAGTACCAGAGAGCACAGATTTAAGGTAATTGGCAAAAGAAGAAGCAATGGCAAGTTGGCAACATGAGGAAAAATATTTTTATGCGGTGAGCGATTAGGATCTGGAATGCACTGCCTAAGGATGTGATAGAGACAGGTTCAATCATGGCTTTCAAAAGGATGATGGTTATCTGAAGAGGTAAAACTTACAGGATTACATGGGGAGAGTTGGCAGCACAGAGATAATGGGCTGAATTGCACAGAGATAATGTGCTGTAGGCATTCTATGATTCCACGATTACTTACATCGGAGATTTCCTGCAAGTTTGGAAGTCCAATGGGAAAGAATGGTTCGCACAGCCGCCTCAAAGCGCTGAGGACCGGGTTTGATCCCGGCCACGGATCACTGTCCATGTGGAGTTTGCACATTCTCCCCGTGTTTGCGTGGGTTTCTCCTCCACTACCCAAAGATGTGCAGAATAGGTGGATTGGCCACGCTAAATTGCCACGCTTAATTGGAAAAAATATAATTGGGTACTCTAAATTTATTTTTAAAAAAACAGAAAGAAGATTTTTTCATTTTCAGTCTAAAACTTTTTTTTATACAGTGCTTCCATGATATCTTTCAATAATCCCAAAGTGCTTTACATACATTGTATTACTATGCAGTGCACTCACTCTTGTTACATAAGGGAATCCCGATTCCCTACAATCAGTTCTTCTTCAAGGAATAATAGTTCAATAAAAAGTGTTTTTTAAATTTTAACCCAGTCCTTCTTCCATTTACAAGACACGGGTGGGCCCAATTTAAACTCACTCAAAACCCATTCATTTACACTCTGACCTTCAATACCTCACCCAAGTGAACATCCATCATGTATTTCCCAACATGGAATCATGTCGGCCATCAGAGACAAATATCCTCACTTGCAGAAGCAGCTACAGTATGGTAACTGGGAGGGACTTGGCTAATTCAGGAGTTCCAAAGCCAACGGTTGAACCTCTGCCTCACTCGCATGTGAAATGAGCTAACCCAGCACAGACCAGGGACCAAATATAGGACTGTTCGGATCAACAGCCTTGTACATCCTCAGTTTTATTTGCTCCATCATTGGCAGCTCTTCCTTCAGTGGTCTGGGCCCTAAGCTCTGGAATTCATAGAATCATAGAATTTACAGTGTAGAAGGAGACCATTCGGCCCATCGAGTCTGCACCAGCCCTTGGGAAGAGCACTCTAATTAAGTCCCACGCCTCCACCCCATCCCCTTTATCCCCACCTAACCTTTTTGGACACTAAGGGCAATTTAGAATGGCCAATCCACCTAACCTGCACATCTTTGGACCGTGGGAGGAAACCAGAGGAAACCTATGCAAACACGGGGAGAACGTGCAGACTCTGCACAGACAGTCAACCAAGTCTGTGACCCTGGAGCTGTGAAGCAATTGTGCTAAACACTGTGCTACTGTGCTGCCCCCATTCCCTCCCTAAACCATTTGCTCTTCACCTTTCCTTTAGGACACTCATTGAAACATACCTCCATCCACATGGCCCCCTCTTTGCCCCTTCATGGCCCCTTTGATTCTCTTATCCATGGCACATTTGGGGAGCCTTTAAATGTGAAAGGTGCTATATGAATGCAATTTGTTATTGTTGTATGGTTCGAGCATTCACTGATTTAACCAGTTGAACCAGCATGAGATCTTTGAAAGATATTCACAATCTTATAAATGCAATTTTGTTCTTTCTGCACCAGCAGAGGCCGATTATCGAAAGTGCATCTTCTTCTGTTATGGGAATGGAGAGCATCTCCTTGCCAGACTACTCACCTCTGTAAAAATGCAAATGTCTTCAAAAGCCACCATGGTGGTGAATGTCTTCTTTTCTTGTTCCAAATGGCTCATATGTGGTAGATTAGCAATCCAACAGAGAAACGTCATAGGCCCTTCAATCCCATTATAGGTATTGTGTCACAGAGGGTGAAATCTAAAGGCCGCGCCCGAACCGGGGGCACAACGCGGCCGTGAAATCTCAAGAGAGACCTCTCATGGCATTTACCCGACTTACCACGCCTCGCAAGATGTAACGGGATCTCGCAAAATGTTGCAATCTGGAACCTGCCCATTGTGGGTGGGATCCAGATCTGTTTAAAGTATATATATGCAAGTGCTGCAGTAAGTAGTACTTTGATATGCATTCATCGGAGTTTTTTAAAAATAAATTTCGAGTACCCAATTCATTTTTCCAATTATGGGGCAATTTAGCGTGGACAATTCACCTACCCTGCACATCTTTAGGTTGTGGGAGCGGACTCCACACAGATACAGGCAGAATATGCAAACTCCACATGGACAGTGACACGGGGCAGGGATCTGATCTAACCTGGGATCTTGGTGCCGCGAGGCAGCAGTGCTAACCACTGCGCCACCATGCTGCCACACACTCGCCGGAGTTAACCAAGGTGCGGGCTCTCACCCTCATGCCTTGGAGACCCAGAGCGAGTTCCCGGTTAGTACTGGTCACCACAGGAGATCATAGGTGGCTAGGCTCTGGGCAGGGTGGTACCGTGGCACCCTTGATGCAACCTGGGCACCCTGGCTTGTCACCCAGTTGGCACTGGCAAGGACACTGGTGGTGCCTGGGTGGCATTCTGCCCATGCTGGAGATTGGGCCTCGGGGGTGCCCTGCCCTTATTAGTTGGAGTGTGGGGGGCTCGATGACCTTGTAGGTAAGTTGAGACATTGGGGGAATCCAGTGATCACATTTGGGGGTCTCCAAATGCTCCCCCACTGATACTTTGACCACTTGCCTGGCTTCATGACCTAAAATTAAGTAAATTAAGTCCAGGAACCCTCCTTCTCTTGTAGGACCTTCTGCGTACTGGCTTACAAGTTCTCCTGGTTGCATTTTAAGAATTCCGCTCCCACTAAATCTTTCACACTGGGGTTACCCAAGTTGGGGAAGTTGAAATCCCCCACTGTCAATGCCCTATTACTTTACACTCCTCTGAAATCTGCCTACATTTCTGCTTTTCCATTTTTCTCAGACTGTTGGGAGCCTATAGAACACTCACAACATGATTGCTCTTTTTTGGTTTTTAAGTTCTGCCCATATGGCTTTGGTTGAAGAACCTTTGAAGATGTCGTCCCTCCTTACTGCTGTAATTGATTCCCTGATCAAAATTGCAAACCCCTCCTCTTTTACCTCCTTTCCTGACTTGCCTGAAGATTCTGTATCCTGGAATATTGAGCTGCCAATATTTTTCCCTACTGTACAATGTCTCAGTGACAGCAGTATCATCATATCCCCGTGTTTTGATTTGTGCCTTAGAACATAGAACATAGAACAGTACAGCACAGAACAGGCCCTTCAGCCCTCGATGTTGTGCCGAGCAATGATCACCCTACTTAAACCCACGTAACCCGTATACCCGTAACCCAACAATCCCCCCATTAACCTTACACTACGGGCAATTTAGCATGGCCAATCCACCTAACCCGCACATCTTTGGACTGTGGGAGGAAACCGGAGCACCCGGAGGAAACCCACGCACACACGGGGAGGACGTGCAGACTCCGCACAGACAGTGACCCAGCCGGGAATCGAACCTAGGACCCTGGAGCTGTGAAGCATTGATGCTAACCACCATGCTACCGTGAGGCCTTGTTCATCAGACCATTTGCATTAGAATAAATACCATTCAATCTTGCCAAACTCCCTTGTGACTTAACTGGTCGAGACATTCTATGCCTTCCTGACTCACTTGTTGTCTCTTCTCATTTTGTCTGTGCATCTATCCCTGCTGAACCTTCTCTCAGGATCCCAGGCCCTGGTGATGATATCACAGATAACTGGGCACTGTCAAAGTTTTTTAATTATCTACAATTTTAAAAATGAACAGTTCCAAAATTACCTTTTTTCTCAGTGCTATGAATGGCTGATATTCTATCAATTTAAAGCTGATATAACTTCTGCTGTTCCTTCAAGCCTCAGACAACAAGGCCCATTTTCATCGCCAATTAATTCCACTTACGCTCACTTTAAATGAACATTTACATGATGAGGTGCATGAATCTTGCAGCAGCCGTAACCTGAGCAAATAATTAGAATACATTCAGGGGCCTGGTACAAAGAGCACTCATAATTGAATTGTTTCATATTAAACATAGCTACATAATACATAGACTTAGAGTGTTGTCAATGGCGAGTTTCCAACAACAATGCCTCGATAAAAGAATGTTTATAAGTCTAGATTCCTCTCTTGAGCAACATGTTCAATGTTTAGGGCCATTCTGACTTTCCCTGTTATATGCTGTTAGGTACATCTTGTAAGAACCCCCATGCTTAAACCTTGCTTTCTCTGCTTAAACCTTGCTTTTCCTGTGTAATCCCCTTTATGTTTTGTTATGCGGACTGCTGTAATTCTGTCAACTCTCCTTTTAAACTGAACTAACCCAGTCTAATGTGCTATTTGGACTGGTCCAAGGACTTCCCTCGGTACAGGGTACTTCTTGGCATCGGCTAGTGATGTCACATCTTTATGGACTTGGCTAGCTGCCAATCAACTCTTTTGGAATCCCAGGACATGTGTGGCTTTTGATTTTGAATGGTAGAGATCTCCAGATGATTCTGGAAGGGTGGCAGCCCCTATTTTGAGTTTAATTCTGCTTCGTCCAGGAGACAGCAGGAACACGGGTTTGGACTCTCTCTATCAGCTAAGGCTAGTGATTAGAACTCTCTCCAGCCAGCCTGCGAAAGTTTAATTTCAGATTCAAAGGCTGCAAGCAATTTCTCTCTGTAAGCTGCGTGTGAAATGTTAACCCCTAAAAGCTGGAGAAAACTCCAGTCTGATATCTCTCCTGGGATCCCTAGAAATCTTGAAGAAAATACCCTGGGCAGGCAGAAATTGCAAGTGTTCTACGGCCTGGAAACGGCGCTGGTCCTGGAGCAATTCAGGACACATTACTGGGCTAGCATCGGCACCATGTGGAACTAGTGCAATTCCAATGCATACCGGCCTGTGATACAATGGGGTTGGGATTGGCTCTAGAGAGCCTGTCAAGCTGGAGCTGCATATAAGCACTCCACTCCCCACTCTCGTTGATGGGTACCTAGCGACGAGGCCTGGGGAGGCACCCATCCGACCCATGGCTCTAAGTTCACAATGAACAATCAGCAGCATGCGCAGCTGGATGGCTGCTTTGGAGGGTGCGGCATTGGTGGTCTATGCCCGGCCACCTCAACCCCAGGGCCTCCCTCCTGGCCACCCCCCACTACTTCCACCAACCCTGGCAGATGCCCCCCAGAGAGCGGCACAACTGTCAGCACACTATAGCGGTGTCTCTCTCCCTCAGCAACCACGGCACCCAGTTTCTGATTTGCAATACCACAAGTAAGCCTCGCCTTCGGTAATTCCACCTGGCAGAGCCGGAGCATCAATGGAGGCTCGGAGAATGCCAAGGCGCGTCCATTAATGATATGCCAAAGGCCTATTGTACAGTTTGCATACCCACTCCGGCATGTGTCGTGGAATACATTCATGCCATTGTCGAGGCACCAGAGCATGGCATTCCATTGGGCACACGGCGCTGCCTCAATTTTGAGCCGGTGCCCGATTCTTTACCTGATCGCATTTCATGATTCCAGCATCGTTGGATGGAGAATCCTGCCCCCTTTTTTCTATTTCTCTCCACTACAGTTAGTTCTGGCCACTACAGTTAGAACAGGCCAGCAGCTGAGAAGCGGGGTGGACAGAAAACCCTTCTTTAAATTCTCAGGTAGAGAATTCTAATGTTATCTCAGTGAGACTGATAGTCAATCTGGTGGAGGCCTGTCAGGATTGAACCGACCTGAGGGGGAAATCTCCAGTCTGAAGACCCAGATAGCTAAAAGTGAAAGTAACTCCCCAGAAACTTTCCTACAACCTGTGAGGGCTGATTGAAGGCACAAGCCAGAAGGTTCGATCTAGCCAGTGGGTTTCAACACTTTGCATCCCAGGAAGATAGCCAACTACAAAGACTACAACCTCAGCAGCGAAAATACTCACCTCACGTCCCTTTTAATTCCCATTATTTTGATCCTTCCCTTCCCCACTGCGTGTGTGTCTTGTGTATATGTGGGTGGAGGGCGGGATGGTGAAGAGGGGAATAATTATACCAACAGACCGTTGTTCTATTATCGTCATTACATGTCTACCTCTTTTGTTGTAAATAGACAGTTTTTTGTGTTTTACTTAAAAATCTGGTGCCTGTAATTCATTGGAGCAGTCAACAGTCAAAGATCTCAGAAAATATACACAAATTATTGGTTAATTCACTTATGTTGGGACTCTGGGGCTGGAATTGACCACGAACTAGCCCAGATTGTCATAACAATCTGCAAATATAAGCATAAACTGGGTGGGCTACAATAAGCAGTTGTTGCTTATGCACTCGTAAATGGCCTATACCTCACCCTTCATAGCACACCCTGTTACATAGGACTCTCAGTATCTCATGTGTGCCAAATGAAAATCTATTGAAAACAATGTGAGGAAAACCCAAGATATTGATTAACAACAGTTTGTTCTGGAGGTTGACAATTCAGGAGGCTCCTGTTTGGACATTGGGTGCGTGCCATGCTACCCACTCTTAACCAGACTCAATCAGGAGTACATCAATTGGCCTCAGAAATCCCCTGTTGAATTATAATGCCCCTCAACCTAGAATAACCTTAGAAAATGGGCGACACCATAGCACAGTGGTGAGCACAGTGATTCCAAACTCGGGTGACTGCGTGGAGTTTGCACATTCTCCCCATGGCTGCGTGCGTTTCCTCCGGGTTCTCTGGTTTCCTCCCACAAGTCCCAAAAGACATGCTTGTTAGGTGAATTGGACATTCTGAATTCTCCCTCACTGTACATGAACAGGCGCCGGAATGTGGCGACTGGGGGATTTTCACAGTAACTTCATTGCCATGTTAATGTAAGCCTACTTGTGACACTAATAAAGATTACTATAAAATTTATCACTTGGAATCACACATCAAGGATGACCACTTGGAACAGACACCAAACTGACCATTCTCAATGAATGAGAGCTGAATAGGAATATATCTCTGCAAAAGGAGGGGTTGTGGGAATAAGAAAATGGCCTGATGGGAGTTTTGATCAATTTCTGTTGTTAACATAAGACAAACGGTAAGGCTCTGGGTTACTCAGGGAAGGTGGGGGCGGGGCAGGGGGTAGGGCAGGGAAGGGGGTGGGAGAAGTGCTGGTTTCAATTTGGCCACTTTACACCCTCACCTGATTTTATTCTCCACGAACATCAAAGAGTAAACAGGTGACCAATCAGCACTGAGCCAGGTGGGTTAATTTACAATTCTCATCCTCATTTACAAATCCCTCAATGGCCTTACCCCTTTCTATTTCTGTATATCTCCGTCAGCTCCATGATCGTCCCAGACATCTGTGCTCATCTAAATTCTGAATTCTTGAATAACCCCTCCATCTCCCTTTCCGCCTTTAAAGCACTCATTAAAACCTTCATCATTTCAAAAAATATTTTTATTCAAGGCTTTTTACAAATATACACAAAATATCAGAAGACCAAAACATCAACCTGAACAGACAACCACAAATTCCCGACCTCCCCCGGTACCGAAACCCCACCACATCCCGCCTTCCCATTTTTTACTCCCTTATTTCCCCCCAACCACCCACTCAAACCCCCTCCCCCCTTCCTGACCCCTCAACGCTTCTTGAAGAAATCAATGAGTGGTTTCCACCTCCAGGTGAACCCCTCCTCCGACCCCTGCAAAGCGAACTTGACCCCCCGCAAAGCGAATTCTGCCAGGTCGCTCACCTGTACCCCCGCCTTTGATGGCTCTGAGTCCTGTCAACACAACAAAATCCTTCTCCGGCCTATCAGGGAGGCAAAGGTTAATACTGCAGCCTCGCACCCCCACTGTATTCCCGGATATTCCGACACACCACAAATGGCCACCTCCTGACCCGGGCCACCCTTACACCCAGAACCTTGGACCTCCCATCCACGAACACCTTCCAGATCTCCCTCAGTCTCAGACATGCTCAGAACATGTGGATGTGATTCGCAGGCCGCCCCTCTCTCTCTACCCCGCAACTGACAGCCCATTCCTGTCTTTCAGCCCCTCCAAGCCCCTGCTCATCCTCGACACCGTCATGTGGGCCCTGTGCACCACTTCAAACTGGATGAGGCTTAACCTCACACACGACGCGGAGACGTCCATCGGACGCGGACGCAAGGCCTCTAGCCACGTCCCGGCACGCACCTCCCCTCCCAGCTCCTCCTCCCACTTGTGCTTAATCTCCTCCTTGTAAATATCCAACACCTTCCCTTCCCCAATTTCACCCTCTGACAACAGCTTGTCCTGAAACAAGCCTCGGGAAGAATGGCACCCCTCTCCTCACATAATCCCTTACCTGCAGGTACCTAAAGGCGTACCCCTTGGGCAACTCATACAATTCCTCCTTCTCCTCAAGCTCCGCAAACCTGTCCCCTATAAACAAATCCCTAAAATACCTTATCCCCAGTGGCAGCAGGTGGCACAGTGGTTAGCACTGCTGCCTCATGGCACCGAGGACCCGGGTTCAATCCCGGTCCGGGTCACTGTTCATGTGCAGTTTGCACATTCTCCCTGAGCCTGTTTGGGTCTCACTCCCACAACCCAAAAAGATGTGTAGGGTAGATGAATTGGCCACGCTAAATTGCCCCTTAATTAGAAAAAAAGAATTGAATTCTCTAAATTAGTTTTTTTTTTAAATACTCTATCCCCACCTGCTGCCACCCCCGGAATCTCACATCCAGCCCCACTGGCACAAACCTATGTCTCATATCAGTGCCCACAATGACATACCATCCGCACACTCGCCAATAACTGCCTTCCATTCACAAATCCTATCTGGTCCTCCCCTATACCCCCCGGCACACAGTCCTCAATTCGCGATGCTCACACCTTCGCCAACAACTTCACATCAATAGTCGGCACTGATATCGGACGGTCTGGTCCTTATCTTTCTTTAAGATCAGGGAGATGGAGGCCTGCGACAATGTTTGAGGAGCTCCCCCCTATCCCTCACCTCATTGTACACCCTCATTAATAGCGGCCCCAGCTCCGCACCAAACTTTTTATGAAATTCTACCGGGTAACCATCCGGCCCCGGGGGCTTCCCTGCCTGCATTGCATCCATTCCTTCCATCACCTCCCTTAACTCAATTGGGGCCCCCAGCCCCTGCACCCTCTCCCACTCCATCCTAGGGAACTCCAACCTATCAAGGAACCGCCCCATCCCCTTCTCACTGGATGGGGCCTCCAACTCATACAGCCTCCTATAAAAGGCCTCAAATGCCCCATTCACCCCCTCCGAATCTGTCATCACCTTATCCTTCTCATCCCTCACCCTGCCAATCTCCCACACCACTGCCTGCCTCCTCAACTGTTGGACCAGCATCCTGCTCGCTTTCTCCCCATACTCATACACTGCCCCTCTTGCCCTCCGGAACTGCCCCACTGCCTTCCCCGTGGACACACGCTCAAACTCCATGTCGAGCCTCTGCCTCTCCCTTAACAGCCCCTCTGTCGGCACCACCTAGTACCTCCAATCCACCCTCTGAATCTCCTCCACCCGCCTCACCCTCTCCCTATATGCTTGGATCTAAATAAATTCCCCGCTGACTATCGCCTTAAGTGCCTTCCACAGCGAGGCGGCTGTAACCTCCACCATAGCCCACATAACCCCAAATGGCAGGCCTCACCCGCTCATACACCTCCTCATCTGCCAGCAGCCCCATGTCTAACCTCCACTGAGGCTGTTGGGCCTTCCCCTGAACCACCCACAAATCCACCCGATGTGGCGCGTGGTCGGAAACCACAATCGCTGAGTGCTCCGAGTCGGCAACCCCCGCCAGCATCACAGAAAATCAATCCGGACATACACCCGATGCACATGGGAGAAGGAGAGACATTCTTTCACCATCGGCCTCCCAAACCTCCAGCGGTCTGTCACCCCGCCCATGCGCTCCAAGAACCCCTCAACTCTCTCACCACCGCCGAAACCTTCGACGATTTAGGATTCAACCGATCCAAACTCGGACCTAGAACCATATTGAAATCGCCCCCATAATCAACCGATGCGTGTCCAGGTCCGGGATCCTTCCTAACACTTGCCTCATCAAGTCCACGTTGTCCCAATTTGGGGCATGAACATTCACCAAGATCACTGGCATCCCCTCCCGTTTCCAAATGGAAATGTACTTTTTGCCCTCATTACCCCACCATTCGGGTGGGGAAGAACCGAAAAATTCTACCTTGAGCGGGAGCGACCAAATGTGTGACCACTCACTCCATTGCTGCCACAGGAAGTACTAAAACCTTCATCTTTGACCAAGCTTTTGATCATCTGCCCTAATATTCCTTAGGTGTTTTGGTGTCATACTTTATTTTATAATGCTCCTGTGCAGCACCTTGGAATGTTTAATTACCTCAAAGGTATGATATAAATACAAGTTATTATTGTTGCGAAGTTCTGCATATACAGCAACAAGTTACAATATCTGGATTTCACAGTCCATTTAGTTGTCTGGTTTCTCTTTTGATTTTCCAGGTTTATGGGGCCACCATAATGCTGATCTCAGTTCTAGGACATCACTGCAGGAGTTCCTCAGGGTAGTGCTCTCGACCCAACCATCACCAGCTGCTTCATCATTTACCTCCCGCCATCATAAGGTCAGAAGTGGGGATGTACGCTGATATTGCACAATATTCAGCACCATTCGCAACTCCTCAGATACTGAAGCAGTCCATATCCAAATGCAGCAAGACCTGGACAATATCCTGGCTTGGGCAGACAAGTGACAAGTAACATCCTCCTCAGAACAAGGCAATGATGATTTCTAACAAGAGAGGATCTAACCACCGCCCCTTGACATTCAATGGCATTACCATCGCTGAATCCCCCACTATCAACATCCTGGAGGTTACCATTGACCAGAAACTGAACTGGATTCAGCCATATTAATACGATGGCTACAAGAGCAGATCAGAGGCTAGGAAACTACGAGTAACTCACCTCCTGACTCGCCAAAGCTTGTCCATCACCCACAAGGCACAAGTCAGGAGTGTGATGGAATCCTGCCCACTTGCCTGGATGAATGCAGCTCCAACAACACTCAAGAAGCTGAACACCGGAGTTTGCACATTCTCCCCGGATCTATGTGGGTTTCACCCCCACAACCCCAGATGTGCAGGGTAGGTGGATTGGCCATGCTAAATTGCCCCTTAATTGGAGAAAAAAAGACTTGGGTACTCTAAGCTTATAAAAGAAGAAGAAACTGAACACCATCCAGGAAAAAGCAAGCCATTTGATACCCTTTAATCTCTCCACACTGGCGAACAGTGGCAGCCTTGTGTACCATTTACAAGATGCACTGCAGGAACTCCCCAAGGTTCCTCTTAGACAGCACCTTCTGAACCTACAAGCCAAGACCACTACCACCTAGAAGGATAAGGGCAGTAGATACCTGGGAACCCCGCCACCTCCAAGTCACTCACTATCCTGACTGGGGAATATATCGCCATTCCTTCATTATCGCTGGGTCAAAATCCTGGGATTCCCTCCCTTTTTGTTTTTATTTAGAGTTTTTGGGGTGAATTTTGTATTATTATTCTTGGAAAGTCTAAGGCAGCCAAAGAATGTTGAAAACCCAGAAAAAGAATCCAGGCAAAGAGGGGGTGAGCGACTGTCCGCCGGCGAATGTGATGGGGCGTTCAGTGGGAGCAGGCTCACCAAGTGGGGCCGTGCCCAGTACGGTGGATACGCTGGCCGAAGTGATGGTGGGGGAGTTTGAGCAGCTGTTTTATAAGCACTTTGCCAAGCATCCAAGGAGATGATGGCCTCACTCAAGGAGTGCGTGGATGAGACTCTTGCCCTGATGAAGGAGGCTTAGGCAAAGACATCGACAGAGGTGCGGGAGCAAGGAGAGGTGTTGAAGTGGGTGGACGAGGCACTGTCGCAGCAGCAACCAGTTCACCTTGATGGGTGAGGAGCTGCAGAGGGTGGTGGAGAGTAAGAAAGGGCTGACAGCCAAAGTGGAGGACCTGGAGAACAGTTCATGAAGGCAGAATCTAAGATTCGTGGGACTTCTTTAGGGGATGGAGAGCTGGAGGTCAATGGAGTACTTTGCAGAGATGTTCGGCAAGTTGATGGGGGAAGAGGAGGACCCCTCCCTCTTCGAGCTGGGCAGGGCTCACCGGTCGCTCAGTCCGAAATCAAAGGCGAATGAGTCACCAAGAGCTGTGATTATCTGCTGCCACAGCTATCAAGTGAGGAAAAGGTGCTGAGATGGGTGAAGCTGAATCGAGAGGTGAAGTGGGAAGGCTGTGGTATTCATATATACCAGGATCACACAGCGGAGCTGGTGAGAAGGTGGGATGCCTTTAGTCAGGTGAAGGTGGCATTGTACAAAAGCAGCTTGAGGTTTGGGGTGGTCTACCGGCAAAGCTGAGGGTCATGCGCAAGTCCAGAGACATCTACTTTGAGATGGCGGAGGAGGCGGAGGCATTTGTGAAAGCTGAAGGACTGGGACTGAAATTAGTTTGGACTTTGGTGGTGTTGATCTTTTTTAGTTTTTTTTCTCCTAAGTTGAGTTTGGGCAGGGATGGTTTGGGGGTTTGTGGTAATGGGTTGGGATTTTATCCTTTTGAGTTTGAAGGATTACTGTGTTGGGAGTTTGGAAGGTTTGGGTGTGGGGGGTGTTGGTGTTGTTTTTTTTCTATATGGGGAAGGGGGCTCTGGCAGGGGCCACCTCGCTAGCAAATGCAAGTTGACTAGTCGACGGGAGAGAGGTAGGGGGAGGGGCTGCGGTTTTGATGGGCCTGGGAGAGGTGAATGGTGGGGATGGGGCCGATACTGGGAGAGGTGGTGTTGAGCGGAAGGGGGAGGGGAAGGTGGCTGACAGTGGCGAGGGGTAGGGTTGGATCCCATCTGTTGGGCGGGGCCAGGAGCACCGGTTATTACTGATAGGATAGGTCGGGGGGGTGAGACCGGTCTGGGTGGTGACGTGGAACATGCGAGGGTTGGGGAGACTGGTGAAGCGAGCAAGAGCTTTCTCGCATTTGAAGAGTTTGAAAGCCAATGTGATGCTGTTGCAAGAAACCCACCTGAGGGTGAAGGACCAGTTGAGACTTCAGAAGGACTGGATAAGTGAGGTATTCCACTCGGGCTTTGATAGTAGGGCCTGGGGGTAGGGATTCTGGTGGGAAAGGTGACGTTCCAGGTAGAGAAAGTGGCTGACCGGGCGGGGTGGGGGGGGTAAGTGCGTAATGGTAGTGGGTGCTTTGGAGGAGAGGTTGGAAGTGCTGGTTAGCGTATATGCCTCGAATTGGGACGGCGTAGGATTTATGAAGAAGATGTTGGCTGCCATACCAGATTTGGATACGCACCAGTTAATACTGGGAGGGATCTTGAATACAGTGCTGAATCTGAAGGTGGATAGATCCAAGTTGGGGGGGGGGGGGGGGGGCTGTTGGCCGGGCTGAGGAAGGCAGGTTGTCATCTCGGATCATGCTCCACATTGGGTGGATGTTTTCTTGGAGAAGGGGCCGGCACAGAGGCCAAGTGCAGGTGGTTAGGATGAACATTTTGCAGCGTTTTTAATTTTTATTTCAGTGCATACCAGTCTTTTTTGCCGAAATTGTTCTTTATGAAGGTGGATAGATTGGTTTTGTCGTTTGTGTGGGCAAGTAATGTGGCAAGGATTAGGAGAACAGTATTTCAGAGAGGGTGACATTTACACTATTATTGGGCAGCGAGTACTGAGAAGGGGCGGGTTTGGAGCACGGAGACGGAGTCTGGGCGGCACCGTGGTGCAGTGGTTAGCACTGCTGCCTACAGTGCTGAGGGCCTGGGTTCGTGGATTCCTATGGTGGTGGCCACGCTGAAAATACGGAGGCACATTTAGCAGCACTTTAGGTTGGGCACGGGATTGAAGTTGATGCCGATCTGAGGGTGTGAGCCGGGGAGGATAGATGCAAGGTTTTGGGGATGGGAGGAGCGAGGGATGAAGGAAATGCGCTTTGGGGTTTTTTGTTGGTTTTACTTCATCATGTTATGTGCTGTAAATGTTAAAACGTTAAAAATCTGAATAAAAATACTTTTTTAAAAAAGGAATGGTGAATAATGCTGGACTGGCCTCTGACACCCACATCCTGTGAATGAATATTTTTAAAATCGCCTTGCCAGGTGGTTTTTCCAGCTGAATGTCCTTCCTGCCACGAACCCCCCTTTTCATCCTGGCTGGGTGTATAGCACTGATACCCGCTAGCATGCCTGCACCAGAGTTCTTTCACAGCCAACAAACACTGGAGTGGGATTTGAACCCTGGGCCTTATGGCTCACAGGGAGGCAAGTGGCTCAAGAGCCACTCCAGCTCCCACTTAATAGTCCCTTCAGTTAACAGGGATTATATTTTCACTGTTTTGTCAGTTTTTATCCCTGTCAAAATGTAATGTGATAATCAAGGTTCAGGAGAGCGACTAAGGTTAAAAGACCTGGAATCAGCATGTAAAACTTCACATTCTGAACAAACATTTGCCTTTCTTTGATGTTCTAAATCGGTACATTATTTAGAAACAGGAACTTCCTGCTTACAATAAAAGCATGTTTGGGACTGATCCAAACTGGTTAACCAAAGGCAGTTTGTGCTGAACCCATTTCAGCGTTATTCCTTAAAGAAAGCAGGCAGCATGTTTGGACTTAGTAGGTGGTTCCAAAGGTTTAATTTCTAACGCGAGACCCATTTGTACCTGGAAACGGGATTTAAGTGAAATTCCGCTCAGTCGAGAGAGATACTTTTTTAATGTTGACTCAACTAACATCCAAAACACAGTATGAGGGAACCAAAGAGTAAGAGCAACACTTTGTAGTGTTTGGGGTTTATTCCAGTTTCTGCACTGGGAACTGAGTTTGAACTTGCTGCGTTGAAAGGAAATTTGCATAATGCCGAAGGTAAAGGAATCCCAATGAGGTGGAATGTTCACAAATCCCTCTCACAAAGATACTTAGTTCGGGTACCAGACCATGTTGCTGCCTATGTGATTTTTATCAGGCGAAACCCCACTTCAAAAGAAAAGAAGATTATCTTCTTAGCGCAGTCAGCCTCTAACTTTGGTGGAGAGCTATGTTCTTACTTCACATCTTTGACTTTGGCAGGAGGAGACACACAGATAACCTGGATTCAGGACAGGCAGACTAAATGGATAAAATTGCACCAACGCCTGATCACCATCTACCCACTAACCTACATTGGCTCATAGTCTACACCTCAATTTTAAAATTCTCATCCTGATTTTCTTGCACTCTTGCACAGCCTTGCACGCTTCCTACCTCAGTAATCTCTTCCAGCCCCAAAACCCTCCGAGATATCCAGCCGCTCAAGTTCTAGCTTGCTGCAATTCCCAATTTTTTATTGCTCCATCTGGCAGCCATGCCTTCAGCTGCTTGAGTCCCGGTCTCAGGAATTCCCTTTCAGTCCCTCTAATTCCCTCTTCACCTTTCAGACCCTCCTCAAAACCTATCTCTTTGATCAAGCTTGTGGTCACATGCCCTAACATCTCCTGAAGTAATTTGGTATTAAATTCTGTGCAGAATTTTCCTTAAAAATTACAAAGTGTCAGGTTCCGACTGAAAACCAGTGTGATTTCCCTGAGAAACACAGCCAGGTTTTCACTCGAGATCTTCTGACAATTTTCAAAAAAAAGCAGGGGCGTGTTTTGCGTCATCACTCTGGTGGGGCATGGCATCATAGAGCCAGCGAGCCCAGCTGGGTGGTGGCGAAGGGTTTGGTGGGGGGGAGGAATCAACATCTGAAGCCCTCTGGAGCAATGGCACTAAACCCTTCTGAATATTAAAATGCATGCAAATAAATTCTAATCAGGTTCACACCCTCGTTGGGTCTGATTACATCACTGGTGGAGGTGCAGGGATGATCTCAAACCGAGGACTCACCATCACAAATCCTATTATGGTCCTCTTGTGAGAGTCAGCAGCCATGACGGGATTTGCACATGCGGCAAACATGCCCAGGAAATTTCATCCTCTGTTTGGTAATGTCCCTGTGGTGATATGCATCACTGTAAATACACAAGGGGTTAATGTACATACACTACACCTAGATAAACACTAGAGGGAGCACCAGAGACATCATGACACACGCCATTCAACCAATAGGTCAGTAAGATAGGACACGACCAATGGGCAGTCAAGACACACACCAGACGTGACACTACATTACCACGGGGGGGGGGGGGGGGGGGGGGGGGGCATTAAACCTACCCATATAAAAGGACATAGCGCACATGCTCAGTCTCTTTCCAGTGGAGACGCTTAGTGAGTACAGACAGGGTTGATTGAAACACATCACATCCACCACGTGGATTGTAGCAGACTAGTTAGTCAGTCTGAGTAGCTATAGCAGGATTAACATGAGACTTGAATCCAAGTAGGAGAATCGTTAACAGTTTAATAAATGTGTTAAAGCTATCTCCAAGTCTGAACCTTCCTTTGTCAGAGTGCACATCAAGGAAGCAGCTTATGCTACGTCAAGAACATAACAAAACAGTCCCTATGAAGCACCTTAAGATGATTTACTAAATTGCAGGTGCTGTAAGTCGTTGGTGTCAGATCAGCCCTGTTGGGTTTGGATATCCTCACTTATACATCAGAAAATAACTTACAGAGGGAAGCACGGTGGCGCAGTGGGTTGTTCAACCCCGGCTCTGGGTCACTGTCCGTGTGGAGTTTGCACATTCTCCCCGTGTTTGCATGGGTTTCGCCCCCACAACCCAAAGATGTGCAGGGTAGGTGGATTGGCCACAATAAAATTTCCCCTTAATTGGAAAAAATGAATTGGGTACTCTAAATTTATTTAAAAAAAAGAAAATAACTTCCATGCTTGTTTCTCAACATCATAATTCCATAAGTAACACATTTTGTGAATTATTACATCAACTGACTGAATTCAGGAATGGGAGGATTTTTCCTACAAGGAAAGATTGGAGAGGTTAGGGGAGAATTGATTTGAACCTTTAAGATCCTGGGCGGGATTCTCTGATCCTGAGGCTAAGCATTGACGCCGTCGGAAACGCCGTCACGTTTCTCGATGGCGTCAACACGGCTTCAGGATCAGCAATTCTGGAACCTACAGGGGGCCAGCACGGAACTGGCCCACACCGCTCCAGCTGCTGATCCTAGCGTGAACTGGGCGCCGCAGGGTCCACGCATGCGCAGTGGCACCGGCGCCAAAGCGCGCATGTGCAGTATCTCCCTTCTCAGCGCCAGCCCCCACGCAACATGGCACAGGGCTACAGGAGCCGAAGCGGAAGAAAGGAGGCCCCCAGCCAGAGAGGCCGGCCCTCCGGTGGGCCCCGATCGCGGGCCAGGGGCCAGGCGACATCGGAGGTCCCCCCAGGGTCGGACCCCCCTCCCTCACAGGCCGCACTCCGACCGAGTTCCGGCCCCGGGCTGAGAGAATCCCCGCCCCTTGAGTGCCAACATTGGGGGGGGGCCGCAAACCACGTTCATGTGTTTCGGTCCTGTCCATAGCTGCTGGATTACTGGAAGGAAGTGTTTAGGATAATCGCTAAAGTGGTGCACATGAAACTGGATCTGGGCCCTCGGGAGGCCATATTCAGGGTGTCGTACCAGCCGGGGTTGGAAATGGGCGCGGAGGCAGATGTTGTAGCCTACGCCTCGTTGTTCGCCCGAAGGCGGATCCTGTTAGGGTGGAGATCAACCTCTCCATCCTGTGCCCTGGTGTGGCGGGGGAACCTGCTGGAATTCTTGACGTTTGAAAAGATCAAATTTGAACTGAGGGGAAGGATGGAGGGGTTCCACAATTCATGGGCGTTATTCATTATGCACTTTCAAAAATTGGATCACATCGGACATTAGGGGGGGGTGGGGGCTGGGAGGGTTGGAGGGAGGGGGACTGTATGTGTTAATAAATGAAAAAATGAAATGAAAATCGCTTATTGTCACGAGTAGGCTTGGCGACTATGGGTGATTCCTGATTCTCTTTGTCATTTGTTTATGTTAACATGCAGGCTAATATTTGGGGGTTTGGTGGGAGGATGGCATCGTTGTTATTGATATGGGGATTGACATTACATTCGTTACTAATTATTGTTTAATGTTGGGTGTAAATTTGGGAGAAAATGTGAAAAAAGAGGAGAATAAAACAATATTTTTTTAAAAGATCCTGAGTGCCTTGAAGGGTGGATGAGGAGAGGATGTTTCCTTTTGTCACAGAATCTAGAACCAGGGTCACTGTTTAAAAATAAGGGGTCGGCCAGTTCAGACAGAGAGGAGGAGATAGATTTTTTTCAGACGATCTTGAGTCTCTGGAACTCTCTTCCTCAAAAGGAAGTGGGAGAGGAGTGTTTGAGTTTTTCAAAAATAAATTTAGAGTACTCAATTCTTTTTTTTTCCAAATGAGGGTTAATTTAGTGCGGCCATTCCACCTACCCTGCATATCTTTGTGTTGTGAGAGCGAGACCCACGCAGACACAGGGACAATGTGCAAACTCCACATGGACAGTGACCCGGGCTCGGGATTGAACCCGGGTCCTTGGCGCCATGAGGCAGCAGTGCTAACCACTCCACACATTTGAATATTTTTCAGACAGTGCTCAATGGATTTTTGAATAACAAGGGGGGGGGTGGCGAAAGCTTATTGGGGTAGGCAGGAATGTGGGGTTCAGATCAGCCAGGACTTTATTGAATGGTGGAGCAGACTCAAGGCGCTGAGTGGCTTTTTCCTGCTCCTAAGTCATATGTTCGTATGAATGTTTGTATGTGCATAATCCAATTTTGTTTTGGGTAAAGTGAGAGAAAGTAATGTGAAAATAATCAGAGGGTACTTAGCAACTTTTTTTTTCGCAATTACAGCAGTCTATGTAGGTCAGTCACAAAAGAACCTGTCATTCTAATAACACATTGTGAGGAGTGGTGATTAATAAATATTTGGCAAAAAGGCGATGCAGTTTTATCACCCAATCTATTCTAATTATATGTGAGTGCCACATAAAATTGTTCTTGTAAATTGTTCAGGGACTATTTTGTGAGATCCTAGCTGCAGACAAGAGCCTGGGAGCGTATGGAGTCACCTGACCACTTTCAGTATACGTTACATTTTTAATTTATATGCAATAGCAATAAATTTACTTTTTTGTATATTTTCCAGGTCAGGGTTCCTCAGGATAGTATCTGAGGCCCAACCATCTTCAGCTGTTTCATCAATGACCTCCCTTCCATCATGTTTGCAGATGACTGCACAATGTTCAGCACCATTCGTGACTCCTCAGATAATGAAGCAGCGCATGTCCAAATGTAGTGTCTTGTGAGAGTAACTTTAAGAAATGGGTGTTTTTTATAGAATAACTGTAGTGGGTGTACCTTTAAGAAACGGGTGTTTATTACTGCACTGATGTCAGAGAGTGGGTGGAGCTGGGCTGTCTGTCTGCTTTACTTTTGTTTTTGAGCAGGCTGCTGCAGAGTGAGGTTTTAGTTTTGTTTTCAGGGAGAAGAGCTGCAACGAAAGCCAGCAGATATGCATGGATCTCTCGACAAGCTAAAGAGTGTTCATTTGGGTGATTTCAAAGGGATAACTGCTCTCATTAGAGAATTTAAACCTGATCTTTGTGTTAAAAGGGTCTTTTGTCTTCTGGATGTTGTTTGAGAATTTATTAAGGATTACTTAGTGTTGTATTCTTTGGGGGTTGTATTTGAATTAATGGTTGCTAAGATGTTCACTGTATGTTTTAAAAAGGTTAACTGAGTTCATAGAATAAACATTGTTTTGCTTTAAAAAATACTTTTTCATTTCTGCTGTATGACATCTGTAGAGTGGGCTGTGTGCTCCCCACACCACAATCTATTAAAAGTTGTGGGTCAGGTGAACCCCATTATACCCTTTGGGGTTCTCTAAACCCTGGCCCATAACAAATTGGGGGCTCGTCCGGGATAAAACTCTATCTATTGGATTGACTTAGTGAACCTAAAGACAGTGAGGGGTGAGCATATTGTGGTTGCTTTTCAGGTGTGGTATTTCATTTTAAGTGCGGAGTGTGTTGTGGACAATGGCTCTTTCAGAGGCTCTGAAGTTTTTGGGGGTGGAGTTGCTCACACGCAGTGCCTTACGGACAGAGACTAATAGCAGACTGTTAGATTTAGCAAAAACATTGCAGTTAACATTACCTGACAAAATGGAAAATCATGAAGTAATTATGGAGGTGGCTAAGCATTTAAAGTTGCCTCAGATACAGTTTGACTCATTGGAAATGGCAAAATTTCAGTTACAAATTAAACAAATGGAACATGAGAAAGAATTAAAGCAGCTTGAATACGAAAGAGAGAGAGAGAAAAAAGAAAGAGAGAGATGAAGAGGACAAAGAAGAGGAGAGAGAAGAAAGGGGAAAAGAAAGAATAGCTCCAGTAGAACAAAAAGAAAGAGAAAGGGAGATACAGATCAGGGAAAAAGATAAAGAGAGAGAGTTTGAACTTCAGAAAATGGCCATGAAACATGACAGTCAGTTAAATTTGGCAGACGTAAAGGGAAACGTACAGTTGGATGATAGTGATGAGGATAGTGAGAAAATGCGATATAGTCGAAGGCTTGGTGGGGATCTATTTAAATATGTCCAAGCATTGCCAAGGTTTGATGAGAAGGAGGTTGTAGCCTTTTTCATTTTGTTTGAGAAGATAGCTAAACAAATGAAATGGCCACAGGACATGTGGGTATTACTGATTCAAACAAAACTGGTAGGCAGGGCTAGTGAAGTGTTTGCATCACTACCGGAGGAGGTATCTGGGACGTATGAGGAGGTGAAAAAATTCATCTTAGGTGCATATCAACTAGTGCCTGAAGCTTACAGACAAAGGTTTGGAAATTTGAGGAAAGAATTTGGTCAAACATACATAGGGCGAGATTCTCCGCAAATGCGGAGAGTCGTAAAGGCTGCCGTGGGACAGGCCGTGATCCACGGCAGCCTTCACGCCCACTTCCGGGGCCGATTCTCCCCCTCGGGCGGGGCTAGGAGCGCGGCCCCGTGCGTCACGGCGGCGCAGCCTTGCCGCACGTCAAGCGTCACGCCGGCTGATGCAGTCGATGATGTCAGCCGCGCATGTGCAGGTTGGACAACTCCAACCCACACATGCGCAGTTGGCATCTTTTCCCTCAGCCACCCCCCAAGACGTGGCGGCTTGATCTTGCGGGGCGGCGGAGGGAAAAGAGTGTGTCCGTTACGGACGCACGGCCCGCGATCGGTGGGCACCGATCGCCGGCCTATGCCCCCCTTGGCACAGCCATGGTACTGCCATGCCAATCGGGCCCCCAGATGCCCCAAATGGGTATCTGGCGCCCGTTTCACGACGGCAGCGAGCACGTGTGTTTGCTGCCGTGTTGAAACGGGCGTGAAGGCCCGGCCGCTCGGCCCATCAGCCTCGGAGAATCGCCGCTCGCCGTGAAAAACGGCGAGCAGTCATTCGTGGCGTGGGTCGGGCGTGGGGGGGGGGAGAATAGCGGGAGGGCGTGAAAAATGTCGGGAGGCCCTCCCGCTATTCTCCCACCCAGCGTGGGGGGCGGAGAATTGCGCCCATAGAGTTTGAAAGGCTCAAACAGAGTAATTTTGATATGTGGATAAGGGTTTTGAAAATAGACCAAGCATTTGAAGCTCTCAGAGAAATTATACTTTTGGAGGAGTTTAAAAATTCAATTCCTGATGTAGTGAGAACTCATGTGGAAGAGCGAGCAGAGGGCTAAAACTGCGAGGTTAGCAGCAGAAATGGCAGATGGTTATGAATTAGTTCATAAGTCAAAGCTTGGTTTCCGACATCAGTGTCAGCCGGTGAAGGATAGAAACTGAGGACATGAGAAATACTCAAGTGGTAGAGGTAAAGGTGATCTGATGGGAGATAATAAGGAGAGTTCACCTCAGACTAAAAAAGAAATCCAGGAGGGTGGAAAAGAAATGAGAATTTTCAAATGTTTTCACTGTAATAAACTAGGCCATGTAAAGTCACAGTGTTGGTGGTTGAAGAAAAGCACTGGGAAGGCTAATGTGGTAAAACAGGATAAGACAGTGGTAAAGGAAAGCCCAAGTGAAGCGAAGGAGGTGCAAAAGGTTGTACAGCCTGATCAAGAGGTGATTTATACGAAAGTGCCAGATCTCTTTAAAGAATTTACTTGTGTGGGTAAAGTTTACTCATGTGTACCAGGAGGAGAAGGTAAAGTAGTCACAATTTTAAGTGATACGGGAGTTAGTCAATCTTTAATGGTAAGAGATGAGGGTTATGTAGTTTGGGAAGAATATTGCCAGAAAAGGTGGTAAAATGTGAAATTCAGAGTGAGAGGAGTAATGTTCCATTGTATAATGTAAGGTTGGAAAGTCCAGTGAAGAGTGGAATACAATTTATCTTGGGTAATGATATAGCTGGATCGCAGGTGGGAGTGATGCCTACTGTGGTTGATAAGCCAGTGGAAAATCAGACAACTGAAGTGTTGAAGGACGAGTATCCTGGGATTTTTCCGGATTGTGTAGTAACAAGGTCGCAAAGTCACAGGTTAAGACAAGAGAAATCAAAGAGTGAAGATGAAGTTGAAGTGCAATTATCAGAAACGATTTTTGATCAGATGGTTGAAAAAGAACAAGAACAGGTGGATGATGAGGCGGATATTTTTAGTTCAGGAAAATTGGCGGAGTTACAACAGAAAGATATAGAAATTAAATGGATGTATCAGAAAGCATATACGGAAGAGGAATCTGAGTGTATACTAGAGTGTTATTACCGTAAAAGTGATTTCTTCATGAGAAAATGGAGACCTTTACATATGCAGGCGGATGAAAAGTGGGCAGAAGTTCATCAAGTAGTATTGCCGGAAGGGTATAGAAAGGAAGTGTTGCGAGTTGCACACGAGGTACCAGTGGGAGGTCATTTGGAAATAAGGAAAACTCAAGCTAAAATCCAGAAACATTTTTATTGGCCTGGACTACATAAAGATGTAGTTATATTTTGTCAATCATGTCACACATGTCAAGTGATAGGGATACCTGGAGCAGTGATAAAACCAGCGCCCTTAATACCCATTCCAGCATTTGAGGAACCTTTTACAAGGGCCGTAATTGATTGCGTAGGACCACTTTCTAAAATGAAAAGTGGGAATCAATATCTTTTGACGATAATGGGCGTGTCTACTAGATTTACAGAGGCCATTCCAGTAAGTAATAATACAACTAAAAAGATTGTGGAGGAGTTACTTAAATTCTTTACTAGATATGGACTACCCACAGAAATACAATCGGATCAAGGATCAAATTTTACCTCAGAGTTATTCAAAGACGTTATGGATAGCTTTGGAATAAAACAATTTAAATCAACTGCATACCATCCAGAATCGCGGGGAGCATTAGAAAGGTGGCATCAGACATTAAAGACAATGTTGAGGGCTTATTGTCACAATTATCCAGAGGATTGGGATAAAGGAATTCCATTCATACTGTTTGCAATTAGGGATAATGAGTCAACCAAATTCAGTCCTTCTGAACTAATTTTTGGTCATGAGGTAAGAGGACCACTTAAATTGATTGAGAAAATTGGTGAGTGAGAAATCGGAAATTACATTATTGGATTACATGTCGAATTTTAGGTAACGATTAAATAGAGCAGATGAATTGGCTAGACAACATTTAAAAGTTGCACAAAATGTGATGAAACGGGTAGCGAATAAGAAATCTAAAGTTCGTAGTTTTGCCAGTGGAGATAAAGTTTTAGTATTGTTACCAGTGTTAGGTGAACCTTTAAAACCAAGGTTTTGTGGACCTTATCAGGTTGAAAGGAAATTAAGTGAGGTGAATTCTGTGGTAAAAACATCAGATAGAAGGAAAGCTCACCGAGTGTGCCATGTGAATATGCTTAAAAGGTACTTTGAAAGGGAAGGAGAGAAAAAGGAGGAGGTTTTAATGATCCTAACTCAAAGTGATGAACCAAATCCAGATGACTATGAATTTCACATACTCAAATTAAATTGGAAAATGAGGATATTCTTAACAATTGGGATAAATTGTTGAGTTAACTTCCAGAGGAAAAACGAACTGACCTGAAAGAGTTATTGATATCACATGGGCAAATTGTACAGATAAATTGGGAAGTACTAAAATGGCTATCCATGATGTAAATGTGGGAAATGCTTTTCCAATCAAACAACATCCATACCTTTATAACCCTTCAAAATTGGCACAGGTTAACAAAGAGATTGAGAGTATGCTTAAAAATGGCATAATTGAAGTGGGTTGCAGCCAATGGAGCTCACCCATAGTGATGGTACCTAAACCAGACGGTACCCAACGGTTGTACGTGGACTATAGAAAGGTTAATGCAATTACAAGAATGGACTCTTATCCTAACCCACTTTTGGAGGATTGCATTGAGAAAGTGGAACAATCAGCTTTTATTTCCAAATTGGATTTATTTTAAAAGGTTACTGGCAGGTACCTTTATCCAAAAAGGTGAAGGAGATTTCAACTTTTGTGACTCCAGATGGTATATACCAATTCAAAGTTATGCCATTTGGCATGAAAAATGTCCCAGCTTCATTTCAATGATTAACTAACAAAGTTATTTCAGGATTACCCAATTGTGCGGTATACATCGACGATCTGGTATTTTTCAGCCAGACATGGAAAGAACATGTAAAACATCTGATGGAGTTATTTGATCGACTTTAGGAGGCGGGTATGGTGATAAACCTCGCCAAAAGTGAATTTGGAAAAGCCCAAGTCACTTTCCTTGGCCATACAAACGAATGGTCATACGGGATGTGAAGACAACAGTTATTGAGGAGTTTCCAATACCCTCGACATGACGGGAAATATTGTGATTTCTTGGCATGAGTGGATTTGATCGAACATTTGTGCAAAGGTTTTGTCACGTGATTGCTCCACTGATGGACTTGCTGAAGAAACGTCGAACATTTCAATGGACAGCAGAGTTTCAACAGGCATTTGACTGCCTGAAAGCTGTGATAACCAATGCTCTTGCGTTGGAGAATTACAAGGGACTCTGTGATCAGATTGAACTAAAGTATCTGACTTTAAGGAGAAATGCCGAGGCGTAGAGAAATGGATGGATCGTACAGAGACCTTCTTGTTCAAAGAGACTGTCAATTGAGAAGGATTCCAGTCGGAGGAAGAAGAAAAAAAAAAGGACTATATTATTATACCTGTTTGCGTGTGTTGTTTGTTTGAAACAAAAAAGTATATTTACTGTGTGCATTTCTGAAAGGACAGTGAAAAGCTGAAAAATGAAACCATCTTGAAGTTGATGGTTTATTTTTTTTCTGGGGGGAGGTGCCATGTGAGAGTACCTTTAAGAAATGGGTGTTTATTACTGCAGTGACGTCAGAGAGTGGGTGGAGCTGGGCTGTCTGTCTGCTTTACTTTCGTTTTTGAGCAGGCTGCTATAGAGTGAGTTTTTAGTTTTGCTTTCAGAGAGAAGAGCTGCAGTGAAAGCCAGCAGATGTGCATGGATCTCTCGACAAGCTAAAGAGTGTTCATTTGGGCGATTTCAAAGGGATAACTGCTCTCATTAGAGAATTTAAACATGATCTCTGTGTTAAAGGGGTCTTTTGTCTTCTGGATGATGTTTGGGAATTTATTAAGGATTACTTAGTGTTGTATTCTTTGGGGGTTGTATTTGAATTGATGGTTGCTAAGATGTTCACTGTATGTTTTAAAAAGGTTAACTTGAGTTCATAGAATAAACATTGTTTTGCTTTAAAAAATACTTTTCCATTTCTGCTGTACCAAACCTGTAGAGTAGGCCGTGTGCTCCCCATACCACAATCTATTAAATGTTGTGGGTCAGGCGAACTCCATGATACACATTGGGGTTCTCTAAACCCTGGCCCATAACAGTACGAAGACCTGGACAATATTCAGGCTTGGGAAGACAAGTGGCAAGTTATACTCGCGCTACACAAGTGCCAGGCAATGACCATCTACTACGAGAGAGGATCTAACCACCGCCCCTTGACATTCCAGCATTACCATCGCTGAATCCCCCACAATCAATATCCTGGGGGTTACCATTGATCAGAAACTGAACTGGACTAGCCGCATTAATACTGTGGCTACCATGGCAGATCAAAGGCTAGGAATTCACCTCCTGACTCCCCAAGCTTGTCCACCATCTACAAGGCACAAGTCAGGAGTGTAATGGAATACTCTCCACTTGCCTGGATGAGTGCAGCTCCAACAACACTCAAGAAGCTTTTCACCATCCAGGACAAAGCAGCCCGCTTGATTGCTCCCCCTTCCACAAATATTCAAACCCTCCACCATCGATGGAACAATGGCAGCCATGTGCACCATCGACAAGATGCACTGCAGTAACTCACCCAAGGTTCCTTAAACAAACCCACGACCACTACCATCTAGAAGGACAAGGACAACAAATACCTTGGAACCCCACCACCTGGAGGTTCCCCTCCAAGTCACTCACCACCCTGACTTGGAAATATATCACCGGTCCTTCACTGTCGCTGGGGCAACATCCTGGAACTCCCTAACAGCCCAGTGGGTGTACCTTCACCTCAAGGACTGCAGCAGTTCCAGAAAGCAACTCATCACCACCTTCTGACGGGCAACTAGGGATGGGCAATAAATGCTGGCCTAACCAGCGACACCCACATCCCGTAAATTAATTTTTTTAAAACCACTTACTTGCCAAGCACATTCTATCTGGGATAAAGTTGCTTCTACGTTGCTCGACTAATACATAGCCTCAGAGAGCAACCTTCAAACATCAGTTTGACATTTCTATTTTCCTCATAATGTCTCGATCCAACAGATTGCCACGGACCCATTGCTGCGGAATCTGGTCAGTTTTGAGATGTGGGATTAAACCTACTTGGACATAGGTCAATGTATCGAAATTTCTTCTGCTTTTGAGCCTTTAACACCCTAACAGCCAGAACTGGCTGAAATGTTAAGTGAATTTGCAGTGTTGAATCCCATTCACCTTTAAATGCTGGGTCAGCATTGAACTGTCAGTCACATTCCAAAACAAGAAAAATGATGCACTGGCCTGCCAACAGTGATTGACTTATTGTTCAAGATGATTGCCTCTTTATGCTATCTGTCATTAACCTGATCTTGAATAAACTCAGAAAGTAAAATTGTAAAAAAAAAATGAAATGACAATTTGAAGGTAGAAATACAGCAGAAAAGTTTTAGCTTTGAGGGGTAATAATAATAATCTTTATTATTGTCAATACTTAATGATCTTTATTGTCACAAGTAGGCTTACATTAACACTGCAATGAAGTTACTGTGAAAAGCCCCTACTCGCCACATTCCGATGCCTGTTCAGGTACACTGAGGGAGAATTCAGAATGTCTAATTCACCTAACGAGCACATTTTTCAGGACTTGTGGAAGGAAATCGGAGCACCCGGAGGAAACCCACACAGACATAGGGAGAACGTGCAGACTCCGCACAGGCAGTGACCCAAGCCGGGAATCGAACCTAGGACCCTGGCGCTATACAGCAACAGTGCTAACCAGTGTGCTACCCCATGTAGGGCCAGTTATTTACTTCAGTGGGTTTCTAGGTTTCTCCATGTGTTATGAAGTTTTAATTCTACCCTTTATGTCATTTGGCCTCGCCTGGTGGTCAACCTTATTGACAGATTTGGCTTTCTATCAAAACAGGCCACGGGATCAGGTAGTTCCAATCCCTAATCCCACACAGAGCGTGTCCAATCCAAGAGTGAGTGGGAGGGGGGATCTGATTCCTGAGCCTGGGAGGCATTGCATTGTGGGATTTCCAGAGGGAGGGTGTGTGGAGGTCCAAGAGGAAGCGGTCCTGCTTCCCTGGCCCACAAGCAATGCTATAAAGTTATTTACCTTCTCATCAGCGCTCTCCTTGTCTTGCTTCAGCTACTAGGGTTCCCGAGGACTGGCAGACACGACTGACCAGGGTTAAAGTTGCAAAGTTGGTTTAATTGGAAGATGTCAGCCTTATTTAAATATTTTAAATTGCTAATCTGCCTCCTGAGGGTGTGTTGGCTGCCTGTCCTTTGTCCTTTTCAAAAATAAATTTAAAAACAAATTATTTTTTTCCAATCAAGGGGCAAATTAGCGTGGCCAGTCTACCTACCCTGCACATCTTTGGGTTGTGGGGGTGAGACCCACACAGACAGGGGGAGAATCTGAAAATTCCACATGAACTGTGACCCGTGCCAGGATTGTGCCCGGTCCTCGGCACCCTGAGGCAGCAGTGCTAACCACGGGGCTACCATGCTGACCGTCTGCCTGCCCTTTGTCCTGCCTCAATAAATCCTGGAAATGGGCAGGTTGGAACCAGCTTTTCTATCCCCAATTTAACCCCTACCCGCATGTAAACCCACATGGAGTCATCCCACTCACCCATGTTGGAGTCTTTTGAAGGGAAGAGAGAACAAGAAAAATAGAGAGAAACAGATTGTGTTTATGTAGCATCTTTTCCAACCTGAGGACATCCCTAAGTGCTTAACAGCCAATGAAATATTTGTGTTACAATGTAATACTAGCAAATTAGTGCACAGGAAAGTCCCACAAACAAGAATGAGATAAATGATCAGATGACCTGTTTTAATGATGGTGGTTGAGGAATAAAAATGTTCCCAGGATAAAAGTCAGTGACGCCTACGTCCTTTGAATGAATAAGAGAAAACATTTTTACATTTTTACAACAATCGTTTCATGGTCATCATTAGAATTCTACTTTGAGATTTATTTGGATTCAAATTTCAACATCCCCCAGTGATGGGATTCAAACTGGGCCCCTGGAGCATTACAATGGGTATCTGGACAATGCAACTATACCACCACCTCCCCAAATGTGCTAATGATAAAAACACAATTACACGTTGAAGGCAAAACAAGGAGAAATTTTCCATCTGTTTAATTCTTGGTTGTTTCGTCAATTTGGTTCACTAGCTTTGACAATATAAGAGCATAAGAAATAGGAGTAGCCATTTCAGCTGTCATGACTGCTCCGACATTCAATAAATGCATGACTCAACTTACACCTGAGGTGCACCTGCTTGCAAACTTGCATCCTTTGATTCTTTTTGTATCCATAAATCTGTCACACTCTATCACAACTAACCAAACCAGAATCTGGTCCAATACTAGGGTGGAAATCAAAGTTACTCAGTGAATTTTGTATACTTCAAATTATGCTGGAACCATATTGGACCTTTTCCATCACTGTGGCACAGGGGAAATGGGGCGGGATTCTCCGTTGGCCGGCGCCGAAATCGGGGCATGCGATCGGACGGAGAGTAGCTCCCGAGGCCGAAATTGATGCAGGCCGGTTTGACGTGGAATCGCGATGCTCCGCCTCCTCAAAAATGGCGTCAATGCGACATACACGGCTCAGTGCTGAAACAACGCTCGCATATCATTAGTGGGCCCACCCGCGATGCTCCGCCTCCGATGGGCCAAGTTCCCGATGGCACGGTCCACGTGTGCCCTCACAAATCATGAACCTTGCATGGTGGCTGCTGAGAGAGAGGGCGTACGCACAGTGTCCAGCACCGCAATACTTCGCTGATAGCCATGCCAGGGTCGGGCGGAGTAGTGTGGGGTGGCCAGGAGGTGGGATGTGGGGTCAAGGTGGACGGGTACACAACAACATTACCACAGCCGGTAAGGCCGCCATACAGCTGCGCACGTAGCTGACAGCCCGCTATAAATCTGGTGCCCTGGGTTGTATAGGTGACCTCCCCCAGGGCACCCGCTTCAGTGCCCTCTGGCCCCAGCTGACCGATCAGCTGTATGGGTGGTCCAGCACAACCTGTCCCGACCCTATCAGTGTGCGTGTGGGGGGTGTTTTGTTTAAGCGCGGCTGCAGCTTGTCAGCCCTTCAAGTGTCCATCACGGACACCGCGATTCCCGTACCATTTTCCGTGCATTTTGAGGTGTTCCACGCAGCACTGGTGCTAGCCACTCATCGGTAGCAGAATCAGTGCAGGTGTGGCGCCGATTTTTATGATGTGAAAGTCCACGGAGTCTCCATTGGTGTCAGCACTTAGACTCAGAAACGGGGAGTCTGGCCCTTGATCTTTCTCTGTAACCAATCCCGATGATAATTATTTATGACACCAAAAGTAGAACAAAATTGATTATTGGTTCCTGCAACAATAATCATTTTTGGATGATACCAAATGTTCACCTACAAATTATAAGCAAAACCATGTACTATAGGATCTGTATTACCAGGCGAAACACTCCCACAACATGTGATGGTAAACCACCTCCACTATACAATATTCTGCAGGATTTCAAAATGGGCTTCCAGGTGTCGAGGTCCAGGAGGGGATCCCTGGAGTCTATAGGACCATTGGGTTTCTGTGTTTTTCTGCTACTCCAGGATAAGGAGCATTTTTCTGCATTGTTTTCCTTTAGGTGTTGGCATTGTGTTTTGAAACTTAGGATAGGTGTCCCAGGGCAGGTACCCCTGCCAATATTTACAGGGATTTCCCCATGTAGGAAGCTTCGAAGACCACTGTGTTCCTCCTGCTTCAGCCTCCAGCCATACTCTTTCTGCACTAATGGTTAGAGAAAGGGCAGCACGTGGTTAGCATTGCTGCCTACGGCGCTGAGGATCTGGGTTCGAATCCCGACCCTGGGTCACTGTCCGTGTGGAGTTTGGACATTCTTCCCGTGTCTGCGTGGGTCTCACCCCCACAACCCAAAGATGTGCTGGTTAGGTGGATTGGCCACGCTAAATTGCCCCTTAATTGGAAAAATGGATTGGGTACTCCAAATTTATTTTTTTAATTTAAAAAAAAACTAACGGTTAGAGAGGATAGTGGCATGGCTGCTCATGGTGAAGGATAGGGTAATGATTCTCTCACCCTTTTTTTATATGTCCCTATACGCGTCCTTCTCCTTCTCTACTTTATTAATCCTACAAAGGTCAAGCCCTCCCCGAACCTTTCTCACTGTCCAACTCAATCTTCCGCCTCCTTTCAATCTGATCATATCAAAATGAAAGCTTCACAGCTCCAGGGTCCCAGGTTCGATTCCGGCTTGGGTCACTGTCTGTGCGGAGTCTGCACATCCTCCCCGTGTGTGTGTGGGTTTCCTCCGGGTGCTCCGGTTTCCTCCCACAGTCCAAAGATGTGCAGGTTAGGTGGATTGGCCATGATAAATTGCCCTTAGTGTCCAAAATTTCCCTTAGTGTTGGGTGGGGTTACTGGGTTATGGGGATAGGGTGGAGGTGTTGACCTTGGGTAGGGTGCTCTTTCCAAGAGCCGGTGCAGACTCGATGGGCCGAATGGCCTCCTTCTGCACTGTAAATTCTAAATTCTATTATTCCCTCCATCGGACAAACTCCAAACCTTTAAAATACCAACGTCACCAGCTCAATGTCTCCGGACATTTCTCATCTTCTCTCTTACTCTTTGGTCTTATGTTTCATTATAGAAAATGGTCCCTCATCCAGATAGCTCATTAGCTGTACTGTACTGTAGGAATTCTGCACTCTACGGATTCTATGAATAGTAAAAACAACTTGTATGGGAAGCAGATAGTCCTGTTTGCAATATACAAATGTCAGTTGTAGAGCTCTGAGTGTGCAGCTATAAATTCACCTGTGGTAGATGGAGAATGAGCAGTATGTCAGGGGTAGTTAAGAGTAAGTAAACTATTGGGAGGTGTTGGAATGTACACATAGCTTACTTAGGTGATATATACACTGAAATTCGGGAGGTTACAGAATATACAGGAATGAATAAACATGAAGGTCGCTTGCCAAATGGTTTACTGCTTTTTTAAAAATTTAGAGTACCCAATTCATTTTTTCCAATTAAAGGACAAATTAGCGTGGCCAATCCACCTACCCTGCACATCTTTGGGTTGTGGGGGCGAAACCCACGCAAACACGGGGAGAATGTGCAAACTCCACACGGACAGTGACCCAGGGCCAGGATCGAACCTGGGACCTCGGCTCCATGAGACTGCTGTGCTACCACTGCGCCACCCTGCTGCCCCTGATTTACTGCTTTAAGAGTGAGTTAATGTGTGGTATCTCACTGAACTTGTGCATTTATCACTGTTATACTTCATGATATTAGAATTCCTACAGTGCAGAAGGAGGCCATTCGGTCCATCAAGGCTGTATCAACCCTCTGAAAGAGCATCCTCCCCATCCCCACTACTCAGCCCTATCCCCATAACCCTACCTAACCTGCACATCTTTGTGCGACTGAGGGACAGTTTAGCATGGCCAATCTGCCTAACCTGCACATCTTTGGGGCAATCTGGAGCACCCGGAGGAAACCCATCCAGACACGGAGAGAATGTGCAAACTCCACACAGACAGTCACCTAAGGCTGGAATTGAAACCGGGTTCCTGGCGTTGTGAAGCAGCAGTGCTAACCACTGTGCCACCCAAATATTGTCAGGATGTTTGAAGCGATGACATCCCAGAATAAACTGAATTCTTTTCTCATGCTGCAGCATGGCTTGGTCACCAAGTATGAAATGAAATGAAAATGAAATGAAAATGAAAATCGCTTATTGTCACGAGTAGGCTTCAATGAAGTTACTGTGAAAAGCCCCTAGTCGCCACAATCCGGCGCCTATCCGAGGAGGCTGGTACGGGAATTGAACCGTGCTGCTGGCCTGCTTGGTCTGCTTTAAAAGCCAGCGATTTAGCCTGGTGAGCTAAAGGAATGGACAGTGCCCCAGGATCTTTATTCCTTAATTCCAGTGAGGGGTTGAAATTCACATTTGAAGCAATTTTCAGCCCGCGATAGCCATCATTGAGAAAGATGATGCAGGCACAAAGTACGTCCTGAATCGGGAAATGTGATTCTTGCTGATGAGATCGCACTTACTGATTCTCCAGGCTCCTCGTCAGCGATGTATTGTCGTTCTCACCACAGAAGGTCGGGAACCTCATTTAAATTCATTAGCATATGGTAATGGTGACCCTCCCTCTGGGACCTCCCTCCTCATTGAATATTTTTCGGGTGCCAACAGCTGTATCAAAACCGAGAACTTGGCAACCTCACCTCCGAAGGAGATACTGGAGGTGAGCGCCAGGGTCACCATTACCATCTAGGGTGCTGGTCACAGAGAGAACGCGGGGGACCCAGATAAGTTTAACTTAGGGACAGGGATGTTCAATATCGGCATCTTGGCGGGTGAGGTCGTTCACAGGCCTTAGCAGCCCTTCATGTCTGTGAGCTTCTAGGTTTAAAGGGGTCCGGCAGCTGGTGTGCAGGCAGCGCTTCCCATGCCCTCCTTGCTGGGTTTGTGGTGGTATCACCACTGAGAAACTGCACTTCCAGAGTGGCAGCTGGGAAGTAGGTGGGAGCACGTGAACCCATAGGCTCAGCACTGGGGGCAATGAGCTCCCTGGATGGTGCCACATGAGATTCCAGGTTGATTTCGGAGTGAGGGACTCTAACAAGTGGTTGGGGGGGGGGGGGGGGGGGGGGGGGCGGAGAATGAACCCCCTACACGCAGGCTGAACTATTAAGCCTGGGGGTGAGCTGTCTGGAAGTTCAAGGCCACTGGTTATGGAGGACAAGTTGTCAGTGATTAGGGTCTGGTTGACTACCTGTTCAAGTTGTAAGGCTCATTTAATTTGCAGCCCATGAGTGCATTGTAGTTTATTAACATTATCAAAATGCAGAAGACAGTACAACAAGGACACCAAACACATGACACCCTAGAACACACTTACCAACCCCCCGACCTACATCAACGGAAAGGCACACCAGACCAACCCACCAGAAGAGGCCAACAGGGAGCACAGCGGAGGATAGAGAGAAAGAACAGTCCACCCCTCTCAAGTGGGGCATAATTCATCCCGGAATAACCCCAGCACATCATAAACCAAACTGTACAGAACATATCAAAAGACATGGAACAACGGCACCAGCTGCCGAGGCAATGCCGCGCCCCCCCCCCCCCCCCCCCCACCCTGCCCTCAGAGACCCACATCGGTGGTAGGGTGCTCAGTACGTGCATGAGAACGTGTGCGATGAAAGCATGCATATCGGCGTAAGGCTGTGCATGCAAAAAGAGTATATGCGTGAATGATTGCCCGTGCATGCCTATCAGAGTACGGGGGCGATAAAATGGAACGGAAGAAGGAGGGGGGTATCCCCACCCTCACCAGCATCAGTAGTGTGCATTGAAAGAAAACACAAAAAATGGGCAGAAACACAGTGAAGACACCAGCCCAAACAGTAGCCAAAGAAACAGCACCAATACAATAACAAGCATCTTAAATATCATAGAAATTACAGTGCAGAAGGAGGCCATTTGGCCCATCGAGTCTGCACCAGCTCTTGGAAAGAGCACCCCACTTAAGCCCACACCTCCACCCTATCCCCGTAACCCATTAACCCCACCCAACCTTTTTGGACACCAAGGGCAATTTATCTTGGCCAATCCACCTAACCTGAACATCTTTGGACTGTGGGAGGAAACCGGAGCACCCGGAGGAAACGCATGCAAACACGGGGAAGATGTGCAGATTCTGCACAGACAGTGACCCAAGCCGGGAATCAAGCCTGGGACCCTGGAGCTGTGAAGCAACTGTGCTAACCACTGTGCTATTGTGCTGCCCAGCACCAATACAATAACAAGCATACGAGCAAACATTAAACAACAATATGCAACAGTACAAAGACACCAACCATTAACATGGCCTTCCAAACTTGAACCAGAAACAGTCATTATTACACGAAAGCGGCCAACAGCCTTCAAGGATGCATCATTATGGCCTCCAAGGTGTCCAGTTGAGGTGTGCCATCACCGTGTTCCTCCTGCAGTCCCAACATCCGGTCACCTGCTCCAGCCAGCCCCCCCCCCCCCCCGGTCCAGGCCACAAATGTAGGAGCGGCACGAACAACACTTGGCTTCCAAACATTGAAACAGTAAACAGTCAGCAATCCAAACAAAAGCAGCATCAGATGGTAAATCAGTCCTCCAAACCTCCAGCATGTTGCAGTCGATTCGGGCCACCACCCTTCCTCCCAAAGCACCAGGGCACCTGTCTTCCTCCCTCTCCTGCAACAAGTAATTCAGATGAACCAGCCTCTACCATTTTCTCCTCCTTCCTCCAAGTGTCAGCAGCAGCAGTAGTCCATCAAACAAGCAGATAGGGAGGCAGACAATTCTTAAATTCAGCCTCAGGCTGAACCCCAGGCCAGGCCTTACCATCAGAATGTCCTGCCCCTCTCTCTCTCTCTCTCTCTTGCTTGCAAATGTCTGTAGCAGTCTCTCAGCAATGGTATTGAGAGCCTCCACAGCCCAGGAGAGCTGGGGGAACGAGAGTGCCATTAAAGGATGAAGCTGACTATAAATTGTAGTCTTCACTTGCTTCAGGTGTGCCTTGCCTGCCACAAGGGGAAGCCAGTTGCCGAAAGCTCTCCGGCCCTTCATTGATCAGTGAATTGTGCCAATTTAGTCAGCATTGCAATGGATGAATGTGCCACTGATTGATGCCCAACAGTTAACCCTTAGTTATTTGTGTTCATCAAAATAGTTAGAAGCCTAGCCCCAAGCAAGGCTAATATTCATGTCTCCATAACAGAGAGGTGACACAGATGTGGCCCCCCAATACAATGCGCATATTAGTCATTGTGTTCAGGACATGGTGGGTAATCGCATCACATTGGGGAGCACGGTAGCATGGTGGTTAGCATCAATGCTTCACAGCTCCAGGGTCCCAGGTTCGATTCCCGGCTGGGTCACTGTCTGTGCGGAGTCTGCACGTCCTCCCCGTGTGTGTGTGGGTTTCCTCCGGGTGCTCCGGTTTCCTCCCACAGTCCAAAGATGTGCGGGTTAGGTGGATTGGCCAGGCTAAATTGCCCTTAGTGTCCTAAAAAAAATAATGTTAATGGCGGTTGTTGGGTTACTGGTATAGGGTGGATACGTGGGCTTGAGTAGGGTGATCATTGCTCGGCACAACATTGAGGGCCGAAGGGCCTGTTCTGTGCTGTACTGTTCTAATTCTAATTCCCCATGTGGTTAGAATGCAGATCCATTAAACCTACTCAACTGTCCTCACTCCTCATCCTTGAGGGAGTTACATGGTCCGCGGAGCCTCTCAAGGGTCAAAGTATTTCATTCAGGTGGAGTTGAGAGGGGCAACTGTGGGCAATGGCTATTGTGTGTTAGGGGAGGGAGTGAGGCTCAGTGGAAAGGTGCTATAGGGGGTGCGCATGTGTGGATGGCCCAGATCCTGAGAGGGCTGCGGGTCAAGGCATTGTCAGGACTCCTCATTTTTGTTTTCTTCCTTTCAGTTTTTGGTTCCAGACAATCATGGAGCCAGTCGAGTGGCAATTCCTTTGACTGCAATTGCCCAGCAGCAGCAACATTGACATGCAGCTGCACATGGCCAGGAACAGGACCCTGTAGAGGAGGGGGCGACAGGGCCATTCACTTTCCACGAGTAGAGCCACAGATGGCGGATCCTCAGAGGAAACAAAATTGGATATGACGACATCAGACTCCCTACCTCCAAATGTCAGAGGTCCATGCCGGAGAAGACTGTATTTGTCTGGGAGGAAGGTGGACCATCTATGCCAGATGATGTAAGAGTTGGCAGCATATGGATTGGGAGGTCACCCGCTGTCTGTGGCCCTGATAGTTACTGCCACTCTGAACCTCTTTGCCAGCTGATATGACTGTGCTGCAACACACAAGTGTATAAAAGAGGTCACTGATGCGCTATTACTGAGGGCCCACATCAATTGGTCCGGGACCAGGCGATCCAGGATGCCAGGGCCTTGAGCTTCACCGCATAGCAAGCATACCCAGGTGCAGGGTGTCATCCACTGCACCCATGTGGCTCTGTGCTCCCTATGGCGGCATGGGGTGCCATTTTTGAACTGCATAGGGGGCAGGGCTAGGGATGCTGCATGCTCTCTCGGTTTGGGGACAACTGGTTAGGGTGTGAAACCACTCCCATCATGGGGTCTGACATTTGTTGACTCCTGAGGTGCCAGCGGGAGGTCTTCGTGATGTTTGCTACAGTCATGGGCAGGGTGCTAAAGCAATTGGCCAGACAGTAATTAAGCAGGACATTTCTATGGCTACTGAAAGGGAATCACCAGGAAGTGCAGAACTTGAAACTGGAGGTACAGTGGCCATGGAGGAATTCTGAAATTGCCCCTCTATGATTACCATAATATTGGTGAAAAGACAGAGGTCCACTGAAGGTTATACACATACAGGCTGTATCATAAATTGTTGTGATAGTTTGAAATTTGGTATTCTTGCATTTGTCCCAATGAGCATAAGATGAAAATCTTTGGCAGCATGTCTCTCTTTTCATCAAGGTTCAAGTTCTTGTAAAAATTATTAAAGATTGTCCTCACTGGCCATAAATGTTCTAGGTTGTACTTTGTTAAGTCTATCTTTAAGGTTCTAACTTCTGATTGCTATCCAGTGAGCCCCACCCTACAAAGTGGGGATGATGGCATGAAGACAGACCATTTGGACTTGGTTATTTCAAGTTCACTGGTGCCAGAGGCAAACTTCAGGCAGACACCGCACCTCCACCAGAGGATAGGAGCAAATTGCCTCTTTGAATGATTCACTGGGTCAGAGTCAGCTACCTTTAGGACAAATGTAGAAACATAGAAAGTAGGAGCAGGGGGAGGCCATTCGGCCCTTCGAGCCTGCTCCGCCATTCATTATGATCGTGGCTGATGATCAAACTCAGTAGTCTAATCCCCCTTTTCCTCCCATATCCTTTTTTTTTTACAAATTTAGTGTGCCCAATTCATTTTTTCCAATTAAGGGGCAATTTAGCATGGCCAATCCACCTACCTTGCACATCTTTGGGTTGTGGGGGTGAAACCCACGCAAACACGGGGAGAATGTGCAAACTGCACATGGACGGTGACCCAGAGCTGGGATCGAACCTGGGACCTTGGCGCCGTGAGGCAGCCAGGCTAACCCACTGCGCCACCGTGCTGCCCTTCCCCCCGTATCCTTTGATCCCCTTCACCCTAAGTTCTATATCTGCTTCTTGAAAACATACAATGTTTTGACTTCAACTACTTCCTGTGGTAACAAATTCCACAGGCCGACCACTCTCTGGGTGAAGAAACCTCTCCTCATCTCTATTCTAAATGATCTACCCTGTATCCTCAGACCGCGACCCCCTGGTTCTGGACGCACCCAACATCGGGAACATCCTTCCTGCATTTACCCTGTCTACTTCTGTTAGAAATTTATAGGTTTCTATGAGAAGTGTGGAGAGGGGAAATTGGAAAACAATTTCGAGGAAATGTGCTTTTATTACGTCCATGCACTGATTCATGATGTTTGAGTATAGTTCCTGGTCTGTGTTATCTGTCACTTTTGTAGATGTTTTTCTTTAGGCCTGTGGGGTCCAGTACCTAGTGTGAGTCACTGATACTGTGGAAAAACACAGGCTACGCCCAGTCTGCTGTACAGACACACAAAGAAAAGGAAGTTTCCCATTATATATTGTGCTGAGGATGTTGAAATAGTTCATGCAGTCGGTATTCACTTACATTTGCATATTTTTCAGCAAATTCCTTTGAAAAATGAAAATTAAGCCAAATAAATACCCTTTGCTAAATTAAGTGCAGATCGATCATTAATGTTGTAGAAAACCTTCATTTGTAATAAATGGACTCAGAAAGTGTGTCACAAAGTGGATCTTGTCGAATTTGTTCTTTTCCTCAGCCCTTTTCCTTTAAGTCACAGTGTCACTGAGGCTGAACTTGTTTAACACTCTCCTACGCAACAGTGACAGATAGAAATGAGGCTATGATAGGTGAGGACCTTGAGATGGTTGTTATCACTAAGGAGGTAGTGATGGGCAAGCTAATGGGGCTAAAGGTAGACCAGTCTCCTGGCCCTGATGGAATGCATCCCAGAGTGCTAAAAGCGATGGCTAGGGAAATTGCAGATGCACTAGTGATAATTTACCGAAATTCACTAGACTCTGGGGTGGTCCCGTCGGTTTGGAAATTAGCAAACATGACACCACTGTTTAAAAAAGGAGGTAGGCAGAGAGCAGGTCAGTTAGCTTAATTTCGGAAGAACCTGGAATCTATCATCAAGGAAGAAATAGCGAGGCATCTGGATAGAAATTGTCCCATTGGGCAGACGCAGCATGGGTTGATAAAGGGCAGGTCGTGCCTAACTAATTTAGTGGAATTATTTGAGGACATTACCAGAGTGGTAGATTGTCCATCTAAGAAACTCTGTCTTACTGGTCATGGATTCTATGGGTCCTTGTGAGGCTGATTTGTCCAATCCGAGAGTCTTCAACCACACTCTTGATAGATATTCCTGGGAGGTGGGATTGCTCCTTGGATTTGAGCTTACTGGTATCCCTTTCGCAGGCTCCTTTTCCGGGCCTTCTTTGCCTGTGAGACACATCAGAATGTCCTGAGGTTATGCAACAGGCCCTACAAATCCAAGTTCTTTCTTCCATATCCCAGCAACAGCTCATTTTGAATGCCACAGGGAAATGGTTCCTTGATTCTTACGCTCCCATTCTTCCCTCCTGCTACCTCAACCTCCCCCCAGCAGCCCCAAATCTGTGTTGAGTTTGCCTGGTGTGGAAGTCGAGGCTCTACAGTTGACCCCAGTGCTTCACGTTTAAGCACCAGCTAAGTCTGCCAGGCATACAGCAGATGAGCATATCCAATGAATCTAACTGGAAGTTGCCGATATGGACATTGGTTCAGAATAAGATACGTTTCATCTAAGATATCCACCATGGTCTGCAAACCAATAAGTCCCTCGATATGATCCCTGGTCTGTGCCAAGTTAGCTGATCTTAGCTAAGAGCCATATTCATGGTGCTACAACTGGCTGCAATAGCCCTGGGCTGATTGCTAGATAACAACTACTCATGAGATTGGGAATGCCATGACTCCTAGGATGACTATCGTCCAAGGAAATGAGCCTTAATGACAGGGTCAATAACTTCAGAAGAAATGTGTATGTCGGAGTGGGTGGAGGCAATGACTCAATGAATGAATTGACTCCTGACATGAAGAGTGGTCTGACAGGAACAGGGGCAATGACAGAATCAGCATCACACTTTAGGAGACCTATTGGCTGCTCCTATGTTGAGCGAAGAAACCTGCGCAGAACTCAGCATCACTGAGTTTAACGTGGCATCTAACTTTCAAATACAATATTGCCAGACAGAAAATGGGTGGCATGGTGGCACAGTGGCTGGCACTGCTGCCTCACAGCTCTCGAGACCCAGGTTTAATTCCAGCCTTGTGTCTTTGTGGAGTTTGCATGTTCTCCCCGTGTCTGCCGGGTTTCCTTCCACAGTCCAAAGATGTTCAGATTAGGTGGATTGGCCATGTTACATTGCCCCTTCATGTCCATGGGTGTGCAGGTTAGGTTACAGGGATAGGGTGAGGTGGAGGGGGTGGGTAGGGCAGTGGACCTGGGTAGAATGCTCTTTTAGAGGGTGGGTGTAGATTCGATGGGCCAAATGGCCTCCTTCTGCACTGTAGGGATTCTATGAAAATATCCAAAAGCTTTGAGCAAGTAGGCACACAGTATATGAGCGTGAAGTGACCTTGGTTTATATTTCATTCTTTTCTCCCCCTCTGTCCTGAAGGGGAGACGCATGGTGAAGGGGAGGCCGTACAGGAATTAGCAGCCCAGCACACCTCACATCAGTGAGCACCCTCAGCTGGGCCAAGTACTATCCCACCCTGTCTCCACTGACATACGCTTTGCAGCAAATGCAGGGACATCAAGTGGGGACACAGTGGGGCCGGAGCTAAGGCTTCAAACATTTGAATAGGCCTGAAGCGTTCGCTGTCTGCGCTCACACCTGAGAGAACCATGTGTCCTCAGAGCAAAAGCCCAATTTGAGTCTGTACTTTCATCAGAAGCGACAGTGATGCAGGAGGATATTAGAAAAGAACAGATGGTAAGAAATCATTTTCAGCAGGTCTTTAAAGCCAGGAAGATTCATGAAGCCACAATATTGATCAAAATTAAAATAGTTGGCAGAAGTGAACTGATTAAAATATACAATCTGTTAAAACATTGGAATTCCCAGGGCTCGTTACCCAATCAATTGTATCCCTGCCTTCTGTATATTTTCATCTTGCTGTCCTGTAGGATACGAAATGAAATGAAAATCACTACAGTCCCTGAAGACCAAACTCTCCTCTCTCTGCTTTGGGAGCTTACTGGTGGTGATTTAACCTGAGGTCACCACACCTCAGGCAAGGGACAAGGACGAGGAGTTGAGGCCTTCATGGATAACCACAGCCAGTACGGGAATTGAACCCATGCTGTTGGCGTCGCTCCATATCATGAACCAGCCGTCCAGCCAACTGAGCTAACCAACTCACTGGATAGCTGCAGTAAACATATTTATGCACAGCAGATGTTGGTACAGTATGATATCACAGCTATTACAGAAACATGGCTTATAGAGGAACAGGAATGACAGCTCAGCGTTCCTGGTTACAGGCTTTTCAGATGGGATAAAAAAGCAGGGGGGGGGTGATTTTGGTCAAATAAACAATTCAAGCAGGGGAGGATGATATGTCAGAAGGATCATAAAATGAGCTCTTATGGACTCCCAAAAAGCCAGACGGAGGTAGAAGAGCAAATATGTAAGCGAATCTCTGAGGTGTTCAAAAACAATAGGCCAGCGATGGTCGGGATTTTAACCAGCCCAATAATAACTGGGATAGTTTTAATTTGAAAAGAATGGAGGAAACAGAGGGTGGTATTCTCCCCCCCCCCCACACTGGAATCGCCGGGGCGCCGCGCGTGTAACCCCATGCTGCCCAGACACCCGCACCACCCCAAAACCAGCTTCGTGAGAATCACGCCAGGCCGCTCGGAGAATTGCCGCTCGCTGTTTGTGGCGATTGCGCAGCCCGGATGGGCCGAGCGACCAGCAAAAAAAATGATAGTCCCGCCGGTGCCGTTCACCCCTGGTCGCTGCCAGCGGGAACTGTGCGGGAACGGCCTGTGGGGGCGGCCTGTGGGGGGAGGAGGCTCCTTCACCGGGGGGGGGGGAACTCCGATGGGGTCTGGCCCGCGATCGGGGCCCACCAAATGGTGGGCCAGCCTCCCCCCCCCCCCCGCCCCCCGGGTCTACTTCCTTCTGCGGCCGGCCCCAGAACCCTGGCGCCATGTTGGTGAGGGGCCGGCGCGCGTAACAAGTTCCCCGCGTATGCGCAGGATGGCGCGGCCCAACTGTGCATGCTCAGGAATGAGTTGCCCCAACTACACATGCATGGGTTGGCACGGCGCCAGGCGGGAGCAGCGTGAACCGCTCCAGCGCCGTGGTAGCCCCCTGTGGGGGCCAGAATAGGTCGTGCCTGGGCCCTGTTCACGCCGTCGTGAATCGCGACGGCGCGAACACTTGGGGCGCGATTCTCCGCAAATGCAGCGAGTCGTAAAGGCTGCCGTGAAACTGGCCGTGTTTCACGGCAGCCTCCGCGCCCCCTCCCGGGACCCGATTCTCCCCCCCCGGGCGGGGCTAGCAGCGGGGCACCGTGAACCACGACATCGCGGGCTTAGCGACCGTCGCTACGTCCGCGCGCCAAGTGTCACGCCGGCTGATGCGCACAATGACGTCAGCCGCACATACGCGGGTTGGACGGCTCCAACCCGCGCATGCGCGGATGACGTCATCACGCAGACGCGTCAAGCCCGCGATGCGCGGGCCGTCATGCCCCTCAGCCGCTTCGCGGACTGATCCTGCGGGGCGGCGGAGGAACAAATAGTGCGCGGGTATCGGACCCGCTGCCCGTGATCGGTGCCCACCGATCGCAGGCCCATGCCACCCTTGCCAACCATCGGTGCCATGGTTGTCCGGGACGGCACTTTGCGGCCGTTTTCTCGAACGGTGAGAGCAGGTGTGATTGCATTCGTGAAAACGGCCGTAAAGGCCTGGGAACTCGGCCCATCGGCCTGGGGAGAATCGCTGTTCGCCGTAAAAACGTCGAGCACCAATTTGTGTCGTGGGGCGGCCGTGGGGGGGGGGGGGGGGGGGAATAGCGGGAGGGTGGGAAAAATGTCGGGAAGGCCCTCCCACTATTCTCCGTCCTGTCGTGGGCTGCGGAGAATAGCGCCATTGGCCTCAATTTCGGAGTATCTCGCCCAGAGTTCTTGAGGTGCATTTAGGAAAAGCTTTTGGCCATTATGTAGCAAGTCCAACAAGGTTTGGGTTTAGGAAGTGATTTTGGGCAGTTAAATAATGGGAGCTGCACCAGGCACGAATTGGTTTGTGGTCTAACCAGCCCACGCCTAGTGGTGTGTTGTGAATCCCTCCCAGATGTGAGAAGACACCAACTGGCACCAATAAGACCAATCTCATCTCATTAGCGAGTGTCAGTCCAATCTAACGGTGTCCCAGGAACTAGCTCGCTCCCCAGAGAGAGGTGACACGGGTGCCATTTAGCACCCCTTTTTAAAAACAGGAAGCAATGGCTGCTGATGGGAGCCAGGGAGGTCAATAGCCATTTCCATATTTCCATCTCCGGCATGCAGCCCAGGGGCCCTGGAGCTGCTGCCCCAGTGCTGGGGGTAGGGGTAGGGGTTGGGGGGGGGGGGGGGGGGGGGCTGCTGGCATCCTAGGTCAGTGGTGGCCCTCGGCTGAGGGAGTGAGGGTGTGGCGCCTGCAGGGTGTACAAGCCATTCGCCAATATTGTGGATACCTATAACAGGGGCAACTACAGTTGCTGACTGTCTGTCCTACCAAACACTTCCAGGACAGAGCCCTGTTCTTGCTTATATGCTGACAGTCACTTTAACTCTCTTTGACTGTGAGTATTTCTGGTTGCACAGCTGAAGATTATTGCAAAAAAGGAATTCGGCTTATTCGTTGGAGAGCACTTCACAGCTTCCAAATGCATTCTTGGGGTACTCATGTCATGTCTCAAATGAGTGTTATTGCCTAGCATTCCAATCAAACTGTAAGGACTGGACAATTTGCCTGAACCCTGGCGGTGTCAGCACTAGAGAGGCAGCAGCCAACAAACAACCAACCCCCTGGATCAGGGGAGGGCACCGGAGCACCATCTCCCTAATGTTCCCAGAGGGGTCGGCGGTCTGGGGTCTAGGGGCTCCTGCTGTGGCCGGGGGTGAGTATGCAGAGCAGGGTCCTCCAGTACAACTGGCTCCGTGGATGGCACTCTGGGAGAAGGCAAGACAAATAAGGGTGGGGAGGCTTGGAGGATATGAGGGTCCCGGGGTGGAAGCCCTAACTGATTATTGGTCTCTCTCCTTCTCCAATTCCTCACAGAGACCAGAATAGATGGTCTGGTTGATCCCACAGCAACTGCCCTTGCGGTGCTGGTGACAGCCCAGCCATCCAGACGCTAGAGAAGGCAGCAGTGTCACCGTAGACTGGTGACGGTACCCCAAGCGCAGGGGGCCACCACTGCGCTCATCAGGCCGAGGAGTGGCCCAGAGGGGGACGCCGGCGACGGTCCAAGGTGTACAGGTGTCGTTGGCCATACAAGGAGATGACGGACAGCATGCACCGCAGGGGACTCCGCCTCAACAAGGAGATGGTGTGGCAACTGTGCCATGTCCTCGCTGAACATGGCACCCAGTGGAGGAGGAGGACACCTGCTCCCGGGGACGTGAAGATCACTGCAGCCCTGAATTTCTGTGCCACTGGATCATTGCAGGGCTCGAGCGGCAACTTGTGCAGCATTTCACAAGCTATAGCCCACAAGTGCATCTATGATGTCACGGTTGGCCTGTGTGTCCGGGCAGCAAACTATATCACATTTGAGTTGGACAAAGCCCAAAGCTCAATGCCCAGGCAGCAGGATTCTCCCCACTACCGGGATGCCCCAGGTACAACAGGTAATAACTGGCATGCATCGTCTTGCATGCACCAGGGCATCAGGGGTCACCCTTTATTCACAGGGATCCACTCCCTGAATGTTCAACTCACGTGGGGCCACCACCTCCGGATCATGCATGTGTGTGTACGCTTCACAGGGAGTGTGCATGACAGCTTTGTCCTGGGACACCCAGAGATCCACAGTGTTTTCGATGACCACTGCAGGATGACGGGCTGACTCTTGGGGGATAAGGGTTGTCCACTGAGGTCCTGGCTGATGACGCCAATGCGGAGGCTGGAGACTGATTCGGAGACCCGATATGATGATGCCCCTGCTGCTACCTGTGCTGTCATTGAGCGGTGTATCGGGCTGCTCAACATGCAGTTACGATGCCTGGACCGCTCTGGTGGTGCATCCCCCCCCCCTCCCCCAAGGGTTGCCCACTTTGTTGTGGTCTGCTGTGCCCTCCACAACCTGGCACAGCAGCGGGGCAACGCAATGGAGGAGGGGGGACCGGACCAGGAGGGACTGGCGAATGAGCCCAGGGTGGACCCGCGGGAGCAGTGGGAGGATTGAGCACAGGTGGCGGCGGTGACGGTCCGGCAGGCCCGGAGAGTCAAGGAGGCCCTCATGCTCGCCCGCTTCTCATAGGATGAAGCATTATCTTCAACTTGCTCCATTACCTTCCCCAACTACCCCATTCACCTCCTCCCCCCATTGACCACCCCAACCCCGTTCCCCTCCTTCCCAAACATTTCCCTTCTTCCTCTCTCCCCCATTCCCCGACCCTCCTATACTCCCCGTCCCCCCTCTCACCTCCCAGACTACCCTGTTCCACCCTCCCTGTGTAAAATCACCCCAGGGTGATGGGCCTATGGCGGCAAAGTCAGTGGGTCAATAGACAAGGCAGGAGAGTGATGATCACTCGCTGTGACTTTAGCTCTGATGATCCTCGGTTTATGCCAAAGTTTGACTCCTGTCTTTCTGCTGACAGCGCTCACACCCATCACCTGAATGGGGTCTGTAATGGGGGTTCCTGATCTAGGCCCAGGGGACAAGGGGTGGGGGGAGCGGATGGCAACAGGGGGTGAGTGTACAGACAGGCCCGCTGGGGAGAATAACATGACAGAGACGGCACATGTATCAGGTGTTAGATGTTTAATGGTGAAGATTTGAACCTTCTATTGTCCCTAGCTAATGATGGTGACCCCCCCGCACCCCACCCCCATGCCTCCCAGTGCCCACTCAGTGACCTTCAATCTTCTTAATCTTCTGTGCTCTGCCATTATGTTCAGGTGTATCCCCAGGATGCACATCAGAGGTGGAGGCCGCCTGCTGCTTTTCATGCTCTGTGGCCTTTGATGCCCTTGGCAGATGTACTCTGGAGGGTCTGGAGCCGGAAGGCCCCGGCCAAGTTAGCAGTGTCGCTGGCATCGCTGTGCCACCCTGTTCTGCCCGCTGACCTTGAGACGCACCAATGTCAGGAGAGGGGTGTCAGGTAAGGTGGAGACTATTGTTGTCTCCCTGAGTGCAGGCCTCTAATGCTCCTTCCTCCCGGACGGTGACCTCAGCGCCCTGGAGGTCTCCATAGGATGGAGGGGCATCTGGAGGGAACTCCAGAGGTCTCTCCATTATCCGGCTCTGATGGTTATGGTGCCTCCCTATTCTCTGCATCATGGAGTTGACACCCTCAGTGACGCTCCGTAGTGACAGGGACATGTCCGGAGTACCTCAGCAATGTCTACCTGTGTCTGGGCTATGCTCTGCAGTGCCTCATAAATGTCCACCTGCATCTAGGACACGTCCCTCAGCGACTGAGACATGGTGTCAAGGCCCTCAGCCATGGCCATCACAGACTGAGCCATGCCTTGGACACCACCACTCATGCTCCAGGATTTCCACTGCGATCACCACCCTAGTGTTGGCCTCGGTGCCATGCAATGCCGGTGACATCTCCTGTGGCCGTAGCCTTTGGGACCCTTCCAATTGGCTATGCACTCACCAGAATGTTGCCGACATCCCCTCCTGAATCATGGCTGTGTCCTCGTATCTGCATCAGCTCCAGGATAGCCTTGTCCAGAAGCTCAGCGTCTGGCTGGGACTCAGCTGAGTCCTGGGATCCAGCAGACCTCCGACATTGCCCCTACCTCCCAGGCAGCGATACCCGCGCACTATTTGTTCCTTGTATGTTCCTGCCTCCGCCTAATGTGCATCAGCAACTGTGGGGTGCTCACCAGATTGTGCCCCAGATGCCTGTCCACTAGTGTCGCCCACCGAGGTATGTGTGTCTCTGCATGTGGTCAGTGAGAGGGAAGGATCATTTTGTCTGACATGAACAACTCACTTGAGACAGGTCATCTGAGTGAAGGGGCAGTGGATCCTCAACCCGCGATCTCCAGGGCCCAATACCCCTGCGGGGTGCGGGGGGGGGGGGGGGGGGGGGGGAGGGGTGAGGACCCTGATTTTTGGAATTCCGCCGCCATTTCACACCTAACTTCTCCTGCGGCGACAGAAAGGAGGCATTGTCACCCGTGCTTGGTGCATCAGGGGTATCTATGACAGGTGGCATGTGTGGGACATGTTAGAGTTGTGATGGTGAGTGCGAGGGTGTGCTGGGGCACAAGCATGGTGATCGGATGTGGGGAGGTTGCGAGGTACCAGTAACGGGCCTGTTGGGGGAAGCCAAAGTCAGGGGAGTGGGAGGCGGAACTGATGCCAGGGGCCAGTGTTAACCTCTCCTTGCGGCCAGGTCGAGGTCATTGCTCTTCTTCCTGCACTGCATGGCAGTCCTCCTGGTCACGCTGACTGAACAGACAGACATTGCCCCTACCTCCCAGGCAGCATTGGTGCCCCTGCAGCCGGTCCTCTAACCCTCTCAGGGAAACAGGGTAATCTGTCTTCCCTCCCCAGCGTCCAGAGGCCTGGCCAGGTCAGCATCCCCGAAGCATGGAGCAGGTCTGTATGGTGCCATGCTTGTGTGCAGACTGGGAGTGAGTTCAGAAGGAGCATGTAAAAGCTGCTCCCCCTTGTTAGCGGGGATATGCTGGGCACACGTTTGGCGAATCAGTTGGTAGAGCAGCCAGTACCGCCGTAAAACTCTTGGGGGATCATTTTCGGCACTAAGGGCTGATAAATATGGGCCAGGGTCTCGCCAGGTCGGCCATCAAGAAACACCCAGGAAGTCGCACCCGATATGACACTTAGAACTTTTTCCATTAAATCGCGCGCACCCTTAGTTTTAGGGAATGAGCTGAGCAGGTGGCAGTAGTGATCATAATTCGGTTAGTTTTAACATAATTATGGAAAAGGACAGAGATAGAACAGGAGTTAAAGTTCCAAAGTGGGATAAAGCCAATTTAACCAAGCTGAGGGGTGATTTAACAAAAGTGGACCGGAAACAGATAAAATCAGTGTCAGAGCAATGGGAGACATTCAAAGGGAAGATTCAAGGCCTTCAGAATAAACATGTTCCCCAAAGAAAAAAGGTGGGATGGACAAACCTAGAGTCCCCTGGATGATAAGGAGCTTACAGGGTAATATAAGACAGAAAAGGGAAGCTTATGTCAGATAACAGAGAGCTTAATACTACAGAGGGGTATTAGGAAGAGATGGGGTGAAATCAAAAAGGAAACTGGGAAAGCAAAGGGAGGGCATGAAAGAATATTGGCAAGTAAAATCAAGGAGAACCCAAAGATGTTTTATCAATACGTTAATAGTAAGAGGATAACAAAGGAAGAACAAGGCCCATAAAGAAGGGGAATGCTATGATAGTGTAGTTAAAGAGTGTAAAGTTGTGGTGAGATAACCACTGTAGTTATGTGTACTGCAGTAGGGGGATGTATGCCTGTACCTGTAATACAGGTTCCTCCGGTCAGCCCCTGCCGGCTAGCTCCGCCCACAGGGAGCTTATGTATAAATGTATGAGAGCTGCTCAGACCCTTAGTCTACTGCTGCAGATGGAGGGACAACATCGTACAGCAATAAAGCCTCTATTGTACTAGTCTCTCGGCTTTGAGTATAATTGTTAGCGCCACAATTTATTGCTGTACGATTTCCCAGTCACCATGGACATCAGAGTCAAGCCTGACCGTCTGCAGCTGGATCCGCATTCGCCTCACGCCAGAAAAGACTTTGATCACTGGCTCGCAGTCTTCGAGGCCTACATCTCTTCAGCAGACCCTCCCCCGACGGAGGCTCAGAAAAAGCAACTCCTGTACTCCAGACTTAGCTCCAGCGTCTTTCCGCTCATTCGAGATGCGACCGACTACACCGCAGCTATGGAACTGCTCAAGGAGAATTATGCACCATCGGCGAACACCCTGTTTGCGAGGCATCAACTTTCTACTCGCGTCCAGCAGCCGGGTGAGTCGATTGAGGACTTCTGGAGGGCCCTTATACCTCTGGTACGAGACTGCGACTGCCGGGCCCTCACAGCCACGGAACATTCTGATTTACTCATGCGCGATGCCTTCGTTACAGGCATTGCATCGGACCCCATCCGGCAACGACTGCTGGAAGGGGTCGCCCCCGACCTCGCGGCCGCAAAGGCCCTGGTGCTCTCCATGACGGCCGCCTCCCATAGTGCACAAACTTACTCCGCTAGCCACTCGGCCCACCCGTCCTACCCCTCGTGGACCCCGCAAACGGCTCCCCAGGCCCATCCGTCCTACCCCTCGTGGACCCCGCAAACGGCCCCCCCCAGCAGCCGCCCCCGCGCACTATGCCTGCGCTGCCCGCCGCCCCGCACCCCCTGGGCGTCCCCACTGTTACTTCTGCGGCCAACAGAAGCACCCTCGCCAACGCTGCCCGGCCCGCACAGCGACCTGCAAAGCTTGTGGCAAGAAAGGCCACTTTGCAGCGGTGTGTCAGTCCCGGACGGTCGCCGCTATCGCGCCGCCGGTCCCCACGCCTCAGCCGCTCCCTCAATGGGCCCCGCCGTCCGCTTCCCCCAACCCCACGTGCGATCAGTGGGCGCCGCCATCTTTTGCCGCCCCCGCCACGTGCACCCCATGGGCGCCGCCATCTTCATCCACCACAGCCATGTGCGTTCCATGGGCGCCGCCATTTTGTTCCGACCCCATAACGTGCGCTCCATGGACGCCGCCATTTTACCCACAGGTACTGCGGATGCCGCCATCTCGTCTCCAGGGGCCACCATCACGGGACACGGGTCGCTACCGCTCCTCGTCGGACTCATCTGACTCAACCGCCGACCAACTACTGCTCGCCTCCGTTACGCTCGACCAGTCCCGTCCTCGCAACCTGATACCCTCTTCCACATCGGTGCTGGTCAACGGCCATGTGACCTCCTGCCTCATCGACTCCGGGAGCACCGAGAGCTTCGTCTACCCGGACACGGTAAGCCGCTATTCCCTTGCGATCCATCCCGCCGACCGGCAGATTTCCCTTGCCTCCGGTTCCCACTCTGTCCCGATCCGGGGTTTCTGCCTGGTTAAACTCACTGTACAGGGTGTGGAATTCGACCGTTTCCGTCTGTACATTCTCCCCGACCTCTGCACTTCACTCTTACTAGGCCTGGATTTCCAGTGCAATCTTCAGAGCCTCACCCTCAAATTCGGTGGACCCCTACCTCCCCTCACCGTTTGCGGCCTCGCGACCCTCAAGGTCGAGCCTCCCTCCCTCTTTGCCAATCTGACTGTGGATTGCAAGCCTGTCGCCACCAGGAGCAGACGGTACAGCACCCAGGACAAGGCCTTCATCAGGTCCGAAGTCCAGCGGCTGCTTCGGGAGGGTATCATCGAGGCCAGCAACAGCCCTTGGAGAGCCCAGGTGGTAGTGGTTAAGACCGGGGAGAAGCACAGGATGGTCGTGGACTACAGCCAGACCATCAACCGGTACACGCAGCTCGACGTGTACCCCCTCCCCCGCATTTCTGATATGGTCAATCAGATTGCACAGTACTGGGTCTTCTCTACTATTGACCTGAAATCCGCCTACCACCAGCTCCCTATCCGTAAATCGGACCGTCCCTACACTGCCTTCGAGGTGGACGGTCGTCTGTACCAATTTCTGAGGGTTCCCTTCGGCGTCACGAATGGGGTCTCGGTCTTTCAGCGAGAAATGGACCGAATGGTTGACCGGTACGGATTGCAGGCCCCCTTCCCATACCTCGACAATGTCACCATCTGCGGCCATGACCAGCAGGACCATGATGCCAACCTTTATAAATTCCTCCACACCGCATCTCTCCTTAATCTCACGTACAACAAGGAGAAATGCGTGTTCCGCACAGACCGCTTAGCCATCCTTGGCTACGTAGTCCAAAACGGACTACTGGGGCCCGATCCCGACCGCATGCACCCCCTCATGGAGCTCCCAATTCCCCACTGCCCCAAGGCCCTCAAACGCTGCCTTGGGTTTTTCTCTTATTACGCCCAGTGGGTCCCGCAATACGCAGACAAGGCCCGGCCACTTATCCAGTCCACACATTTTCCCCTCTCGGCCGAGGCACAACAGGCCTTCGCCTGCATTCGATCTGACATAGCCAGGGCGGGGATGCACGCCGTAGACGAGACTCTGCCTTTCCAAGTAGAGAGCGACGCTTCAGATGTCGCCCTTGCCGCCACGCTGAATCAGGCCGGCAGACCCGTGGCATTCTTTTCACGCACCCTCCACGCCTCCGAAATTCGGCATTCCTCTGTCGAAAAGGAAGCCCAGGCAATCGTTGAAGCGGTGCGGCACTGGAGGCATTACCTGGCCGGCAGGAGATTCACTCTCCTCACTGACCAACGGTCAGTAGCCTTCATGTTCAACAACACGCAGCGGGGCAAGATCAAGAATGACAAAATCTTGCGGTGGAGAATCGAGCTCTCCACCTTTAACTACGAGATCTTGTATCGCCCCGGCAAGCTCAACGAGCCCCCAGACGCCCTCTCCCGAGGTACATGTGCCAGTGCACAAGTGAACCAGCTCCGTGCCTTGCACGACAGCCTTTGCCATCCGGGGGTCACTCGCTTGTACCATCTGATCAAAGCCCGCAATCTGCCCTACTCCGTCGAGGAAGTACGGACAGTCAGCAGAGACTGCCAGATCTGTGCGGAGTGCAAGCCGCACTTCTACCGGCCAGATCGCGCGCGCCTGGTGAAAGCATCCCGCCCCTTTGAACGCCTCAGCGTGGACTTCAAAGGGCCCCTTCCCTCCACCGACCGCAACACCTACATCCTTAGTGTGGTCGATGCATTTTCTAGGTTCCCCTTTGCCATCCCATGCCCAGATATGACGTCTGCCACCGTCATCAAGGCCCTGGATTCCATTTTCGCCCTGTTCGGTTTCCCCGACTATATCCACAGTGACAGGGGATCCTCATTCATGAGCGATGAGCTGCGTCAATTCCTGCTCAGCAGGGGTATCGCCTCCAGCAGGACGACCAGCTACAACCCCCGGGGTAACGGGCAGGTGGAGAGGGAGAACGGGACGGTATGGAGGGCCGTCCAGCTGGCCCTACGGTCCAGAAACCTCCCAGCCGTTCGCTGGCAGCAGGTCCTCCCTGACGCGCTCCATTCCATTCGATCACTACTGTGCACCGCAACTAACAGTACACCCCATGAACGGGTTTTTGCCTTCCCTAGGAAGTCCACATCCGGAGTGTCGCTCCCAACTTGGCTCACGACTCCGGGCCCAGTCCTTCTCCGTAGGCATGTACGGCACCACAAGGCGGAACCCCTGGTGGACAAAGTACGCCTTCTCCACGCCAACCCTCAGTATGCCTACGTGGAGTTCCCCGACGGCCGCCAGGACACAGTCTCGCTTCGGGACCTGGCTCCCTCAGGTGCCGATCCCATGCCCACACCCCTTCCTGCGCCAACCCCAGCGCCCACCTATTCGTCCCCATCAGGTCCATCCCTCATCCCCCTGCCCACCCTGGAGGACACGGAAGATTTTGGCTTGCTCTCGGAGTCATCCCGCCAGCAGGCCAGCACCAACACCGCCAGCACCTGCACCATCGGGGCCATCACCGCCTGTGCCGACATCACCACCACAGCTACGCCGATCACAGCGGAACGTCCGACCACCGATTCGGCTCAACCTGTAACCTGCTAACCGGATGGACTCTTGATTTTCCTTGTTGGACCCTCTTGTAAATAGCATCCTTTGTATTAGAGTTACATGTCACCCCCGCCGGACTCATTTTTTACAGGGGGTGAATGTGGTGAGATAACCACTGTAGTTATGTGTACTGCAGTAGGGGGATGTATGCCTGTACCTGTAATACAGGTTCCTCCGGTCAGCCCCTGCCGGCTAGCTCCGCCCACAGGGAGCTTATGTATAAATGTATGAGAGCTGCTCAGACCCTTAGTCTACTGTTGCAGATGGAGGGACAACATCGTACAGCAATAAAGCCTCTATTGTACTAGTCTCTCGGCTTTGAGTATAATTGTTAGCGACAAGGCTATTGGATGTGATAGACATAGGGAGATAGGATATATTAATGAGATTAGCATTCTTGAAAGTGGATATGTCACCAGGGCTAGATGAAATGTACCCCGGCCTGTTAAAAGAAGCCAGGGACGAAATAGCGCAAGGCCTGACCATCATTTCCCAATCGTCACTGGATAAGGGTGTGGTGTCGAAGGATTGGAGGATTGTCAACATTGTAACTTTATTTAAAAATATAGTGAGGGATGGACCAAATAATTACAGACCAGTCAGTCCCACCTCAGCAATGGGAAAATTATTGGAACCCACTAAAAGGCAAGATAAACTGTCACTTCAAAAGGCAAGAATTAATCAAGGATAGTCAGTGTGGATTTGTTAAGGAAAGGTTGTGTTTGGTTAACTTGATTGAATTTATTTTGTGTATTGACTAACTTGATAGAATTGTTTGAGGAAGTAACAAGAAGATTGATGAGGGCAGCGCAGTTGATTTGGATTTGGATTTTGTTTATTGTCACGTGTACTGAGGTACAGCAAAAAGTATTTTTCTGCGAGCAGCTCAGATAATTTAGTACATGAAAAAGAAAAGAAAAAATACATAATGGGGCAACACAAGGTACACAATGTAAGTACATAGACACCGGCATCGGGTGAAGCATACAGGGGTGTAGTATTAATCAGGTCAATCCATCAGAGGGTCGTTTAGGAGTCTGGTAACAGCGAGAAAGAAACTACTTTTGAGTCTGTTGATGCGTGTTCTCAGACTCTTGTATCTCTTGCCCGCTGGAAGAAGTTGGAAGAGTGAGTAAGCTGGGTAGGCAGTGGGAGGTTTAGATGGAGTCAATGGATAGGAGGCAGGTTCATGTGATGGACTGGGCTGTGTCCACGACTATCTGAAGTTTCTTGAGGTCTTGGGCCTAGCAGTTGCCATACCAGGCTGTGATGCAGCCAGATGATATGCTTTCTATGGTGCTTCTGTAAAAGATGGTAAGAATCAGTGTGGACATGCCAAATGTCCTTAGTTTCCTGAGGAAGTATAGGCGCTGTTGTGCATTCTTGGTGGTAGCATCAACGTGGGTGGACCAGGACAGATTTTTGGTGATGTGCACCCATAGGAATTTGAAGCTGTTAACTATCTCCAACTCAGCCCCGTTGATGCAGACGGGGGTGTGTACAGTACTTTGCTTCCTGAAGTTAATGACCATCTCTAATTTTGCTGGTATTGAGGGACAGATTGTTGTCGCTGCACCACTCCACTAGGTTCTCTATCTCCCTCCTGTATTCTGATCCGTCGTTATTCGAGATCCGACCCACTATGGTCGGGTCATCAGCAAACTTGTAGATGGAGTTGGAGCCAAATTTTGCCACGCAGTCGCCTGAATGCAGAGAGTATAGCAGGGGGCTATGTACGCAGCCTTGCAGGGCCCCGGTATTGAGGACTATCGTGGAGGAGGTGTTGTTGTTAATTCTTACTGATTGTGGTCTGTGGGTCAGAAAGTCGAGGATCCAGTAGCAGAGTGGGGAGCCAAGTCCTAGGTTTTGGAGCTTTAATCTGGGGTTTTAATCTGGCTTTAATCTAATCTAATTTAATCTAATTTGGGGGCAGCGCGGTAGCATGGTGGTTAGCATAAATGCTTCACAGCTCCAGGGTCCCAGGTTCGATTCCTGGCTGGGTCACTGTCTGTGTGGAGTCTGCACGTCCTCCCCGTGTGTGCGTGGGTTTCCTCCGGGTACTCCGGTTTCCTCCCACGGTCCAAAAATGTGCGGGTTAGGTGGATTGGCCATGCTAAATTGCCCGTAGTGTCCTAATAGTAAGGTTAAGGGGTGGAGTTGTTGGGTTACGGGTATAGGGTGGATGCGTGGGTTTGGGTAGGGTGATCATTGCTCGGCACAACATCGATGGCTGAAGGGCCTGTTCTGTGCTGTACTGTTCTATGTTCTATGTTCTAATCTAAATTTGGCTGGGATTATGGTGTTGAAGGCCAAGCTGTAGTCAATAAATAGGAGTCTGATGTCAGAGTCCTTGTTGTCGAGATGCTCTAGAGATCTACATGATGTCATCTACATGGATTTTAGAAAGACTTCTGATATGGTCCCAAATGGTAGACTGGTTATAAAAATAAAAGCCTCTGGGATTCAATGGGATGTAACAAGCTGGATACAAAATTGGCTTAGTGGCAGGAGACAAAGGGTAATGGTTGGAATATTGTTTCCAGTGGGGTTCTGCAGGGCTCAGTGCCCTGCCCCCTGCCTTTGTTATACAAGTTAACAATTTGGATGTAAATGTCGGGAGCTTGATCAAGATGTTTTCAAGTGACACAAAAAAATAGTTGCAGCGAGGAGAGTATCTTTCAACTGAAAGAAGTTATCAATTAACTGATCAGGTAGACAGAAAATTGGCAAACTGAATTCAACCCAGAGAAAGGTGAGGTTATGTATTTGGGGAGGTCGAACAAGGCAAACTAATACTTATAAATGGGAGAATATCAAGAGGTGTTGAGGGAGTGAAGGGCCTTGGAGTGAATGTCCACAGATCCTTGAAGGTAGCAGAACAGGTCGATAATGTGATTAAGAAGGCATGGAATTATATTCTTTATTATCCAAGGTAAAGGGAGGGTAGGCTGGAACCATATAAATCATTAGTTAGGCCACAATGTGAGTACTGTGTGTCATTCTGGTAGTCTCATTACAGAAAGGATGTAATTGCATTAAAGAGGACACCGAGGAGATTTGCGAGGATGTTGCCAGGACTAGAAAATTGCAGCTATGAGGAAAAATTGGATGGGTTGGGATTATCTCCTTGGAACAAATGAGTCTGAGGGGAGATTTGATTGAGATGTACAAAACTGTGAGTGGTCTGGATAGAATGGATGACATGGGCCTATTTACCTCATCAGAGAGTCAGTGGCTAAGGGTCATAGATTTGAATGGTAGCAAGAGTAGGGACGAGATGAGGAAAGATCTGGAACTCACTGTCTAAAGGATAGTAGAAGCAGAAACCCTCAACTCAGTTAAAAGTCTCTGGATAGTCACCTCAACATGCAGGGCTATGGACCAAATGATGAAAAGTGGGATTAGGTTGGGAGGGCTGGATTATCAGCCAGCACAGACACAATGGGCCAAATGGCCTCTTTCTGCGACGTGAACTTTCTATGATTCTAAATGATCCATACTTGAACACAGAATTTCAGTGTTGAATGTGTACTATTCCCATATTTACTGAGACTGAACCTAGTTATTCAAATCCTGATCAAAGCTTTCTTATCCCTGTGTTTCAATGGAATGCTTATCAATTTTTGGTGCTATTTGCAGAAGCAGTCCTGTGAGTCAGGAAGAGATCCAAGTTTTGTATTCACACCTGTGTTTAGCATTTCTTCTCTATTTGCAGCTTATCTCAAATTTATAAAGAAGATTCTCAGTTAATCTGGCATTTATGAGTAAGATCACCACGTGCCAGGTGATGACCAGAGACCAGAGGATGAATATAAGAAATAGCTTAAGGAGGCCACCAAAATGATCTGAACATCCAAAACAGACGACAAGGTCAGGATGGCTGTGAACATGAAATACAACATGAAAGGTTTCTTCAAATAGATTTGTGGCGACAGGCAGTCAAAAAAAGATGAAACCTCCTGACGAACTTGAAAGAGAAGATTATTTTAAAGAAAGAAAGGGCATGTATTCAAGGGGGCCGGTTTATCTCAGTTGGCTGGACAGCTGGTTTGTGATGCAGGGTGAGGCCAACAGCATTGGTTCAATTCCCGTACCATTTGAGGTTATTCATAAAGGCTCCCACCTTCTCAATCTTGCCCCTCGCCAGAAGTGTGGTGATCCTCAGGTTAAACCACCACCAGTCAGCACTCCCTTTCAAAGGGGAAAGCAGTCATCTGGAACAATGGTGATTTTACTATGTTTCAAATGCTTGTGAGCAAAACTTGAAACCAGCTTTCTTCCAGTAGAATTTCTAGTGACATTTGTTATGGGCCAGGGTTTAGAGAACCCCAAAGTGTATCATGGAGTTCACCTGACCCACAACTTATACTAGATTGTGGATGGGGAGCACACGACCCACACTACAGGTGTGGTGCAGCAGAAGTTTAAAAGTAATTTTTAAAGCAAAACAATGTTTATTCTATGAACTCAGTTAACCTTTTTAAAACATACAGTGAACATCTTAGCAACCATCAATTCAAATATAACCTCCAAAGAATACAACACTCTAAGTAATCCTTAAACTTTCCTTTTAACATCCATAAGACAAAAATTATTTTTACAGAAGCACATCAGGTTTAAATTCTCTACTGAGAGCAGTTATCACTCTGAATTCACCAAACGATCTGGAGATAGTCTTTAGATGGCAGAGAGATCAAAATTACACTTACTTGGGCTGGCTTCAGCTCCAACACTAAAACAAAACCAAAAAACACAGACACGCCCAAGCTTTTCCTCAAAGCAAAACTAAAAAGCCGAGCCAGAGCTCAGCTCCATCCACACTCTGACATCACTGCAGCCACTTGAGCAGACAGACATTTCTTAAAGTGACATTCCCATGACTCAGGGCAGCATGGTGGTACAGTGGTTAGCACTGCTGCCTCAGGGCACTAAGGTCCCAGGTTCGATCCCGGATCTGGGTCACTGTCTGTGTGGAGTTTGTACATTCTCCCCGTGTTTGCGTGGGTTTCGCCCCCACAACCCAAAGATGTGCAGGATGGATGGATTGGCCACGCTAAATTGCCTCTTATTTGGAAAAAATGAATGGGTACTCTAAATTCATTTTTTTAAAAATTCTAGTGACAACATAGGGAACAAAGAAGGCCATTCCCCTTCGGCATTTGCTTTGATCTTGGCTGATCTGTACTGCGACTCCATTTACTCATGTTATTCCATATTCTTTAACATCTTGACCAACAAAATCTATCAATCTCAGTCCTGAACATTTTCAATTGATACTTTTCAGGAAGCGAGTTTCAGATTTCCATTAGCCTTTCTGTGAACAAATGCTCCATGATTTCACTCCTAACTGGTCTAACTCCAACGTTTAGATTGTATCCTTATATCTTAATTCTCACACCAAAGAATTTTAAACACCTCAATTAGATTACCTTCCAACCTTCTATCTAAACTCAAGGGAATACAAGGCAAGGTTATGCAGCCGATGCTCATAGGTTAATATTGCTTTGCCAGGACACTGGAGAGCATGGCCCTCTCCTTCAAATAGTGCCGTGAAATCTTTTACATGTACCTGACTGGGCAGGTGAGTCACTGGTCAATGTCTCATCCCAAGGACGGCAATTCTGGCAGTGCGGCACACCCTCAATACATATGTCCAGGAACTCTGCAGAGCCTTGTAAAAGGTGAGACTTCCAACCACAGCAAACAAGGAGAGCAATGTGGATAGGAATGGCGATGGCGACTCCCAAAGCCGGGAGCATCTATTGACAGATTGGCTACACATGGGGCTGTACGACTGACTGTGGTCAAACAAATTAGGGCAATTGTTCGATATAAATATAGGCCAGGGGCCAAGTGGAGCACAATGAAGCATTTTTCCAGCAGGGGTGCCTTAGCACCCCACAAATTGATAGTTTCCCGTTTCGGTTGCCTTCTCAGGGATCGAAGTCCAAACGCGCCCCAAGCAGTGAGGGTTTCCTACACTCCAGGATTAATATCCGGAAGACTCCAGGAATTGAAAAATTAAAGAAACATTTGAAAAAAAATTTCATGACCTTTTAACATGTTCATTTATTGATCACTTATGAAGATTCTCCTGCCTCTGCAAATCTTAGCAGACATGTGTGCTAATGTGCATCATTGTAGATATTCAACTCCTGTAGGTTTTGCAAGTCACACAAATACAACAACAACTTGTATTTATATAGCACTTTCATCACAATAAGATGTCCCAAGGCATTTGATGTGAGTATTATAAAGAACAGTTAGACACCAAGGCATCTAAAAAGATATGAGGTCAAGTGATCAATAGTTTCAACAAAGATGTGGAAGTTCGGGATACTTCCAGTGGTGACACGTAGGTGGAAGTCGCACGTTGTTGGGTGGCTCTTGCTAGAGCTTTTGTTTTTTTAGCCCTTTTCTCCCAGATTTGGAGGGAAATTTTATCTGATTGGTCTTCAGAAAAGGTGTGGTAATTAGAGTGTGTCGAATATTCAACAGAAGAATATGGGATGAAAAGGAACGAGCACTCAGGTTCAGTGCGGAGTTGTATTGGAGGAAAGAAGGCGGGAGCAAGCTCGCCAGGTGAGGCTCCACCCATTACAGTGGGCACATTGGCCGAGGTGATGGTGGTGGACTTTGAGCGGCATTTTGCCAAGCATTTTGAGCGTTATGGAAAAGGAGATGATGGGAACGCTCAAACAGTTGGTGATCGATATGCCAACCTGATAAAGGAGGCTCTTGGAAAGACGTCGATGACTGTGCGGGAGCAAGTAGAGGTGTTGAAGGGGGTGGAGGAGGCATTGTCGCGGCACAGCCACCAGCTCGCCTTGATGGGTGAGGAGCTGCGAAAGATGGAGGGGAGTAATAAAGAGCTGAGATCCAAAGTGGAGGAACTGGAGAACAGGCCACGAAGGCAGGCTCTTCGGATTGTGGGTCTGCCTAAGGGGATGCAGTGCCAGAGGCTGACGGAATACTTTTAGGAGAACACCTCCCTCTTTGAGCTGGATTGAGCCAAGAGCGCTGTGACAGTCCGTTTCCACAGCTGCCAAATGAAGGAGAAGGTGCTGAGATGGACTGAGCAGAATCGAGAGGTGAGGTGGGAAGGCAGTGGTATTCGTATATACCAGGACGTCACCGTGGAGCTGGCAAGATGACGGGCAGCCTTTAACAGGGTGAAGGGGGTGCTTTACAAGAGTAATGTGCAGTTCAAAGTTGAGAGTTACCCATAACTCCAAGGGCTATTACTTTGAGATGGCAGAGAAGGCAGAGGCGTTAATGAGGCGTTGAGAAGGGGCCGCCAAAGGTGGTGGTAAAGGGCGAGATTTTCTCGTATGAGGCGCAAGTGGATAGGGAGGCAAGAGAGGAGCGGCAGTGGCAGGCGGGTGAAATCTTGGAAGTTGATGGGATGTATGCAGAAGATCCCACTCTGGAGCTTTTGGTCAGTAGAAAGGAACTGCAGACGCGGTTTGACCTTTTGTCTACGGGGAGCGCCAGTTGAGGCAGATGAAGCACGTGGCGTACGAGTGCAGGGAGAAGGCCAGCCGTTTTTTTGCAGGACAGCTCCGTCAGGAGACGGCCTCATGAGAGATTGTTCAGGTCCGGAATGGAGCCAAGGGGTTTGGTGGTGGCGCCGGAGCAGGTTGACAGGACATTTGAGGAGTGTTGTACAGGTCAGAGCCCTGGGAGGATGAGTTGGCTATGAGGGACATCTTGGTGGGGGTTGGAGAGTCTGAAAGTAGTAGTGGAAGAGAGGGCAGGGTTGGAAGAGCCAGTAGGGATTGAAGAGATTCGGACGGCGATAGGGAAGATGCAAATGGGTAAAGCAGATGAGTTCCCGGTGGAATTCTACAAGAAGATTTTGGATAGGTTGGCTTCGCTGTTGGAGGACATAGTGGCTAAGGGGGGGTTCCCGGAGACAATGGAACACGTTTCTATTTTGCTATTGTTATAAAAGGATAAGGACACTGCGGAGTGTAGGTTGTATCTGCCAATATCCCTGCTAAATGTGGATGCCAATACTTCTGCTTCACATTCTGAATGTCATCATCCTGGTCACCAGCATAAGCAGCCTGGAGATGGGAGGCGTCCTCCTGCAGCTGCCTTACCTGAGTATCAATAGCTTGAATGTCATGGTCATATCTTGGCATTTAACCAGCACATCTTTGGGTTGTGGGGGTGAGACCCACGCAGACACGGGGAGAATGTGCAAACTCCACATGGACAGTGACCCAGGGCCGGGATCAAACCCGGGTCCTCAGCACCGTATACAGCAGTGCTAAGGGTCAAATTGTTATATAGGGAACCGAAGGCGAGTGTTCGTACAAATGAGGTGAAGTCGGGATATTTTCAGCTGCATAGGTGAACGATGCAGGGGTGTCCCATGTCCTCCCTTCTGTTTGCACTGGCGATAAAGCCCTGAGCTATTGCACTGAGGTGTTCAGATAAGTGGAGAGAAATAGAGAGGGCGGGGGACGTTGGATCATAAGGTACCCCTGTATGCCGATGACCTTTTATTGTATATTTATAACCCGAGTCCCACAATGGGGAATATAATGGAAATGCTCATGAGGTTTGTGGCTTTTTCAGGATATAAACTGAATTTGGAAAAGAGCAAGGGCTTTTTGGTTTCTTCTCTGGAGGTGGTAACTGGTTTTGTGTGGCGACTACTCACTTTAGAAATTGGGGGGGGGGGGGGATTCTCATGGTGGCGCAGTGGTTAGCACTGCAGCTTCACAGTGCCGAGGTCCCAGGTTCGATCCTGGCTCTGGGTCATTTTCCGTGTGGAGTTTGCACATTCTCCCCGTGTTTTTCGTCCCACCAACCCAAAAGATGTGCCGGCTAGGTGGATTGGTGATGCTAAATTGCCCCTTAATTGGAAAAAATGAATTGGGTACTCTAAATTGTTTTTTAAAACTTTAGGTACTTGGGGTGCAGGTGGCTCAAGACCGGGCCCCGACTACGTAAATTGCACTTTACAAGTCCGGTGAGTAGGGTCAAGGCAGATTGGTTGAGGTGGGACAGCCTCTCCCGCTATCACTGGCAGGCCAGGTGCAGGCAGTAAAGATGAATGTATTGCTGCGGTTTTCATTTTTATTCTAGTGCTTACCGATCCTTTATGCGGGTTGAACGGTTGATGTTGTCATTTGTCTGGGCAGGTAAGGTAACAAGGATTCGGAAGACGGTGCTTCAGAGAGGGCGACAGTCAGGGGGTTTGGCTCTTCCAAATCTGATGTATTCCTCTCAATTCATCGGGCAGACTCCATCTGCGTCATCAGACAAAGCGAAGGGTGGAGGGGTTTACCTCCTCATCAACTCCTCCTGGTGCTTGGATGTGGTGACCCTGGCGATCTACTGCTCTCCGCAAGGGGCGATGAAAATTAAGGACACATTTTTGGAAGGATGGTTTGCGAGTTTAAAGGCATTGGTGGAGAAGTTTGGGATTCCACGGGGGGGGGGGGGGGGGGGGGGGCTTTATGTATATGCAGCTGCGGGACTTTGCAAAAAAAGTTCCTCCAATGTTTCCAATGACATTCCCCTCCTCGTTGTTAGAGGGGGTGCTGTAAGTGATGGGGTTGGGGGCGGTGGGGGGTGTCTTCTCACCGATTTATGGGAAGATTTTGGAGAAGGATATGGCGTCACTGGAGGGGGTTAAGGCCAAGTGGGAAGAGGAGCTGGAGGCGGTGCTGGAGGAGGGGCTGTGGTGTGAGACATTGCGGAGGGTGAATACCTCAACGTTGTGTGTGAAGCTGGGGTTAATATAGTTAAAGGTGATGCATAGGGTGCACCTGATGAGGTAGAAGATCAGCCGTTTGTTTGTTGAGGGGGTAGATGACATTTGAGAGCAGTGTGGGAGAGGTCCGGCCAACCATGTAATAATAATCTTCTTAATAATAATCTTTATTATTAGTGTCACAAGTAGGCTTACATTAACACTGCAATGATGTTACTATATGTTCTGGTTCTGCCTGAAGTTGGAGAAATTTTGGAGGTCAGCACCATGTCAGCGACCCTGCAGCCCAGTCCCCGATGGGCCATATTTGGGGTGTCAGACCTGCCGGAGCTGCAGACGGGAACGGGGCCAGATGTTTTAGCCTTCACCTTGCTGGTTGCTCACAGGCGGGTCCTGCTGATGTGGAGGTTAGCTTCTCCGTTCTGGGCCTCAGTGTGGCTGGGGGTTCTGTTAGAGTTCCTGTATTTGAAGACGGTCAAATTTGTTTTGAGTGGGGGCGAGTGAGGGGTTCCACAGGAGATGGGGTCTGTTTATTCTACACTTTAAAGAGTCAGTTACCGTCAGCTGTTAAGGAGAGGTTGGGGTGGGGGGGGAGGAAGCTGGGCATGGAGGGTGGTTTTCTTTGAGTTATTGGGGTGTTAGTTGGTGGAGTGAGTGGGGTTTCTGTTGTTTGTGATGTTTTGCATTGTTGTGTTTATGTGTAAAATGTTAAAAGCCGAATAAACACATTTTCAAAAAAAAAATGTGACATTCTTAGAAACAGTAAAATATTCAATGAGAAACTACAGTGAGATGCAGATACCTGAAATGATTAGTTACATTTTAAAGTCGGATTGTGGTCTGCTTAAGCTAGATTTTCCACAATGAAAGACTTTGGTCACCATTACTGTACTTTGATCGTAAGTGGTGTCCTGTGCTGAATTGTCGAGGCACCTGTTGCCAGCCTGCTGACGCTGTTTCTTTTCTTCAGTGGCTTGTTATTATTTTGCTTGTAAAAAAATCCTACTTACGTGAGAAATACAAAGCGTACAGCCTTTTTAGTTCCAGCTGGAACATGTCATTTTTGTACTACTGTATTTCTGTATGCTGTCCAGCTTTCAAATTGGTGTATATTTCACTTCTTGCGGTCATAGCTAAATATAATGAGCTTTCTTCCATTTTTGGCTGGTTTCAAAGTTGTAATTTATTTTGTTGCCTTATAATGAATGATTTGTAAATGTTGTTGTACCACCGGCCAGTGTATTATGGTGGCAGAGGTGGGTTGGGGGCCTTGAATCAGCAATAATTGGTGATGTAAGGACATCAATAGGCCAAAGGGCGGGCAGACTACTGGGTGCCTTACCCACCTCCAGTATTATGGCAACCGGGTTGGGGGTGGGTGAGAAGGCGATGAACTAGCCACCCAACATATTTTAAGTGCACCTCCACCAAAAAGTAGCCAGCAGTTTTATTTGGATTATTTTAATCTCTGCTCCAGGCTCCTTCTGCTAGCACACTATGGTAGCCTGAAGTTGATAAAATGCACAATGTGATTTTCAATACACTACAAAAGAGATACTTTCAGAAGTATCTTAAAGGAGGAAAGAGAGGGAAGAGTCAGGAAGGTGTTGGCAAGGGCATTCTGGAGTCTAGGACTAGGTTACTTAAAGGCTCGACCACCAAAGGTGCAGTGATTAATTTAATATGGGGGATGCATAAGAGGTGAGAAGTGATGGAGCACAGATACCTTGGATGGCTTTGGAGCTGAAGGAAATTACAGAGATAGGGAGGAGTGAAGGCCACAGAACTATTTGAAAAGAAGGATGACAATTTTAAAATCAAGACTTAACTAAGAGTGAATGAAGGCCAGCAAACACCAGGTGAATGGGATGGTGTACATTAGGATACAGGCAGAAGTTTGGATGACCGAGGGTTTATAGAGGGTCGAATGGAATTTTTTGGAATAGTCAAGCTTGGAGGCAACCAAGGAGTGGATGTTATGGGGTGTCAATGGGAGATCTTAGTGATGGCATAGAAATATAGTTGGAAGCTCACCTTGGGATCAAATGTGACGCCAAGATTGCAAACTGTCTGGTTTAACCCCAGGCGGGTTGCCAGGACGAGGAATGGAGCTTGGGAAATGGACTGAATTCAATGGTTTCAATTTTCCCATTCATTGCTTTGAGGAAATGTCTGTTCCAACAGTACTGTCAGACAAGTTGTTTGATAATTTGACAGCAAGGAGGTTGAGCCTCACATTGAGAACAGAAATGTGGAGAGACAGATACATTATATTTTATTACAGAAATCTGGTGATAAATGTATGGGAATTGACTGGGTAAAGGACAGACGGTCATTATTGAACCTGAGGATACAATGGATGAATGCCTGGAGGAATATTTTATGGCTGAGTATGAGATATTATGGGATAATAATCTTTCCTAGACAACGGGACCAGCCTGACGAAGTGCAATAGTCTTAGCTGTCCTGCACTTTACTCTGTTCATCTCCTTTGTTGGTTGAGGGATCTTGCACTTCAGAAGGTAGCTGCCACATTTGCCTTGACTTCGTGTTCCGAAGGAATTTATCACTTGTAAAGTGTTTTGAGACATTCAAGTCATGACAAATGTTCTTTATGAAGGGACGAACTTCTTTATAACTCAAAATAAAATGTCACAGATAATTTGCCCTTGTCCTGGCTGCATGTTGATTTGAGTTTTAATGTAAATGTTTCTTGCTTCTATCCTCACCCCCAGACAGAAGCAGATTTTCAGTCTGTTATTTTGTGGAATGCAATTCCTTCTGCTTGACTGCTTTCTGCGGACAGGAGCATGGAAATTATCCACAGAATGTAGCTTTTCTGTCTGATTTTCCATGTTGACAGTTGAAGAATTTGGATTAAACTCTTTGATCGATGGGCCTTTATCGGGATTAAAGTGCCGGCCCATGAACATTTTAGATTTTTACTTAACTATGTATTAATGCAGTTTCAAGAAAGGGTTTCACTTAAATCGAGTAGCTATTAATACAACAACTTGTATTTTGTAGGCAACATGATGGCACAGTGGTTAGCACTGCTGCCTCACAGGGCCAGAGACCAAGGTTCAATTCCGGCCTTGGCTGACAGTCTGTGTGGAGTTTGCACCTTCGCCCCCTGTCTACGTGGGTTTCCTCCGAGTGTTCCAGTTTCCTCCCACAGTCCAAAGATATGCAGGTTAAGTGGGTTGGCCATGATAAATTACCCCTTTGTGTCCAAAGATGTGCAGGTTAGGTGGGGTTACTGGGATAGGGTGACATGAAATGAAAATCGCTTATTGTCGCAAGTAGGCTTCAAATGAAGTTACTGTGAAAAGCCCCTAGTCGCCACATTCCGGCGCCTGTTCGGGGAGGCTGGTACAGGAATTGAACCGTGCTGCTGGCCTGCCTTGGTCTGCTTTAAAAGTCATCTCTTTAGCCCTATGCTAAACCAGGGCAGTGGGCCTAGATAAGATGCTCTTTCAGAGGGTCGGTGCAGACTCGATGGGCCGAATTACCTCCCCTGCACTGTCGGGATTCTATGCCTTTGTCTGTTTTATGTCTCTATTGTGCCTTCAACATTGTGAAATGTGCAAAGGCCTTCAAAGAAGCATTAAGAAACTAAATTGACACCAAACTACAAAAGGAGATGTTACAACAAGTGGCCAAACGCTTGATCAAAGTGGTCGGGTTTAAGCAGTTTCTTGAAGGAGGAGGCAGAGGTGGAAGGTTTAGGGAGAGATATTCTGATCTAATTGGGACCGGCCAGACGACGGAGGTACAACAGCCGGTGGTGGTGTGAAGGAGGTGGATAGTGTGCAAGAGGTCAGAATTTGAAGAATGCAGAGCTCCAGGAACATTGTGGAGCTGGAAGAGGTTGCAAAGTTATGTGGTTAATCACAGAGCTGAGACTATTAAGTAACACATGAAAACCCAAGGTATTTTATTGCCTGACATTGGTAGCACAGAATTTGCATGTCATTCTGAAAGGGAAGTCATCAGTAATTCAAACTGTAGCACCTGAACTGTTACAACGACTCGCTACGTGTTAACGCCCATAATAATTTCACCTCAGGACAGTGGGCTGACTGATTTGCGTCTATTGGTATAGGTAAATTCTAAATGGTTAAGGGGTGATACTAATCTCACCAGAACTGTAATCTCCAAACAACACTCAAATCATGGGTTAATCTATTTGCATCATGATTTATTAATTCAGACACATTTGGGCAGTTGCAGGGAGCAAGCTGTTGGTGGGAGTGGAAATTGGCAATTGAAACATAAGCAAATTTACACGCTACCAAAAGGCCATTCAGCCCATTGTGTTCTTGCTGACCAAAAAAACAAGAGATATCCATACTAATCTCGCCCTTGGACTGCACCGCTGCAGATGACGACACTTCCCAAGTACATTTAAAAAGCAATGGGGGTTTCTGCCTCTACTAACCTTTTAGGCGGTGGGTTTAAGGCCATCACCACCCTTTGGGTGAAAACATTTCTCCGCAACTAATTACTTTAAATCAATGCCTCTTAATTATTGTTCTCTTTGCTCAGGGAAGTAGATTCCTCTTATTCACTCCATCTTGGCACCTTGTAATTTTATACTCCTCGGATAAATCTCTCAAGGATTCCTCTGTTCCTAGAAAAATAATCCCAGCCTCTTCAATCTTTTCTCATAGCTCACGTTCTCAAAACCTGACAACATTCTCACTAATAGGAGCCTGCCTTAAGAGAGGCTCATCAGGCGTCTCAGCACATGAGCAACCTTCAATAAAGCTGAACTGATGGCCAAAAATGAAGAGGGTGGAAGTCTACGATGCAGATTCTGCAGGCATGTCCATTCCTAAATCTGTGTAAATATTGTTGAAGTGCAGATGGTGCTGCATGAGGTGGTCATCAGGAGGGTTTTCCTCTGTGCAACTTTGCTCTATCATCTCCATAAAATCCACATCGACATGGCTGGAAGGCTGTGAAGGTAGCTGACCAGTACTCTGTCACTGGCTGTGTTAGCTCACTGCTACAGGTCAGCAGTTGCCCTTACAGCACATGTCAGAGCTCTGGGTTTGATTCCTTGCTGACTCAGGTCCTACAAGGAGAGTTCCCCACAATATGCAGGTAGGTCCGATGCTGCATGCAAATAGGATCTTCACCCTGGCATACCTTGCTCCATACTATTAACAGAGGCCTTTCACCATTACGGTGAAATGCAGGACATCCACTTGCCATGATATTTCTACTGCAGTTGATTCACTCAACCTCCCATTTAACATCACCTTTGATACCCTTGTCTCCAGAAAAGCCTTTGCTGTTTCCCACATCAGTCATTCCTCCCTGACTGAGCTCCATCTTTACAGTCCCAGGCCCAAGGGACACATACTTGTGCACATTTTAGTGGACAACTGATTTACCAATTGTTGGCAGATCTAGATGGACCATAAGCACTATTGGGCCTTTTCTCTGCCAAAGTGATGCATTATTCCAGGGCCACCCCACAACAGAAAGATAACTCTTGTTTTTTTCTCACCTCTATCAACCATCTTGTAATCTCCTTTGCCCGTCTCATTCACCCAATGTGCAATGAGCAGCAGGACTGTTTTATCGGTCGGTTTGAGACCATCCCCTGTGGCTTGCACTCCTGATACTCACAAAATAAAATCTTTCTAAACCCCTTCCTATCCTGGCCTTGAACCCTCCCTCGGGAACCTGTGCCACCTTATCCATGCCCTCCCCAAGCTTGCTTCATTCACAGGACGCACCTCAGGTGCTCTTGACCCTACATCTGCTAAATGCTAAATATTCAACTCCCTTTTCCGGCTCCCATTCTAGCTGATATCCTCTACCTCAAGAATCGTCCCCTCCCTGTCATTACCATGGTCACATTCCTTTCTCAATTTCTGTCCGGGCATATCCAACATTCTCTTCCTCTCCAAAAGCCTCGGTGGTGTCACATTTCTCATTCACAGTTCTCCTTTCCTGGACCACCATTTGCGAGTTCCCCATTACCAGCTCTAGCTCCACTTCCCCATGCATCTTTTGGCCCGAGAGGAACGGCACCCAGGGTCAGCCTGACCATCAGTCAGAAAGGGAGGATTCTGGAGACAGGTCTAGAACATAACACTGAGGGAGGATGGCCCGATATTAGGGTAGTTCAGTTCAATACACCCTGGGAGAGGGGCCCCTCTCCCAAGGTGGTGCCGCACTGAAGGACCAGCTTTGATTTGTGCAGGAGCAGGACATGAACCCATAACCTTCTAACTCAGTGGCAAGAGTGCAAGCCACTGAGCTATGGCTGACACCCCATTTGGCAGACATATTAGGCTGGGAGAAGATCCAGAGTAGAAGGTTGGATCAATATATCAGAAAGTACTGATTTAACAGGCAATACTGATATCAGTGGCGTTATCAGGAGGTGCTTGTAGTTTGACACTAATCTTTATTATAAAGGAGAAAGGAATCTCATATCAAAAGCATTCAGATTCTTTCAAATATTAAGACACTTTGACGTCATTAGCATTCAGTTGACCGCAAGCAAACAACTTTTCTTCCCTTGCTAGCACTTCATTATGTAAACTGGTAAGCCAACAGCATTTTAGACAATGAGGAAGATCACAGTCTAAGGCCCTCCTGCCGTAGTATCGTGAGGAGCTGCAAACCCATGTAAAACCCCTCAGGCTGTATACTTGATATGAAATGTAACTTGTAAACATAATCTGTAGCTGTTGTGCCACATACTGTACTGAAATAAATTGAATTGTATTGCACTTTATGGAATATCATACTGTGTGCTTTTAGAAATGTTATAAATAATATATGTTTCTGGAAAAAAGCATTGCAGAGACACATAATAACCTGATGGAGAGGATAAAGAGGGAATGCACAGAGATCGGTGTAAAATGTGAATTATCGATCAGGCTTGGTTTGTGCAGCTTAACCCATTATCATCGTCACAGAGCGAGATCTTCCGGCTGTTCACACCGGTGGATCTTCCGGCTGTTCACGCCAGAGTGATCTTCCTGTCCCGCCGAAGGCACGCCCCCGGCGTAGGTTTCCTGATGGAGTGGGGTGGAATCAATGGGAAATCACATTGACATTGGCAGGGCCAGAAGATCCCGCCGCCAACCAATGGCAGGTCACCTCCCACTGCCAAGAATCATGGACGGGAGTCCAGAGAGTCTCGCCCATAGAGTTGTACAGCACAAAAAGAGGCCCCTTGAACCATCAAGCACCTATCTATTCTAATCTGATTTTTCAGCATTTGGTCTGTAGCCTCATATGCACTAGCATTTCAAGCACTCATCTGAAATGAACTGAAAATGAAACGAAAAATGAAAATCGCTTATTGTCACAAGTAGGCTTCAAATGAAGTTACTGTGAAAAGCCCCTAGTCGCCACATTCCGGCTCCTGTCCGGGGAAGCTGGTACGGGAATTGAACTGTGCTGCTGGCCAGCCTTGGTCTGCTGTAAAAGCCAGCGATTTAGCCCAGTGTGCTAAACCAGCCCCAATGCTTATTAAATGTTTCTTCAATGTTGTGAAGGTTCCGCCTCTTCCACCCTTTCAGGCAGTGAGTTCCAGATTCCCACCACCCTCTGGGTGAGAACGCTTTTCCTCACATCACAGTGCCATGCAGAGCAGGAGGCCCAGGTCTGGTTCCCCTTCCAGCCCTGTGCTGCACAAAATGGCCACAATCTCACTGGACTAGAGAGATGAAGAAATAAAAAGCAAAAGAAAAAGTAATGCACGATTGCTGCTCCTGGTCACAATGCAGTGATCCCACGTGGGAAAGTGTGAAGATGCAGATACCAGCTGGAGATCAGGAGATGGCTGGGTGTGATGCCTCCACAGTCAAAGAGCTGCATGGATTCAGACTGGAAAATTAGTTAATTTTGGAGTGGAGTGGGGGCTGGGGAGAGGTTACCAGTGGCGTCCTCTTTTGAGGTGAATCAACTTAATATACAAACAGAAATAAAGGCAGAGACAACTTAAAAGGGGCCACTACTGGTAGGGGCACTGCCCAAACAAAACAAAGAGCAACAGAAACTTGCCAAACATCATGGTTGTGTTGTAATTAACCAACTGACCACAAGGAGTCTCATTAGTATATAAGTCAGGGGTGGGCAAACTTTTCTGTGCAAGGGCCACATTCAGAAATTCACAATTTTAAAGGGCCGCATAGTATATTAAGTAAAATAATTAATATTTAAAATAGCCAAAATAAAAGGTTTTTAAAGAAAAAAAAAGCAATTAATTTTTATTAATTAATATTTTAAAGTAGAAACTTTACATGAAACATATTTATTTGAAAAACAAAGTAACTCAGTTTAAAGAAAAAAAAGCAGTTAATTTTTATTAATTAATATTTTAAAGTAGAAACTTCACATGAAACACATGTTGTGCCGAGCAATGATCACCCTACTCAAGTCAACGTATCCACCCTATACCAGTAACCCAACAGCCCCCCCCCCCCTTTTTTTATGACTTGATCTTGGTGGGCCGCATAAAGACCTTTGGCGGGCCGCATAAAGACCTTTGGCGGGCCGCATGCGGCCCGCGGGCCGTAGTTTGCCCACCCCTGATATAAGTGAATGTTAGAGTCAGGTGACCTTAGACTGACTAGGGAGCTGGGAGTTGCTGGTGCATGATCATACTGTTATTCATCTGTTGTTTTGTATATATTTGACCCACAGTTAATGTTAATAAATCATTTATAGCTTTAGCTACAAGTGTTCTTATAATATAAATCAGGCCATCCGACAAGAGCATTACATGTTATCAGGGCTGGATGGTATTAAACACTGAGAATAAAGATCATCGGCCATCAGGTCCTCAGAGATTAGAAGATTTTGCAGAGTGCACAGATGAACAACATGGAGTCATTGAAGCCACCAATGAGCCTCAGATTTCATGGTAATGTGGACACCAACTGGCGCATGTTTAAAGAGCAATTTAATCCATTTCTTATTGCAGTAAATTTAGGAGATCAATCTGATTCATGGAAAGGAGCGATGCTCCTAACAGCGGCAGGGCCCGAAGCAATTGCTGTGTTTAATGCATTTAAATTTGCAAATAATGAAGATAGTAAACATTTTAACAAAGTAATTCAAAGATTTGATGAACATTGCACCCCCAGAAAGAATTAAATTTATGAACGCTATGTGTTTTGATCACGTTTACATAAGACAGATGAGTCCATAGATCATTTCATCACTGATTTAAAGTTAAAACCTGTATTTTTTCTGCGGTGGAATCATCCCTGATGCAGGACCAAATTGTGTTTGGTGTGAATGAAAATAAGCTGAGGGAACGGCTCCTGAGGGAATCGGAGCTGTCTTTGGAACCAACAGCTAAGATTTCTCAGAGAGCAGCGCGGTGGCGCAGTGGCTAGCATTGCGTCGCGGTCCCAGGATCGATCCTGGCTCTGGGTCACTGTCCGTGTGAAGTTTGCACATTCTCCCCGTGTTTGCATAGGTTTCACCCCCACAACACAAAGATGTTCAGGGTAGGTGGATAGGCCACGCTAATTTGCCCCTTAATTGGAAAAAATGAATGGCTACTCTAAATTTATAAAAACAAAAGATTTGTCAGGCTCACAAGCTAGCAGCACAGCATTCTAAAATGTTTCTCAGTAATGGCGGCGTCTTCTCGGAGGAAAGCATTCCAGGTTTCCGCCCTTGTTACAAAAAGACGGGAAACTTCCAAAAAATGGTGGGAAAGTTCCTGCAGCTCCTCACACACAAACAAACAGATCAGGACAAAGTATTCCTGTGTAAAAGATGTGGTCAAAGGCACAAATTAAGGCAGTGTCCAGCGTTTGGCAGGTTTTGGTCCAGATGCAAAGAAAAAAAAAATCACTTTCTCAGAATTGTTACTCTAAGCTCAACGAGCACAGTGGAAGGCAGTCTCCAGTGATGAAATATCATTGTTTGTTAGAATAATAACAGAGAAGAATTTTTGGAGGCATCAAAACATTTTCCAGCACTTAAAAAAATGCAACTGATACTCCATTTAAAGAAATGTGGTTGATGAGGACAAATGGCTGCTACCACTTGAAGCGAATGGTGCAGTGGTCCAATTGAAGTTAGACACTGATGCCAATGCCAATTTAATCAGCATAACTGATTTTAAAAATCTAAATATTCAGCCAATTAGAAGAAATCATAAAATATCTCGGAGAGATTATAATGGTTCACGCGTTAAATGTTATGGTGCTTGTGACCTGAGTGTAGTGGTGAAGAACACAGTTTATTCCATCCTATTCTTTATTGTATCTGAGGGTTTGGATTCATTATTAGGTGATCACTCCTGTGAAGAATTAGGTCTAGTGCAGTTGGTATATAGCATCCACAAAAGATTGGATCAACACTCCAACGATTCTAAGAACATTATCAGCAAATTCAGCAATGTGTTCACAGATTTTAGTGCACTACCGTTCGCCAATGAAATACTATTTAAAGAAGGTGCATTATCTAAAGCACCAATACAAACTATTAGTAGTGAAATTGCTGAAGATGTAGATCTGCATGTCAATCTCATTTCTACCCTACCACCCGTCTCAGATACAAAACCACAATTTATCAAAAAGATAGAAGACCCTAGCAAAGGGGTAAATTCCATGGTATGTGTGAAACAAAAAAATGGTGATGCTCGTATCAGCATGGATCCCAAAGATCTAAACGAAAAAAGTGTACATATTGTAAAACAATCATTCCAGAAAACAATGAACAGCCAATCTGATCCATCTTTCGCGAAATCACTTTACAAGCGTTACCATTATCTTTATTTAAAATTTTAGACTACCCAATTAATTTTTTCCAATTAAGGGGCAATTAAGCATGGCCAATCCACCCACCCCGCACATCTTTGGGTTGTGATGGTGAAATCCATGCAAACACAGGGAGAATGTGCAAACTACACACGGACAGTGACCCAGAGTCAGGATCGAACCTGGGACCTCGGGACGTGAGACAGCAGGGCTAACCACTGCGGCACCGTGCTGCCCAAGCGTTACCATTATCACATGGTAGATCGGCAGCAGAGTTACTCATGAATAGAAGGTTGCTGCCACACTTCCATACTTGGAAAAGGAGAATGCAATGGTCCTGCAGGAAATGCAAAACATTAAAGCAAAACAAAAGCAGTTCTATGATAGAGTGTCTAGAACTTTACCACCTCTGAGTAGTGATGACATTGTGAGCGTAGAAGATTCAGGCATTTCATTGAGAAAAGCCATTGTACTTGAAGAAGTAGCACATCGTTCCTACAATGTACAGACAGAGGGAGGGTTGGTTTGAAGAAGAAATCATCGCACATTCGTGAAAACTAGAGAAGACTTTCACAACAACGTGATGGATGATGAATCTACATTAGAATCAACGTCAGCTGCAGTGTCAGATAGTTCAGCAGTTCCTGAGCATGAGAATGTCATGGAGAACATTGAATCTACAAGTTCTGAGCAGCAAGGTCAAACCTTGAGAAGATCAACCAGAGTCAGAAGAAAACCTGATGGACTCAATTTGTAGATTTGGGCTATTTGTAAATACAATGCTTGCTGTTTTTGTATATAATTGTTTGTTCAACCAATTTTTTTTAAATTTAAAGAAAAAAATTAATACAGTTGGACCCACAGGCTAATGATATCACATGTAAATATACTGATGATAATGTATTAATTTATTCCTTCAAAGGAAAGGGGATGTAGCAATATCATGGTTGTGTTGTAATTCACCAACTGACCACTAAGAATCTCATTAGTATACAAGGGAATGTTAGAGTCAGTTGACTTCAGACTGACTAGGGAGCTGGGAATGGTTGCTTCATTATGTTCACACAGTTATTTGTATATATTTGACCTACAATTAATGTTTTTTTTAAAAAACATTTTATTGAGGTATTTCTTTGGCATTGTAACAACAACAAAAGCAACAATGTACATAACAAGGAACATACCGAATCCCACTCCCTCAGGTCCGACCATTGTTTACCCCCCTAATCAATGCTAACCTCTCCCCCCCCCCCCTCCCCCTCTGCTTCTGCTGACGATTAATTCTCTGCGAGGAAGTCGACGAATGGTTGCCACCTCCGGGCGAACCCTAACCGAGATCCTCTCATGGCGAACTTAATTTTCTCCGGACAGAAGAAGCTAGCCATGTCCGAAAGCCAGGTATCCGATTTTGGGGGCTTTGAGTCCCTCTATGCTAGTAATATGCGCCTCCGGGCTACCAGGGGAGCAAAGGCCAGAACATCTGCCTCTTTCTCCTCCTGGATTCCCAGATCCTGCATCACCCCAAAAATCATCACCCCTGGACTCATTGCCACCCTCGTATTTAATACTGTGCACATGGCGTCGGCAAACCCCTCCCAAAATCCCCTCAGCTTTGGACATGCCCAGAACATATGGATATGGTTCGCTGCCCACCCACCCCCACCGCACACCTATCCTCCACCCCAAAGAATCTGCTCATCCGGGCCACTGTCACGTGAGCCTGGTGAACAACCTTAAATTGGATCAGGCTGAGCCTGGCACATCTTGCGGTTGCATTGACCCTACCCAACGCGTCCGCCCAGAGGCCCTCCTCTATCTCTCCCTCCAGCTCCTCCTCCCACTTTTGCTTCAGCTCCTCGGTCCGCGTCTCCTCCGAACCCATAAGCTCTTTATATATGTCCGAAGACGCTCCCCTCTCCTAGCCATCCTCAAGAAACCTACAGTTAATGTTAAAAAATTGTTTATAGCTTTAGCTACAAGTGTTCTTGTGATATAAATTAAGCCATCCGACAAGGACATTACATGAACTGCAAACAATACTTCCAACAAAATGGTAAGCAAGAAACTAAAAGGGAATAGCCTCCTAGAAGATTGAACATAGACATGGACTCCACAAGACCACAAAAACGGCAGGGTTCTTGGGAGTCCGTGAACTGCTGTATACATCACGCTCCACCCCAGGTCTCCCAAGATGTTGCTGGAGACGTTCCTGCTTTAAGGGCCTGAACTCCAACATGAGTCAGCATCTTCAGATGGTGGGGATAAAGGAGAAGAAAGTTGGAGAAGTACAAAATGGCAGCAACAGTAGGAATGAATCCTCACAAGAGGACATTTTGTTACATTACTTGAACCAGTACAATCTGTAAGGGGGGGGGGGGGGATTTGCAGCATCAGCCTGCGATTCCTGGAGGATTAGACAAATTCCACTGGGCGAGAAGAGTGCCTAAGATTCCACCCCCTTCCCCTTGTATAAAAATGCTGCTGATTCCTGAGAAGCGGCCGCCTGTGGATAACAAGCAGGATCCTGAACTGAACACTTAAAAACAAATAAAGAGCATCAAAGTCCAGGGCAAGTAAGGCTGGATTCCAGAGACTGCCAAATGCTATCAGTCACCCTTAAATTCAGCAAAGGCAGAAGGTTGTTGCAAATTAAGGAGTGGCGGTGACTGTTTTTTTTTTCTTTTTTGGGGGGAGAAACTGCTGCAGGAATGAATGGGTTTCGTCATTGCTGCTGGAGGGGGTGGATGTGTGTATGTAACTGGAGATTTACAATGTACTCATGATTTTAAAGTGTTGGGGGGAAACAACGGCGTTAGTACTACGAGTGTCTTAGCCCCCCCCCCCAAAAAAAAGCCCATTGCTTCCGACTGGAGTTGCTGAGACCTTCTGCAGCCAGAGTGTTTGTTCCAGTAGTCGGTCCCTGCAGCCTCGGGCACTGGCAGCTCCGCCTTGACTAAAGCAAAAGTAATCAGTATCCTGCACCATATATGGCCATGAAATGACATCAGCGCTTCAGGAGGCTGCTGCTTTTCTGCACGGCAATTCCTACCTTTCATTGTGAGGCGGCACAGTTTTCCTTCTGGGGGAGTTGGGGGAGGAAAGCAATGTGATGGTCAAAGCCCTGCACAGAGCTGGGGGCTGGGGCTGTGACAGGGCTGTGGGTGGGGGAGGGAGGGAGTTGGATGTACACAACTCAATGGGAGTTTACTGCAGCGACTCCACACTGGACTATATAACCTCCGGAAGGAAAGGTAAGAGAGAACGTGGCTTTTCACTTCACTGAGAGTTGGGACCTGTATGTGTGTTCCCCGGCACGAAAGGTTTTCCCACTTCGTTTGTGTTGGTGCAGAGGGAGAGAGAGAGAGAACATGATCAGGGCAGAGAGCAAGGTGAGAACAGAAAGGGCAACATATAGACGCAGACATTGTGAGGCACAGAACGGGTCAGAAAGAGAGAAAAAGCGAGATGGGGGGAGGGGGGGGGGGAAGAGAGCGAACAGGAGAGAGAGTAGAAAAGGGGGAGAGTGGGACAGAAGGAGAGGGGGGTGGGACAGAAGGGGAGATGGGGGTGGGACAGAAGGAGAGGGGGGGACAGGAGGAGAGAGAGAGGGGGCAGGAGGAGAGAGAGAGGGGGCAGGAGGAGAGAGAGGGGGCACAGAAGGAGAGAGAGGGGGTACAGAAGGAGAGCGAGAGGGGGTACAGAAGGAGAGAGAGAGGGGGTACAGAAGGAGAGAGAGAGGGGGTACAGAAGGAGAGAGAGAGGGGGTACAGAAGGAGAGAGAGGGGTTACAGAAGGAGAGAGAGAGTGTACAGAAGGAGAGAGAGAGGGTACAGAAGGAGAGAGAGGGCGTACAGAAGGAGAGAGAGAGGGGGGTACAGAAGGAGAGAGAGAGTGGGTACAGAAGGAGAGAGAGTAGGAAAGAGTAGGTTAGAGGGGGGCAGAGAGTAGGTTTGAGGGGGAGAGAGTAGGTTAGAGGGGGGAGAGAGTAGGATAGAGAGGGAGAGAGTAGGTTAGAGGGGGGAGAGAGTAGGTTAGAGGGGGAGAGAGTAGGTTAGAGGGGGGAGAGAGTAGGATAGAGGGGGCAGAGAGTAGGATAGAGGGGGCAGAGAGTAGGATAGAGGGGGGAGAGAAGGACAGCATACAGGGAGGGAGAGTAGGAGAGAGGGAGAGTAGAATAGAGGGCGAGAGAGAGAGAACATGTGGGGGATGGAGAGGGGTTTGGGGAGATGGATGGATGGAGGGTGGGGGGGTATGGGGGATGGAAGGAAGGGCAATGAGAGAGGGAGAGTGAGCAGGACAAGTGAGAGGATGGATATACAGCATAGAAAGGTGCCATTCGGCCCAACCATGGCGGCATGGTGGAGCAGTGGTTAGCACTGCTGCGTCACAGCGCAAGGACCTGGGTTGGACTATGGCCTCATGATCACTATCCATGTGGAGTTTTCACATTCACCCCCTGTCTGCATTGGTCTCACCACCACAACCCAAAGATTTGGAGGTCGGTGGAATGGCCTCACTAAAATTGCCCCTTAATTATGGAACAAAAAGAATTGGGTACTCTAAATCTATATAAAAAAAACATTTGGCCCAACCAGCCCTTCCTAGTGTTTGTTCTCCACTGTGGTCCTCTTCCAGATTTCATCCCCTAAACCTTTTGCTGTACCCTCCCCCGTCCCACTGCGCCCTCTCCCGTCCCGCTGCGCCCTCCCCGTCCACTGCGCCCTCCCCCGTCCCGCTGCGCCCTCTCCCGTCCCGCTGCGCCCTCTCCCGTCCCGCTGCGCCCTCCCCGTCCCGCTGCACCCTCCCCGTCCCGCTGCGCCCTCCCCGTTCCGCTGCGCCCTCCCCGTCCCGCTGCGCCCTCCCCCGTCCCACTGCACCCTCCCCCGTCCCGTTGCGCCCTCCCCGTCCCGCTGCGCCCTCCCCGTCCCGCTGCGCCCTCCCCGTCCCACTGCGCCCTCCCCGTCCCGCTGCGCCCTCCCCCGTCCCACTGCACCCTCCCCCGTCCCGTTGTGCCCTCCCCGTCCCACTGCGCCCTCCCCGTCCCACTGCGCCCTCCCCCGTCCCACTGCGCCCTCCCCCGTCCCACTGCACCCTCCCCCGTCCCACTGCGCCCTCCCCCGTCCCACTGCGCCCTCCCCCGTCCCACTGCGCCCTCCCCGTCCCGCTGCACCCTCCCCCGTCCCACTGCGTCCTCCCCCGTCCCACTGCACCCTCCCCGTCCCACTGCACCCTCCCCGTCCCACTGCGCCCTCCCCGTCCCACTGCGCCCTCCCCCGTCCCACTGCGCCCTCCCCCGTCCCACTGCGCCCTCCCCCGTCCCACTGCGCCCTCCCCCGTCCCACTGCGCCCTCCCCCGTCCCACTGCGCCCTCCCCCGTCCCACTGCGCCCTCCCCGTCCCACTGCACCCTCCCCCGTCCCACTGCACCCTCCCCCGTCCCGCTGCGCCCTCCCCGTCCCACTGCGCCCTCCCCCGTCCCGCTGCACCCTCCCCCGTCCCACTGCGCCCTCCCCCGTCCCACTGCACCCTCCCCATCCCACTGCGCCCTCCCCCATCCCACTGCACCCTCCCCATCCCACTGTACCCTCCCCCGTCCCACTGCGCCCTCCCCCGTCCCACTGCACCCTCCCCGTCCCACTGCGCCCTCCCCATCCCACTGCGCCCTCCCCGTCCCGCTGCGCCCTCCCCGTCCCGCTGCGCCCTCCCCGTCCCGCTGCGCCCTCCCCGTCCCGCTGCGCCCTCCCCCGTCCCACTGCGCCCTCCCCCGTCCCACTGCGCCCTCCCCCGTCCCGTTGCGCCCTCCCCCGTCCCACTGCGCCCTCCCCCGTCCCACTGCGCCCTCCCCCGTCCCACTGCGCCCTCCCCCGTCCCACTGCGCCCTCCCCCGTCCCGTTGCGCCCTCCCCGTCCCACTGTACCCTCCCCCGTCCCGCTGCGCCCTCCCCCGTCCCGCTGCGCCCTCCCCCGTCCCGCTGCGCCCTCCCCGTCCCGCTGCACCCTCCCCCGTCCCGCTGCACCCTCCCCCGTCCCGCTGCGCCCTCCCCGTCCCGCTGCGCCCTCCCCGTCCCGCTGCGCCCTCCCCGTCCCGCTGCGCCCTCCCCCGTCCCGCTGCACCCTCCCCCGTCCCGCTGCACCCTCCCCCGTCCCGCTGCACCCTCCCCCGTCCCGCTGCACCCTCCCCCGTCCCACTGTACCCTCCCCCGTCCCACTGCACCCTCCCCCGTCCCACTGCACCCTCCCCCGTCCCGCTGCGCACCTTCATTCCCTTCTCCCTCAGATGCCCCTTAATTGCATCTTGACCATTCACTTCAACCACTCCCTTGTGGTAGCGAGTTCCACATTCTCATCATTCTTTGGGTAAAGATTTATTTTCAGAATTCCCTGGCAGATTGCTTGGTGACTATCTTATACTGACGCCCTTAGAGCTTCCCCTCAAGAGGAAACACTGTCTCTGTGTCTGAAACCCATTCTAATTTAAAGACCTCGATTCAGCCACCCCTCAATATGTCCCCTTTCAAGAGAAAAGTGATCCAGCCTGCCGATCCTTTCCTGATGTGTATACCGAGCGAGGCCAGGGTGCAGATCGGGAGAAAGGAAGCGAGAGAGTGAGAACAGGACTGATAGGGAGAGCAAGAGAATGGAACAGGAGGAGAGGGATGGGGAAAGCAGGTCAGAAATGGGAGTGAGAGAATTGGACAGGGAGGGGGAGAGTGTAAGAACATGGTACAGTAGTGAGAGACGACATGAGCCAGACAGAGGGAGAGTGAGATGGTGGTGGAGAAGCTGTGGAAAGGCTCCTGCAGTAAATGATCAGGTGTCTGAGTAAGCTCTGCAGCTGTTCAGCAGAGCTCTTTGATGCACTGTCTCTCCAGCTACTGAGGGGGCAACAGGGTTAGCCAAGAGGGAACTCGCAGCCCTTGTTATTAGGCAATTCTTTGCAAACTGTGACAGAGAAACTCTTCAAAGTCGTTGTGCTCTTTAAAAGAGTGGTAGGGTGGAAGAGGAGAAATCCTTTCTTTGATCATTTCAGCAATGAGTCTTTTATCTGGGGGGAGGGGGGGGCTGTAATGCGAGAGTTATGATCCATGTGTCTATTATTTTGTGATCAGCTGAGAGCTCTTTGCAATCCTAGTTACATTGATCCCTGCCTCTGCAGAGATGATTTTCATTCATGCGGAATGGAGGAGGGAAAATGCATTTTGGATCCTAACCTGGAGCGAGTGAGAATTTGAGGTTGGGGAATATCCTATGGCTGCTTGCATAAGCAGTTTTTAATGGATGTACCTTTCTGTGCTGTTTCAGATCACAGATGGATTGAAATAACCTTGATAGGTTCTTGTGTGGTTGACCGCTCACCCCCCACCCCCCTCAATTTATGTTGTAATCCGGGCATTGAGTTACTACAAAAATAGATAGATACATTTCGGGAAACAAGATCATAAAGAAATGATAAAAGTATGGTGGCGAGTGAAGTACTGTGATATTGATACCGACTTCATCGACAGGAGCGAGCTAAAGGGTGCTGTCACAGTGAAGGGATTTCAAACATGAAAGTCTTTCAACTGTGATTACTTTCATCGGAATTACTCCTGTCTCGGAATACTAAAAAGCACAGGGAGATCATTTTACCCAACCTGTGCACTCTGTTTACCTAGCTGGCATTCATTGCCTGGCTACAAAGTTTTCTCAGCAAAGGGCTTTCAAAAAGGTGTTGCTAGGTTGCCATGGTGGCTCGGTGTGAAAGGGTAGCTGCTGCATTTCCCAAATCTGGTGCACGCCACGAGTAACCAAGTGAAGGGAAAAGGGGGGAAACGTGACTTCCTTCTGACGTAGACAAACTTGTCCCACTGTGCAGCGTCTCAATGCTAATTGTGGATTGACACTGACAGAGGTAGAGAGCGGCCCTAAATATCTGGAGTGAATTGATGGTTAATACGCGTCTGGCAACTGATTCACTACAACCGAAGTATGAGCTGCATGTACTGTCTAGTATAATTTACCTATGTCTCTTGCTCGCAGTGGCAAGAGAATGGATTCAGCCCCCAGGCTGACCTTTGAACCAAACACTATTAACTACTAAATTCTCAATTGCTTCTGTTGCAAACAATATCCCCTTTATTGTCTCAGTTGGTTGGATGCACACAGGCAAAAGCCTCTACTTATCTCTCCTTGCCTTTACCTCTGCTGTATATCTGCAGCTGGCTGTCGTCCAGCCACTTCGCTAAATGGCTGCCCTTCATTATTGAGGCTGGAGCATCAGCGTGCTATTCAACAGTAGGGAGGCATCACTGTGGAGTCTGAGCATGCTGGAACCAGGTCTACACAAATATGCCCTTTCTAGTCATTGTGGCTGAATAGCCCAGAAGCAGGAAATCCCTTGATTATTTCTGTGGCACCTTGGACCCAACATCACTGCGGGCAGAGGACATGGGTGTCCCCCACTCGGATCACCGAGATCCATACCAGTCCATTCTGGGGCTGGGCTGAGCCACTTGACTTGTTTCAATCATCCGCAACACAGGGACCGCCATATAACACACCTAGATGACTACCCAATTGATTTAAAGTAAAAATAAACAGGTACCATATATGTGCGAACAAGGAACATAATGTTGATCGCAGAGCTATACAACATCAGAGGTCTAAACTTGGCACAAGCCAGCAAAGTACAGATCATGAGCAGAGTGAATGTTTTGATGTGTTCACTTGGTAGCGGTAACCAATTCTCTTTAATTCAGATCTCTGCTGACAATGCATTTTGTACATTGATGGTTACAGTATTTCTCTAAGGGCCAAGTAGAACATTTTTTTAATATCGAAGAGCTGAGCTTCCATTATGAAATAGCTCCAAAGGTGAGCTTTTCTTTCCTTCAAGACAGAATAGCAGCATCTGTACAGGGCATTTTCTTATCTGGATGTTTTATGATTTTCTGGCTCCTGTCGTCGTCTGTTGCTAGTTCTTCACCTGTCACTCCAGAGAGCTGGCAGTGTGCCCAACAATAATGGTTTGCATTTATTTTAGTGCCTTTAACATAGCAAAACGCCCTAAGGTACTTAACAACATTATCAGGAGGTGGTTTCAGGTGAGTGTAAGTTTGGTTAAAGGGGTGGGTTTTTAAGAACATCTTCAAGGAGGTGAGCGAGGCCCAGGGGGGGTGGTTGTTTGAAACAGGCTGGTGTCTCGTGGTGGGTACCATATGCCAAATTGTTCAAGTGGACTTTTTTCCTGGTTGGGCGGACTAAAAATGAGGGAATTCAGGGCCAGTGGGAATTTCTGCAGTAGTTTTGATGGGTTAGAATGGAATTCTCCCAGGTATACCTTTCCCTTCATGTCGGCCTGGGTTTTTAGCTGTCCGCAGTGGTTAGCACTGCTGCCTCACGACGCCGAGGACCCGGCTTCGATCCTGGTCCCGGGTCACTGTCCGGGTGGAGTTTGCACATTCTCCCCGTGTCTGCGTGTGTCTCACCCCACAACCCAAAAAGATGTGCAGGGTTGGTGGATTGGCCACGCTAAATTGCCACTTAAGTGGAAAAAAATAATTGGGTAGTCTTAAATTTATACAAATAAAAGTTCATATTTGATCACGGGTTGGTGGGGAAATCACAGCTGAGCCCATTTGAATCTTTACCTGTACCCACAATGTGCATTTTCCGTGAGGATTTGGGAGCAAGAACTGACAGACTTCCCCCTTGGCATGAGTGTGGACCGCTCGTATCCTAGGCCATGGCTCCACAGACTCTATCGGTCATCTAGCCCTGTGTAAATTGGCTGAGTCAGTCGGTGAGTGGGGGGTTGGTAGACGTGTGTCAGCTATGGCTCTGCAAGTAACTTGCTTGCCTCTAAGTCACAAAGTTTTGGGCTCAAGTCCCACTCTAGGGTTTGAGCACAAAATCACACGGTCACACTCCAGTGTCACCTTTTGGCTATGTCTGCCGTCCCGGGTCGATGTGAAAGATCCCATTGCACTATCATAGAATCATAGAATTTACAGTGCAGAAGGAGGCCATTTGGCCCATCGAGTCTGCACCGGCCCCTTACAAAGAGCACCCTACTCAAGCCCACATATCTACCCTATCCCCTGTAACCCACCAACCGCCACTTAACCTTTTTGACACAAGGGCAATTTAGCATGGCCAATCCACCTAACCCGCACATCTTTGGGCCGTGGGAGGAAACCCACGCACACACTGGGAGAACGTGCAGGCTCCGCACAGTCAGTGACCCAGCCAGGAATCAAATCGGACCCTGGAGCTGTGAAGCAATTGTGCAAACCACTATGCTATCGTGCTGCCCGTGATATTTTGAGGGAGAGCATGGGGAGTTACTCCCAGTGCCCTGGCCATTATTTATCCATCAACAAACGCACAGGGCGGAATTCTCCATTGCCCGACACTGAAATCGTTTGGCGATCAGGTGGAGAGTGGGCTCCGACGCCGAAATCAGGGCCCTCGGCGGTTTGATGCCGGTCAGCCATGCTCCACCCCCTCCAAAATGGCGTCATCATGATGCGCACTGCGTACAATCGCAATGCCGTTGGTGCCTAATTGGCCAGCCCACCCACGATGCTCTGCTCCCGATGGGCCGAGGTTCCGAAGGTGGGGGACATGTGTGGTCATACAAATTGTGAACCCGGCATGGTGGCGGCGGACTGTGTCCAACACCGCTACACTCGGCTGGAATCTGTGCCGCTGGCCGGGGAGGCTTCTGCGAGGGTTGGGGGTACTGGTGGGTGTGGCCAGAGGCGGGCTGTGAGGTCGCAGATACAGGGATGGGTCCGCGCACGGCGAGCGCCATGTTGTAAGGCAGGTCGTCAGCTGTGCGCATGCGCAGTCTGGGACCCGGCCATTCAGAGGCTGTTTTCGGCGCGGGAGGCGGGAGTTTCAGTCTGCGCCAGTGCTAGCCCCTCACTGGTGAGGGGTGCGCGCCGATTTGCCGGTTGTGAAACACCACAGTTTCCACGCCAGCATCAGCACTTAGTCGCAAGAACAAAGAATCCAGCCAACAATATCTGGCCAAAATCACATTGCTGTTTGTGGGAGTTTGCTGTGCACAAAATTGATTGTTGCGTTTTCTACATTGGAGTGGTGACTACACTTCAAAAGTACTTGATCTGCTGTACACAAGTGCAAGTCTTTTTTCAAATGACTTCCGTCAAAGTGATGTTTTCACAATGCAATGGCAGATTCCACATCCTTTATGCCATTGTTCCAAACTAAAACCAATTCACCCTAATCTTGTGCAGGATAACTTGTTTATCAGAGACACAGGTTAAAGGTCACCGACAGTGAAATTCTCTTCAAACCTGCGAATGTTGTATCTCGGGTAAATTTTTAAAAATCGTCCGTTTCCAAATCAAATTTACTCCTCACTGAAAATATATTTTAAAAAGTAATAATTCGGGCATCAGTGAATGAGCGGATACATTGGTCCTGGGGCATTACCACCTCGGTACTTGTTCTGGACAGATATTTTTGAATTAATTATGGTAGCTTGGTAACACGTGAAACAAAATATATTTTTTAATTGATACTTTCCCCTGCTCTGGAGATCCTGATGCTTGTTGTCACGTGGGCCTGTGGAAACTGGCCTTGGTTTAGTAATCCACATTAGCCAGTCTCGGTGGACTATCCGGCCATTGAAAACTATCAAGGGCTTGCTGAATCTTTCCCACCGTACATCCACAGCCTCGTGTCAGGAGACTTTGGATTAGGTTTGAAATATGAGTTTCAGAGTTGATTTTTCTCCATCCCTTGCCCTTCAGCACTGAGGCCAACTATCCTTTCCCCCACCCCCTCTCCCACACCAACCCAAACAATAAGGTGAATAAAAACTTGAAACCACTAATAATCCTTTTTTTAAAAAAAATAGTTTTTGCTTCACAATTTAGAGTACCCAATTAATTTTTTCCAATTAAGGGGCAACTTAGCGTGGCCAATCCACCTACCCTGCACATCGTTGGGTTGTGGGGTGAAACCCATGCAGACATGGGGAGAATGTGCAAACTCCACACGGACAGTGACCGAGGACCGGGATGGAACCTGGGACCTCGATGCCGTGAGGCAGCAGTGCTAACCACTGTTCTGCCCTAACCACTAATAATCCTTTAGTCAGCTTCACCTTCAGGAATGACTATTTACATTGAGATACCAGGAAGGTTCAGCAAACCTGTTGAAGCTGGTGTTGTCAGGGGCGTGCGTACCTGGGGCATTTCCGTGCTGGTTTTGCCATCCACACTGTTTATATCAAACTCACTGTAATATGATTGACAGCAAACTACGTGTGATTGTGCAGCTCTCAGCGTAATGTAAGTGATGGGGTTTCCACGGCATCAGGGGCCCCAGCTGGTTCTGGATTGTTTCAAGTAAAAGCGACTCTGTAATCAGAACTCAAGCCAAGTTGTAGTTTGCTGTGGAACTTTCTAAAGATTTTAGTCAGGGGAAGAATACAGAGTGCATGCCTATGTGGCTTGTGCATGATCTGCCTTTTTATCACACCGATTCTGCTGGTGATCACTGCTCTGCATTATTAATCATAGAATCCCTATTGTGCAGAAGGAGGCCATTCGGTCCATCGAGTCTGCACCGACATCTGAGACCCAATCCCCCACCCTATACCCGTAGCCCCTATCAAACCTTTGGACAATAAGGGGCAGTTTAGCATTGTCAATGCCACATCTTTGCACTGTGGGAGGAAACCCACGCAGACGCATGGGAAAACGTGTAAACTCCACCCAGTCACCTGAAGTCGGAATTGAACCCGAGTCCCTGGTGCTGTGAGGCAACAGTGTTAATCACTGTGCCACCGTGCCACAATCAAGTGCAAGAAATACTGGCACAGGGTTGAGTAAATGTGATTAAAATGGTTTTTTGTATGTATGGACGGTCAATGTGAATGGGGATTGATTGGACCTCTTTCCGTGTTGTAACTTCTGTGCGTGCAGAAGAAGGTGTTGCATTGGTGTGATCTTGGGGAAAGTGTAGGAACTTGTTAATGTGGAGCTGCTTTGCTGATGATACTGTCCCAACCCATTGTGGAAGGAAGCTCTGGAAATCCTGACCAATGGTCTCTGGGAGCAGCACTGCGCACTGGGAAGACCGAATGGTGGAATTGTCCCATTGGTCTGGAATAATGGTTATAACCAAGGGAAGTGGATGGAATTCAGATAATGATCCAATCATGTTTAATTGAATAGCAGAACTAGCTCGAGGGGCTGAATGGCCTGCTCCTGTTCCTACACTCCTGATGCTCATGAGAAAAAAACACAGTTGTATGAAGGACCTGTTGCTAAGTGTTGCTTTTACTTAATTGCTCTGTTTTAATAACCTTTGCTCTAGAGTCGCCAGGTATCTTTCTGATACCACCACGAGGTTCAAAGCCAAGTGCTGATCAATAACTCAATACACTAGTTAGTAAGTTTCAAACCAAAACACATTTATTATACACACAGTCGATCACTACTCATGCATAAATTCTACTTATTAAACTAACACTGCTACTAAAGGCCTATACTTAGCTTTCGAATGGCCCACCAGGTAAGAGGAACTAATGGCCTTTGTCCGGTTCTGAATCTGCTGGCTTCAAGCTGGTATGGAATAGTAGCTAGGAGCATCTATCTCGTAGCGTGCGTTGACTGGAGACTTACTTGGTTGGTGCAGCTGCTAGGCAGGTCTCTCCTCGCTGAGAGTCACGATCAAGAGTTCTTTGAGAGCTGCCAAGAGCTGTTAGGCAGGTCTCTCCTCACTGAGAGCCAAGGCCAAGAGAGTGAACTGAACTTGGGGACTCTATAGTCCCCAAGGGTTTCGCGCCCTTGTGGACGGACCCCGGACTTGGTCGCAATTAATTGGACCATGTCCCAATCGTTTTTATCGATTTCCTCCAATACTGGAGTTGTTCCCTGATCGTTGGGCGGGCCCTATGTGTCCGTTGGCCTGCCTTTTTCCTAGCTCCCGCTGGCGCCGGGGAGTCTGTCTTGGTCCCGATTGATTTAATGTTTCTAATTGTTCCTGGGGATTGCTCATTAGTATGTAGTTGGCTATTGGTTTCGGTTTTGTCTGGGTTCTGCAAATCTTAATACACAGGAAACCTTGCACCTGCTTGTTTTCCTGTGGCTGGCCAATTTTCCCTGTATTCTTTGCGGGCATCCATTTTGGAATCGAGAAGTGGCCACCCCAGGTGGCTACAGACCCCTAAATCACTACTAAGCACAATTGCTCCAAAGTACAGAAATACTTGCATTTATATAGCAGTTTTCCTGACCGTGAGGTTTCTCAACTTGCTTACAGCCAATTAAGTACCTTTGAAATATTGTAATAGAGAGGGAGCAGACTAGAAGCCGATTCTTCACAATGCCACCCATGTATCATGCTAGCATAAGGGATCTTGGCAGTTTAACGGCTTCATTGAATTTTACTTCATAGAATTCCAGCGAATATACCTGAATTTCATGGATCATACACCACATTTAAAATTTGATTCATCTGCCATGACCCTGAATCCATGGATGATTTTTCCAGCCCTTCCTAGAAAGTCCCGCCGAAGGCAACCCCGCAACAGGTTCCATGTCGAGTGGACGGGCGAGCCACACCAAATGCTGTAGACATCAGCAGGGACCAGAAGATCCCACTAGCGGCTAATGATGAACTGCTTCCGCTGCCGGAAAACACGCCGCAGCGGGGCCGATATTTTGGTACATAAGATTCCTGGGATTTTACCAGGTGTTTTTGGAAGTGAATATTACTATCACATCAACGTTTCTGTGCAGAGGAGAACAAAATGTCCAACAGGGAGTGGTCTTGTCTATCTGACCATCTGACACTGTCTGCCTGGCCTGGGGAGATAAGAAACGAAATGTTTTCCACCATCCTTTTTTTTTCTTTTTTTTATAAGTTTAGAGTACCCACTTTATTTTTTCCAATTAAGGGGCAATTTAGCGTGGCTAATCCACCTAGCCTGCACATCTTTGGGTTGTGGGGGCGAAACCCATGCAAACACGGAGGAAATGTGCAAACTCCACACGGACAGTGACCCATAGCCGGGATCGAAACTGGGACCTCGGCGCCGTGAGGCAGCAGGGCTAACCCACTCCACCACCGTGCTGCCCGTTTTCCACCATCCTGGGGGACTGGGACTCTACCACCCCCCCCCCCCCCCCCCCCCCCCCCGTATGTGCAATTTTGCGTCACAACTCAATGCTTCAGAGAATGTGACTCATCAAAGCCTCTGTATCTAGCAGGGTTACCAGTTTTAATCAACACTGACAATGGTGGGTGGGATGAGAAGGGAAGAGGATTTATTTTTACCTTGCCGTGAGCTGCCAAGAGCCCAAGCTTTGGAATTTTGTCTCTAAAACCTCTGCTTTTCCCCCCTTTTAAAATGCTTCTTAAAACCCACCTTATATCTGCCCCAGGATCTCCTGATCTGGCTCCATGTTAACTTTTGTTTCATAACTGCTGCCTCACAGCGCCGAGGTCCCAGGTTCGATCCCGGCTCTGGGTCACTGTCCGTGTGGAGTTTGCACATTCTCCCCGTGTCTGCGTGGGTCTCGCCCCCACAACCCAAAGATGTGCAGGGTAGGTGGATTAGCCACACTAAATTGCCCCTTAATTGGACAAAAAAGAATTGGGGACTCTAAATTTAAAAAAAAACTTGTTTTACAATACTCAGATGCAGCACCTTGAAGACATTTAATGTTGTTGTTGGAATTGGATATCAACCAGTATTTGGTGGGACTTTTACATAAAAAATGGGAGAAAAAAGATAAATACTCTCAAATTATATATTTTTAAATTTATGTATTTAAAAATACACACAATTCCTAATCTTTTTGTAACAAAGACCTGTCAGTCTTGTTTTTCTGGACACTCTGAAAATTCACACTATATCAGCATTGTGTCTGTAAATGTGCATCAGTAAGATACAGCTTGACGTGCCTTATTCACACACATCCTTTGTTTTGTTGTGGGTTTCAGGATGTGTTATAAAGAGCGCTATGGCTTGGACTCTGACTCTGCCCAAATATGTATTTCTTTACGTCATTAATGATTGATCTCACCTTTTTTTAAATATAAATTTACAATACCCAATTTTCTTTCAAATTGAGGGGCAATTTAGCGTGGCCAATCCACCTAACCCGCACATCTTTGGAGTGTGGGGGGTGAGACCCACAAAGACAAGGAGTACCTTTTTTTTTTGAAACAGTCAAATTGAAGGACTCATCAGGATGGTTGCCCCCTGATAGACTTTTCCTGCACGCCCCGCCACCCCTAACAAGCTTCCCGATATCTTTGAAACTTCTGTTTATTGGTTCAGAAAGAAAGTGAGAAGGACATACATTCTTCTAATGCCTCCATGCTTGTCCTTCCAACTTGCTCACGGCAGTGCCCTAGAGCTTGTCCTTCATTCCTGGAGAATCCAGGGAAATGCTCAAGGGTTGGAAATCCCATGTGTGATATGGTTAGGTTGCCAGGGTTAGCACAGAGGTGAAAACCCATGTCACCCTGTGCCAGTCAACAACATCGCCAACCTTCCAAGGAATGTAAAATGCCATTTTAGTCTCAGCTTTAGCAATGTTGATAACCCTGACCTCGAAGGTGAAGGCACACCAAAGTCAATATGGATTTATGTGAAGGGAAATTATTGTTGACAAACCTATTGGAGTTTTTTGAGGGTGTAACTAATAGAATAGATAAGGGTGAACCAGTGGATGTTGAATATTTGAATTTTCAGAAAGCTTTTGACAAAGCCCCACTTAGTATGCAAAATTAAAGCATAATTTTGGGATAATATAGCATGGATTCAGAAATGGTTAGGAGACAGGAAACAGTAGGAATAAACAGGTTTTTTTTGAGGTGGTAAGCAGTGACTGGTGGAACCCATAGGGTTCAGTGTTTGGGCCTAGCTATTCATAATATACAGCAATGGCTGGGATGACGAACCAAAAGTGATATTTCCAAGTTTGCTGATGACACAGAACTTGGTGGGAACGTGAGTGGTGAGGAGGAAGTTAAGGGGTTTCAAAGCTATTTAGACAATATGAGAGGGGGCAAATACATGGCAGATGCAGTATAATGTGGATAGATGTGAAGTTATCCACTTCAGAAGGCAAAACAATGGCAGAATATTATTTAAATAGTGATAGATTGGGAGATGTTAACCTACAAAGGGCTGTGTACATCAGTCACTGGAAGCAAACATGCAGGTACAGCAAGAAGCCAAGAAGGAAAATGGTATGTTGGCCTTCTTACAAGAGCTTTGACAAAGAGTCAGCCAGACTCAAAAAGTTAGCTCCCTTTTCTCTCCACAGATGTGTCAGACCTGCTGAGATTGTCCAGTATTTACTGTTTGTGGACAGTACAGTAGCAAGGATGCCTTACTGCAGATGTACAGGGCCGTGGTGAGACCACACCTGGAGTATTGTGTGCAGCTTTGTCATCTTATCTGAGAAATGATATACTTGCCGTGGACGGAGTACAGCAGAGCTTCACCAGACTGATTCCTGGGATGACAAGATTGTTGTGTGATGAGAGGATGGGTCGACTGGGCCTGTACTCACTGGAGTTTAGAAAAATGACAAGGGATCTAAGTGAAACATATCCAATTCTGACAGGGCTGAACAGACTGGATGCAAGGACGTTGTTTTCTCTGCTGGGCTGGTCTAGAACAATGGGTCGTAGTCTCAGGATAATAGGTAAACCAATAAGGACTGAGACGAGGAGAAACGTAATCACTGAGGGTGGTGAACCTGTGGAATTCTCTACCACAGAAGGCCATGTCACTGGATATATTTAGGAAGGAAATATAGGTAGATTTCTAGACTCTAAATGCATCAAGGGATATTGGCGGAGAGCATGAGAATATGGCAATGAAATAGAGAATCAGCAGTGATATTGAATGGCAGAGCAGGCTTGATGGGTCAAATGGGAAACCCACGTTTCTAACTATTAAGTCGAGGACAGGAGCAGGTTTGGTTACATCGCATCAATAGGCAAATAATGAGCCAACAAGTCACCATTTAAAGATACTGCAGATCCAAAAGTGAAGGAAAAACTCAGCAGGTCTGGCATCAGCTCTGAAGAGAGAGGCAGAATTCACGTTTCAAGTCCAATATGACTCCTCTTCGGAACTTGAGGAAGAGTCATACAGACTTGAAACATTAACTCTGTTTCTCTCTGCGCAGATGCTGCCAGACCTGCTGAGCTTTTTCTGCAATTTCTGTTTTTAAGTCACTGTAGGTTTGGGAAGTCAAATGTGAAGCATGACATTTGTTTGCGTTATGAGAGTGCCTTTGCTGTGGCTGAACTGTACCATGACACATGGCGGTACCATCGGCAAAGGACAGGAGGAAAATAAGGGCAGCAGGGATGGTGAGACGAAAGAGGGAAAGTAGTTTGGGATAGAAATGTCTGAAATTCAAAAGTTATTGTTTTGAATCATGTGCCATATTACAAGTTCCCGAAAGCAAGATGAGGGTAACTTTTTGAACCAAGCAGAATATCAGTTCCTCCGAGAAAGCTGAAGCTGTTAGGTGAATTGGACATTCTGAATTCTCCCTCTGTGAACCCGAACAGGCGCCAGAGTGTGGCGACTAGGGGATTTTCATAGTAACTTCATTGCAGTGTTAATGTAAGCCTACTTGTGACAATAAAGATCACTAAGTATTGAAGTAGTACTGTGTTGCCTGGGTTTCTGATAATGAAAACAGAAACTACAACAAGCTTCTCCTTTATTGATTCCAGGATCACTGGCAATAGCAGTCTTTTCAACAGCACAAGTGATGGTGTTCCCATGTGCCCTTATTCTTCTAAGCGGTAGAGGTGGCGGGTTTGGATGGTGTTGTCGGCGGAGCCTTGGTAGGTTGCTGCAGAGCATCTTGTAGATGGCCAGAGATGGTCTCCGTCACTGCAGAATGCTGTTCTGAGTCACCCTGAAGGATGTTCAACCGAATGCAGGTTCAAAAGAATTAATGAAATTTTTGGGATCTGTTTAACATGTGGTGCCCATGTTTTATCACCCCAGGATCGCTCGTTTCCTGGCTGAATTTTCAAACTAAACAATATAAGCAATGCTAACGGGAACCATTAGAGAGGATGTTGCGTGGAATTTGCAGGTTTTAAGGATTGCTCATTTTGATGGAGAGACAAGCGTTTTCTAGTGCAGGCAGAGCTGGAAAGATTAGTGCTGCTGAGCCCTGTGTAAACAACCAAAAGCAATTCAATTTAGATTGATCTGGTGAGTGACATTGGGCAGCTTCCAGTGTTTGTCACCATTTGCACAGTCGGCAGCAATAATTTGGCATGGGTTTGATAAATGTCTGAACAGGATCTGAGGTCTTGAGTCGCAAGATACCAAACATTTACTTATACTTTCTACTAAAGTTTAACTTAAGAACATAAACATAATTTTTCTGTTTTTTTCACTTTACACATACCCTTAGTTGTAAATGGAACTGATTGTCAGGTAAGCATTATTGCTCCTAGTTTTCAGGAGATGCAAAAAATTGGTGTAAATGTAAATTGCCAAGAGGAAAACAATTTCTGCCCTCTTGAGAATATACAAACATTCTAATCAGCGCCCAACGCGCCATGAACTGTGGCATTTGGCATTGTTTAAATAAAATGCAGCACTAACTTGTCATTCTAAATCTGAGGTCTATGGACAGCACCGTGGCATAGTGATTAGCACTGCTACCTCACAAAGCTAGGGTCCTGGGTTCAATTCCGGCCTGGGTGTCTGTGTGGAGTTTGCACTTTCTCCCTGTGTCTGCGTGGGTTTCCTCCCACAGTCCAAATAAGTGCAGGTTAGGTGGATTGGCCGTGCTAAATTTCCCCTTTGGGTTGTGTTACAGCAATCGGGTGGAGATTGGGCCTCAGTACAATGTTCTTTCGAAGGATCGGTGCAGACACGATGGGCTGAATGGCCTCCTTCTGCATGCACTGTTGAGATTCTATGAAGAATAGTCAGGCAATGAAACTGCTCAAAATGATTTGGCAGAACCTTTCTTGTCCGGGTTCTGGTGTATTAACTGAGGATGCGTAGGCTGATTTATTGGCTTGCAGAAGGGAAACCCCAGGAAAGTCCAACTCAGGAAATCTACCATTAAAGCATCCAAGTGCATTCATTGCAGTGATCTGTCGCATCACTGCAATGCTGACCTTTCTGTTTCAATTTGAGGCTATTTTTCTTTGTTGTGATTGAGGATTGACCAGCCGAGCAATGTCAAGGACTGTGTGTAGAGGTGGAAATGGGAGAGACTGAGGTGAAGTGGTCATTTAAAAAATATATGTGATTTTCATGAGATGTGGGCATTGATGGCAAGGCCAGCATTTATTGCCCATCCCTAATTGCCCTTGAGCTGAGTGGCTTGTTAGGCCATTTCAGAAGGCAGTGGAGTCAACCACATTTTTAATGGGAGTAATCCAGAGAGCCAGGCTAATGCTCGAAGGCGACGCGGGTTCAGATCTCACCTTGCCAGCTCGTGGAAGTTAAAATTAGTAAATATAAAAATCGGGAATATAAAGCTTCAGTAATGGTGTCCATGGAACTAGCATGGATGTGAAAGCTCATCTGATTCCTTAATGTCCTTCAGGAATGAAAATCTGCCATCCTTTCCTACCTGGCCTATATATGATTCCAATCTGGTTGAACTACATTCTGAAGTGACCCTAGTTTGAGGGCAATTAAGGATGGGCAATAAATGTTGGCCCAGCCAGCGACACCCATACCCAAAAAGAATAAAAGGAAAATTTGAAACAGTCACATCCGAACATATAACATATCTGTATCATAACATGCCTGTGTCATATTTAATAAGAATATAAATCGGAACTTGAGGAGGCCATTCGGCCCATTGAATGTGCTCTGCCATTCAATAAAATAATGAATAATCTTATACTTCAACTTTATCTTCCCCACATCCCTTGATTCTCTGACCCTTTGAGTGAAGACATTTCTCCTCATCGCCATTCTGAATGGCTATCCCCTTATCCTGGGACTGTGAGCCCTAGTTCTATATTTCCCAGCCAGGGAAATGTCCTTCTTGCATCTACTTTGCCAAGTCCCTTCGCAATTCTACACATTTCCAATGTGATTACCTCTCATTCCCCTAAACTCCTGGGGGATATAGGCCCAGGCTAGTCAATTTCTCCAGATGCGATAATCACTTCACCCCAGGTATCCATCTAGTGAACCTTTGCACTTCTAAGGCAAGAATATCCTTCCTTGGGTAAGGAAGCCAAACCTGCATTATTTCAGTAAGTCATCTTTACTCTTACACTTTGTAAAAAAAGGCTTTGCTTGTTGTATTTGCATGATAACTTTTTATGTTTCTTTACAAGAACACCCAAGTCTCTCTGAATTCCAACTTTTCGTGGTCTCTCACTTTAAAAAAAAAGTGTACTTTTATATTTTTCTTATCAAAATTAATAACTTTACATATCTCCAAATTACAATCCATCTGCCACACTCTTGCACCCTCAATCTACCTCTATCCCTTTTTGCAACCTTTCTGTGTCCCCTTTGAGTTAAAATAGAACATAAAACATACAGTGCAGAAGGAGGCCATTCGGCCCATCGAGTCTGCACTGACCCACTTAAGCCCTCACTCCCAGCCTATTCCCGTAACCCAATAACCCCTCCTAACCTTTTTAGTCACTAAGCGCAATTTATCATGGCCAATCCACCTAACCTGTACGTCTTTGGACTGTGGGAGGAAACCGGAGCACCCGGAGGAAACCCACGCCGACACGGGGAGAACGTGCAGACTCCCACAGACAGTGACCCAGCCGGGAATCAAACCTGGGACTCTGGCGCTGTGAAGCCACAGTGCTATCCACTTGTGTTACCGGGCTGCCCTAGTTCTCTTTCTGTGTGGGCTATTTTATAAAGGTCAACACCGGTGTAAAAAACATACACGTTCATTGAATGTGTCAAACATTTACACATGACCTATTTTGCTGGTCAGAACTTCTTCCCTGTATAAAAAGTGAACAAATTTACAATTTTACAGCATCTTTCATGCCCCCCGCAATTCACTACTTGGCAGGTCGAAGAACAAGTGTGCAAAAGGCCAGAGTCAGAGGGATGGAGAGTACAAATGGTTAGGGGTTTTTGTAGGGCTGGAGTAGATTAGAGAGACAAGAAGGCGTGAGTTGTTGGGGGACCAAACAGTTCTAAACCTACGTCAGTGAAGACTTGTTGAGTCGGTATTGGTGCAGGATAAGTTAAAAGCAGCAAGCTTTTAGATGAACTGCCATCCACTGAGAATGGAGCACGGGAAGTCAGATGGGAACCAATTCAATAAAAATGCTGTGGATGCTGGAATCATGAAATAAAAGCAATGCTGTAAAAACTCAACTGGGCTGGGACGCATGAAGTGTCATATTGGACTCAAATATTTTTTCAAAACATTTTCTTTCACATTTTATAGAACACAGCTGCTGCTTCCAGTGTCATTCAGACTTTCCATATAATTTCAGAAATATCTTTGATGCCTGTCAACCTTCTGGTGGTTTCTTCAGTCCACCTCTCTTCCAGATTTTCTTCAAACCTTTTTGGGCAGCACGGTAGCACAGTGATTAGCACAATTACTTCACAGCTCCAAGGTCCCAGGTTCGATTCCGGCTTGGGTCACTGTCTGTGTGGAGTCTGCACGTTCTCCTCGTGTCTGCGTGGGTTTCCTCCGGGAGCTCCGGTTTCCTCCCACAGTCCAAAGATGTGCGGGTTAGGTGGATTGGCCGTGCTACATTGCCCTTGGTGTCCAAAAAGGTTCGGTGGGGTTACTGGGTTACGGAGATAGGTTGGTAGTGTGGTCTTAAATGGGGTGGTCTTTCCCAGGGCCAGTGCAGACACGATGGGCCGAATGGCCTCCTTCTGTGCTGTAAATTCTATAATTCTCAAACTTGACCAGGAAATCAAGGTGCTTTCACGAGTTGCAAAGCCAACCTTGATAGAAACATTATAGTACTTCATTCAGGAGCACACAATTTGGGAAACCCTCAGCTCTATCTGCAGCCTTTCTGGTCACCAGGGCCTTGCGTCCGGCAACTCCCCCCCCCCCCCCCCCCCCCCCCCCCCCCCCCCTCAAAGGGGGTGGAGAAAGCAACTCAGTTTCTTTCTCCACAGATGCTGCCAGACTGGCTGCATTTTCCCTGCACTTTCTCTTTTTATTTCCGGAAATGATTGAAGTAGTGAAATTTGTGACAGAGGCGGGGGTGGGCACAGTGGTTAGCACTGCTGCCTCACAGCACTGAGGACCTGGGTTCGATCCCAGCTCCGGTCACTGTCCATGTGGAGTTTGCATGTTCTCCCCGTGTCTGTGTGGGTCTCACTCCCATAACCCAAAAATATGTGCAGGGTAGGTGAATTAGCCACGCTAAATTGCCCCTTAATTGGAAAAAGAAATTGGGCACTTTAAATTTATAAAAAAATAAATTTATGACAGAGGCATAGATGAGGCTTTCAGCCGCACTTGGGTTGAAGTAGGGAAGAGAGGCCGGCAGCGTTACAGAGTGGAAGTAGGCCTTTGTGATGGAGAGAACATGGAATTGAAAGACCAGTTTCGGGTGCGAAAAGTCTGGTTCAGCCTGGGGCCAATGGCTAGCGAAAGGGGATGGAATCAGTGACAACGGTCGAAAGACGGTGACTTCAGTCTTCCCGGTGTTAAACGGAAAGATATTGGAACTCAACTTTGACTAGAATCAGAACAGAGAGAGTGGAGGAGTCAAAAGATGTGGAGGAAGGGTAGAGCTGGGTGTTGTTGCAGTACATGCAGAAGCGAGGTTTGACGTCCTTTTGATATGATTTTTAAAATGGTTTCTTCTTGCTCTTGACAGTGATGTCAAGTAAATTTTCTATCAACATTAATGCCGCTGGTCCTCTGCGTGTACAACACATGGAACTGACACGAATGCACATCTTCATACACAAAGTGATACCTGCGGCAATTGTAGTTCTCCGCTGTGCTCGATCACAGAACGTTATTTCCAATGCAAATAAGTCAGGGTATTTATGGAAAGTTATTGGATGGGAGTTGGGGGGGGTGGGGTGATGTGTTGTTCAGTTGCTTCATAGCTTTAAATGTAAAAAGGGATATAACTGCAGAATGTGTCTCAGTCAGTGCTTATTGCTCTGTTTTATATTTCAAAGCTGCGGTATGAGGGGATCTAGGATTATCCATTTTTTGTGCAGAATTTTTCTCATCAATTCCGCCCCAGTAACTTCACCAACAAAAACAGCCAATTGCGGATTAAATTTCCACAGCTGATGCTGTGAGTGAATGCTACTGTTCAGTTGGCCAGCGAGGAAGGCCACAAGAGTGACTGACTCTGAAACTTTCCCTCTCGGACAACATCTGGCCTGCAATCAGCATCTTCCATGGGCACTGCAGTCAGGACTGAGAAGCTGTTGGTCAGGGAGCAACGCCTACATTTAAAAAAAAAAAAAATTGTGGGTGGGTGCAAGGATGGTGGGCAAAGGGAAAAAATAACACAAAAATAGGCCTTGGTGCCACATTGGCTGCTGGCAATTTCAATTAGAAACACCTGGAATGCACTGACCACAATTTTCCAACATTTATGCCAGCAGTGCAGGTTCTGTAGAATCACTCCCCACACCCACATTAACCGTGCAACTTATCATGGCCGCAACTGCAGTGTAAAGCCAATGTGTGAGCCGTTTACTTAAGAAATAGGAACAAGAGTAGACCATACGGCTTCTCGAGTCTGCCCCACCATTCAATATGATCATGGCTGATCTTCTGCTGCAACTCCACTTTCCCACCTGCTCCCCTTATCCCTTGATTCCCCTGATTCCTCGAGATTCCAAAAAACTGTCTATCCCAGCCTCGAATATATTCAACAGTGCAACATCCCAAAGCTCTCTGGGGTAGAGAATTCCAAAGATTTCCAACCCTTTGAGTGGTACAGTGGTTAGCACTGCGGCCTCACAGCGCCAGGGACCAGGGTTCGATTCCGGCCTTGGGTGATTATCTGTGTGGAGTTTGCACTCTCTCCCCGTGTCTGCGTGGGTTTCCTCCGGGTGCTTCCTCCCACTGTCCAAAGAAGTGCAGGTTAAGTGGATTGGTCATGCTAAATTGCCCTTAGTGCCCAGGGATGTGAAGTTTAGGTTATGGGTTGTGGGGTGGGCCAAATTAGGCTGCTCTCAGAGGGTCAGTGCGGACCCAGTGGGCCTAATGGCCTCATGCACTGTAGGAAGTCGATAAAGAATTTCTCCTCCCGTCAGCCCTAAATGACCAGTTCCTTATCCTGAGATGATTGCCCTTGTGTTCTCGATTTCCCAGACAGCAGGAACAACATTGTTGAGATTCTTTAGAATCTTCCATGTTTTAATAAGACCACCTCTCATTCCTCCAGGGAGTATTGGGCCAGCTTACTTGGTCTCTCACCATAGGACAACCCTGTCATCCCAGGAACCAAACCAGCGAAGCTCCACTTATTACTGCCTTCAATATCTTTCCAGTACTGCGGGTGTAGCCTCACCAAAGCCCTGTAATAATTGCAGTAAGATTTATTTTAATGCTGTTCCATACAGTGTTACTCGGGGTGAAATAAAAATCCAAATGGTTTAGTATAAAATGGGACACATTTGCCCTAAAATTCATGCAACTTTGGATGGTGGCACAGTGGTTAGCACTGCTGCCTCACAGCGCCAGGGATCCGGGTTCAATTGCAGCCTCAGGTGACTGTGTGAAGTTTGCTCTTCCTCCCGGTATCTGCATGGGTTTCCTCCAGGTGCTTCGGTTTCCTCCCATGGTCCAAAGATACGCAGGTTAGCTGGATTGGCCATGCTAAATTGCCCCTTAGTGCCCAAAAGATTAGGTGGTTACTGGGTTGCAGGGATGATGTGAGGCCGTGGGCCGGGGTGAGGTGCTCTTTCCAGGGATCGGTGCAGACTTGATGGGCCGGGTGGCCTACTTTTGCTGTGTGGTGATTCTAAGGTGATTCTATTCAATATTAAGAAGGCATTACATTATTTCCATGACAGTAAAAGGATAAGAATAATAACACTAATATTATAGTTTTATTCTTTGCTATTCCTGCTCACTCCTGTTGGATTCCTGTTGGATTTCCTGAGCTGCCGCAGTGAGTTGAGGGATAGGAAAGAATTTTCAGAGTGTTAGGGCGAGACATTCAAATTTGTGTTTCCTGATCGAACAACAATTTACATTTCTGTCGTGCCTTTAACAGAAATTGTCCTCAGGCAGTTCACAGGAGGATGATAAAGTCAAACCAGATGTTAATGTTGCCACAGTCCAAGATGTCCATAGGCTGACTGGTGGTGATTTAAGCTGAGGGTCACCACACCTCAGGCGAGGGGCAAGGTGGAGAGGCGGGGCCTTCATGAATAAGCTGAACCAGTACAGGAATTGAACCCGCGTTATTTGCGTTGCTCCACATCACGAGCCAGCATCCAGCCAACTGAGCTAAATATCCCAGCCCTGTGAAAAATCAAACATGATACCAAACCACATAAGGAGTTATTGGCCTGGGTTTTCATCCTCGAGTGGGATAGAGGGAGTTTGGGAAATTGACGGCTTTGCCCGCCTGCCCGCCTTGGGAGAAAGTGCCCACCAAGGCGGAATCTTCATTGCTGGGGGCAGCTGCAGACTGGAGTCAAGCCAGCTGACCAGGGAAGAAGTGCGGTGGCAGCCACAGGGCTGCCTAATGCCGAGCTTGACACCGTGGGGACCAAACTGCGCACAGTTCTGCGGGTGTGGCCTCACCAAAGCCCTGTACAATTGCAGTAACATTTATTTAGTGGAGGCATGAGGGGGACCTTTTGAACTTATCTTTTAAAAGGTTCCCTCTGGGGCTCACGACTCCTCCAAGGAACTGTGGACCACGACTCTTTTTAAAAACCTGGTCCGACTCCATGAAAATTGCAGAGAGGTAGGACGTGCTTATCTCCCAGATGGAGCTGGCCAGGTTGAGAGTTGCAGATGGGGACTGATGTGACCATCAATTCACTCGAGACACGATAGGAAGTAAACTGTGGCTTTAATAGACTTACAACTGAGCCTGCCTGCGACCAGAAGAACTGAGGGCAGACGCACAATGCTGCAGCACTTTATACTTCCGGTAGTGGGAGGGACCATGGGTGGAGCCGAGGGTGGAGCCCTGTACAAGCTCCTCATCTCCCCTGTGGGCAGAGCCGCGCAACGGCTCACAGACAGAGCCCACAAGGACACAATACTATACAGTGTGAATTACGCAATGAACATTCACATTCACCACAGGGACTCGCATTGAATTAAAATCTTGTATCTGTACAGTCCTCCCATCAACCCTTTTCAATTGTAAGTTACTTTTGCACAATAATCAAAAGAAGCAAAGGTGACACCAGGAAAAACCCCTTTGTGCAGCGACTGGCTAGGACTGCAGTGCACCGCCTGAGAGTGTGGGGGAGGCAGATTCAATCGTGGTTTTCAAGAGTGAACTGCAGTCGATAATTTAAAGAGAAAAAGAATTGCAGGGCTACGGGGAAAAAGGTGGGGAGTGGGGATAGATGAGTTGCAGAGAGCTGGCATGGACACGACCGGCTGAATGGCCTGCTTTTGTCCTGTAACCATTCAATAATTCGTAATGGAAACTGCCTCTGCAAGCTTGCCACACTTGTAGATAGAATGCTGTATAATCAGAGGTGAAATCTTATTACGAATCTCCATTAGAGGGATTTATCACTCCTCCCAACAATTTACACTGCAATCCAGATAAACTCCAGAACATTTTCAGAAAAGGTGTAGATGGCGCATTGCTCAATCCAAGATTTTAAAGAGAGGCATTTCCTGAAACCACAAAATGGAAAAGTCGGCAAAATATGCCAAACAAAAGCACCCGTAACCCATTGTTATACAAAGAAGTACACCCTGGTAATACTTTACCTTCAGTGTAAAACACTACTGTACTTTAGCTAGTTTGATTTCTGCCTTCCCATCGATACAAACCTTCACTTGCCCTGTCAGCACTGTGTTCAGAATTGGCTCTCTAAGATGTTTATCAGTCCCGAGAGCTATTGCTGAACTGCAGAACAAGGACGTCTCTCCAAAAGATTAAGCGTTTTCTTTGGACGTCAATAAAAGGGATACAAAATGCCCATATTTGGGAAGTTCAGGTCTTGAAACCCAAGTACGGTGTATGTTATAATTGAAAGACTGTAGTTTGTTTCCCCAAAAAGATGTTTTGCATATTTTCACTGCAGTTTGTCACTTGCTTTTTCTACCAGTGTAAGCACAATACATGATGTGTTTAAAGAAGGTAACCACCTCCACAAAGACTTGCATTTATGTAGCAATTTTATTATTATAGAACATAGAACATTACAGCGCAGTACAGGCCCTTCAGCCCTCGATGTTGCGCCGACCTGCGAAACCACTCTACACTATTCCCTTAGCATCCATATGTTTATCCAATGACCATTTAAATGCCCTTAATGTTGGCGAGTCCACTACTGTTGCAGGCAGGGCATTCCACATCCTTACTACTCTCTGAGTAAAGAACCTACCTCTGACATCTGTCCTATATCTATCTCCCCTCAACTTAAAGCTATGCCCCCTCATGCTAGCCATCACCATCCGAGGAAAAAGGCTCTCACTGTCCACCTTATCTAATCATCTGATCATCCTGTAAGCCTCAATTAAGTCACCTCTTAACCTTCTCTCTAATGAAAACAGCCTTAAGTCCCTCAGCCTTTCCTCATAAGATCTTCCCTCCACACTAGGCAACATCCTGGTAAATCTCCTCTGCACCCTTTCCAATGTTTCCACATCCTTCCGACAATGCGGTGATCAGAACTGCACGCAATACTCCAAATGCGGCCGCACCAGAGTTTTGTACAGCTGCAACATGACTTCATGGCTCTGAAACTCAATCCCTCTGCCAATAAAAACTAATACACCGTACGCCTTCTTAACAACCCTATCAACCTGGGTGGCAACTTTCAGGGATCTATATACATTAGCTCTCTGCTCATCCACACTTCCAAGAATCTTACCATTAGCCCAGTACTCTGTCTTCCTGTTACTCCTTCCAAAATGAATCACCTCACACTTTTCTGCATTAAACTCCATTTGCCACCTCTCAGCCCAGCTCTGCAGCTTATCTATGGGTCTCTGTAACCTGCAACATCCTTCTGCACTGTCCACAACTCCACCGACGTTAGTGTCATCTGCAAATTTACTCACCCATTCTTCTACGCCCTCCTCCAGGTCATTTATAAAAATGACAAACAGCATTTTGTAAAGCATCTGTGCTGCACTGGAGCGTTATAGAGTAAAATCTGACACTAAGCCACGTGAGCCGAAGCTTGATCAAAGAGCTCTCCAGGAACATCTTAAAGGAGGAAAAGATGGGGAAGAGGCCTTTGGGGTGGAATTCTAGAACCTCACGCCCTGCAGACAGCTGCAAGCACAGCTGCCAGTGGCAGAATGTTTGAAATCAGGAATGCACGAGAAGCCTGAATTGGAGGAGGGGTAGGGCCAGGGGAGGTTGGAGATGGGGAGGGCGTTGCCATGGAGGGATTTGAAAACAGCGACGAGACTGGCTGCAGAGTTCTAGTGGTCCTCCAGCCTATTGAGGATGAAAATTTGGAGGGCAGCCAAGGGAGCATTAGAATAATCAAGAGGGATGAGGGTTTCCGCAGCAGATTAGCTGAGGCAAGGTGGAGACAGACCAAGAGGAAGAAGTAGGTGGGCTTGGCGGTAAACTGGATTTATCCCTGGAAGATCATTTCAGGACAAATATGATAGCACGGTTGTGAATAATCTGGTTCCCCCTCAGTCAGCAAACAGAGAGAGGGATCAATTCAGTGGCCAAGGAATGGAATTTGTCACGAGGACAAAAGACAATAACTCTATTTTGCAAAACTTAGTTGGTGAAAATGTCCGCTCAAGCAGGACTTGGATACCTGGGCAGGAGTGACAAATCAGAGATGGCGGAAGTGCTGAGATGGATCTGGATATCGTCAGTATGCATGTGGATCTTAATGTGTTTTCAGGTGATGGTGCTGAGGTGCAGTGTGTAGATGTAAAAATGGAAGGAAAGAAAGAAAATACTTGCATTTATGTAGCGCCTTTCGTGACTTCAGGACATTCAAAAGCACTTGACCGTCAAGAAGTACTTTTGAAGTGTTGACACTGTTGTAATGAAGGCAGCACATCAATGAATTCGCGCACCGTAAACTTCACAAGCGATAATGTGATAGTGACCAATAGGGTAGAAGTAACAGGGAGCGTGAAGAGATGCCATTTTACGTGTGTGCTGAATGTAAGAAATAGTTATATTTTATATGTTTTGCAGTAATGTTATTAAGACCTGGGTTAAGGGGCATACAGACAGTATGACTGCTCAAGCTGTAATTAAGGTGTTGTATGTGAGATAATCATTGATTTGCAGGTGAAGTGTTCTGCAGATACATCACAAGAATAATTTATTTGTTTACAGATAGCTAGCTAATGGAATATTGTTTACCCTTGAAGGATACCTTTGGTGTACATAATTTATGAGTGGTGAGTAACTCGCCTTCTGACCCCCAAAGTCTGTCCACCATCTACAAGGCACAAGTCAGGAGTGTTATGAGATATAGTCCACTTGTCTGGATGAGTGCAGCTCCAACAACACTCAAGAAGCTCTGCACAATCCAGGACAAAGCAGCCCGTTTGATTGCTGCCCCTACCACATTCACACCTTCCGTCACTGTTGAACAATGGCAGCAGTGTGCACCATCTACAAGATGTACGGCAGGAACTCACCAGGGTTCCTTAGCCTTCCAAACCCATGACCACTACAATATAGAAGGACAATAGCAGCAGATATATGGGAACCCACTTCCTGGAGGATCCCCTCACGCTACTCACCACCCTGACTTGGAAATTTACCGTTGTTCCTTCAGTAACGCTGGACCAAAATTCTGAAATTACTTCCCTAACAGCACTGTGGGTGTTCCTACACCTCAGGGACTGCAGCAGTTCAAGAAGGCAGCTCACCATGACCTCTGAAGGGCAATCAGAAATGGGCAATAAATGCTGGCCTAACCTAATCTCACATACAACACCTTAATTACAGCTTGAGCAGTCATACTGTCTGTATGCCCCTTAACCCAGGTCTTAATAACATTACTGCAAAACATATAAAATATAACTATTTCTTACATTCACCACATCACATAAATGAACAAAAGGACATTTAAACTCTTATGAGCAACTTTTTACCTTCATTTGAGAATTGGTGTCTTTAAATTCTTTAAGGCAGTTAGAGGGGACAAATCAGGCGAGCTATGGTACAATGATTTCACGCTACCTACTGTTATTTACTGAATTTAGCTGGTTGTTGAAACGTGGGCAATTATGAGAAAGAAACCAAAATATACATTTAATAATGACAAGAGTATCATATTTTAAAAGATGGCAGTATGTAATCTTTATTTTCGATTTGGGTCTTTCTTTAAAAAGATATTTTTTTAATGTTAACCAAACATTATTGCTGCAATCCATTTACTGCTGGGTCTGTTTCAAATCAGTCTGTGCCAAAACACACCTTCACCACCTCCATCAATCGGCTTCAAATGTAAAGAATTGACGACTAGATTAAAGGGAACATCCAGGTGTTCACTTTTCAAAGCTGTGCAGGTCTACGCAAGTAAAATCACGCAGCAGCACAGATTTGATGTGGAAAACTCCTTTGTTTTTCTTCCATTCGTTTTGAGGCAAGTTGCAGTGAGGTTTGTTAATTTGGAATCCTGCTGATTCAGATTAATGTGCTCGAATGCAGTGAATCAGGACTGAATCTGAATGAATAATTCATGATGTTGCAGTGACATTATGGAAATGATCTGCAGTGACTGCAGAAGACTTTGTGTTGTACACGGTTGCTTCACACATGGCCACTGTGTCAGTGTTTAAAGTTGTTCCGTGAGAGTAGATTAGGCATGTGTGTGTGAGAATGATGCCAAAGTCACCATATGTTGGCACTGTGGGTAAAGTATATTAACACCCAATCAGTAAGTGTTTTGGGGTTTTTTCTTGGGAAAGCTGAATGAAAGACAGGCCTGCAATGCACGATATTGACATTGAGAACAATAGATGTAAAGATAAGGCAATAGTTATGTGATAAGCTTGATATTTTATAGAGCTGCAGATTTTGAGAGGTAGCGATGAAAGCTTGCAATTTTGATATCCTAGGAAGGGATTAATTATATTGCAAATTGGTCCTAAGAAGAGTTAATTTGAACACAGCAAGAGGGCTATGAGAGGAGGAAAATCACAGCCAGTTTCTGGTCACTGTTCAGTAACTCTTGCAGACAAATACACTTGTGTAAATATCCAATTGGGACAACTATGAAACATTGTCATGGTTGAATAGACTCTCGGCATTCATTCTCTCTCAGTTCACATATAATGGGCAAGGTATCAGCAACAGAAAAAGACTCTTTGTTGAATCACAGTTTTTGAAACTCCTCTAGCTGCCATTCTGGAGGTCATGTGGTGCAGCAGGTAACGACCCTGTCTTTGTGCCCTTGGTTCGAGTCCCACCCAGGACCTGATGGTCAAAGAAGGTGTGTGCATAACACGGCCAAACAGATTGAGCATCAATTTGGAAATCCTTCCAGCGCACACCAATGGCTGGCAGTAAGGAGGGGAGATGTTCCTAATCAGCCTTGTGATGGAAGGAAATAGGAGCCTCTACCATCACTATCCATAGCTCCAGACTACAACATGCATGTAAAAGTGTATGTTACCACAGCAGTTTGAGACTCCTTTGGGGGGGGCTGCTTGGTTCAGTTCGTTGGGCACCCTGTATGGATCAGATTGGTGCCAGAAGCCTGGGGTTCATTCCCCGTTCTGGCTGGGGTTGATTTGGGACCTGTCTCCTTGCTCCACCGACAATGGAGATCATGGTGCTATAGTCAGACCATCATTCCGAGAACTGAAAGTTGCCACAGTCCATTCATAATTTAGACACCTTGGAAATGGCAACTGCAGGCTACGTATCCTAGCAACATTCAAAATCCTCACCTCAAGGGAGTGAACAGACTGCTCAACAGACCAATTTTCTAAAGGGGAAATTTAGCATGGCCAATCCATCTACCCTGCACATCTTTTAGCTTGCGGAGGTGAGACCCACACAGACACTGGGAGAATGTGCAAACCCCACACGGATAGTGACCCGAGGCCAGGATCGAACCTGGGTCCTTGGTGCCATGCTCAATAGAACAATGAGGGAAAGATTCCAATGCACCATTTCCTGCCTTGCCCAGATACCACAGACAGGATTTCGGAGTTTGGGTCATGACCCTGGTGCCAAATAGGGGTGCCAATCCTGCACCTTGTGGAAAGCATTTACCCGCAAGTGATTTTTCCCTGAATTGGCCAATTAGTGGCCAGAGGCCATGCTGGCCATCAAATTAAGGACAGTGATTGAAGCTGGAAGTCCAGTGGTGGACCTTCTACCACAATAGAAAATGAAGCCTGCAGTTGAAGGTAAGAGATGCCCCCATCTTGAGCTGCCATCTCAGCAAATTTTCCCACGTTAGACTAAAAATCTGATGGTGCTCGTAAAGCTGTCCCATGTGGGGGCAAAACATTTGGCCCACATAACTCACACCTAAAGAATCCCAACATCTGACTTTCTACCCATTAATGTTAATGGACTGAGCAATATGTATTGCTCATGTCAAAATGTTTATCTCAAAAGTGTGTGACATTTGTTCTTTCTTTGCTTGGAGAGTGACACCACATTCTTTTCAGTTTAATATTTCGTGAGATGAGGGAGTCGCTGGCAAGGCTGGCATTTGTTGCCCGTTATTCCTTGTCCTTCAGGGTTTGATACAATCGTTGGCTCACTATGTCGGAGGTGAAGAGTGAACCACATTGAATCAGGCTTGAGCCACATACAGGCCAGATCAGACAAGAGCAGCAAGTTACCCTCCCTGAAGTGAACAAAGAACAGAGAAAAGTACAGCACAGGAACAGGCCCTTCGGCCCTCCAAGCCTGCGCCAACCATGCTGCCTGTCTGAACTAAAATCTTCCACACTTCCGGGGTCCTATCCCTTTATTCCCATCCTATTCATGTATTTGTCAAGATGCCCCTTAAATGTCACGATCGTCCCTGCTTACACCACCTCCTCTGGCAGTGAGTTCCAGGCATCCACTACCCTCTGTGTAAAAAAAAAACCGTGCCTAGTACATCTCCTCTAAAACTTGCGCCTCGCACTTTAAACATATGCCCCCTAGTAATTGACCCCTCTACCCTGTGAAAAAGTCTCTGACTATCCACTCTGTCTATGCCCCTCATAATTTTGTAGACCTCTATCAGGCCACCCCTCAACCTCCATCTTTCCAGTGAGGACAAACCGAGTTTATTCAACCTCTCCTCAATCTCTGGATAATGCCCTCCATACCAGGCAACATCCTGGTAAATCTCTTCGGCACCCTCTCTAAAGCCTCCACATCCTTCTGGTAGTGTGGCGACCAGAATTGAACACTATACTCCAAGTGTGGCCTAACTAAGGTTCTATACAGCTACAACATGACTTGTCAATTTTTATGCTCCATGCCCCGGCCAATGAAGGCAAGCATGCCGTATGCCATCTTGACTACCTTCTCCACCTGTGTTGCGCCTTTTCAGTGACCTGTGGACCTGTACAACTATATCTCTCTGACTGTCAATACTCTTGAGGGTTCTACCATTCACTGTATATTCCCTACCTGTATTAGACCTTCCAAAATGCATTGCCTCACATTTGTCTGGATTAAACTCCATCTGCCACTCTCCGCCCAAGTTTCCAAACAATCTAAATCCTGCTGTATTATGACAGTTTCATCGCTGTCCGCAATTCCACCAACCTTTGTGTCGTCCGCAAACTTACTAATCAGACCAGTTACATTTTCCTCCAAATCATTTATATATACTACGAACAGCAACGGTCCCAGCACTGATCGCTGCGGAACACCACTAGTCACAGCCCCCCCCCCCCCCCCCCCCCCCCCCCCCCATTAGCCCAACTTCTGGGTTTGGAATCCAATAACATAACCATTATACTGGTATGCCCTTTTTAAAATACATGCTCAGTGACTGTATGTCATATGTGGACAGGAAGCCGAATTACAGCAAGTTAATTGAATTGTACCAGTCCAAATCTGTTTTACTGTACACCCTGCTGTGTAACCAGGTTTCTAAAGTTCACAACTCGGGTGGCACAAAATTCAGGATTGATGATTATGGAGTAATTAGACAGCAGGTAGAAACTGGCTGATTGAAATACTGTTCACTGCAGGTTGCTTCACGTTTTAACCTTCCAAAATGTATCCAGACGCTATAGATAAGTCTGTGTTGGGAGCCAGGTGAAGGAAATAATTTCAGAGTAAATTACTGATTATATTGGCATGGCTCACATTGCTTTGTGTATGTATTAACCAGGTTGACAAGTACCAGGAGATGGCTTCTAATTTCACTGTATGTACGTATAATATTATCTGCCTGCAGTAATTAAAACAAGCTGGTCTTAGTCCATCATTCCCCCTGATGATAAAACATGTTCTCAGATTTTTTTCTATTATTAGAAATACTGGGTGTGATTCTCCGACCTCGCGGTGGGCCGGAGAATCGGCGGCGGGCCGCGTGAATCGCGCCACACCGCCCTGATGCTGGCACGCAGTTCTCCGCAGAGCAGAGAATTGGCGCCATAGGCGCCGGCGTGGTTGGCGTGCCACCGGTCATGGGCCGCTCTACGTGGCCGACCCGCCGATTCTCCGGCCCGGATGGGCCGAGCGGCCATAAGAAAAGAGCCGTGTCCCGCAGGCGCCGTTCTAACCTGCTCTGAGCCGGCGGGACCTCGGCGTTGAAGGGTCAGGTGGTGGTCTGTGGGGGGGGGGGGTCCGACCCCGGGGGCGGTCTCCGATGTGGCCTGGCCCGCGATGGGGGCCCACCCATCGGCGGGCCGGCCTCTGTGGCTGGGTCCTCCTTTCCTACGTGCCGGCCCCTGTAATCCTGCGCCATGTTGGGTCAGAGCTAGCACATTGAAGGAGGCCACTGCGTATGCGCGCATTGGTGCCGACGCCACTGCGCATGTCCTCATTGGCGTCACAGCAACTGCTCATGCGCGGATCCCACGGCGCACAGTTCACGCCGGGATCGGCAACTAGAGCGGCGCAAACCGCTCCAGTGCTGTGCTGGCCCCCTATCGGGGCCATAATTAGTCCTGGGAGCGGCCCGTTCACGACGTCATAAAACGCAACGGCATGGACACTCTGCCACGGGATTGGAGAATCCCGCCCACTAATTGTCCTACTAATTGTCTTTCATTTCAGATTCCAGCATCCGCAGTAATTTGCTTTTATATAATGTAAGAGAAAATGGTGGGTCGCGAAGTCAGCCAGCGTGGGTCGCGAAGATCGGTCGGGTTGGATCCTGAAAGTTGGCCGGTTGTTAAAATGGGTCCCCGGAAAAAAAGTTTGAAAAAACACTAAATTACCCTTAGTGTTGGGTGGGGTTACTGGGTTATGAGGATATGGTGGAGGTGTGGACTTGGGTAGGGTGCTCTTTCCGAGAGCCGGTGCAGACTCGATGGGCCGAATGGCCTATTTCTGCACTGTAAATTCTATGAAATATAAAAGAAAGCACTTGCATTTATGTTGCATCTTTCATGACCTCAGGACATCCCAGTCAATGAAAAGCTTTTGAAACGTAGTCACTGTTGTAATGCTGGAACAATGACAGCCAATTTGTGTACAGCAAACCCTCCATAATCGACAACATGATAATGACTAGATCATTTTTTTGGGATATTCGTTGAGGGATAAATATTGGCCAGGGAGAACTCCCCTTCTGTATGGTTTCATGGGCTCTTCTACATCACCAGAGAGAGGTGAGGCAGTTTAATGCCTCATCAATAAGTTGACATCCGTGACAGTGCAGCACTCCCTCGGTATGCACTGGAGTGGCAGCGAAAGCCTCGGGAATGAGAATTTAACCCACAACCTCCTGACTCAGACACAAGCGTACTACCATTTTTCTCTCCTATAGCATGCCCAGAAAAACTGCAGTTGCAAGAACTTACTGGATCACAATTACTTTGAGCATGTTATGTTAATGGATCAAGGGCAGCACGGTGGCCTAGTGGTTAGCACAACCGCCTCACGATGCTGAGGTCCCAGGTTCGATCCCGGCTCTGGGTCACTGTCTGTGTGGAGTTTGCACATTCTCCCCGTGTCTGCGTGGGTTTCGCCCCCACAACCCAAAATGTGCAGTGTAGGTGGATTGGCCACGCTAAATTGCCCCTTAATTGGAAAAAAATAATTGGGTAATCTAAATTTATAAAAAGAAAAAAAAATGTTAATGGATCAAAGGGCCTGCCTAAACATAATACTCACAAGTGATGATGTGCAGGTTGGTTCCCAGGACCATCCAATCTTAGTCAAGATTGTAAAACAAATTAGATCAGAAGGTTTGTTTCAGCCAGTCAATGGTTGACATTGCTGAAGGATGGTGTATTTTGAGGTGTTACGTAATATCTAACGAGTTCTTCAAGATTCTTTAGAGCAAGACTCCGGGTCCCTCTTCTCAACTGTTGACTTAGCTTATTGGGCAGTTTTGCACCAACTGGTTTAATGAATGAAGAGAGAGCTTGTATTCTTGAGATTGCATTGGCTTTCATTCAACTTTTGACTTTCACTTCCCATCACTCTCACTTTTTTGCCATTTAACCCCTTAGGTAGTTCAGTTCCAAGTCGTTTCTATCCTTCCTGCTGCTCCCATGCACAATGAATAATGATATAGGTTTAATCCGTTTTAACCTGATAGACTATCAGATGTCAAAACAAGAACTCGATCGATTTTGACAATGTTTAAAAGTGTATTTGAATCCTAGGCTAGTAGGACTGTGAATTTCAATCCAAACTTGATCTATATTGATACTTACTTTTATTAGTTAGATCTGTCCGGGTGTTAAACTTAAAATGGCATGGGCAGCTCGGTGGCACAGTGGTTAGCACTGCTGCCTCATGGCGCCAAGGCCCTGGGTTCACTGTCCTGCGTATTCTCCCCGTGTTTGTGTGGGTTTGGTCCTCGCAACCCAAAGATGTGCAGGTCAGGTGGATTAGCCACGCTAAATTGCCCCTTAATTAGAAAAAATTAATTGGGTACTCTAAATTTTTTTTAAAAGAAATTTTTTTTTTAATGACAGATTTTTACCTAAGTGTAGATTGATAGAGACTTTGGGACTGTTTTCCTTGGAGAAGGCCAGGCTAAGAGGAAATTTGATAGAGGTGTTCAAAATCGCAAAGGCCAGGACAGAATGGATAGGGGGAAATTGCTCCTGCTGACAGGATGGGCCGAACGGGATTTCGTAGTTTTAAAAAAATAAACTGAGCCTGCTGTTGTGGAATCCGATAGCCGATTAATAAAAAAAACTGAGACCATTTCTTTGGAACCTAAATGGTAGAATCTGGAATTTAAATGTTTGAACTGAAGCCCTAGCTCGGACTTCACAGTCCTAACTCTGGTGGGGAGTTTGAATGTCGACTCATCGGATGGAGCAGAGTTCACCATTCTTCTGTCAACTTCTAATGAACTCAGCATTGCTGGAGTGGCTATAGTTTTTAAATTCCCATTTGCATTGCTTACAGTACTAACTGTAACTGGATTGGCTGTTGGTTTGGAAGCGATCCAAAGCAACAGGCCAGGCTGAACAAGGCTTTTGAGTCTTTATTATTTTTATAAGGAAATGCCTCCGAGGTTCTGTTTGACTAAAGGGAAAAGTATTTGAAATATCAAACTGTCGGGAATCCCTCAATGACTGCCTTTAGCTTGGAGAGAGGGTTTCATTTTCTTTGCTAAGGTGAGTGTCTTTATACTCAGAATACATCTGGACTTTAGAGGCCTTTTAAATTATCAGCTGAGTATATTTCAAGTATTAGTTCAAAAGTAAGGATAATCCTGAATATTTTCGCAACTGTTCCATTCAATAGACCCTAGTCTCCTGGCAATGTAAATAATGTGGCCTAGTCACGCAACCTGATTGTTAAAGTTGAGTAGAGATATGAGTGCTCCAACCCTAATGTAAATGCCTGCATATCTCTTACAAAACATGTTTACTTGGATTCTATTCCGATAAAGGAGGAGTTTTTTTAATGTATCGGTAATGATACATAACAGACCCGCATAAACATTGAAAATGGAATTGCACTGTAGAATACCCCACAGTCTGAAACGCAATGTAGCTGTTATAAGCTATTACAGCGAGAAAACAATGGATTAGAATTCCTATTTGTGTTTGTTTTTTCTTTCAACTTCAGATGAAGGTTTCTGATTCTGGTTCGCAATGGCTTATCTCCAACACCAGTTGTCTAAGTTCTAACTTATTTAACTTGTTCCTCTTGGGTTGGTACAATGAAGCAACTGACTGACCCTCCTGTACAGCAGCCGGTTGTTGCTGGTCAGTGCCGTGGCTGCTGGTCAGTGTCTTGGCTCTGGGTATCTGGTCTGCTGGTGGGTTTCGTGGCTGCTGGTCAGTACCATTGGTGCTGGTCAGTATCGTGGCTACTTTCCTTATCTGGAACAATTCACCCAAGAGCGGTATTCTTTTTTAAAATCCCATGAAAAAATAAAGATCTGGTCTAACATAAGTTTTTTTTGGTCTGTGTGTAATGTCTATTGACTGCAGTTTTGGGAAGTTGAGCTGCTTTTGGGTTTCTTTATACCCGTTCTGTTCCGGTCACTGTATCTCGAAATTGAACTGGAGTAACTTGCATCCCAGGGACAGTGTGTGATCTGTAGAGAACATTAATCCACAGGAAACAAATAGGGAATTCTTTGTTCCAGATTATTACAGCTCCAGGTTCCATCCTGTGCCTTCAGTAGGATTGTTAACACTGGGGAGCGATTCCCCAGCGCGCATCTCCTGGAGACCCGGGTTCAAATCCCACTGTGGCAGATGGTAGAATTTGAATTCAATTTTTTTAAAATCTGGAATTGTACATCCAACAATGACCGTGAAATCATTGTCGATTCAAGCCACTCACTTCAAGGGCTATTGGGAGTGGGCAAAGACTGTTGGCTCAGTTGGTAATGTTCTCATCCCATTAATTAATTTAAAAGCCAATTATCTTTATCAATTAGCTTTTGAATTTTAATGGCATCAAAATTAAACGTGGATGGAGGTAAATCAGTTGAAAATTGCAACGAGAATGGATTTCCAGCTGTGGAGGAAACTCATTACTGAAATCTGTGTCTGTTTAAACCATAGGGTTTCAAACCAGGGTCTCCAGACATTAGGGGAACCTCAGAGAGTGAACTGGTGATTATTTTTATGTCTGTCTATTGCTACTGGGTTTTTTTGTATTTGTTGATTCTGAGTGTACCTCTCACTTGTTGTACGCTCGTAAAATCATTTTTCTTTGGGCAGCTGATACTGCCTTTCAAACATTGGGAGAGAGCGGCCTGGTTAGTGTGCAAGCATTCTCAGGGGGGGCTTTCAGGAAGTGTGCCAGCATTCCCTGTGGCCTCCAACAATGTTGACAATAACAACAAACAAACAATGCCTCTAACATAGCAGAACGTCCCAATACGATTTGCAGGAACGTTAACGGACAAAATTTGGCACTGAACCACTTTCAGCACAGGTTGGACAAAGAGAAACGTTTAAGGTGCGGCCGAAGGGAGAAGGTTCGGGAGGGAATCTCAGAGCTTGGGACCTCGTCAGCTGGACAGACAACTACCAGTGGTGGAGCGATGGAACTCGGATTGGAATTGGTGGAGCGCATATATCTCGTCGGGTTGGAGGGCTGAACCAGGCTCAAGAGAGAGGAAGGATGAGGCTGTGGAGGGATTGTGAAAGCAAGAGTGAGAATTTGAAAGTCAGGGCATTACTAAACCAGAAGCCGATGGAGGTCAGTGAGTAGGGGTAATGGGGTGGTGTCGATTTGGAGGGAATGCGTAAGTATTCTCGGTGCCCAGGGAGATGGTGGGGCAGGGGCAGTCCAGTATTTTTGAGAAGGAGGCAGGGATCATGTCAGTTTTCTGAAGAGCTTCACGTAAGTTGCTAATATTCACAGGTTTTGCCTCCTAAAAATCTAAACAGCAGCAGCACGGTGGCGCAGTGGTTAGCATTGCTGCCTCACGGCGCCGAGGTCCCAGGTTCGATCCCGACTCTGGGTCACTGTCCGTGTGGAGTTCGCACATTCTCCCCGTGTCTGCGTGGGTTTCGCCCCCCCACAACCCAAAAGATGTGCAGGTTAGGCGGATTGGCCATGTTAAATTGACCCTTAATTGGCAAAAATGAATTGGGTACTCTAAATTTATAACAAAAAAAAAAATCTAAACAGGCTAGTCAGATGGGTGGAAGAGTGGCAAATGGAATTTAACCCTGAAAAATGTGAGGTGATGCATTTTGGGAGGATTAATAAGGTAGGGGAATGCACAATGAACGGTAGAACGCGAGGAAGTACAACGGACCAGAGGGACTTGGCGTCATGTCCTAAGATCCCTGAAGGCAACTGGACAGGTGGATAAGGTGGTTAAGAAAACATACGGGATACTTGCCTTTATTAGCTGAATATAAGAGCAGGAAGGTTATGATGGAGCTGTTTAAAATGCTCATTAGGCTGCAGCTAGGTGACTGTACAGTTCTGGTCACCATGCTATAGGAACGATGTGATTGTATTAGAAAAGGCGCAGAGGAGAGTTACCAGGATGTTGCCTGTGCTGGAGCAGTTCAGCCATGGAGAGGTTGGCCAGGCTGGCATTGTTCTCCTTAGAGCAGAGAAGGCTGAGGGGGACCCGATAGAGGTCGACACAATTATGATGGAAATATTTACGTAGATCGGAGGAGTCAATAAGCAGGGGGCAAAGATTTAAGTTAAGGGGCAGGAGATTTAAAGGGGATTTGAGGAAAAAGTTTCACCCAGAGGGTGGTGGGAATCTGCAACTTAATGCCTGAAATGCTGGTATAGGACTCACATCATTTAAGAAGCATCTGGATGAGCACTTGAAATACCATAATATTACAAGGCCACAGACCAAGTGCTGGAAAATGGGATTAAAATTGATAGGTGCTTGATGGCACCTATGTGCAGGCACAGACATGATGGGCCAAAAGGCCTCTTTCACTGCTGTAAAACTTATGACTATGAAAAGCACCAGAGTGAAGTGTGTGGCAGATGTAGCTGAAATGTCTGACGTTATCATTGTTAACACAGTGACACATGATACGTAACACGAGATGGAGTTGAAACCGTTGATGTTTGTAGTGAGAACAAAGCACTCAACACTTGGAATCAGGATGAGCCTGTAATTGTCCCCTTTATTACATGGAGCTGACACCTAAATCTCAACTCACTGTTTCAGAAAACAGTTACTGTACACTGTTGTCACCCCAAAACAAAAGCAGCATTTCCAAGGAATAAATCAGAGAGACGCCTGCCTTTATAGGACAGAAAAATAGAAGGTTTGAGAGATTAAGGAAGGCTTGCATTGATGTAGAGCATTTCCGAATGTCCCAAAGTGCGTCACAGCTAGTGCCGTTCTTTTTCAAGTGTAGTCACTGTTGTAATGTAGAAAATATTAGAAATATCACTAAACCAACTAGTTAGTCATCAGGTGGAGCTCAAACTGGTACTTGGTGCCCCAATTCATGTCACTAGTTCTGTTCACAGTCTGCTAATGAATAGCAACTTATTTTTGCCTGGTTACGGTAGCACAGTGATTAGCACTGCTGCTTCACAGCGCCAGGGTCCCAGGTTTGATTCCCGGCTTGGATCACTGCGTAAGCAAAGTCTGCATGTTCTTCCCCGTGTCTGCGTGCGTTTCCTCCAGGTGCTCCGGTTTCCTCCCACAAGTCGCGAAAGACGTGCTGTTAGGTAATTTGGACATTCTGAATTCTCCCTCCGTGTACCCGAACAGGCGCCGGAGTGTGGCAACTAGGGGATTTTCACAGTAGCTTCATTGCAGTGTTAATGCAAGCCTACTTGTGACACTAATAAAGATTACTATTATTATTATCCTTGGCTTGTGCCTACAATCCTAAATGCCTGATAAATCAGGCAGACATTGTGTTTTTAGTTGTCAGTGATGGGCCTTCAGTCATCATCATGTATTCTGTAATTACTTTGCTAAATCTCTCTGCGACATTTATTTTCTCGACGTCTTCAAAGGTCTCCGTAAAATCAGTTGCTTCAACCAAGTTGTCAACCACCTCTCCTGCATACACTCTTCGGTTTTTGTATCCCTTTTGTGAAAAGACCATGGGGTTTAACTTGCACTTATGCTCAGGCGACAGTCTCAGGCAATATTGATCAACCTGGATGCCAAGTTAGGCAAAGCAAGTATCAGACAACAGACATTCCTATAATCCCAGAGAGAAACATCCATGCACAGATATAACTCTGAGACACATGTTTGACAGTGGAAAAGAGGACTGTCATAATTCGACGTGGTGTTCCTTGTCATTCTGCATACGGACTAAAGAACAGCCTGTTTTCACAGCTGTTACACAATTATATGCAGAACCGAGACTTAGTAAAGGAAGCAATGTAAAGTCCTTTAGACACAAAGTCATCTGGTGAAATCATTTGTGCCGTCAAACTGTCACCCAAGTTGGGCCTTAATCAGGTGCTAAGGTGTCTAGCTTCTGGTCTGCAATCTATATTATGACTGGGTGCCAAATGTCAGTCAAAACAAGAAGACAGAAACATTTCCCAAAATGTAAGCTGCTAAATTAAGCTGAGCAATTTGGGACAGAGTTAGATCAATAATTAGCATTGGTTGACCAGCTCCATTCGGGGTAACAAATTTCATTACCGTATGACATTTGAGCAAAATGCATTCAGCTTTTCTTCAAAGTTCCAGATAGGAATGCTTTAAGATCCAGTATTTTGACAGTGCCATTGTTACCAGATGGGGTTATAGCCTTTGGTTATAACAAAATACCTATAAAGTGAGAGAATTATTTAGTACGGTCAGCATTCATTTTCATACATGGAATGGCCACAAAGAAAAAGAAACAATTTTTCATAGCCACAGAACATCTCGCTGCACTTTACCGCCAGTGAGGTACATTTAATCGAATCATGGAATCATGACAGTGCAGAAGGAGGCCATTCGGCCCATCGGGTCTACATCAATTCTCCAAAAGTGTACTCTACCCAAGTCCACTACCCCGCGCTATCCCCATATCCCCACCTCACCTGCACATCTTTGGACTGTGGGAGGAAACCGGAGCACCCGGAGTAAATCCACGCAGTCACCCAAGGTCAGAATTGAACCCAGGTCCCTGTCAAGTGTAGTCACTGTTGTTACGTAGAAAATTGTGCATTGCAAGCTCCCACCAATAGCAATGTGTTAATGACTAGTTAATCTGTTTTTTTAATATTGATTGAAGGATAAGCATTGACCAGGACACTGGTCTTCTGCAAAATAGTGCCATGAGATCTTTTACATCTGTCCGAGAAGGTGAGCAGATTTCAGGTCTACTCTAAAAGATGGCACCCCCGACAATGCAGGTCACCCCCAGCCCTACCCCAATACTATGCCGGAGTGTCAGCCTTGATCTCATGCTCAAGCCTTCAGAGTGGAGTGTTAACCTTCTGACTCCGAGGCAAGAATGCTGAGCCACAGCTGGCAGGGAGTCAAAAGTAGGAGATGATTCACACTCAAATACTCTGAACTAGAACATACTATCCTGCTGAGAAAAGGTGGTCAGTTTTCGTGGGGCGCAACTTAATAAAAACGTTTCTAAGTGTTGTACTGCAAGCTTCCCGACTCTTGACCCAGGAGGGTCCAGTCTGATGCTGAGTCTCTGGACCAGGTTTACCCGAAGCTGATGCAAACCCCAGGGTGCGGCCGTGAGATTCAGAGGAGGATGTCAGTGACCCTCCAAATGTCCATAGCTGATTGGAGGAGTCCCAGAGGCTACAAATGCAAATGATGGCGTCAGCAATGCGTGCGTGGCACTGCGGTCAACACTGCTAGGGTGCCGACCCTAGTGGAGAACCTGATGCACGACATCGGCAGAATGAGTGGAGGTGTCCAAGGCATGGCTCAGTCAGTGATGGCCATGTCTGAGCACCTGGACATAGAACATGCAGTGCAGTGCAGAAGGAGGCCATTCGGCCCATCGAGTCTGCACTAACCCACTTAAGCCCTCACTCCCACCCTATCCCCACAACCCAATAACCCCTCCTAACCTTTTTGGACACTAAGGGCAATTTAGCTTGGCCAATCCACCTAACCTGCACGTCTTTGGACTGTGGGAGGAAACCGGAGCACCCAGAGGAAACCCACGCAGACACGGGGAGAACGTGCAGACTCCGAACTGACAGTGACCCAAGCCGGGAATTGAACCTGGGACCCTGGCGCTGTGAAGCCACAGTGCTATCCACTTGTGCTACCCAGTGCCAGGCGGACTTTGAGGTGCTGCGGGGCATGTCCCTGTCTCCGGTGGGCATTACCAAGGCCCTACAGCACATATCCCAGTCACTGGAGGACGTCTCCCAGTCCCGTGTGGGCATAGCTGAGGCACTGCGGGACATATCCCAGTCTCGGGTAGGCATAGCCGAAGCGCTGCAGAGCATGTCCCAGTCACAGGCGGACGTATGCCAATCACAGGTGGGCATTGCCGGGCATTCACGAGCATGCCCTGTCACTGAACAGCATTGCCGAGCGCCTCAACACCATGCTGCAGGCCTTGGGGAGCAGTCAGGGCTGGCGGGGCCAGATGACACAGGGAAGCCGGGTTCGATCCAGCTGCCCCTCCATCCCAAGGTAAACGCCAGGACCCTATGGGCACTGGCCGGGAGGAAGGAGTGCAGTGTGCCAACCCGGAGCTACCTAATGCAATGGCAACAATGATCATCCATTCCCCCGAGACCCACCCCACTGACAGAGACGCAACTCTGAGTCATCACTTGGAACCGCGTGGCACACGAGGCATGTGCCGCCGGCAAGTGCTCTGATGTGCATCCAGGGCACACACCTAGACACAGAGGTAGAGCACAGAAGGCTAAGCACGTTGAGGATCACTGAGAGGGCACTGGTGGGGAGAGAGGGAGGGAGTAAGGGGGGCTGGGTACGTTGTGGGGGTTGGAAGGGGTGACAGGAGGGTATGGGAGTGGTGAGGATAGTGGCGTGGCACCATCGTGGGGTTGAGGCAGTTGGAGACACGTGTAACTTATTAAAAATCGTTGACCTCGACCAATATAAGGCCTCTGGCAGTTTCGTCCGCAATGTGGGTTGGAATTCCCCAGACATGGGATCCTGGATGCCTCTTTCCCCCCCAAACTCCCGGCACAGCACGTGCAAGTGATGGTTGTGAGCGAGCACTCAGCAGACAGGCAGGGGACAGACTACGGCACAGATTGAGGAGGGCCAGCACCACGCTCTCTGCGGGTTAGTCCTCTGCGTGTGCTAGAATCTAGCCAATGCCATCTATCCTCCATCCTTCAGCTGGATGTGGGTGCTCCCTGAGCTCATCCTCCAGCCTTTCAAAGGTTATATTATAGTTTACTGTCCGGGCAAACAGGGCACTCCGTAATTTCACAGATGCACTTGTAGGCTGTAGCTTGTAAGAAGCCGCAGAAGCCCCGCTTGAACCCTGGAATAGTCCAGAGAAGTTCAGGGCTGCGGTTACCTTGATGGCCACCGGGAGCGGGTGTCCTCCTCTTCCACATGGTGCCAAGTACGTGAGGACATGGCACAGGTGTCCACCGTCCCCTGTTGAGGCAGAGCCTCCTGTGGCACACGCTGTCCATCCTTTGTTCAAAAGACCAGCGACACCTGTACACCTTGGGCCATTGCAGGCCTTCCCCTCTGGGTCCCACTCTGGCCTGTTGGATTACTGGGTCTGTTGGGCATGGGGTGGGGGCTGATTGCGATGCTAGGCAATAACCCCCACATGCTACTTGTCATGCTACTGTGAAGTGCTCACATAACTTGAATGCCACCACCTTGTTCTGCCAACCCCCCCCCCCCCCCCCCCCCCCCCCCCCCCTTGATGGCAGACCACCCCGACTGAGGTCAACCAGCCGGTAGCTCCCCCATCCCCTCCGAGCACTGGAGCAGTAACCCCAGTACCCCCCCGGGTTCATTGCCCAGGAGCGAAGATGACTACTCATCTGCTTGGGTCCCCACAGCAGCCCTTCTGCCAGCTTCACATTTTTAAAAAGGAGTACTAATCGGTGCCCACGTGACTACTGGCTGGGGAGGCGGTTAGATCACGGGCAGCAGTTAGATAGGGGGTCGCTCCCATTAATTGTATGGAGGTTGGGCTTAAGTGGTGATTACTAGTTTCTCGCCACGCTAAGGCGGAATCCTGATTCTGCCAACAGGGGCATGCCAGTTCGATCACAAACGGATCGGCGCAGTTCCCCGATTTTGGCATGACGTGAGAGAACGCAAGTGGGGCAGTAGCATAAAACAAAGCTCTGGACGAATGAGCTTCTTATTGCGTTTGCTAATTCGGACATTTTATAAAGGCGATGAGTTGATCACAGAACAGCTGCTCATCACTTTTACAAACCCATAGCTTCACTGTTCATCTTATCCCACAGTAGAAACTCTAAACCTTCCAGAACTACTGTGATTATGTTAGTGCCCCTCCCATCATCCCCCAAAATCTGCTGTGTAATCCACACGAGCATGGATCTTAGCTGACACGCAAGCAGTTCCTGAACTCTACTCATAAAATATTGGTGTTTTATCAGTAAAATATTTGCGACAGAACTGATGTGTGAGGATAGAAACAGAGTGGAGCCTTTATTATGAGAGCTAACCTGTACCCAAGGAATTATCACACAAGGCGTGACAGAACAGTAAACGATAGGGCGGCATGTGGGTGCAGTGGTTAGCACTGGGACTATGGCACTGAGGACCCGAGTTCAAATCCTGGCCCTGGGTTACTGTCCGTGTGAAGCTTACACATTCTCCCCGTGTTTGCATGGGTTTCGCCCCACAACCCAAAGATGTGCAGGTTAGGTGGATTAGCCGCACTAAATTATCCCTTGATTGGAAATAAAATAATTGGGTACTCTAGATTTATTTTAAAAATAGGAAACGATGAGGAGAGGGGAATACCCCTGGTTCCACATGATTGAAAATCAGTGTGAGAGGTTCTCTTCACCAATCAGGTGTCCGAAACAAAGATCACATTCCCATCAATCACCCAATCACATCGCACTGCCCACAGGCACATCAGCTGTTGCTGCCAACAGGCTTATTCCTAGATAGGCACTGACCGTTACCGAGATTGTTTTGCACAGAAACTCTTCCAAAGTAGATCAACTCAGAGCGAACAGCTCAACAGGAGATTGCATTGAATCCCTGTGTTTGTAGTCTTTCTCTGGATCTATACTGCAATCAGTGTGTAATGTGGTACACCAATTGGATTTCCAGTTTACTTAAGTGATTCTGGGGTCAGAGAAGGGACAATGACATACTTTAATCAAGAAAGGGGGAACATCAATAATTGTGGTGCATCGATCCCATAAGGAAAGGAGCAGGTTATCAATATTTGTCATCTGGATGCTTTATGTTGCTACATTTAATGCTGAAGCCAGTAAAACATTTTATTCCCCCCCCCCCCCCCCCCCCCCCACCTCCACCACTCTCTAAAAGGAAATGACTCTTTGCTGGCCTACATTTCTTCATGTATAAGCTCTCCAAGTCCTGGAGGAAGGTTTTACAATGGATGCCATTAGACAGCGTTTTAGCTTCATCCAACCTGCACTTGTCAAACATCCACCACACACGTATTGTATGGGGCAGGATCGTCAGCGGCACCAGTATCTTATTTTTCTCCCTCCCTAGTCAAAGGATTTAGAGACCAACCGTAGGAGCCTGATTAAGTTTGCCAACTTGTATTCCTGGGACTCTGATCGCATGATTTACCCCATGCCCGAGGCGTTAGTCAGCAACAGATTCTTCCTTGTGACGCCTGCCCTCCTGCACCAGTTGGAAAGTAAAACCTGTTACCCAACTGGATGAGACATGATGGTCAGCCAAACAGCCTTTTCTTCCCCCGCCCCCTCCATTTTCAATATTTTATATATCTGGCACAACGAAATGTTCAAAGAAAATGACAAAAAAAAAACCCTGATGATTTTTCTCCAGTTTGCACACAGCATTGTCCTGGAGGTTGATCTTCACTTCCTGGAGGCACCCCAGGCCAATCCTGGAGGGTTGGCAACTCTAAACCAGATTGTTAACCCTGCTGAAGTCAATAGTATTCTACCATACACTGCACTTACTCATGAACCCTGGGGGTAGAGTTTTGTGATGGGGTCCATTTTTCATTCGCCCGCTAAAGAGCAGTTTAAAAAGAAGGTGCAGCTTTGGGAATGTGACTGTCAAAGATTAATGAGGAAAGAGAGAGGCCGCCTGCAAAATGGCAGGGCCTAAAATTCATGAGCGTTTAGAACATTTTCAAATTTACCATCTCGCTCACTTTAGAAGAAGGATCCATGGGCTGGATTCTCCGCCGGCGGGATGCTCCACTTTGCCGGCACCCTGGGGTTTCCCGACGGCGTGGGGCTGCCCCACAATGGGAAACCCCATTGACCAGACGGCGTAACGGAGCATCCTGCCAACGGCTTGAACCTGAAATGTGGCACAGCGGGGCGAAGAATCCAGCTCCATGTGTTTTGCATTCTAGAATACAAAATTAAAACAGGTCAATACTGGAAGGATTGGCCTCGATAAATTGCCCCTTAATTGGGAAAAAATATTGGGTACTCTTAAATTTTAAAAAACCCTGCACACCCACGGATATAAAGAGGCAATTTGTTTTATCATGGCCAATCCAACTAACCTGCACATCTTTAGAATGTGGGAGGAAACCGGAGCACCCAGAAGAAGCTGACGCGGACACGGGGGGAAAGTGCAAACTCCACACAGTCACCCGAGGCCAGAATTCAAACCGGGTCCCTGGTCCTGTGAGGCAGCAGTGCTAACCACTGTGGCACTGTGCTGCCCCACATTGCGCCTTCAGCTGCCAAGACACTAAGTTCTGGAATTTCCTCACTAAACCTCTCTGTCTGCCAGCGTCTCCGCCCTACTGCCCTCAAAACGTTCTTTTAAAAAACGCACTCGGCCTCCCTAATACCCTTCCACATGGATCAGTGTCAAATTTTGCTTTGTTGTGCTGCTCTGAGATGTTTTGTAATATTGAATGCATTGTACCAAAATAGGTTGTCGCTGAAATTAAATGGCAGATCCCTTCGAAACAATGAGGGGGAAATAAAGCAAATGGGTGTTTTTTTGCCAGTTCCTTTTTTTTGGAATCCTTTTCAGGTGGAGTACAGCTCCGATCAGTTTCCCATTGACACACTCACAACTAAAATTGGATGAAAGCTGTTTCTATTGGAGAAAAACTCACACGTTTAACCTTGAAATGCAACATCTTGTGACACAACTCACTTTACACATTCCATGCAGATGAAATTGAACCTAGCTACTTGTGCCTACTTCCAGACAAATCTTAACTTGCCAGGGACTTGCTTTATCTACTCCCCAACCAGGATAAGTTCTAATTTGTTCGAACTGCCGGGTTGCCTGGTAACCGAGTCAGTTTAACTTGTGCGGCTAATCGAGGTTTTCCTTCCATTTCCTTCAGTGACGCAAATGAAGAATAAGGATCAGAAGTTTTTTTTTTAAATACACCCTTCATATTGCGGGACTTGTCAAGACCATTTCAGCTTCAATAACTGTTCCCTGACTTTTTTTTAACTCTTTAATGTTGTCTTTTATTGCTTGGTTCACAGTGATTCTGTGTTCCACGGTAGGTTGGGAAGGGAAGAAATTTGACTGGCTGGTACTGCCCAGGTTACCTTGGCTCCAGAAATGGGTTAGCGGCTTATGGAGACGAGCAGCATGCTGCCAGGATCTGAATAGAGGGTGCAGTCATATCTGTGTGCAGGAAGAAAGGAATGCAGGAGCCTGGTATAGACCAGAATGAGAGAAATCTGTTGGTACAAGATTCATGAACAAGATAAAACATATAATTTTGAGGGCGGCGCCTTTGGTTAGGCACAGACTACAGCTTGCCAGACCTTTTGAAATCTCAAAATGTTCCTTCATCAAACAAGCCATCAAGCAAGTGCTATGAACTGTAAATATGCCATAAATTAACATGATTATAACCGACTCCGGTTCACATCAACTGGCATCCTGCAATCATTATTTTATTTCAATTTGCCATTACTGGTATGCAAATTCTCCTATTTCATGTTAACCCTCCGATTGCTGGGAAGAGGTAAAAACATTTTCACGCGACACACAACTAGGGCTGTAAACCCTGCAGGAATTGAGGGTAAACTCCCAGAACACTATTGAGAACAATCCTGGAAGCGATGGTAACCACACGGGGGGGGGGGACTGCCATTTTCTGGCTGACAGTCAAGCATCGTCCCAACTGGGGTTATGAGTCTTTTAGCTTTCCAATTGGCGGAGGTAGGTTGTGTGTCACAGGACAGATGTGTTGGCCAACTAATGGATGGAGTGCGGAGGCAAGTCATGTGATGAAGCCTCCAGACATACATTGGATTGGATTTGTTTATTTATCACGTGTACCGAGGTGTAGTGAAAAGTATTGTTCTACGTACAGTTCAGACAGGTCATTCTGTACATGAAAAGAAAATACATAGGGCAAACATAAAATACACAATGTAAATACATAGACACAGGCATCGGGTGACCATACTGAGTGTAGTACTACTCAGTAGAGAAGATGTGTGAAAAGATCAGTTCAGCCCATAAGAGAGTTGTTTAGGAGTCTGGTAACAGCGGGGAAGAAGCTGTTTTTGAACCTGTTTGTGCGTGTTCGCAGACTTTTGAATCTCCTGCCCGAAGGAAGAAGTTGGAAGAGTGAGTAAACCGGGTGGGAGGGGTCTTTGATTATGCTGTCCGCTTTCCCCAGACAGAGGGAGGTGTAGATTGAGTCAATGGATGGGAGGCAGATTTGTGTGATGGACTGGGCTGTGTTCACGACTCTCTGTAGTTTCTTATGGTCTTGGGCTGAGCACGTTGCTATACCAGGCTGTGATGCAGCCAGACAGGATGCTTTCTATGGTGCATCTGTAAAGTTGCTAAGAGTCAATGAGGGCATGCCGAATTTCCTTTGTTTCCTGAGAAGGTATAGACGCTGTTGTTGATCATAATGTCGATATGGGAAGGACTTCCGGTTGCGGCTATGCAGAGCTAAGCCGCACGTTCGGCAGCTCCCGCTATTTAGGGACTTTTGGGCCGTTTCGAGGGCCCCAAACGGCGCTGTTTTAACGCATCCCGGTGGGGGAAGGTGCCTGGAGGAACTTGCCCCACACTATATGGTGCTCACCCGGAGTGGGACGAAGAAAGAAGCTGCAGCAGCTCCCCCAAAAAAAGGGGGAAAGAAAACAAAATGGCGGCCGGCGCAACACCCGAGGACTGGTGGAAGTGGGCGCAGGAGCAACAGGCCTCGCTCCTGCATTGTTTTGCGGAGCTGAAGGCTGAGCTGCTCTACTCCATGAATGCGACTACCAACAAGCTGCTTGGGACCCAGGCGGCCCAGGAGGAGTCTATTCGGGAGTTGCAGCAGCAGGCCGTTGAAAGGGAGGAGGAGGCCGTGGTCCTCGTGGGGAAAGTGGAGCTGCACGAGGCACTTCATAAAAAGTGGCAGGACCGCTTGGAGGAGCTGGATGTTCGCACGAGGCGAAAGAACCTGAGGATCCTGTGCCTGGCGGGGGGGTGGAGGGGTCGGATCTCCCGGCGTATGTGACCACGATACTGAGCTCGTTGATGGGAGCGGGGTCCTTCCATTTGCCCCTTGAGCTTGAGGGAGCTCACAGAGTGATGGCCAGGAGGCCCAAGGCAGGTGAGCCCCCGAGGGCGGTGCTGGTGCGGTTCCATCGATTCAGTGACCGGGAGTGTGTGCTGCGCTGGGCCAAGAAAGAGAGGAGCAGTAAATGGGAGAATTCGGTAGTGAGGATCTACCAGGACTGGAGTGCGGAGGTGGCTAAGCGGCGGGCCGGGTTCAACCGGACGAAGGCGGTGCTTCATGCCAAGCAGGTCAGGTTTGGAATGCTGCAGCCTGCGCGCCTGTGGGTGACATACAAGGACCGGAACCATTACTTCGAGTCCCCGGAGGAGGCGTGGGCCTTTGTACAGGCGGAGAAGCTGGACTCGAACTAGGGTCTGGGGACATACTTTGGCCGTCGTTGTTTCCGCTGTTGCTGTTTTGTTTCAACTGTTTCAACTTTTTTAACTACGACATGTGTGTTATGTATGCTGGTTTTCTGTTTGCTCTGTTTACGGGTGGGTTTGTTTGTTGGGTATGGTTGTGGGTTAGGTGGGGAGTGTTGGGGGTTTGTGTTTTATATGTTTTCTTCTGTACGGGGCTGGGGATTGAGGTGAAACTGGATTTTGGGGAACTGCATCAGAAGGGTGGGGTGTGGCATTGTGAAAGCGCGGGCTTTCCTCTGGTTTCCCACGCTGCGGGGCGGGGGGGTGGAGCTGGAGGTGGGGGCGTGGCCTCTACGGGTCTTTTTTCCCGCGCTGCAGCAATGCCAAGGAGGTGTGGCAAGAGGGGGATGACCCCATGTCGGGAGGGGATAGGTTTTGGCGGGAGCTGCCGGGGTCAGCTGACTCACAGGAGTACCATGGAGGGTGCGTCGCGGCTAGGAGGGGTCCTAGCCTGGGGGGGGGGGGGGGGGGGGGGGGATACCGGGTTGCTGCTGGAATGACTAGGAAGGAACCGATGGGGGCCGGGGGGGAAGAGGTGAGGCGTTATCGCCATGGGGAACGGGTCGGGCGGGGTGTGCTGGCCTGGGGCGAACATGTGATAAGCTATGGCTAGTCGGGAGGGGGACGGGTTGCCCTCTGATCCGGCTGATTACCTGGAACGTCAGGGGGCTGAACGGGCCGGTTAAGAGAACCAGGGTATTTTCCCATCTAAGGGTTGAAGGCGGACGTGGCTATGCTCCAGGAGACCCACCTGAAGGTGGCGGACCAGGTTCGTCTTAGGAAGGGGTGGGTGGGGCAGGTTTATCATTCGGGATTGGACGCGAAGAACCGGGGGGTGGCGATTCTGGTGGGGAAGAGGGTGGCGTTTGAGGCGGCTGAGATGGTGTCGGACAAGGAGGGCAGATATATCATGGTGAAGGGTAGGCTGCAGGGAGAGAAGGTGGTGCTGGTGAACGTATATGCCCCGAATTGGGATGATGCTGGCTTCATGAGGCGATTGTTGGGCCGCATCGCGGACCTGGAGGCAGGGGGCCTGATCATGGGGGGAGACTTTAACACAGTGCTGGATCCCACACCGGACCGGTCCAGTTCAAGGACGGGTAGGAGACCGGCGGCGGCCAAAGTGCTGAGGGGATACATGGACCAGATGGGAGGGGTGTATCCCTGGAGGTTTGGGAGACCGAGAGCGCGGGAGTATTCATTTTTCTCTCACGTCCATAGGGTTTATTCCCGGATAGACTTTTTGTCCTGAGCAGGGGATGGATTCCGAGGGTGCAGGATGCCGAGTACTCGGCGATAGGGATTTCGGACCATGCCCCGCACTGGGTTGATCTGGAGATGGGAGAGGCGCGGGACCAGCACCCGCTCTGGCGCCTGGATGTGGGGATGCTGGCGGAGGAGGAGGTGTGTAAGAGGGTTCGGAGAAGCATTGAGGGGTATCTGGATACCAATGATACGGGGGAGGTCCGGGTGGGGATGGTCTGGGAGGCTCTAAAAGCAGTGATCCGGGGGGAGCTGATCTCCATCCGGGCCCACAGGAAAAGCAGGGAGAGGAAGGAGAGGGAGAGACTTGTGGGAGAGCTCCTGGATTTGGACAGGAGACATGCGGAGGCACCGGAGGAAGGGTTGCTGGGAGAACGGCGCAATTTGCAGGCCAAATCTGACTTGTTGACCACCAGAAAGGCGGAGACACAGTGGAGGAGGGCGCGTATATGCGTATGGAGAGAAGGCGAGCAGGATGTTGGCACATCAGCTCCGTAGGCGAGATGCGGCTAGGGAAATTGGTGGAGTGAAGGATGGGGGTGGAAATGTAGTGCAGAAGGGGACGGAAGTAAACAGGGTCTTTAAGGGCTTTTACGAGGAACTGTACCGGTCGGAACCTCCGAGGGGGAGAGAGGGGATGGAGAGCTTCATGGACAGGCTATGTTTCCCAAGGGTTCAAGAGAGGCTGGTAGAGGGGCTGGGGGCGCCGATAGAGTTGGAGGAGCTAGTCAGGGGATCGGACAAATGCAGTCAGGTAAGGCCCCGGGGCCGGACGGGTTCCCGGCGGAGTTTTACAAAAAGTATGCGGACCTGGTAGGTCCCCTGCTGGTGCGAACCTTCAATGAGGCATGGGAGTGGGGGGGGGGCTTTGCCCCCGACGATGTCGCAGGCACTGATCTCTTTGATCCGAAAGCGGGATAAGGACCCCCTGCAGTGTGGATCATATAGGCCTATCTCTCTCCTTAACGTAGACGCTAAGTTGCTGGTGAAGATCCTGGCTACCAGGATAGAGGATTGTGTGCCAGAGGTGATTCACGAAGATCAAACAGGATTTGTAAAGGGACGGCAGCTCAACGCGAATGTGCGGAGACTGCTCAATGTTATCATGATGCCGGCAGTGGAGGGGGAGGCGGAGATATGGTGGCGCTGGACGCAGAGAAAGCGTTTGATAGAGTTGAGGGGGGTACCTGTGGGAGGTGCTGGAGAGGTTTGGATTTGGGGAGGGATTCATTAAATGGGTGAGGATGCTTTACGCTGCTCCGATGGGGAGTGTAGTCACAAATGGAAGGAGATCGGAGTACTTTAGGCTCTATTGTGGGACCAGGCAGGGGTGCCCCCTGTCCCCCTTGCTCTTTGCACTGGCGATTGAACCGCTGGCTATGGCGTTGAGGGAGTCAGGGAGATGGAGGGGTCTGGTGCGGGGTGGGGGGGAGCACCGGGTATCGTTATATGCGGACGACCTGCTGTTATATGTGGCGGACCCAGAGGGGGGAATGCCGGGGGTGATGGAGCTGTTAGCGGAATTTGGGGGCTTTTCGGGCTATAAGCTAAAGTTAGGAAAGAGCGAGGTATTTGTAGTGCACCCGGGAGATCAAGAGGAGGGAATTGGGAGGCTCACTTTCAGGAGGGCAGTGAAGAGTTTCAGGTACCTGGGGGTGCAGGTGGCCAGGGGTTGGGGGACTCTCCATAAGCTTAACTTCACCAGACTAGTTGAACAGATGGAGGAGGAATTTAAAAGGTGGGACATGGTGCCGCTATCGCTGGCGGGCAGAGTGCAATCCGTCAAAATGACGGTTCTCCCGAGGTTCTTGTTCCTCTTCCAGTGCTTGCCCATCTTTATCCCTAGGGCCTTCTTTAAAAGGGTAACCAGCAGCATCATGGGATTTGTTTGGGCACATGGCACCCCGAGGGTGAAGAGGGTCTTCTTGGAGCGGGGTAGAGATGGGGGGGGGCTGGCGTTACCCAATCTCTCGGGGTATTATTGGGCGGCCAATGTGTCGATGGTGCGCAAGTGGGTGATGGAGGGGGAGGGGGCAGCATGGAAACCGATGGAGAGGGCGTCCTGTGGAGATACAAGCCTGGGGGCCCTGGTAACGGCGCCGTGGCCACTCCCTCCCACGATGTGTACCACGAGTCCGGTGGTGGCGGCTACCCTCAAGATTTGGGGGCAGTGGAGGCGACATAGGGGAGAAGTGGGGGGCACGATGGAGGCTCCGTTAAGGGCGAACCATAGGTTCGTCCCGGGGAACATGGATGGGGGATTTCGGGGATGGTACAGAGCAGGCATTAGACAGCTGAAGGACCTGTTTATCGACGGAAGGTTTGCGAGCCTGGGGGAGTTGGAGGAGAAATTTGGGCTTCCCCCGGGAAACATGTTCAGGTATCTGCAGGTAAAGGCATTTGCTAGACGGCAGGTGGAGGGATTCCCTGCGCTCCCCGCGAGGGGGGTGAGTGACGGTGCTTTCGGGGGTCTGGGTCGGGGAGGGGAAGATATCCGATATCTACAAGCTTATGCAGGAGGTGGAGGAGGCGTCAGTAGAGGAGCTGAAAGCTAAGTGGGAGGGGGAACTGGGGGAACAGATCGAAGACGGGACATGGGCTGATGCCATGGAGAGGGTCAATTCTTCCTCCTCGTGTGCACGGCTTAGCCTCATTCAATTTAAGGTGCTGCATAGGGCCCACATGACTGGGACGAGGGTGAGTAGGTTCTTTGGGGGTGAAGATAGGTGTGTCAGGTGCTCGGGGAGTCCAGCGAACCATGCCCATATGTTCTGGGCATGCCCGGCACTGGACGAGTTCTGGAAGGGGGTGGCGAGGACGGTGTCAAGGGTGGTGGGATCCAGGGTCAAGCCAGGATGGGGACTCGCGATTTTTGGGGTTGGGGTAGAGCCGGGAGTGCAGGAGGCGAAAGAGGCCGGTGTGCTGGCCTTTGCGTCCCTAGTAGCCTGGCGAAGGATTCTGCTACAATGGAAGGATGCGAGGCCCCCAAGCGTGGAGACCTGGATCAATGACATGGCGGGCTTTATTAAACTAGAGAAAGTCAAATTCGCCCTGAGAGGTTCGGTACAAGGGTTCTTTAAGCGGTGGCAACCTTTCCTCGACTTTCTGGCTCAACGATAGGGTACGGGGACAGTAGCAGCAGCAACCCGGGGGAGACGATGACTATGTTTGTTTGTTTATTTTATTTAGATTTGATTTATTTAAGTTTAATTTATGGTTGGGCAGCACGGTGGCACAGTGGTTAGCATTGTTGCCTACGGCGCTGAGGACCCGGGTTCGAATCCCGGCCCTGGGTCACTGTCCGTGTGGAGTTTGCACATTCTCCCCGTGTCTGCGTGGGTTTCGCCCCCACAACCCAAAAGATGTGCAGGATAGGTGGATTGGCCACACTAAATTGCCCCTTAATTGGAAAAAATAATTGGGTACGCTAAATTTATAAAAAAAAAAAAAAAAAAGTTTAATTTATGGTTAAGTTTTCTTGTTGGGGGGGTGGGGGAAGTGGGATACATGGGATGTTACGATTTGGGGGGATTTGGGGGTGTTATGGGGCAGTTAGTTGTATATTATTATTTGTTGTTATATTTTTATATTTTCTGTAAAAAATTCCAATGAAAATTATTATTTTTTTTTAAATGTCGACGTGGGTGGACCAGGACAGATTGTTGGTGATATACACGGAATTTGAAGCCATCAACCAACTTCACTTCGGCCCCGTTGATGCAGACAAGGGTGTGTACGATACTTTGCTTCCTGAAGTCAGTGACCAGCTCATTCGTTTTGCTGAAATTGAGGGAGGTTATTGTCGTTGTACCACTCCGCAAGGTTCTCTATTTCCCTCCTGTATTCTGACTCATCGTTGTTCGAGATCCGACCCACTACGGTCGTATTGTCAGCAAACTTGTAGATGGAGTTGTCAATAAATAGGAGTCTGATGTAGGAGTCCTTGTTGGCGAGATGCTCCAGGGATGAGTGCAGGGCCAGGGAGATGGCGTCTGCTGTGGACCGGTTGTGGTGGTATGTGAATTGCAGTGGATCTAGGCATTCTGGAAGTATGGAGTTGATGTGCCTCATGATCAACTTCTCGAAGCACTTAATTATGATTGATGTCAAGGCCACCCGACGGTAGTTGTTGAGGCACGTTGCCTGGTTCTTCTTTGGCGCCGGTATGATGGTGGTCTTATTGAAGCAGGTGGAGACCTCGGAATTTAGTAGGGAGAGGTTGAAGATGTCCGCCAACACATCTGATAGCTGGTCTGCGCAGGATCGGAGTGCATGAATAGGGATCCCATCCGGACCCGTCGCCTTCCGAGGGTTCACTTTCAGGAAGGCCGACCTGACTTCGGAAGCTGTGACGGTGGGTGTGGGTGCACGACAATTTTCTTTCTGTGCGGTGAACTGCAGGTTTTCCAGCCTCATACCACTCTTGCAAGGAGATGGACCTCCTATAGTCGGTGCAAGGGAACACTAAATACCAGCCAGGGATGACCTCTCCAAGGTGACTGTTCTCTCGCCTAGTTGCAGGACTTCACATCCATTCAGTTTGGATCGGATCAGAAATAGTGGAGGGCACACTGGTCTTGTCATAATCTCTCATACCCCAAGCATCGGGCATACCTGTGCAAATAACACAGAATTGCATAAATATACAGCACCCAAACAGGTCATTTGGAGGTCTTGTGACACAGAGGAAAGTGTCCCTGCCCAGGACTTGATGGCCAAGGAAGGTGCGTTTATGACATGGCCAAACTGGTCAAATGACAACCTGCAAAATCTTTCTAGCACACGCCAATGGATGATGGAAAGAGCAGGAGAGACTCTTGGTCAGCCACACTTGAAGCGGAGTGGTGCCCCTCATGCTGCAAGCGACAGGCCAGTGATCCATTCCAGGAAAAAATCTTGCTATGGAGAGAGAAGCAGGAAGGTGAAGCAAGAGAAACAAAACAGGCCATTTGGCTCAATGAGGCTGTGCTGGTGTATGTATTCCACGTGAACCTCCCCCCTATTCCACTGACCTTATCTCAGTCTTTCAGCATATCTTTCCATTTCTTTTTTTCCCCCTGTGTATTTGTCTAGTTTCCTTTCGAAAACACTTAAGTTATTTGCTTCAGCCTTTTCATGCTAGCGAGTCCAGTTTCTCGCACTCTCTTGAGTAAAGAAGCTTTTGCTTCTTTCCAAATTGGCTTTGCCACTGGTGGATACATCGTCTTCACAACTACTCTGTCTAAATCACTCAAAATGTTAAAGATCTCTCTCAGGTCTTTTTTTGATCTTTTTCATGGGGTGTAGATGGCGCTGTCTGGGCCAGCATTTGTTGGCCATCCCTATTTTACCCGTGAACTGTGTGTCTTGCTCGGCCATTTCAGACGGCAGCTAAGAGTCCTCCACATTGCTGTGTCACAAGTAGGACAGACCAGTTCAGGATGACAAATTTCCTTCCCTAAAGGGCACTTGTAGACTAAATTGAGTTTTTACCATTAATGACAGTTGTCATGTTCACCATTACTGAGACTTGCTTTGAATTCAACATTTAAAAAAATAAATTAATTGAATTGAAATTCCACCAGCTGCTTTGGTGGGATTTGAACCTGTCTTCGCCCAGGCTTCTGGATTAAGGTAATGGTAAAGTCGCCATAATCCCAGATGACCATAGGCTTCATTCCTCCCCGCAGGGGCTGGTTTAGCTCACTCGGCTAAATCGCTGGCTTTGAAAGCAGACCAAGGCAGGCCAGCACTGTTTGATTCCCGTACCAGTCTCCCCCGACAGGCGCCAGAATGTGGAAACTAGGGGCTTTTCACAGTAACTTCATTGAAGCCTACTCGTGACAATAAGCGATTTTCATTTCATTTCATTTTTCTTTCTTTAAAATACCCAATTCAATTTTTTCCAATTAAGGGGCAATTTGTAGCATGGCCAATCTACATACCTTGCACATCTTTATCTTGTTGGGGATGAAACCCACGCAGACACTGGGCGAATGTGCAAACTCCGCACGGACAGTGATCCAGAGCCGGGATCGAACCTGGGACCTCAGCGCTCTGAGGCAGCAATGCTACTCACTGCGGCACCGTGCTGCCCTGTTCATTCCTCTTTGAGGGAGAGAGCTGATGGGTGGTGATTTAACCTGAGGGGGAAGGCAGGGCCTTCATGAATAATCTTAGCCGGTACAGGAATTGAACCCGCGCTGCTGGCCTTGTTCTACATCACGAACCAGGTGTCTCGTCAAGTGAACTTAACCGGCCCCCCTTCTGGATTACTAGTCCGGTGACATCACCGCTACATTAGCCTCTCCCCTTGTCTCCTCTTTACGAACAAAATCGCCCCAACCTGTTCACTGTTTCCCGATAGTTGTAATTTTCCAGCTGAGTTACCAAACTTGTAAATCTTTATTTCACTTTCTCTAGCACTCCTATGTCCTTGTGGCGACTGGAACTGTGCGCAATACTGTAAATACTTCCCGAATTCCATATCCTGAGAAATAAAATCTCAGTGCTTTGTTATAATCTTTCCTGACCTGTGAAGCTGATCTCAATGGTTTGCTTACCTGTATCCCTAGATCCCCATTTTCTGTTCAACCCCATTCAGTTACTTATTTTCTCATCTGTGCCGACCCTCTTATTTCATATATTTGAATTATTATATGAATAAAGAAATAACCCGTGGTTGTACTAATTCAATGCAATGAGGTGGAGCTGAGTGTTTCAGTGCCAAGTCCCGGTGGTGAGAATTTCCCTTCGGGGTCCTCTTCCTCATTTGTATCCTGTGGGGATTCCTCCAATTGGGAGGAAGCTCCACGCCATAATCACCTGGGGAGTTCTAAATCTAAGATGTAGCAGGGGAATCTGATACAATGTAGGTTCTGACCCCTTAGAGGGTCGTAACACCGGCTTTGTCCCCTGGTTATAGACCCCCCCCCTCCCCACAATCCAGGGGAAACATCCTTTCTGCACCAATCCTGTTGAGCAGTTGAAGAAATTTATATGTGTGAGTGAGATCACCACTCATTCTTCTAAACTCCAGAGAACAAAGGTCCAGTCTATTCAGTATTTCCCCTTTTCCATTTGCCTTCCGAAATGTTTGCTGTACCTGTATGTTAGCCTCCTGTGCTCCTCAATATGTTTCCTTCAGGAGATACGGAATGAATTGTCTGTTTAATGAGGGACAGAGATAAGGTGGATAGGAAGGACCCTTTTCCTTAGTTTAAGGGTCAATAACCAAGGGAAACTGTGCCATCTGGGCACTGCCAGGCTGACACCTAGGTGGAAGTGCCAGGTTGCCAGTGTCAGTGCCCAACTGGTACCAGCAGTGCCAGGGTACCACCATACCCAAAGGGCATGCACCCCAGGTGCATGAGTACCGATCTGTCAGGGAGACCCCATGAGTGCCAATCCGCCTGGGAGACCCCATGAGTGCCAATCCGCCTGGGAGACCCCATGAGTACCGATCCGCCTGGGAGACCCCATGAGTGCCGATCCGCCTGGGAGACCCCATGAGTACTGATCTGTCTGGGCGACCCCATGAGTACCGATCCGCCTGGGAGACCCCATGAGTACCGATCCGCCTGGGAGACCCCATGAGTGCCGATCTGCCTGGGAGACCCCATGAGTACCGATCGGCCTGGGAGACCCCATGAGTACCGATCCGCCTGGGAGACCCCATGAGTACCGATCCGCCTGGGAGACCCCATGAGTACCGATCCGCCTGGGAGACCCCATGAGTACCGATCAGCCTGGGAGACCCCATGAGTACCGATCCGTCTGGGAGAGCCCATGAGTACTGATCCGTCTGGGAGACCCCATGAGTACCGATCGGCCTGGGAGACCCCATGAGTACCGATCCGTCTGGGAGACCCCATGAGTACTGATCCACCTGGGAGACCCCATGAGTACTGATCCGTCTGGGAGACCCCATGAGTACCGATCTGTCTGGGAGACCCCATGAGTACCGATCCGCCTGGGAGACCCCATGAGTACTGATCCACCTGGGAGACCCCATGAGTACTGATCTGTCAGGGAGACCCCATGAGTACTGATCTGTCAGGGAGACCCCATGAGTACCGATCGGCCTGGGAGACCCCATGAGTACCGATCCGCCTGGGAGACCCCATGAGTACCGATCGGCCTGGGAGACCCCATGAGTACCGATCGGCCTGGGAGACCCCATGAGTACCGATCGGCCTGGGAGACCCCATGAGTACCGATCGGCCTGGGAGACCCCATGAGTACCGATCGGCCTGGGAGACCCCATGAGTACCGATCCACCTGGGAGAGCCCATGAGTACCGATCTGTCAGGGAGAGCCCATGAGTACCGATCCGTCTGGGAGACCCCATGAGTACCGATCCACCTGGGAGACCCCATGAGTACCGATCCACCTGGGAGACCCCATGAGTACCGATCCGCCTGGGAGACCCCATGAGTACCGATCCACCTGGGAGACCCCATGAGTACTGATCCGCCTGGGAGACCCCATGAGTACCGATCCACCTGGGAGACCCCATGAGTACCGATCCGCCTGGGAGACCCCATGAGTACCGATCCGCCTGGGAGACCCCATGAGTACCGATCCATCTGGTCCCCATTTGTGGAGACCAATACCGAATGGCGCTTGCCCAAGTCTCCGAGGTGAAAGATCCCACTCCTTGGTACCTCGAGAAACTGCATATTAGAGTGAGACTAGCTGTCTTGCTCTAATATGCAGATTTGCTAAATATGAGGGCGGGATTTACATCACGTGAGTTGTGGCGAGCCAGGTCGATCCCTGGAGCGGAGTCTTTCTGTTTCTATCGGCCACGCTGCGCACTGCTTTTCGGGCACAACATGGCCGTTGGATCGTGCCAATGTTTGTACTTGTAGGGAAGACCAAAATTAGGGGCCATGGGTATAGGATGGTCACCAATAAATCCAGTAAGGAATTGGAGAGAAACATCTTCATTCAAAGTGTTGCTCTCGATGGGGGATTGGCATAGATGCATTTTATGGAGGAGCTGGTACACGAGGGAGAAAGGGAAAGAAGGATATGCTGATATGGTTAGATGGAGGGTGTGGAGGAGGATTGTGTGGCGCATATACACCAAAGCAGACCAGTGGGGCTGAATGGCCTCTTTCTATGTTCTCGACTCTGTATAGTTTCCTTCTTCTCCCCTAATTAACTGCCAGAAATTTGGACCTGCTATTGCTCAGATTGTTGTAATATTTCCATTGTGGAGAATCTCACGTTCCCTCTCCAGAAACACATTGCCCCTTGCTGATTTTAAGCTAATTTATAAACCCATGTAAACATTAACCCGACGTTCAGTTGGAGGAGGATGTCATGTTCACAGTCCATCTGATCTGGAAATCTGTCCCAATTAGAGATATAACAATTAGTTTTGAGGTTTTTTTTCTTTTTTTTCAATTAAGGGGCAATTTAGCATGGTCAATCCATCTACTGTGCACATCTTTGGGTTGTGGGGTGAGACCCACACAGACACGGGGAGACTGTGAAAACTCCACAGGAAAGTGACCCGGGGCCGGGATCGAATCTGGGTCAACAAATAAAAGTACACCACAGGAACAGGCCCATAGGCCCTCCAAGCCTGCGCCGACCATCTAAACTAAAACTTCCGGGGTCTGTATCCCTCTAATCCCATCCTATTCATGTATTGGTCAAGATACCCCTTAAACGTCACTGTCATCCCTGCTTCCACCACCTCCTCCGGCAGCGAGTTCCAGGCACCCACTACTCTCTGCGTAAAAAAACTCGCCTCGTGCATCTCCTCTAAATCTTGCCCCTCGCATCTTAAACCTAGTAATTGACCCCCCTACCCAAGGAAAAAGTCTCTGACTATCCACTCTGTCTATGCCACTTATACTTTTGTAGACCTCTATCAGGTCGCCCCTCAACCTCCGTCGTTCCAGTGAGAACGAACCGAGTTTATTTAACCTCATCCTAGCTAATGCTCGGTGCCCTGAGGCAGCAGTGCTAACCACTGTGCTGCCCCGCCTGCAAATTTTGCCTGATGTTAAACTTTGTAAAATATTATGTGGATAAAATACTGCAAAACAGTTGGTATGTTTTTTTTTCGGTTGAGGTTAAACTGAAGATTGCAAAGAAAAGGAAATGTAAGGCTCATTTATCGACATATTGGTGGGCCCCAAAGGAGTACACTACCAATGAGTACTCTTGAATTGTGATGTAATGCTGTGGCGCATTTTACCAACACCCTAAATGCTACATAAATGCAAGTTGCTGTGAAGTAATGAGGGAAACATGGCAACCAATTTGCACAGAATAAGATCCCACAAAGAACAATGTGGCATTTTGACATGCTGATTTCTGGATTACAAAGTTGTCCCTAGATGATCAGCTGTAAGTCCCACCCTGTCTGCTGAAAGGTGAGGTCTGGTTACTTTTCACCATGCAATATCAACTTTAAAAAAATCAAACTGAGCGGGAATTGTATGTCTGTGGATTGAAATTGTATCCAGTTGCCAGCAAACCCAGATGGTGTATGTTTACAGAAAAACTCTGCGTTGAGGCCTGTAGGCCCAATGTGGGTGGCAAACACTCATAGGGTTGTGATTACTCCCCCACCCCACCGCTCCCCCTCACTCCAACCAAATTATTCTTAAATGATGGGACCGTCAGGAAACCCACCGGGCAACACCCAATGAAGCAAGTGCTGGAATCAAGGTTGTCCTACATTCTTAGAAAAAGACTTCATTCTGCAAGCTCTGCTCTTTGTCTCCTTGCCTAGTGCTCTTATGCCATGAGAGTGCCTGGTTCACAATAATTCATACCCCAGCATCACTTCCCTGTCCCTGCCTCTCAATAATAAAGACCCAAACCCTTGCCAAGTGTGGAGAGAGTGCCTGGAGTGGCAGTGAATTAATCCAGCAGCAATATCTTGGTCCATTGTGTGCAAATACACATGGCTGTGGCACAGCACTTGAGTAGCATTATTCATCCCCATGAGTATATGCACACTTACCGTGTTAGCAGTTTGGTCTGTTTTGCCATAGACCCTGGGAATGTATTAAATCCTGTAAGCTTGTGCTTACAAAACCCTTACAAAGACTGTAGCCTCTTGTTTCAGAAGAACAAGAATGTATATTTTTATGGGAAATAATTAACCTCAGATTCTGCAAATAGAATTCAAAGGCTCTTGCAAGATTGGTATGTTGATTTAACTCCTTATTCAAACTCCTAGTACGGCATTATACAGTTCAATATTTCCTCTACAGCTTTTGTTTCTGTAGATGAGTCAAGTTGTGTAGAAACATGTTTATTAGTTTTTTTTTAGTTTTTTAAATTTAGAGTACCCAATTATTTTTTCCAACTAAGGGACAATTTAGAATGGCCAATCCACCTATCCTGCACATCTTTTGGGTTGTGGGGGTGAAACCCACGCAGACACGGGGAGAATGTGCAAACTCCACACAGACAGTGACCCAGGGCCGGGATTCGAATCCGGGTCCTCAGCGCCGTAGGCAGCAATGCTAACCACTGTGCCACCGTGCTGCCCACATGTTTATTAATTAGGCCTGGTCTCTGAAAAGTACTTGGCATGGCGGTTACCATTTGAAGGGATGTAAAATATATTCAAGTCCTAAAAATCTTTTCAACATAATTGAATTGCATTTATTGAGTTTCCTTGACAACTCTCAAAGCTCTGAAGCATTTTATAGCCATTGAAAAGTTTTAAAAAAAATTTAGAGTACCAAATTCATTTTTCCCAGTTAAGGGGCAATTTAGCATGGCCAATCCACCTAGCCTACACATCTTTTGGGTTGTGGGGGCAAAATCCACACAAGCACGAGGAGAATGAGTAAACACCACATGGACAGTGACCCAGGGCCAGGGACCACTGTGCCACCGTGCTGCCCCTCTTTGAAAACATTTTGAGGTTTATGGCGCGATTCACCTGAAAAATGTTTATGTTCAATTTTGTGCATGTTTGGCAGGGTGTTCCTCAGCGGTTGCAGTGTCGAGAAATATCTCGCTATTCAACGCCACTTTGCCGGGTTTTTTTTGCCCTGGGGGAATTTCTCTCCATTTGAGGCCGCACTGATAGTGATTTCCTGCAGGTGAGCCCAGCAGGAAAGGTTCTTCGCAGATTGGGGTGCCATATTGGAAGGCTGCCCTCTCCTCCCCACTTTCAGTGCACCCCACCTGGTTTTCAAAGCCCCCCCATACTCCTCCAAACTTGGGGAAGCCCCCGGGAATCCCCGCTCACCCTCTTCTACCTGGTAAAGCCCCCCTCGGTCCAATCCCTGGCATTATCAATCTGGCACCCTGGCAGTGTCCCGCCAACTTGGCAGTGCCTCCCGGCATCCTTGCAGTCGGGCGTGACATAGCTGCTGAATTGCACCTTAAGTTACTGTTGTAACATCGGAAATGCACAGGCCAATTTGTGCACAGCAAGCTCCCACAAACAGCAATATGTTATTTACCAGACACTCTTTTTTAAAAAAAGAATGTTTAAGTGTTGTTGAGTGTTTAAGTATTGGCCAGAAGACTGAGGATAGCTCCCCTACTTTTCTTCAAAATATCCACGGCCTCGGATTAATGTCATCACTTCCTGATGCCCGGGTTCCTCGATCAGGCACAGAGTGCCTTTAAACAAGGGATTCCTCCAGCCTCCTCCCCACCTAGGACACAAGTCCCCCAGCAGCTGCTGGTGATAGGATGATGCTCTCAAGTGGCTACTTAAGGGCCTCAATTGGCCTAAGGGTGTAAAGGCCGTCTACAAGCCTTCTCATCCTGGACATGATCAGGTGGGGACAAGATGGCTGCGGGATTTTCACCCTATACCTTCCCACCCAATCTCATGGACCTTCCCCATGCCAATGAACCTGCCTCTTTGGAGGGGGAGATTAAATTCAGCCCTTAATCGCCAATCATAATGAGCACAGTGAGAGTGAGTAAAATGTATCAGCCGTGAGCTTGAATCATAATGTTTCACATTTAACAAGAGTAACTGAAGGAGCAACCTTAACTCTCTGTTTCTTTCTCGGTCTCTCTTCCTCCCTCACCCCTCATCACCCCGCATACTCCCACCCCCGCCCAAACCTTCCAGGATACTTAAAAATTTGGATGAGATCTCTTGACTCCGCACAGACTAGGAATCAAAGCTGTCCCGTTAATGGCCTTGGTTGAATCCCATTTGATGTCCATACACATCCTTTATTTTTACTAGCCTGTAGCTGCAGAGTTAGGATATTAGACCCTCACCTTCCCCAGCTGGGTTAACGCCCAGTGCTGTAATGTCAGCTATATTCATGGAATCAGAGATGAGTCTTTCCTGCAGCCATTTGGAATGTCACTGTTCATAATATGTAATTTAAGCAAAAACATATTTACTTAACAAGAACTTAAAACCACAAATATTTTGTTGCTAGGGATAAAAATATGTCTGGCTATATGAATTCACATAATCATTTGTGTTACCGGAAAGTAGAAAATGTATTACTTAACAGAACCCAATACAGGAATTCACTTAAAGACCCTAAAAACACCCTCAAGACCCATATGGATTTTTACACCAGTTTCCGTATGTTGGGACCATTTGATACATATTTATCCTTTTTTGCCTGCTCCATGGTATTTTGCTTTTATACAAGACTCTAAAGGGGCTTATGACTGAGGACAAAACTTCAAATACTGCGGATGCTGTAAATCTGAAATAAAATCGAAAATTCTGGAAATGTTCAGCAGGTCTGAATCCAGTGAAGTTATTATGCCTCAGGTGGGTTTAGTACCATTGGCGCCACCACCTCCTCTCTGGTGGTGCTGCCATTGGATAGAGCCGTTGGCCTCTGATTGGCCTCCCCTCTGGGGTCCTTGATCCTGGGAAGGCCCCCTTGCCCCTGCTGTCCAGTTACGTGCCTGAAATCAGCAGGCCTTCACGCAAAGAGTTCCGGGTGAGACCTCCACCAAATCCAGCCCAATGTTTCAGGTCAGTGACCTTTCCTCAGAACACTGAGAGGCTGTTTCCCTTGACTGGGGAATCTAGAACATGGGAACAACCATCTTAGCATAAGGGATCGATCATTTAGGACTGACTGGAGGAGAAATTTCTTCACCAGGAGAGTTGTGACTCTTTAGAATTCTCTACCCAAGAAGGTTCTGCACACACTTCTGTTGAGTATCTTGAGGACTGGACTAGATAGCTTTTTGATCTCTCATGGAATCAAGGGGCATGGGGAATGGTTGGGAATATGGAGTTATAAAGTGTCATAGAATTTAATTATAGAATCCCTACAGTGCAGAAGGAGGCTACCCTATCTAGGTCCATTCCCCTCGCCCTATCCCTGTAACCCCATAACCCCACCTAACCGTTGGACACTAAGGGACAATTTAGCATGGCCAATCCACCTAACCCACACATCTTTGGATTGTGGGAGGAAACTGGAGCACCTGGAGGAAACCCACGCAGACACGGGGAGAATGTGTAAACTCAAAACAGTCACCCAAGGTTGGAATTGAACCTGGGTCTCTGACACTGTGATGCAGCAGTGCTAACTACTGTGCCACAGTGCCGCCCAGTTGACGCAGAAGATGATCACGTTAAATGGTGGAGCGGGCAAGCAGGAGAGGCCATGTCGTCTACTATTTTTTCTTATGTTATATTCTATAGTTAACTGAGGAGCGGTAAATCCAAAACCAGCATCTCCACTGCGACCCCGATAGAGATGGGCTGACTCAACACCAAGCAGCAATCAAACCTGAAGGCTTGCAGATCTGCAGACACCAGAAGATTTGGAGATTAATTCAAGTAAACAGACAATCAGAAGAGGTTTTCTGCCCTTTCAGTAAAAAAGGATGTTGAAACCTCACCCTCAAGTGATGGAATTTTGGCAAAAGTCCTTATCATTAGTCGTAGACATTTTTTTTGTAATAAAGTGCAGCTGCTGCTCGCATCTCTTAACTTCATGTTGTGACAGTTGAAATCCTGTTTTGCCAAATTGCACAAAGCCAGCCTCACTGAAACAATTATTAACTTCAGCGCAGCTGCATATAAACCACAAATCAACTGGAATCCGCCTGAAGTGCATGTCTGGGTTTTTTTATTGCACAATTTTGTGAACTTGAGGGCCACCAAAGGACAACCCCTGGATACCAATGCAACACAATGTTGACACAATGGGTGGATCTAACTAAATCACGGGGGTGTACTGCAATGAAGACTTTACGAGTTGTATAAATATCCTGTCATCTTCATCCGAGCGTGCTGTTCTATTTATAGACCATTTCCAATATCCATGCCCCCAATGTTCTTCTTTCTTCTCAATGGCATTTTTTTGCCATTTATTCATATTGACCAGATGTGGGCTTCACTGGCAAGGTCACCATTTATTAACCATCCTTAATTACCCTCGTCACCCCCCCCCCCCCCCAACCCCCCCAACCTTGAATTGCAGCAGTCCATGTGGTATAGGTACACCCATAGTGCTGATAGATAGGAAGGAAACTCCAGGACTTTGATCCAGCAACCATGAAGGATAAGGGCAATACATTCAAAGTCAGAATGCTGCATTACCTGGAGGGGAATTTGAAAGTAGTTTTGTTTCCGATGAACCTACTGCCCTTGCCCTTCTAGGAGATACAGGTCACAGGAGTGGAAGGTGTTGTTGAATAAATTTGGCATCGATGTTACTCCAGTACCTTGCTCAATTGGTCACTCTTCACATAAAAGCCTCTGCTTTGAGTATCATCACACAACTGCAGAGAGCGTACAGGTGCGGCGGTGGCAGAGAGCGTACCAGCGGTGGCGGAGAGCGTACAGGTGCGGCGGTGGCAGAGAGCGTACAGGTGCGGCGGTGGCGGAGAGCATACAGGCGCGGCGGTGGCGGAGAGCGTACAGGTGCGGCGGTGGCGGAGAGCGTACAGGCATGGCGGAGAGCGTACAGGCGGCTGGTGGCGGAGAGCGTACAGGTGCGGCGGTGGCGGAGAGCGTACAGGTGCGGCGGTGGCGGAGAGCATACAGGCGCGGCGGTGGCGGAGAGCGTACAGGCGCGGCGGTGGCGGAGAGCGTACAGGCGCGGCGGTGGCGGAGAGCGTACAGGCGGCCGGTGGCGGACAGCGTACAGGCGTGGCGGTGGCGAAGAGCGTACAGGCGTGGCGGTGGCGGACAGCGTACAGGCGTGGTGGAGAGCGTACAGGCGGCCGGTGGCGGACAGCGTACAGGCGTGGTGGAGAGCGTACAGGCGCGGCGGTGGCGGAGAGCGTACAGGTGCGGCGGTGGCGGAGAGCGTACAGGCGCGGCGGTGGCGGAGAGCGTACAGGCGCGGCGGTGGCGGAGAGCGTACAGGCGCGGCGGTGGCGGACAGCGTACAGGCGTGGTGGAGAGCGTACAGGCACGGCGGTGGCGGAGAGCGTACAGGTGCGGCGGTGGCGGAGAGCGTACAGGCGCGGCGGTGGCGGAGAGCATACAGGCGCGGCGGTGGCGGAGAGCGTACAGGCGCGGCGGTGGCGGAGAGCGTACAGGCGCGGCGGTGGCGGACAGCGTACAGGCGTGGTGGAGAGCGTACAGGCGCGGCGGTGGCGGACAGCGTACAGGCGTGGCGGTGGCGAAGAGCGTACAGGCGTGGCGGTGGCGGACAGCGTACAGGCGTGGTGGAGAGCGTACAGGCGGCCGGTGGCGGACAGCGTACAGGCGTGGTGGAGAGCGTACAGGCGCGGCGGTGGCGGAGAGCGTACAGGTGCGGCGGTGGCGGACAGCGTACAGGCGTGGTGGAGAGCGTACAGGCGCGGCGGTGGCGGAGAGCGTACAGGTGCGGCGGTGGCGGACAGCGTACAGGCGTGGTGGAGAGCGTACAGGCGCGGCGGTGGCGGAGAGCGTACAGGCGTGGCGGACAGCGTACAGGCGTGGTGGAGAGCGTACAGGCGGCCGGTGGCGGACAGCGTACAGGCGTGGTGGAGAGCGTACAGGCGCGGCGGTGGCGGAGAGCGTACAGGTGCGGCGGTGGCGGACAGCGTACAGGCGTGGTGGAGAGCGTACAGGCGCGGCGGTGGCGGAGAGCGTACAGGTGCGGCGGTGGCGGACAGCGTACAGGCGTGGTGGAGAGCGTACAGGCGCGGCGGTGGCGGAGAGCGTACAGGCGGCTGGTGGCGGAGAGCGTACCGGCGGTGGCGGAGAGCGTACAGGCGCGGCGGTGGCAGAGAGCTTACAGGCACGCCGGTGGCGGAGAGCGTACAGGCGCGGCGGTGGCAGAGAGCTTACAGGCACGCCGGTGGCGGAGAGCGTACAGGCGCGGCGGTGGCAGAGAGCTTACAGGCACGCCGGTGGCGGAGAGCGTACAGGCGCGGCGGTGGCAGAGAGCTTACAGGCACGCCGGTGGCGGAGAGCGTACAGGTGCGGCGGTGGCGGACAGCGTACAGGCACGCCGGTGGCGGAGAGCGTACAGGTGCGGCGGTGGCGGACAGCGTACAGGCGTGGTGGAGAGCGTACAGGCGCGGCGGTGGCGGAGAGCGTACAGTTGCGGCGGTGGCGGAGAGCGTACAGTTGCGGCTGGTGGCGGAGAGCGTACAGGCGCGGCGGTGGCGGAGAGCGTACAGGCGGCTGGTGGCGGAGAGCGTACAGGCGCGGCGGTGGCGGAGAGCGTACAGGCGGCTGGTGGCGGAGAGCGTACCGGCGCGGCGGTGGCGGAGAGCGTACAGGCGCGCCGGTGGCGGAGAGCGTACAGGCGCGACGGTGGCAGAGAGCTTACAGGCACGCCGGTGGCGGAGAGCGTACAGGCGCGGCGGTGGCAGAGAGCTTACAGGCACGCCGGTGGCGGAGAGCGTACAGGCGCGGCGGTGGCAGAGAGCTTACAGGCACGCCGGTGGCGGAGAGCATTACAACAGAGCCCACTTTTGTGTTCACCATATTTCCAAATACTCCGATGTTCCGGGAGCGACTCCAATCAGGAGGGGGCATCCAGTTTGTCTTTTGTCCATTCAGATGTGAAGGGCGCAACAGCCCGTTATGCACAGCATCAGAATTTTCCTAATGTCTTTAGTGGAAAGCAAATGTGGGCAATGTGTTAAACCAGTCCTCGTCCATATTGTCCATTTTGCTATGTCACACATGCCCTGCCTTACCCACTATTTGTCTGCTGCATCACACTGCCCACATCCTCTGCAATGTCACAAAAATTACCATTTTAGGTGCGCAATCTCATTTTATCTCCCCAAAACGTTGTTCTTTATATTTCAGATTCCACGGTTTATTTACATTCGTTTGCATTCTTCCTTGGGTTTTCGTGTCCCTTGCTCTGGTACCATTGCAAAGTTCCCCCCCCCCCCCCCCCCCCCCCCCCCCCCCCCTAACCTGTGTTTGCGACAATCAGTTATAGTGCCTTTACCAGCTCCCTAGCGGAGATAAGCTAACTCAGCGCAAACCTATAATCAAAGCTAGCATCTCTTGTCTCTGGACATCTTCAGGGCCTACTTTTGTCACTATTAATATGAATTTGCATTATTCTTGGCCATTCTCCCAGGAAAAATATCAATCCACTCTTCAGGAAATACTCTTCCCTCAGATTTTAATCATGGAAAAGTGACTTGAAATATTGAATCAAGTGAATAATATGTCGAGGATGTTGACTCGAATTTGCCTGTGCCTGTATTGCAGGGAAGATGAATGGAATGACCAAATTTTGTGAAAACTAGTTCAGTTTATTCGATCACACAATGGCTGCATGCAATCTAGTTTTTCTCTCAAGTGCTGGACTTACTTACAATGTTTCTCTGCTGTGTCACACACGAGCTAATCAGACATGGCGAGAAAGATGAAGCAAGACAATTCACCAGCCTCATTCGAGTTCCAGGTGGGCTCCAGACTATATTGTTGGCACTGACAAGAAAAAAACGTTGTTCTTCCATTGGGGATGAAGTCGGTCAATTCTGTATGAAATTGAGGGAATTTGCTGTTGTGTGGCACCCTTTACATCTTCCGGGCAACCCGAAACACTTTACAGCAGAAGCATAGTCATTATAAGAATGTAAGTCGTGTGGTTGGATAGAATATTCGCAAAGCAATCAGCTGTACTACTTAATGGAATTCACATTCATGGGTGATGCTCCATCATTTGCTGCCCCAGGGGATATGATAGTGCCTTTACTAATCTAAGTACAATAGTCTTTACATTTGTCAGGAGGGTATGGGCAGGAGATATATTGAGGCTTATAAATTGCCTGTCCTGCCATTTACAGCAGTAAAGAAGGCAGCTTGGACATGGTTACATCTGATGGGTCCAAGAGATCAAATTAGTTCAACAGTATGTGTATATAGGGGGAGACAGTGGCACATCACTGCGCTCGTAATTCAGAGAGTTCTGGTGACACTTGTTCAAATTGATTGAATTTCAATGTTAGAGGGCCCTTGCCTACTTTTAACAGCACTCGATTTGGTAATCGAGTCAACTATATGTATATTCAATGGTGGTCCACTCTCGATTCTATTCATTGGCGGGAGGTGGACAGGTGGAACATTTATTGTGCATGGAGTCTATGTGATGAGGAGGCTCCCACAATGCTATTTAATTTTTTTTCTTAATTTATTCATGAGGTGTGGGGATCACAGGCTGTGCCAACATTTATTGCCCATCCCTAATTGCCCTTGAGGGGACCAGTTAAGAGACAACCACATTGCTGTGGGTCTGGAGTCACATGTAGGCCAGACCAGGGAAGGATGACAGATTTCCTTCCCTAAAGGACATTAGTGAACCAGATGGGGTTTTTAACCACAATCAACAATGGTTTCATGGCCATCATTAGACTTCTGATTCCAGATTTTTATTGAATTCAAATTTCACCATCTGCAGTGGTGAATGCAGAGCATTACTCAGGGTCTCTGGTTTACTAGTCCAGTGACAGTACCACTACGTCACCGCCTCCCCTAAATAGGGTTGTGGATGATACGCATCCTATAGACATGGTGTGCTCATGGTAGAGGGACTGATTGTTTCGGAAAGTAGGTGGGTGTCAGTCAAGCAGACCCCCTTTACCCTGGGCAATATCAAGCTTCTTGAGCTGCACCCATTCAGAGAAGTGGTGCGTTTTCCACCAGTAACTGGGCCAGGGAGGAGGCTAACGTTTGCCTTGGCCCTCATTTCTAATCAAAATCCAATGGGTTCTTGTTGGAAAATTCGCCTGTGAACAGGATAAGCAAATCCACTGTGAATAATAATCTGCCAGCTCACATTTTTTGCTTGGGCTCAATCAGGTGATGTATCAGGGGCAGCAGAAAGTCCTGTCACACTGTTCAATTACACAGAAAAGGAGAAATCTATATATAGTGTATTTTACTAAAGCCAAGACATGCCTAAACCTATGAAGTATGCTTTATTCTGAAGGGTAGTCACTGTTGGAATGCACAAAGGGTACTCTCCCTCAGTAAAATCACTAAATATTCATAAAATCAACAATATTTTATATTGAGAGGGACATTTATTTTTAATTTACATAGAATTTACAGTGCAGAAGGGGGCCATTCGGCCCATCGAGTCTGCACCGGCTCCTGGAAAGAGCACCCTACCCAAAGTTAACACCTCCACCCTATCGCCATAACCCAGTAACCCCACCCAACACTAAGGGCAATTTTGGACACTAAGGGCAATTTATCATAGCCAAACCACCTAACCTGCACATCTTTGGACTGTGGGAGGAAACCGGAGCACCCGGAGGAAACCCACACACACACAGGGAGGATGTGCAGACTCCGCACAGACAGTGACCCAAGCCGGAATCGAACCTAGGACCCTGGAGCTGTGAAGTGATTGTGCTATCCACAATCCTGCCGTGCTGCCGGTAATTGGTAAGGGAATCAAGGGTTATGGGGATAAGGCGGGAAAGTTGAGTTGAGGATTATTAGATCAGTGATGAGCTCATCATTGAATGGCGGATGGGCCGAATGGCCTACTTCAGCTCCTCCTCCTTATGGTAATATTCATAAAATCAAGGGGGCGGTCGAACGGTCATACGGCACCCAAACAGCAGCGCGCAGAGGCTCAACATGGCCGACAGAAGCTGGGAGACCCCGCTCCCGGGACCTACCTGGCTCGCTACGCCTCGTGAGAAATCGCAATGTAAATCCTACCCATTGTGATAGGATCACTGGTTAGAAAATCTGTTTAATAGAGTGAGACAGCTGGTCTCACTGTAATATGCAGTTTCCTGAGGAGTTGGAATCTATCCCCTTCGACTCGGCGACCTTGGGCGAGCGGCATTGAGTACCAGGACAAGACGGAACGTCACTCGCAGGGGTCTCCCAGGGAATTGGAAGCCCCCAGGTGCATGTACTTTGGGCAGGGTGGTAACCTGGCACATTTGGTGCCGCCTGGGCACTCTGGCACTGCCAGCCTGGCAACGCTAGTCCGGCACTACTAAGGTGCCAAGATGGCACTGCCAGCTCTCACAGGTACTTCTAGGGTACCAGGTTAGCACTGCCAAGGGGCCAAGCAGGTATTTCTCATGCCAATTGGACTGGGGGTGTTCTGCGCAGGTGTTGGGGGTTCCGAAGACCCATCATAGAGTGTAGGGGCTGGGGTGTCGAGGCTCGCATTAAAAGTGGCATCCGGATCTCATGGTAAACTGAGGAGTTCCGGCGAGCAGAGCTCCTCAGTGCACAAGATGAGGATATGTGGCGGAAAATGAGCAGCACGGTAGCAAAGTGGTTAGCACTGTTCCTTCACAGCACCAAGGACCGGGTTCGATTCCTGGCTTGGATCACTGTCTATGCAGAGTCTGCACGTTCTCCCCTAGTCTGCGTGGGTTTCCTCCGGGTGCTCCGGTTTCCTCCCACAAGTCCCGAAAGGCGTGCTGTTAGGTGGATTGGACATTCTGAATTCTCCCTCGGTGTATCCGAACGGGTGCCGGAGTGTGGCGAATGGGGGATTTTCACAGTAACTTCATTGCGGCGTTAATGCAAACTTACTTGTGACACTAATAAAGATTATTATTATGTGTGGCCTCAGCCACACATTCCCTGCTGAGGCCCCTTATCTAACCCGAATTGCATTGCGTTTCGCGGCGATGCGAGCGCTAGGAAACACTTGGCCAACCCCACTCGCTATGGAACATTGTTCCCAGTTAGTTAAATATTTATAAAATCACTCAATGTCAACTATTTATTACAAGAGAAGTTAAAGACAACCACCAGTTATCTTAAATGTAGTCATTTTTTTGGGTATAGAACATAGAAAAATACAGCACAGAACAGGCCCTTCGGCCCACGATGTTGTGCCGAACTTTTGCCCTACATTAAGAACAAATTAATCTACACCCCATCATTCTACTGTAATCCATGTAACTATCCAATAGCTGCTTGAAGGTCCCTAATGTTTCCGACTCAACTACTTCCACAGGCAGTGCATTCCATGCCCCCACTACTCTCTGGGTAAAGAACCTACCTCTGATATCCCCCCCTATATCTTCCACCATTCACCTTAAATTTATGTCCCCTTGTCATCCTTCTCCGTTCTTATGAGAAAAGGCCTAGCACCCTCAACCTTTCCTCTTAAGACCTACTCTAAGTTCCAGGAAAAATGTTGAATAATTACAACAAACCAATTTAATATTTGTGGTGTCAGGGAATGGAAATAAAAGGAAGAGGTAGAGAGGCAGTACCACATAATTTTTAAAAAGGAGATATTTTTCAGATAATTATCTTAATAAGAGGGCCATAATTGGCAGTACAAATGTTGGTTCGAACCCCAAATAGTGATCTGTCGATGCTGAGCTCAGGATTGGACTGTGATCTTTTAAAATGGTACTGAAACCAGTGGCTGTTCTGGATCTTCCAGCGAGGGTTAAACTCCACTCGTCTGCAGGTCGAAGTAAATTGCATCCAAATGCAGTGTGTGATTAGCATAAAGGTTAGCTGTCTAATCTCCACAAATGCAGCCAATCTAGGACAAGCATGATGAGCGTTTCCGTGGAACTGGTGTGGAAATGACCTCAGTTTGAATTAGCGCTGACTTTCTGACTTGGGAGGAAGTAATGGGTCATACAGCACTCTGAATGTAACAGCGTCTGGGGGCAAAGGTGAGAGTCGAATGCTGGAGAATCACTTTCTCAAGCAATCTCCCTATACCAGTGCCTGTAAGAAGCACCTTGTCTACATTTGCAAGGTATTTTCCACAGCAGACACTTGGGGTCGGATTATCACGGAGTGAGAGCAACTCCGGGGGCCACTTAAAAATGGAAGATAGGACCCAATTCTGGGATTCCGGCCAATTGGCAGTTTGCACCATAGAACATAGAATATCAGTGCAGAAGGAGATTGGGTCTGCATCGACCCACTTCCGCCCTCACTTCCACCCTATCCCCGTAACCCAATAACCCCACCTAACCTTTTTTTGGACACTAAGGGCAATTTAGCATGGCCAATCCACCTAACCTGCACGTCTTTGGACTGTGGGAGGAAACCGGAGCACCCGGAGGAAACCCGCGCAGACACAAGGAGAACGTGCAGACTCCGCACAGAGAGTGACCCAGTGGGGAATCGAACCTGGGACCCTGGCGCTGTGAAGTCACAGTGATATCCACTTGTGCTACCATGCTGCCCATGTGGGTTAAGTAAGGGTGCAGGTAGTGAGTGAGTCCACACCCGACTTGGCTGGCTCCATTACAGGTGTAGACAGGTCTACCTATCCTCATTATATAGGCGTGGCCGAGAGTCCAGATCAAGAAAAGCATCAGCTCAGCACAGAATCTGTTTTGACAAGTGAAATGAATTGTTGACTTTGCTTGATTTACATCACAAATGGATATAATTTCTTTGTGATCTTGATTGTCAATGTTGCGATGTTTATTTGGACAAAATTACGAATAATGAAGCTTTTGAAGCCTCTGTTTTTGATATTTTAATGGTTCTGTCTGATTTATAGTGTTGCAGGAACAGCAGTTCCTTTTCCGAAGAGCATTTCTGAATGGGTGGTTTTTTCTTAGTAGTTTCACACTTGCCATTGTTATTTTTTGGCTCATTAGTTATGCATATAGTGCATGCTGGCTGAATGGGCATGGAAGAGGAGGGAGGTGACATTGAGTTGGCATAGAGAGTGGGACAAGCCAAGAGGAGTGCCTGGGGTGTCATTATTTTGCATGGACGGTATGAGGTATCATGGGAAGTGGCTGGGGTGAGGGGGGCATGAGTTGACATTGAGTTGAGAGTCTGAGGGACCATGGGATGTGGCTGGGGAGCAGGAATTGGCATTGAGTTGGTATGGGGAGTGAATGGAGGTTTGAGGGCTAGAGGGCCTAACAGCCTTAAATGCAACTGGGATGAGGCTCCGGAGAACTGAGGCAGGCCTTCTAACCAGTCCCACTTCCCACTTGCCCCCCCCCCCCCCCCTATACACACGCACAGCTGCCCAGGGTCTCGTTCCCCCACCCCGCCACCACCCTGGAGTGAAATTTGTGTGTGATGGAGTTCTTAAAACCAAGGCGGGTCTGCCAAGTTGAGATATTTCCCAACTCGAGCTACCAGCCTCGGGAGCGAAAATTCAGCCTTTAAAAGTCTAATTTAAAATGAATGGAGCTAGTAAGTTTGGAATGGTTCAAAAGAGTTTGGTGCAAGCTGGCCGGTGCTGTGATAATAAAGCTATTTGAAAGGCACAAGAGAAATGGATGCAGTCAATGGCAGGCACATTGAACTCAATATAAACGGAGGCGAACTCTGCAGCGCCAATCACCTGGCCTCTCATGGGGCCAGAGATCAACTCTTGGAGACAAAGAGACCACCAGTGTCTTCCCATTGCCCCTCTGATGTAGACTTGAGGAACACTACATGTTAAAAAAATATCACCAATACATGCATTTCTTGACTGCAAAATCCCACTTCCCGTCATTATGTTATTTATGCCAACTTTGTACTCCCCATTATAAATGTTGGCTTGAGAATTTATGATGATTTGTCACGCCACAATTATACCCACTAGAGGCTGCAGTGTTTTGCATCTCAGGTAGAATCCATCACATCCCAAACAACTCTACTTCTTTGCCAAGTCTTGTTAGTTAACTATCACATTATAATATTCAACATATATCAAAATAAGGGCAGTGTATGATTTGAAACATGCCAGTGTGAACCTATGATTTTAAAATCGAGACTGAATGAGATCTGCATCCTACCAGTCCAGTGACACCCTCCCAGCATTTAACGCGCTTCAATCCAGTTCTACACCTGGTCCCCACTGCCTGTGCTGAACATCTACGAGAGACCGACTAGTGGACAGTAAATAGGAGTCAGGCTTCAAACCTGTGTTTTTAGTGCCCTAGTCCCAAAGCACGAGGGCACTCATATCAAAGCAGAGTACAAAATGTTGTTTGCCCAACCCACTGAAATCCAAGGCCGGTGATTACTTTTTAATAATCTTTATTGTCACAAGTAGGCTTACATTAACACGCAATGAAGTTACTGTGAAAAGCCCCTAGTCGCCACATTACTCTGTGTTCTGGTACACAGAGGGAGAATTCAGAATGTCCAATTCACCTAACAGCATGTCCTTCGGGACTTGTGGGAGGAAACCAGAGCACCCGGAGGAAACCCACGCAGACCCGGGGAAAATGTGCAGACTCCGCACAGACAGTGACCCAAACTGGGAATCGAACCTGGGACCCTAGCGCTGTGAAGCCACAATGCCTGTGCTACCATGTCGCCCACTGGTACCAAGTAATTGTATATTTATGTAGATGCCATAATTGATAAATGATCTGTATTTTGAATGAAATATTGTTTGCTTCTGAACAGCCACTTGTATTTGAATGTAACCAAAGCAAAATTTTGCTGCAGCTTTCAGTTTTCATTATCGATTGTAACGATGCAGGAATTAAAACCCAGACAGTAGAGCCAATGGTATTGAATAACCCTGGTCAAGGAATGCATACTTGTGTAAAATTCAATCCCTGATCTTTGTGCTCGTGGATAATTGTCTGGAACACTCCCTTCACTGTTAAGACTCAGTCACACAATATTGTTGACACGTTTGTTACCGTACCTACTTGGATGAAGTCATCCAACCTGAACGAGCTGAACTTCGCTGAGTCACACACGTGGTATGTCACCTTCTGCCGCTCCAACTTTGAATCCACCCCAAGAGGACGGAGAAAAGGTCTCCTCTCGCTCAAGGCTGCCAAAGGATGCAATCAAGCTGAAAGTGGTGACATGCCTGCCAGAGGATTTTGGAGCATTGGAATAGCAGGACCTTCATTATTTAATTCATTATTATTACCGTGGGTAGCACAAGTGGATAGCACTGTGACTTCACAGCGCCAGGGTCCCAGGTTCGATTCCCCGCTGGGTTACCGTCTGTGTGGAATCTGCACCGTTCTCCCCGTGTCTGCGTGGGTTTCCTCCGGATGCTCCGGTTTCCTCCCACAGTCAAAGACGTGCAGGTTAGGTGGATTGGCTATGCTAAATTGCCATTAGTGTCCAAAACGGTTAGGAGGGGCTATTGGGTTACGGGGATAGGGTGGTATCGAGGGCTTAAGTGGGTCAGTTCAGACTCGATGGGCTGAATGGCCTCCTTCTGCACTGTATGTTCTATGTCCATCTGACTAACCCCAAAGTGTGGGAGTACGAGAGGAAGCAACAATGGTGAGGAGCACAATGAGAAATACTGGATCATTACTGCAGGTGAAAGTATATGGGCGGGATTCTCCCAGCCCTGTGCCGGGCTGGAGAATCCCCAAGAACGGGCCACGAACCCCGACGCCAGCAGGCTATTGTCCGCAGAGCGGAGAATCGGCGCCATTGGCGCCTGCGTGGTTGGCACGGCGCCGGTCACGGGCCACTCTACGCGGCCAGCCTGCTAATTCTCTGGGCTGGATGGGCCGAACGGCCGTAGGAAAAAAGCCAAGTCTCGCCGGCGGGACCTCGGCGTGTAAGGGTCGGGTGGTGGCTTGTTTGGGGGGGGGGGGGGCTCCGATGTGGCCTACCGATCGGCGGGCCGGCCTCTGTGGCTGTGGGCCTCCTTTCCTATGCGCCAGCCCCTGTAGCCCTGTGCCATGTTGCGTCGAGGCCAGCCGTTGAAGGAGGCCACGGCACATGCGCGCATTTCCGCCGCCGCCACTGCGCATGTCCTCGTTGGCGCAACTGCGCATGCGCGGATCCCACAGCACACATTTTCGTGCCGGGATCTGCAGCTGGAGCAGCACAAACCGTTCCAGCGCCGTGCTGGCCCCCTGTAGGGGCCAGAATTAGATGTGGGAGTGCCCCGTTCACGTCGTCGTAAAACACAACGGCATTTACGACGGCATGGATGTGAGAATCCCGCCCATGACCTGTTCATGACAGTGTAGTTGGTGCTAATTGCAGCACTTCAGTACAAAACTCACACAGGAGGAGCAGCGCTTTAAGAAGATGGCTCGCCACCATCTTCTCGGGGGTAATTAGAGATGGGGCATCAAATACTGGGAGTAGGGGGAGCTGGTAACCAGAGGAAGAAAACAGAAACAGCTTGCAACTAAATTGCACCCGGCTTCAGGGCATGAGTGTTAATGATGTAACCTGTTATTAATGAAATGCCGTGGAAGCTCGGAGCTTCCTGACTGACTTAATTGACTTTAACAAACACCAAATACTTGATGTAAAGAGAACAGTGGGGTACAGGACCACGAGAGAGAATGCCTTTCACTTCGTAGCGAGAAAGAGAGAGAGGCTGAATAGTTACCAACAGCAACAGCAAGTCCCTGTAGATTATACAGTGATTTATAAACTGTTGAATTGAGGGGAAATGGCATGCCATGCAGAGATAAGAATATAATCCCTCATGTTGGCAGTGCTGAAAAGAATGGTTCCGTTGGCACCTTACTGTCCCTTTTACACCAAAATGCTCAGGATTAAACTAACCACTACTTTCCTGTGATTTTCTCCCCATCTCTCTTGAAGTTAGTAACTCTTGCTGCGTTATGATTACTTGGTGGCCATCAGTCCTGTGCTATTTCATCTAAGTGCCAGTTTTTCCCCCCCCACACGTGAGTCCAAGCAGTGAAGGTAAACCAACTATTTGCGCTGGAAATCACAGGCTAGTTTGCTCCTTTATGTCAAAATTGGCAGCAGGAATCCTGGCTCATCCATCCCTTGCTAGCCCAGGGAGAGCCGGGAACAGCTAGAGTTCCGCACTGTGTGCTTGCTGAATTCGCTGACTAGACGGTTTACTGTAACACAAGGAAGCACCCGCTAACCCAACATGATTGCGCTCTCATTCCTGTAAGAAGTACAGACTCCCTGAGTGTATAACCAGGACAAATTGAACAGCTGTTTTCAAAGAGCCAGAACAAAACGGCCTCCATCCATGCTGTATGATAAATCCACAGATAGACTGATGGGAAGATTTGTATGTACCCAGCACCGTTCACAACCACTGGACATCCCAAAATGCTTTAGAGCTGATGAAGTACTTTTTGAAAGTGTAGGCACTCTTACAATGTAAGAAATGCAGCAGCCAATTTACATGCAGTAAGCTCCCACAAACACCAATGCGATAATGACCAGACAATGGGCCATAACTGGTGTGCTCCCCAGTGTCGGATTGTGGGGTACCCTAAAGATGTGCTGGGGGAATTCTTCTCAGAATGTCACAGGTAAGCATCCGCACAGCAATTTCCCAGAAGTGCAAACTTCCTCTGGCCAATTGCCCTGCGCTAGGAACCATCCAAAAGTGCTATTTAAATCGCAAACTTTGAACGGGTTCAACAGGGTTACACTAATAATTATGCAGAAAAGGTTAGAAGAATTAAAGCCTCTTCTAACTTCTGAGTAACTATTGTAAAGACCCAAACTTAACCCCCCCCCCCCCCAAACAGGACTCCCCCTGCCCCACCCGGAACCCACCCACCCCTCCATCCCCCCAAATCCCCCCTTCTCCTTGGCCTGCCAGTTTCAATCAGGCCAATTAACTTTACTTGTTTACAACAGCTAGTGACATTTTAAAAAATGGCGTATGTCCTTCAATCCAACCTAGATAGAGTGGGCTTGGGAGAGGATGTTTCGACTGGGAGGAGAGACTAGAACCCAAAGGCACAGCCTCATTCTAAAGAGACGATCCTTTAAAACTAAGGTGAGCAATTTTTTCAGCCAGAGGGTGGTGAATCTATGGAAGTCTTTGCTGCAGAAGACTGTGGAGGCCAAATCACTTGAGTGTCTTTAAGACAGAGATAGATAGGTTCTTGATTAATAAGGGGACCAAGGGTTATCGGGAAAAGGCAGGAGAATGGGGATGAAAAAAATATAAGCCATAATTGAATGGCGGAACAGACTCGATGGGCTGAATGGCCTAATTCTGCTCCTATGTCTTATGGACTCTGCTGGACTGCGATGCTGGGCTTCGGAGACCACTACACTGTTTGAATCTCGCCCGACCTGAGTCGGAAGATTGAGTGAAACAGACACCGAAGAAAAGGCATAAGTAATTGGGCAGTGAGTGGCAACCCGACATTGCCACACTGAGAAAGTTATGGCCTAATCTGTTTTTCAGTGCTGATTGAGGGATAGATATTGGCCTGGACACTGAGGATAACTCCCCTGTTCTTCTTCAAATAATGCCATGACACCGTAGCAAACCTGCAGGCAAACCTTTGAGCTTTGTCCTAACCAATGTAAATACCGCTGTTTGTGAATGTGACCACAGTATGAGACATGCTCAGATCCATCCGGAATAGTATTATGAAGGGCTGCAGTGATGCTGCCATTGGCTTCTGGCAAGATAAATGTGAATGAAGAGGTTCACATGGGTCTAAGTGTTGCCAACTCCGGTTTGGCTTATTCCTGGAGGTTTCACCTCATGACCTTTTGCCTCCAACCATCCACCCCATAACCTTAACCTTGGTCACCCAACATATCCAAGCTTCTTTGAAAATTAAAACACTTTTTTTTAAACAGCCCTGTGATTTTCCCCAAGATTGTAGTTGTGTCCTGTGTTTATTTTTTTCATTTAGAGTAGCCAATTATTTTTCTTTTCCAATGTAGCATGGCCAATCCACCTAACCAGCACATTTTTGGGTTGTGGGGGTGAAATCCACGCAGACATGGGGAGAATGTGCAAACTCCACGCGGACAGTGACCCAGGGCCGGGATGCGAACCCCGGTCCTCAGCGCCGCAGTCCCAGTGCTAACCACTGCGCCACATGCTGCCCGTGGTGTCCTGTGTTAATGAAATGTTAATGATGTTAAAATACACTTAAGATACAGAAATGTAATATTAATCTCCAGGATGTGGCATCGATCTCAAGCCAGTTGGTGGAGAAACAAAGCATTAATATTCCAACATCGGTTAATTTCAACCATTTCAGATCCTAATCTCTGCCTTTTTTCACATGGCAGCTGCTAGTGGTCATTCTGTTTTTCTCACGTTTACTCCTCCTCTAGACCCACCTTTCGTTTCTTCACGTGTCTCATTACCATCTCTTTTACCCCGCATGCACGTGGATGACGCAGCAGCCGCTGACGCTCCTGCGCATGCGCGGTCTTCCGCCAGCCGCCGAAGTCCCTTAGGCCCCGGCTGGTGTGGCGCCAAAGGCCATCCACGCCAGCCGGTGGGACGGGAACCACTCCGGCGCGGGCCTAGCCCCTCAAGGTGAGGGCTTGGCCCCTAAAGGTGCGGAGAAATCCGCACCTTTTGGGGCAGCCCGACGCCGGAGTGGTTCTCGCCATTTGCCGGAGTAGTTCACGCCATTCCATCCCGCCGGGACCCCTCGCCCCGCCGGGTAGGGGAGAATCCAGCCCCAGGTCTTAAAGAATAGTTGGCAGGTCGATTGTTGCTTTGCAAATTTCCTGCCCAATGACCTGGGAATTCCTGCTATAGCACCTTTAAATGACACCAAAACTAATGCAACAACAACCTTTCCGTATTCCGATTACTTCGGCCCAGTGAAAGGGTAACAAACAGCCTTAGTTTGCATTCCGGGATATCCTTCCCATATTTGGCGATGTCCTTTCAGTGGATGAATGTGGGGAAAAGGGAGTCTATTTAACTGCAAACCAGAAAGCAAATGCAATGGAATATCTGACCTATGAAACCTATAATCAGTATATATATTTAATTTGTTTATCAGCAATTGCTACCTTAGAGTTTACATTGTGACTGAATTCAATATATTTTAATTAAGATCCGAGGCTATAAGATGCGAGTGACTCACAACTCCCCAAAACCTCTCCGCCATCTATAAAAGGCAAGGCAGGCATGAGATGGAATAAATTGCCTAGATAAGTGTTGCTCCAACAATGCTCAAGAAGCTCACACCATCCAGGACAAAGCAAGCCATTTGATCATCACCCCAATAGGAACAAGAGTAGGCCTTTCAACCCCTCGAGCTTTCTCCACCATTCAATAGGATCATGGCTGATCTGACATTCCTGGTCCATTTTCCTACACTTTCCCAAAAAAAACCCTGATTCCCATATGGTCAAGAATCTATCCATCTCAGCCATAAGTATACACCAGGGCTAGGATTCTCCGACCCCACGCTGGGTCGGAGAATCCCTGGGGCAACGCGGGAATCGCGCCCTGACGCCGGCTTACTTATTCTCCAGCGCCTATTCTCGGGAGCCCACGGAATTGCCGCCACGCCAGTTGGGGGCCGTTGAAAGCGCCCCCCCCCCCCCCGGCGATTCTCCAGGCCCTGACGGGCCGTGTTCGGCCAAGTCCCACCGGCGTTGGTTATTCAGGTCCCACCAAAGGTGTGTGTCGGGACCTACAGATCGGCGGGTGGGCTGTTTCCATGGGGGCCTATGTTTCTCCACGTCGGGTCCCTGTAGGGCTCCGCCATATTGCCCGGGGGCCGGCGCGGAGAAGGGAACCCCTGCACATGCGTGGAATCACGCCGGCCGCACAATTGGCTGTCGCTGCTTTCCCCCCCGAGAGGCCATTCCCCTGAACAGTATCCCAGAGCAGTATATCTGTTTTGCAAGGGGAATAGTCAAAGGAGATTCCTGCACTGCCTGCCTAGTCCTTTTGCTCTGCCTGGTTGTCCCTCATTCCCTTCCTGTCTGTGGAGTCTGAGCCTGTGGTGTGACCACCTCTCTATATGTGCTATCCACAATGCTGTCCGCTTCGTAGATGCTGCACCATGAGCCCAGCTACCGCTCCAGCTCCAAACCCCTGGCTTCCAGGAGCTGTAACTGGAGACACCTCCTCTACACATGCTAGCCCGGGCACTGGAAATGTGCACAGTGCCCCACATAGGGCAAGAGGGGTAAACCACAGCTGGAAGCTCTCCTGCCATGACCTTCCCCTTTAAAAGGACTCTTAAAATCAAATTCTATCAAGTTCTTTAGGTCCCGTCTTCCCTTGACTCCATTAAAACAGAACATAGCCCTTACAAACTATAAGCCCTGACAAACTATAAACCACAAAATGAATGCTTTACAAACTATAAGCAATAATAGTAGTATAAATACTCACCATCTGTATCGCCCAATCAGCAGCTTCCACTTGCCCTGCGTCACTTTCAATTCCTGTCATCACCTCATGAGCTCTGCCTCTGGATTGAGTGAAGGTACATTGGATTGCCCCTCTGGATTGAGTGAAGGTACACTGGGCTGCTCCTCTGGATTGAGTGAAGGTATATTGGACTGTTCCTCTGGATTGAGTGAAGGTACAATGGACTGCTCCTCTGGATTGAGTGAAGATATATTGGATTGATCATCTGGATTGAGTGAAGGTACACTGGACTGTTCCTCTGGATTGAGTGAAGGTACAATGGGCTGTTCCTCTGGATTGAGTGAAGGTATATTGGACTGCTCCTCTGGATTGAGTGAAGGTACACTGGGCTGCTGCTCTGGATTGAGTGAAGGTACACTGGGCTGCTGCTCTGGATTGAGTGAAGGTACACTGGGCTGCTCCTCTGGATTGAGTGAAGGTACAATGGGCTCTTCCTCTGGATTGAGTGAAGGTACACTGGACTGCTCCTCTGGATTGAGTGAAGGTACATTGGACTGCTCCTCTGGATTGAGTGAAGTAACACTGGGCTGCTCCTCTGGATTGAGTGAAGGTACACTGGACTGCTCCTCTGGATTGAGTGAAGGTACACTGGGCTGCTGCTCTGGGTTGAGTGAAGGTACACTGGGCTGCTCCTCTGGATTGAGTGAAGGTATATTGGACTGCTCCTCTGGATTGAGTGAACGTATATTGGACTGCTCATCTGGATTGAGTGAAGGTACACTGGACTGCCCCTCTGGATTGAGTGAAGGTACAATGGACTGCTCCTCTGGATTGAGTAAAGGTACATTGGACTGCTCCTCTGGATTGAGTGAAGGTACACTGGACTGCTCCTCTGGATTGAGTGAAGGTATATTGGACTGCCCCTCTGGATTGAGTGAAGGTTTATTGGACTGCCCCTCTGGATTGAGTGAAGGTATATTGGACTGCCCCTCTGGATTGAGTGAAGGTATATTGGACTGCCCCTCTGGATTGAGTGAAGGTATATTGGACTGCCCCTCTGGATTGAGTGAAGGTATATTGGACTGCCCCTCTGGATTGAGTGAAGGTATATTGGACTGCCCCTCTGGATTGAGTGAAGGTATATTGGACTGCCCCTCTGGATTGAGTGAAGGTATATTGGACTGCCCCTCTGGATTGAGTGAAGGTATATTGGACTGCCCCTCTGGATTGAGTGAAGGTATATTGGACTGCCCCTCTGGATTGGGTGAAGGTATATTGGACTGCCCCTCTGGATTGAGTGAAGGTATATTGGACTGCCCCTCTGGATTGAGTGAAGGTATATTGGACTGCTCCTCTGGATTGAGTGAAGGTATATTGGACTGCTCCTCTGGATTGAGTGAAGGTATATTGGACTGCTCCTCTGGATTGAGTGAACGTATATTGGACTGCTCGTCTGGATTGAGTGAAGGTACACTGGACTGCCCCTCTGGATTGAGTGAAGGTACAATGGACTGCTCCTCTGGATTGAGTAAAGGTACATTGGACTGCTCCTCTGGATTGAGTGAAGGTACACTGGACTGCTCCTCTGGATTGAGTGAATGTATATTGGACTGCCCCTCTGGATTGAGTGAAGGTATATTGGACTGCCCCTCTGGATTGAATGAAGGTATATTGGACTGCCCCTCTGGATTGAGTGAAGGTATATTGGACTGCCCCTCTGGATTGAGTGAAGGTATATTGGACTGCCCCTCTGGATTGAGTGAAGGTACGCTGGACTGCTCTTTTTAAAGGCTTTTCCATTGCTCTGCTCCGCTGCTCCGCATCTGATTCACCCCCTCACTCTGACCTCTGTAATGTGAAGAGTTACTTAAAGTCCCTCTTTCCCCTTATGCTCCAAATTCCCCAAGATCTTACTTTTATCTTAAAGAGCACAGCGCCCACCAATCCTACTCAACAATCAGAGAAAAGAAGGGACTGATTACCTCATCCTTCAAACCCCTGGTTTTACCAAACTCCAGCTGCACTTCTGAAATGAAATGAAATGAAAATCGCTTATTGTCACGAGTAGGCTTCAATGAAGTTACTGTGAAAAGCCCCTAGTCGCCACATTCCGGCGCCTGTCCGGGAAGGCTGGTACGGGAATCAAACCGTGCTGCTGGCCTGCTTGAAAAGCCCGCGATTTAGCCTTGTGAGCTAAACCAGCCCCTAATCAACTAATGCAACAAGGAAGCATTCCAGTGCAGGCAATACTGAAGGAATCCTCTTTTTTTGACTCCCAATTCAAGGCTTCTGAAACTGAATTAAACAAGTTGTCTAATTAACTAGCTTCAGCAGACATCCTTCAAGCTCCTGTTTTAAAGCTGCAGTTAAACTTTGCCCAGTCAAAAGAGCAACATTTTGATAATTGCTAAATTAAAGAACAAACTAGAATTTAGATTGAAATTAGTCCTTAAATTAAATTATTCCTTAAAACCTACCCCTTGAGATTCCCTGTTTCACCAAATTCCAGCTGCATTCTGATGCAACAAGACAGCACATTCACCCCATCCACCACAGCTCAGAGTGGCAGGCAGTAGTGTGTCCCATCTACAAGATGCACTGCAGCGACTTGCTAAGGTTCCTTTGTGAGAGCCACGAAGAATCCAGCACGAGTCTTCAGGATACAAAGAAATAACATTTATTTACAATAACATTTCTACACAACAGCAGCAGCAACTTCCCTTGCAGCTAACTCCTCTCTCTCTGCTGGTTCCAAACTGGCCAGCTTTATTTATGCAGGGAGTCTGCTAATGATTTCTCCGCCCCCCTCATTGGGGAAGCTCATACTCCCACAGGATTGTGGGATTGTCATTAGTCCCCAGCCAATGGTAAGCAGGCAGGTTATAACAGGTTCCTTCAGCAGCACCCTCGAAACCTGCAACCTCTACCACCTGGATGGACAAGGGCAGCAGACGCATGGGAGCACGATCACCTGCAAGTTCCCCTCTAATTTGCAAACCATCCTGCCTTGGAACTATATCTTTGTTCCATCATTGTCATTGGGTCAAAAACCTGGAACTCTATCCCCAATAGCACTATGGTGAATCTAGATCGCATGGACTGCAGTGGTTCAAGGCTGAAGCTCACCACCACCTTCTCAAGGGCAGTTCGGAGTGGGAAATAAATTCTGGCCTAGCCATCGACGTTCAGAGCCCATGAATGCTTTTTTGAAAGATGTCTATGTATTGATATCTCTTGGTCTCACATAATAAACATGTAACAGTTATCTTGCAGTCACAATATTGCTCTGTTTACTGGCTGAGGTTACAATGGGTATGGCATTCAAGTGATTTAGTCTGCCATGGGGGTGTTTGTGTCACAATGTCTCATCCTGTACACTTAACACCAAATATCAAGTTGTTGAGCCAGATGGGTAAGTATGACACAGATCCTCTTCTTGGTTGGTTTATTTACAGAATGCAGCATTATATACGTCTGTCACTACCTGTCCCAGACGTCTTCCTTTTCACTCGTCTGAGTAAATTGAATAATCAAGTTCAGTAAAAAACCACCCCTTTAAAGGGGCAGTGGAGCAAAACATGGAAACTTATCAAATTAAATAAAATGTCATGACCTAGTCTTTCTTTATATGTGCTCAAGATACTTAATCAATCAATGCCCTCACCGCCATATCCTTCACCTTGATCATATATTTACCACGGCATTAGTTAGGGTCTATAATTGAGCTGTCGATTTAGATGGGTGGAAGCAAAATATCCCACAGAATTATTCAAAGAAGAGGAAGGAATTTCACCCTATCACCTGGCCGACATTTATTGCTTAACAAACATTAACGTAGCTGCTTATCTGGTGATTAATTGCATAAATAGGTTTTGGGACCTTGCTGTGCACAAATTCACTGCACTTGACATTGAACATGAAAAGGTGTGCCATCACATTGGGAAAATAAACTGCAGCACAATAAACTATAAATGGGGAAAAGATTGCTCACTGGCCGTGAAGTAAATGGTGAAACTAAAGCTTTTAACACTTATGTAGGAATTGTGCAGATCAGACTTGCTTTAGGTGAATTGAGCTGCTGTATAGAAATTTCACAAATGTACGTTTAATTACAGCCGAGTAGATCAGTATGATCCAGCATGATTGCACAGTGCTGTTGTTTTTCTACCAACCTTTGTACCAGGAGCTAGTGTTGCAATTCTGGTATTAGAACTGCTAAAGTGCAAACATAGATTATTGCCACTTTGCGAACTGAAAATGAAAGTTCCAGAGGAAGCATTTGCAGCCTCCTAGACTGCTGAAGTTATTCTTCAGAGCAATCAGAAAACAAATTGCTCAGACAATCCAGTCACATCACAGTGGTAATGGAGCATTTTATATATTGCTTCAACATGCTTACCCCGGTTGAGTTAAAATATGAACAAACAGTTTGATTGCATGTCTGACGCTGTAAAGCACAGTGTTTAGTACTTGCTGGATATACCGATACAAAGTCACTAATGCTTGCTGATCTGACAGCCAGGATTGCTTCAGTCAACTACATCATTGCTGATATTGACTCCTTTTAATCCTAATTTACAAAAATTGTGAAATGCAGCACGGTAACACAAGTGATTAGCACTGTGGCTTCACAGCTCCAGGGTCCCAGGTTCGATTCCCATCTTGGGTCATTGCCTGTGCACAGTTTGCACTTTCTCTCTGTGTCTGCATGGGTTTCCTCCGGGTGCTACGGTTTCCTCCCACAGTCCCGTACCAGCCTCCCCAAACAGGTGCCGGAATGTGGCAACTAGGGGGTTTCACAGTAACTTAATTTGAAGCCTACTTGTGACAATAAGCGATTTTCAAAGACGTGCAGGTTAGGTGGATTGGCCATGCTAAATTGCCTTTAGTGTCCAAAAAGGTTAGGTCAGGTTACGGAGATAGGGTGCAGGTGTGGGGTTAGGTAGCATGCTCTTTCCAAGGGCCGGTGCCCAGACACGATGGGCCGAATGGCCTCTTCCTGCGCTGTAAATTCTATGGCTCTATATTATGATACAAAGACGCCCACTGTTAAATGTGGTTCTGCAATTGTGTGGCACTCACTGAACAATCCTGAGTGCGCTAATAGCTATACTAACAACCCTGTGTGCACCAGTAGCTATATTAACAACTCTGGGGACCGGTTTAGTTCAGTTGGCTGGACAGCTAATTCATGATGCTAAATGAAGCCAACAGTGTGGGTTCAATTCCCATACCAACTGCCGTTATTCAGGAGTGGCGACGCTCAGGTTCAAACACCACCAATCAACTCTCCCCCACAAAGGGAAAAGCAGCCGATGGTCATCTGGGACTATGGTGACTTTACTTTTACTAACAACTGTGAGTGCCCTAATACATACACTAACAACCATGTGTGTGCTAATAGCTACGATAACAACACTGAGTGTGCTAATCGCTACACTAAACCCTGAGTGTGCTAATAGGTATACTAATAACACTGAGTGTGCTAATAGCTACACTAACAACATTGAGTGTACTAATAGCTACACTAAACCCTGAGTGTGCTAATAGCTACACTAACAACCCCGAGTGTGCAAATAGCTACACTAACAACCCTGAGTGTGCTAATATCTACACTAAACCCTGAGTGTGCTAATAGCTACACTAAACCCTGAGTGTGCTAATAGCTACACTAACAACCCTGAGTGTGCTAATAGCTACACTAAACCCTGAGTGTGCTAATAGCTACACTAAACCCTGAGTGTGCTAATAGCTATACTAACAACCCTGAGTGTGCTAATAGCTACACTAAACCCTGAGTGTGCTAATAGCTACACTAAACCCTGAGTGTGCTGATAGCTATACTAACAACCCTGAGTGTGCTAATAGCTACACTGACAACCCTGAGTGAGCTAATAACTATACTAACAACCCTGAGTGTGCGAATAGCTACACTGACAACCCTGAGTGTGCTAATAGCTATACTAAACCCTGAGTGTGCTAATAGCTATACTAACAACCCTGAGTGTGCTAATAGCTACACCAACAACCCTGAGTGTGCTAATAGCTGCACTAAACCCCAAGTGTGCTAATAGCTACACTAAACCCTGAGTGTGCTAATAGCTATACTAACAACCCTGAGTGTGCTAATAGCTATACTAACAACCCTGAGTGTGCTAATAGCTACACTAACAATCCTGAGTGTGCTAATAGCTACACTAACAACCCTGAGTGTGCTAATAGCTACACTAAACCCTGAGTGTGCTGATAGCTACACTAACAACCCTGAGTGTGCTAATAGCTACACTAAACCCTGAGTGTGCTGATAGCTACACTAATAACCCTGAGTGTGCTAATAGCTACACTAAACCCTGAGTGTGCTAATAGCTACACTAAACCCTGAGTGTGCTAATAGCTACACTAACAACCCCGAGTGTGGTAATAGCTACACTAACAACCCTGAGTGTGCTAATAGCTACACTAAACCCTGAGTGTGCTAATAGCTACACTAACAACCCCGAGTGTGGTAATAGCTACACTAACAACCCCGAGTGTGGTAATAGCTACACTAACAACCCTGAGTGTGCTAATAGCTACACTAAACCCTGAGTGTGCTAATAGCTACACTAACAACTCCGAGTGTGGTAATAGCTACACTAACAACCCTGAGTGTGCTAATAGCTACACTAATCCCCGAGTGTGGTAATAGCTACACTAACAACCCTGAGTGTGCTAATAGCTACACTAACAACCCTGAGTGTGCTAATAGCTGCACTAACAAACCTGAGTGTGCTAATAGCTACACTAACAACCCTGAGTGTGCTAATAGTTGCACTAACAACCCTGAGTGTGCTAATAGCTATACTAACAACCCTGAGTGTGCTAATAGCTGCACTAAACCCTGAGTGTGCTAACAGCTACACTAACAACCCTGAGTGTGGTAATAGCTACACTAACAACCCCGAGTGTGGTAATAGCTACACTAACAACCCTGAGTGTGCTAATAGCTACACTAAACCCTGAGTGTGCTAATAGCTACACTAACAACCCCGAGTGTGGTAATAGCTACACTAACAACCCTGAGTGTGCTAATAGCTACACTAATCCCCGAGTGTGGTAATAGCTACACTAACAACCCTGAGTGTGCTAATAGCTACACTAACAACCCTGAGTGTGCTAATAGCTGCACTAACAAACCTGAGTGTGCTAATAGCTACACTAACAACCCTGAGTGTGCTAATAGTTGCACTAACAACCCTGAGTGTGCTAGTAGCTATACTAACAACCCTGAGTGTGCTAATAGCTGCACTAAACCCTGAGTGTGCTAACAGCTACACTAACAACCCTGAATGTGCTAATAGCTGCACTAACAACCCTGAGTGTGCTGATATCTACACTAATAACCCTGAGTGTGCTAATAGCTACACTAAACCCTGAGTGTGCTAATAGCTATACTAACAACCCTGAGTGTGCTAATAGCTATACTAACAACCCTGAGTGTGCTAATAGCTACACTAAACCCTGAGTGTGCTAATAGCTGCACTAAACCCTGAGTGTGCTAATAGCTATACTAACAACCCTGAGTGTGCTAATAGCTACACTAACAACACCGAGTGTGCTAATAGCTACACTAACAACACTGAGTGTGCTAAGAGCTACACTAATCCCCGAGTGTGGTAATAGCTACACTAACAACCCTGAGTGTGCTAATAGCTACACTAACAACCCTGAGTGTGCTAATAGCTGCACTAACAACCCTGAGTGTGCTAATAGCTACACTAACAACCCTGAGTGTGCGAATATAGCTGCACTAAACCCTGAGTGTGCTAACAGCTACACTAACAACCCTGAGTGTGCTAATAGCTACACTAACAACCCTGAGTGTGCTAATAGCTGCACTAACAACCCTGAGTGTGTTAATAGCTACACTAACAACCCTGAGTGTGCTAATAGCTGCACTAACAACCCTGAGTGTGCTAATAGCTACACTAACAACCCTGAGTGTGCGAATATAGCTGCACTAAACCCTGAGTGTGCTAACAGCTACACTAACAACCCTGAGTGTGCTAATAGCTACACTAACAGCCCTGAGTGTGCTAATAGCTATACTAACAACCCTGAATGTGCTAATAGCTGCACTAACAACCCTGAGTGTGCTGATAGCTACACTAATAACCCTGAGTGTGCTAATAGCTACACTAGACCCTGAGTGTGCTAATAGCTATACTAACAACCCTGAGTGTGCTAATAGCTATACTAACAACCCTGAGTGTGCTAATAGCTGCACTAAATCCTGAGTGTGCTAATAGCTGAAAAATGAAATGAAATGAAAATCGCTTATTGTCACGAGTAGGCTTCAATGAAGTTACTGTGAAAAGCCCCTAGTCGCCACATTCCGGCGCCTGTCCGGGGAGGCTGGTACGGGAATCGAACCGTGCTGCTGGCCTGCTTGGTCTGCTTTAAAAGCCAGCGATTTAGCTTGGTGAGCTAAACCAGCCCCTGAGTGTGCTAATAGCTACACTAAACCCTGAGTGTGCTGATAGTTACACTAATAACCCGGAGTGTGCTAATAGCTACACTAAACCCTGAGTGTGCTAATAGCTACACTAAACCCTGAGTGTGCTGATAGCTACACTAATAACCCGGAGTGTGCAAATAGCTACACTAACAACCCTGAGTGTGCTAATAGCTACACTAACAACCCTGAGTGTGCTAATAGCTGCACTAACAACCCTGAGTGTGCTAATAGCTACACTAACAACCCTGAGTGTGCGAATATAGCTGCACTAAACCCTGAGTGTGCTAACAGCTACACTAACAACCCTGAGTGTGCTAATAGCTACACTAACAACCCTGAGTGTGCTAATAGCTGCACTAACAACCCTAAGTGTGCTAATAGCTACACTAACAACCCTGAGTGTGCTAATAGCTGCACTAACAACCCTGAGTGTGCTAATAGCTACACTAACAACCCTGAGTGTGCGAATATAGCTGCACTAAACCCTGAGTGTGCTAACAGCTACACTAACAACCCTGAGTGTGCTAATAGCTACACTAACAGCCCTGAGTGTGCTAATAGCTATACTAACAACCCTGAATGTGCTAATAGCTGCACTAACAACCCTGAGTGTGCTGATAGCTACACTAATAACCCTGAGTGTGCTAATAGCTACACTAGACCCTGAGTGTGCTAATAGCTATACTAACAACCCTGAGTGTGCTAATAGCTATACTAACAACCCTGAGTGTGCTAATAGCTGCACTAAATCCTGAGTGTGCTAATAGCTACACTAAACCCTGAGTGTGCTAATGGCTACACTAAACCCTGAGTGTTCTAATAGCTACACTAACAACCCTGAGTGTGCTAATAGCTACACTAAACCCTGAATGCGCTAATAGCTACACTAAACCCTGAATGTGTTGATAGCTACACTAAACCGTGAGTGTGCTAATAGCTACACTAACAACCCTGAATGAGCTAGTAGCTACACTAATCCCCGAGTGTGGTAATAGCTACACTAACAACCCTGTGTGTGCTAATAGCTACACTAATCCCCGAGTGTGGTAATAGCTACACTAACAACCCTGTATGTGCTAATAGCTACACTAATCCCCGAGTGTGGTAATAGCTACACTAACAACCCTGTATGTGCTAATAGCTACACTAATCCCCGAGTGTGGTAATAGCTACACTAACAACCCTGTGTGTGCTAATAGCTACACTAATCCCCGAGTGTGGTAATAGCTACACTAACAAACCTGAGTGTGCTAATAGCTACACTAAACCCTGAATGAGCTAGTAGCTACACTAATCCTCGAGTGTGCTAATAGCTACACTAACAACCCTGAGTGTGCTGATAGCTGCAGTAAACCCTGAATGCGCTAATAGGTATGCCAACCTCTTGAGTGTGCTAATGGCGTGCTAACGTCATAGAGCATAAAATAAGAAGAAAGGAGCAGGAGTTGGCCATTTTGACCTTCAAGTCTTTGCCACCATTCAAATTGGTGGCTGTTTTGACTCTGGCTTTAAGTCCACTTTCTTGCCCGTCTTTCATATCCTTCATCTCCCTTGCAGATCAAAAACCCGACTCCACTGCTGTCTGGGGTAGTGAATTCCAAAGACTTCTCTGAAAGACGAAATTCCTCCTCATCTCCATCTTAAATGAGAGATCACTTATTCTTAACTGTGCCCCCAGTTCTAGAGGCCCCCATGAGGTGAAACATCCACTCAATGTCTACCATGCCAAGCCCCCTCAGAACGTATATGCTTCATTAAGAATACTTACCTTTCTCCGAAACCCCAGTGAGCAGAGGCCAACCTGCTCAACCTTTTCTCATAAGTCAACTCAGGAATCAACTTAGTTATGTTTCTCTGAATTCCCTCAATGTAAGGATCTCTTTTAAAAAAGAAACCAAAGCTAAACACATTATGTTCAGTGCGATTAATGTCCTGTACGGTTGTAACAAGACTTCCCTATTGTTGCTCGTTGTGTTCTCTCTTTAATTGGCTCTGTTTATGGCGGTCAATATGGTCGCCATCCTTAATTCTAATTACGTTTGCTCAAGAGTCGCCAGGTATCTTTCGATACCGCCACAAGGTTCAAAACCAAATACTGATTGAAGACTCGATACACCAGTCAGTAAGTTTGAAATCAATGCTCATTTATTTACACACAGTCAATTAAACTCATGCACAAAACTCTACCAACTAAACTATCACTACTACTAAAGCCTATACTTAGCTTCAGGTGCCCACTCAGTCGGAGGAACAATGGTCATTGTCTGGTTCTGAGGCTGCCGGGGTCGAACTGGTACAGAATAGTAGCGAGGAGCGTCTATCTCGTAGAGTGCGTTGACTTTGGATTTACTTGTTCTGGTGCAGCTGCTAGGCAGGTCTCTCCTCGCTGAGAGCCAAGGCCAAGAGAGCGATTCTCTCTTGGGGGCTTCTTCCTATACCCAAAGGGGCTTCGCGCGCTTTTGGGCGGGCCTTGAACTTGGTCCCAATTAATTGGACCGTATCCTGATCATCGGTATCGATTTCCTCCAATAAAGGGGTGTGTGCCCGATTGCTGGGCAGGTCCTAGGTGGCCGTTGGCCTGCTTTGTTCTAGTCTCCTCTGGCGCCGGGGTGTCTGCTTTAGTATTGTTTACCTAAAAGTTACTCTTTTGTCCCTGGAGATGGCTCATTAGTATGGTAATGGCTTTGCAGTATCGGTCTTGTCTGGAAGCTACAGCTCCAATCAACAGACAAACCTTGCACCTGCTTGCTTTCTCAGCATTGTCCATTTTCCCTGCATTCTTTGCAAGGTGTCCATTTTGTAATCGGGACATGGCCATCCCAGGTGGCTACGCTATTTTTATTCACCATCTCCCTGGGAGCACAAGTCAGGATTTCATTTTCCCTCATTAGGAAGCCAAATGGAATGAGTTCAGTGCTGGGGTGGTATAGTCAGTTCCCCATGCACGGTTCTTGCAAAGGCTCAAAATGAATTTGTTGTTTTATTGAGGCCAGCAGAGAGGAAGATACTATGACATACAACCCATCGGGCCTTGGTGAATCTGCCAAGTTTACTATGAGGTTGCACATAATCAAGTCAACAGCACCACTCAAACATAAAATCAGGTTTTAATGCCCTTGATCACAATAGAGTGCCTTGAAGCCTGGATTCTGGAAATAACCATTTCCATTAGATAAACATGATGCTGCAATTCCAACATCGTGGCACAAAGATATCATTGTGTCATAAGTACATGATTGTCATTTGCCCAGTATTTACAACACAGAAACTGGCCATTCTGCCCAGCTGATGTACAGCTCCACGTGAGCTCCTCTCAAACCTCATCATTTAACCCAATCAACATGACCCGTTCTCTCTCAAGTGATTATCTAAAAGAGGGGGAGGTGTGGCGCTGCTAGTCAAGGATAGTATTACGGTGGCGGAAAGGATGCTAGATGGGGACTCTTCTTCCGAGGTAGTATGGGCTGAGGTTAGAAACAGGAAAGGAGAGGTCACCCTGTTGGGAGTTTTCTATAGGCCACCTAATAGTTCTAGGGATGTAGAGGAAAGGATGGCGAAGATGATTCTGGAAAAGAGCGAAAGTAACAGGGTAGTTGTTATGGGAGACATTAACTTTCCAAATATTGACTGGAAAAGATATAGTTCGAGTACATTAGATGGGTCGTTCTTTGTACAATGTGTGCAGGAGGGTTTCCTGACACAATATGTTGACAGGCCAACAAGAGGCGAGGCCACATTGGATTTGGTTTTGGGTAATGAACCAGGCCAGGTGTTAGATCTGGAGGTAGGTGAGCACTTTGGAAACAGTGACCACAATTCGGTGACCTTTACGTAGTGATGGAAAGGGATAAGTATACCCCGCAGGGCAAGAGTTATAGCTGGGGGAAGGGCAATTATGATGCCATTAGACATGACTTAGGATGTGTAGGTTGGAGAAGTAGGCTGGACTACACTGGATATGTGGAGCTTGTTCAAGGAACAGCTATTGCATGTTCTTGATAAGTACGTACCAGTCAGGCAGGGAGGAAGGGGTCGAGTGAGGGAACCGTGGTTTACCAAAGAAGTGGAATCTCTTGTTAAGAGGAAGAAGGAGGCCTATGTGAAGATGAGGCGTGAAATTTCAGTTGGGGCGCTTGATAGTTACAAGGAAGCGAGGGTGGATCTAAAGAGAGAGCTGAGACGAGCAAGGAGGGGACATGAGAAGTCTTTGGCAGGTAGGATCAAGGAAAACCCAAAAGCTTTCTATAGGTATGTCAGGAATAAAAGAATGATTAGGGTAAGAGTAGGGCCAGTCAAGGACAGTGGTGGGAAGTTGTGTGTGGAGGCTGAGGAGATAAGCGAGATACTAAATGAATACTTTTCGTCAGTATTCACTCAGGAAAAAGATAATATTGTGGAGGAGAATGCTGAGACCCAGGCTATTAGAATAGATGGCATTGAGGTGCGTAGGGAAGAAGTGTTGGCAATTCTGGACAAGGTGAAAATAGATAAGTCTCCGGGGCCTGATGGGATTTATCCTAGGATTCTCTGGGAAGCCAGGGAAGAGATTGCTGAGCCTTTGGCTTTGATTTTTAGGTCATCATTGGCTACAGGAATAGTGCCAGAGGACTGGAGGATAGCAAAAGTGGTCCCTTTGTTCAAGAAGGGGAGTAGAGATAACCCCGGTAACTATAGGCCGGTGAGCCTAACGTCTGTGGTGGGTAAAGTCTTGGAGAGGATTATAAAAGATACGATTTATAATCATCTAGATAGGAATAATATGATTAGGGATAGTCAGCATAGTTTTCTGAAGGGTAGGTCATGCCTCACAAACCTTATCGAGTTCTTTGAGAAGGTGACTGAACAGGTAGACGAGGGTAGAGCAGTTGATGTGGTGTATATGGATTTCAGTAAAGCGTTTGATAAGGTTCCCCACGGTCGGCTATTGCAGAAAATACGGAGGCTGGGGATTGAGGGTGATTTAGAGATGTGGATCAGAAATTGGCTAGTTGAAAGAAGACAGAGAGTGGTAGTTGATGGGAAATGTTCAGAATGGAGTTCAGTTACGAGTGGCGTACCACAAGGATCTGTTCTGGGGCCGTTGCTGTTTGTCATTTTTATAAATGACCTAGAGGAGGGCGCAGAAGGATGAGTGAGTAAATTTGCAGACGACACTAAAGTCGGTGGAGTTGTAGACAGTGCGGAAGGATGTTGCAGGTTACAGAGGGACATAGATAAGCTGCAGAGCTGGGCTGAGAGGTGGCAAATGGAGTTTAATGTGGAGAAGTGTGAGGTGATTCACTTTGGAAAGAATAACAGGAATGCGGAATATTTGGTTAATGGTAAAATTCTTGGTAGTGTGGATGAGCAGAGGGATCTCGGTGTCCATGTACATAGATCCCTGAAAGTTGCCACCCAGGTTGATAGGGTTGTGAAGAAGGCCTATGGTGTGTTGGCCTTTATTGGTAGAGGGATTGAGTTCCGGAGCCATGAGGTCATGTTGCAGTTGTACAAAACTCTAGTACGGCCGCATTTGGAGTATTGCGTACAGTTCTGGTCGCCTCATTATAGGAAGGACGTGGAAGCTTTGGAACGGGTGCAGAGGAGATTTACCAGGTTGTTGCCTGGTATGGAGGGAAAATCTTATGAGGAAAGGCTGATGGACTTGAGGTAGTTTTCGTTAGAGAGAAGAAGGTTAAGAGGTGACTTAATAGAGGCATACAAAATGATCAGAGGGTTAGATAGGGTGGACAGCGAGAGCCTTCTCCCGCGGATGGAGGTGGCTAGCACGAGGGGACATAGCCTTAAATTGAGGGGTAATAGATATAGAACAGAGGTCAGAGATGGGTTTTTTACGCAAAGAGTGGTGAGGCCGTGGAATGCCCTACCTGCAACAGTAGTGAACTCGCAAACATTGAGGGCATTTAAAAGTTTATTGGATAAGCATATGGATGATAAGGGCATAGTGTAGGTTAGATGGCCTTTAGTTTTTTTCCATGTCGGTGCAACATCGAGGGCCGAAGGGCCTGTACTGCGCTGTATCGTTCTATGTTCTATGTTCTAAGTCACCCCTCGCCCTTATCCGTTCTAATGAAAAAAGGCCTAGCACCCTCAACCTTTTCTCGTAAGACCTACTCTCCATTCCAGGCAACATCCTAGTAAATCTCCTTTGCACCTTTTCCAAAGCTTCCACATCCTTCCGAAAATGAGGCGACCAGAACTGCAAACGTGGCCTTATCAAGGTCTTGTACAGCTGCATCATCACCTCGCGGCTCTTAAATTTAATCCTTCTGCTAATGAACGCTAGCACACCATAGGCCTTCTTCACAGCTCTATCCACTTGAATGGCAACTTTCAAAGATCTATGAACATAGACCCCAAGATCTCTCTGCTCCTCCACATTGCCAAGTACCCTACTGTTTTTGTTTTCTTTTTTTTTCTTTTTTTATAAATTTAGAGTACCCAATTCATTTTTTCCAATTAAGGGGCAATTTAACATGGCCAATCCACCTAGCCTGCACATCTTTGGGTTGTGGAGGCGAAACCCACGCAAACACGGGGAGAATGTGCAAACTCCACACGGACAGTGACCCAGAGCCGGGATCAAACCTGGGACCTCGGCGCCGTGAGGCAACAGGGCTAATCCACAGCGCCACCATGCTGCCCAAGAACCCTGCTGTTAACTCTGTATTCCGCATTCATATTTGTCCTTCCAAAATGGACAACCTCACACTTGTCAGGGTTAAACTCCATCTGCCACTTCTCAGCCCAGCTCTGCATCCTATCTATGTCTCTTTGCAGCCGACAACAGCCCTCCTCGCTATCCACAACTCCACCAATCTTCGTATGGTCTGCAGATTTACTGACCCACCCTTCAACTCCCTCATCCAAGTCATTAATGAAAATCACAAACAGCAGAGGACCCAGAACTGATCCCTGTGGTACGCCACTGGTAACTGAGCTCCAGGCTGAATATTTGCCATCCACCACCACTCTGACTTTTATTGGTTAGCCAGTTCGTTATCCAACTGGCCAAATTTCCCACTATCCCTTGCCTGCTTACTTTCTGCAAAAGCCTACCATGGGGAACCTTATCAAATGCCTTACTAAAATCCTCCTCAAAGAATTCAATAAGACCTGTGAGGCAAGACCTACCCCTCACAAATCCGTGCTGACCATCCCTAATCAAGCAGTGTCTTTCCAGATGCTCAGAAATCCTATCCCTCAGTACCCTTTTCATTACTTTGCCTACCACCGAAGTAAGACTAACTGGCCTGTAATTTCCAGAGTTATCCCTATTCCGTTTTTTGAACAGGGGCACGACATTCGCCACTCTCCAATCCCTGGTACCACCCCTGTTGACAGTGAGAACGAAAAGATCATTGCCAACGGCTCTGCAATTTCATCTCTTGCTTCCCATAGAATCCTTGGATAAATCCCGTCAGGCCCGGGGGACTGGTCTATCCTCAAGTTTTTCAAAATGCCCAACACATCTTCCTTCCTAACAAGTATCTTCTCGAGCTTACCAGTTTGTTTCACACTGTCCTCTCCAACAATATGGCCCCTCTCATTCATAAATACTGAAGAAAAGTACTAGTTCAAGACCTCGCCTATCTCTTCAGACTCCATACACAATCTCCTGCTATTGTCCTTGATCAGACCCACCCTCACTCTAGTCATTCTCATATTTCTCACATTTGTGTAAAAGGCCTTGGGTTTTCCTTGATCCTACCCGCCAAAGGTTTTTCATGCCCTCTCTTAGCTCTCCTAATCTCTTTCTTCAGTTCCCTCCTGACTATCTTGTATCCCTCCAGCGCCCTGTCTGAACCTTCTTTCCTCAGCCTTACATAAGTATCCTTCTTCCTCTTAACAAGACATTCAATCTCTCTTGTCAACCATGGTTCCCTCACTCGAGCATCTCTTCCCTGCCTGACAGGCACATACCTATCAAGGACATGTAGTATCTGTTCCTTGAGCAAGTTCCATGTTTCAATTGTGTCCTTCCCTGACAGCCTATGTTCCCAACTTATGCACTTCAGTTCTTGTCTGACAGCATCGTATTTACCCTTCCCCCAATTGTAAACCTTGCCCTGTTGCACGCACCCATCCCTCTCCATTACTAAAGTGAAAGTCACAGAATTGTGGTCACTATCTCCAAAATGCTCCCCCACTAACAAATCTATCACTTGCCCTGGTTCATTACCAAGTACGAAATCCAATATGGTCTCCCCTGTGGTTAGACAATCTACATACTGTGTTAGAAAAGCTTCCTGGACACACTGCACAAACACCACCCCATCCAAACTATTCGATCTAAAGAGTTTCCACTCAATATTTCGGAAGTTGAAGTCACCCATGACTACTACCCTGTGATTTCTGCACCTTTCCAAAATCTGTTTCCCAATCTGTTCCTCCACATCTCTGCTGCTATTGGGAGGCCTATAGAAAACTCCCAAAAAGGTGGCTGCTTCTTTCCTATTTCTGACTTCAACGCCTACTACCTCAGTAGGCAGATCCTCCTCGAACTGCCTTTCTGCAGCTGTTATACTATCTCTAATTAACAATGCCACCCCCCCCCCCCCCCAACCTCTTTTAAAACCCTCCCTAATCTTATTGTAACATCTATAACCAGGAACCTCCAACAACCATTTCTGCCCCTCTTCTATCCAAGTTTCCATGATGGCCACCACATCATAGTCCCAAGTACCGATCCATGCCTTAAGTTCACCCACCTTATTCCTGATGCTTCTTCCGTTGAAGTATAAACACTTCAACCCATCTCCGTGCCTGCAGTGTTACCTTCCCCACTGCCTCACTACGTGCTTTGACATCCTGAACATCGGCTACCTTAGTTGCTGGACTACAAGTCCGGTTCCCATTCCTCAGCCAAATTAGGTTAAACCCTCCCGAAGAGTACTAGAAAGCCTCCCTCCCAGAATATTGGTGCCCCTCTGGTTCAGATGCAACCCGTTCTGCTTGTACAAGTCCAACCTTCCCCAGAATGTGCTCCAATTATCCAAATACCTGAAGCCCTCCCTCCTACACCATTCCTGCAACCACGTGCTCAATGGCACTCTCTCCCTATTCCTAGCCTCGCTATCACGTGGCACCGGCAACAAACCAGAGATGCCAACTTTGTCTGTCCTGGCTTTTAACTTCCAGCCTAACTCCCTAAACTCGTTTATTACATCCACATCCCTTTTCCTACCTACATAGTTGGTACCAATGTGCAGACAACGTCTGGCTGCTCACCCTCCCCCTTAAGGATCCTGAAGACATGATCCGAGACATCCCTGGCCCTGGCACTCGGGAGGCAACATACCTTCCGGGAGTCTCACTCACGACCACAGAATCTCCTATCTATTCCCCTAACCATTGAGTCTCCTATCACTATTGCTTTTCTATTCTCCCCCCTTCCCTTCTGAGCCACAGAGCCATACTCAGTGGCAGAGACCTGGCCGCTGGGGCCTTCCCCCGGTAGGTCATCCCCCCAACAGCATCCAAACCGGTATACTTGTTTTGAAGGGGAAAGGACACGAGGGATCCCTGCACTGTCTGCCCGTTCATTTTCTTTCCCCCAACTGTAACCCAGCTACTCTTGTCCTGTACCTTTGGTGTGGCTACCTCCCTATAACTCCCGGATGATCCGAAGTTCATCCAGCTCCAGCTCCAGTTCCCTAACATGGTCTCTGAGGAGCTGGAGTTGGGTGCACTTCCCGCAGGGGACACTGGTGGTCTCCCTCACCACCCACATCCTCCAGGAGGAGCATGCAACTGCCTGAGCCTCCAACCACTCTTACCTTACAGAATGTAGCTGCACTGTAGAGCAACTGGAACTCCACCCTCCAACTCTGCTCCCAGTCAGCTGTACTCTCTGTAAACTCCCAGCTCCCTTCACGTTCTTTGAGGAAATGTCAGAAATGAAATGAAAAGAGCACCTTACTCCCTCCTCACCTAACTCCCTCAGTCACCAAAACCTCACTATAGCACTCAAATGCACCCAAATTCAGCACTCCCTCAGTCACCAAACTCTCACTATAGTACTCAAATGCACCCAAATTCAGCACTCCCTCAGTCACCAAACTCTCACTATAGCACTCAAATGCACCCAAATTCAGCACTCCCTCAGTCACCAAACTCTCATTATAGCACTCAAATGCACCCAAATTCAGCACTCCCTCAGTCACCAAACTCTCACTATAGCACTCAAATGCACCCAAAATTCAGCAGTCAGTGCAAACAAAGTCTTAACTGTAGCTAGCGCAGATTTATACTGTGACTCTAGTCTCTGAAAAACTGGCCTAATCCAATTGACTAATTAACAAGCTCCAGCTGCAAGTAGCTACAAGTAGAACCTTTGTTTGAAGCTGATTGAAAATTCACCTTCATCTCAACCAAACAGCAACTTTTAAGTTAATTAACTAAATAAAAGAAAGACTAGACTTTGGATAAAGCTGAACCCTTATACTCCCTCAGTCACCAAACACTATAGCACTCAAATGCACCCAAATTCAGCACTCAGACACTGGCAGACATGGAAAAGATTTTTCTATGGGCTGTATTTAACACTCTCCTGCCGACTGCTTTGAGGGGGGGGGGGGGGGGGGGGGTTGACCATGTTAAATCCAGTTGGCGGCCTGTCTCCATCTACCCTCCCACTCCTGGCCCCACCGCAATTATACCAGTGGTGAGGGTGGCATTAGGTGGCCTGCCTGCCAGTTGGCCAACAAAAGCCCTTAAGTGAGCAATTAATGCCCACCTAAGGGCCTCATCCCACCAAGGGCAGGAATTAATGGCCTCCTGGGTGCATTGGAGATGACCTCCAGCCGCCAGAGTTTTACTTTCCCTGATGGCCTCTCAAACGGCAAGCCCCCCCCCCCCCCATATTGGCAGGATCTGCCAACTTGACATCCAGCATGACCCCCAAACACTTGGCTAATTCCTGATCCCATTTCCATGCATTTCTGTCCTAAAGTGCTGGAGAGCTGCCAGATCCTGATTGGCCAGCAGCTCCCTGAGATGGGACCTCATGATCCAGCCGAGCGCAAGTCCCTTCCCCAGGCTACTAACATCCAACTGACCATTAAATGGTTCTGGACCGGCCAATATTCCCCATGGCAGGTCGCCCCCTCCCCCCACCTCCACCACCACCGACCAGCCAATGTTCACCATGGAGGTCTCCCCACTTCCCAAGCCCGACCAGCGAATGGCCCCATAGCAGGTCCTCTCCTTCCCCTCCCCCTCCCCCCCACCCCCAGCCAATGTTCCCCATGGCAGTCACTCCACCCCTCCCTTTCAGTTGAGGGGAATCCGGTGCCTCATAGATCTGAGCCTTATATCCCTACCCTCCCAACCAAACCTTCTCGTAATCTTAATCTCCAAGCGACGTCTTTTTTCTCAAGAGGGTGAGCCTATTCAGCCTTTCCTAATTCTCTCAGTTCTGGTATCTTCTTTGTGAATCGTTTATTGCATTTCCTCCAATGCCTCTGAAAGCGTTTTGTATTGGACTGTACAATTGTGGTCTCACCAAAGTTCTATGCAAGTTTAACATAACTTCTCTGTTATGAACATATGCATGTTCTCTCTTCATGTGGCCTCTTTGTCAAAGCAACAACTCACCAGGGGACTGCGGCAGTCAGACCCTGATAAGCATGCAGCTACTTTGCCAAGAAGCCAGAGACTTGAACTCCCTGAATTTGCTGGGATCAGCATATTTGCAAAATGTAAATGAAAGGAGGCAACTGGGAAATCATTGCGCTGCAGCCCATTCCGTCATTCATTCAGCACTTCAGTCTCAACAGAACCCGATGGTGAAGTACTCCAAGGGAATATCATTGCTTACACCAGTTGATGTCGCTGGTTAGCATACAGCACCCAGCTGTAAAGGTTTAGTGTGTGCAGTATTATTTCAATAGTTGAGAATATTTCCTGCTTGGATAAAGATCTTTCTCTGGATGTTTTGCTTGTCTTTGGATCGATATATGGAAGGAATGGAATATTGTTGGAATTCTGCATTTACGTCAGTCTTGTGCCAAGATGAGGTGTGCCTTCAGCTAGAGGCAATTTTAATGTAGATTTCCCATTTAACATGGTGCTATTGCCATCATTTCAATTATAAGTTGGATCTGATGTCATGTCCAGTTCTCAGTTGCAAAGATTTTAAGATGTTGCAATAGGACGTTGTTTATCACTTCAAAATTAGAAATGCACATTTTTATAGCACAACTTGCCATCTCTCTTTCTCATCCCCTTATTGCTGCACTTCTGATCCTAAACGTTTGTTCTTTAGTCCCAATGTCTCGTCCCCTCATGCAATCCACTCTCCCAGACATGACAGTGACCATCTGTTACAAAAACAGCAAGATTTTTTTTCAAAAGATTTATTGTGCTGGGATTCATAGGTTATTCCCAGACATAGTCAAGAGAGCAGTTATTTCAGGTCTGCAGTACTTGTGGTTGTGTTCTCTTTCTACCCCCCCCCCCCCCCCCCTCCCTTATCACACTACTCAAGTCCCACTCCAGACACATGAGTACAAACATCTAGGCTGACGTTCCAGTATGGCACTGAGGGAGTGCTACCCTGTTGGAGATGCCGTCTTCCGAATGAAAGGTTGAAGTGCAGCTCTCGTCTGCCCCCTCAGTAGATGTAAAAGACCCCAGGGCACTGTTTCAAAGCAGAGAAGGAGAGCTAACCCTGACATCACAGCCAATATCTATCTCTCAACCAACATTGCAGAAACAGATTATGTGCCTTTTATCACATAGTTGTTTGTGGGAGCTTGCTTGCACACACCAGGTGCCGCACTTCATTCATTGCAACAGTGACAATACTTCATAAGTACTTAATTGGCTGTAAATCGCTTTGAGATGTCTTGTGGTTGTGTAAGGCACTATAGAAATGCAAATCTTTATCTTTTAATATTGAATGAAACAGAGGTGGAGGCCATTCAGCCCATCGTTCCTGCTGTCTGTTTAGACCTGGCCTGAGTCTTTTCATCCTTCATCCTGCACCTCTTTTTTTTGCTGCTTTACTGTCCCTGGATCATGGCATAAACAATTTTCTGTTGAGATGTTTGAAGGTCATTTAACTCACTGCCCCTTTGTGACTGGCTAACTCTTCCCTCCTCCCTTTAATCGCTTCAATTTTTTGACATAGCTCCCATTTCTGCAGTTAATAGATAAAAGGAACACACCCACAACAGCGTAACTTGTCATTTTTTTCACAGATGCCAACCCAATTCCCTTACCGTTCCAACATTTTCAATTTGTAATACACATTTTTCTGTTGAGATATTCCCCCATTGCTTTCTATCGTGTCTGTGACTGCAGAACCCATGCACAACACTACCCAAAACCCAACAGACAGACCCACGAGCATCTGTGATCCAGGCCAGCCATCCGATATTTTCTATTTACACTTGGTGCTGGTTGCCCCGGAGATTGGTTGATGTGGAGAACCAGTGTGTGAAGGGCACATCTGGCAAAAGGGGGGAGTGAGGTGATGTCGCTGAGAAAATGACTAAACACAGCATTTGGTTTTTGAGATCACTGCTTTAAAGTGTAGCGGTCTTTTTGTGTGCCTTGTATTTTAGCCAAATCCAGTCTAAATATTAACACAACTGCAGTGTTGACTACAGCTGTTGTTTGAAGAGACAAGATACCGCATTCGTAATTCTGACTGGACACAATTCGATTGTCAGTGTGCACGAGACTTCACCCTAGGCTAAGTTCATTCGCATTATAATCACAAGAATGAGGGCATTGTGAAAGGCGAAGCAAAATGGCTTAGTTGATTCATCCCTACAACACACTGGATGATGCACATACTCCTATTTGCCTTTCTTTTTATTGTTGAAGATGGAATCTTAAGTTTGTTAAAATATAGACTCCAATGCAGTATCTCCATGAGTTTAGATTCTGCAGAAAATGGAAATTCAGGCAATGTTTGATCAGTTAAGTCTTGTTGGGGTCAGAGGGTGAAGGTCATTGAGCCCCTTGTAACCGAGGACACGATCTAACGGAAAGGTTTCTAAGTGTCATTTATAGCGGGTTTGCTGGGAGTTTCCCATTGGCTCTGTTGGCGAGTTTGCCACTTCTATCTAACCACATGGTCACTTTTTCGGACTGGGGAGTTTTTCCCCCTTCAAACTCACACTGGGGTACTGAACTCGCTGGCCAAATCGGCTCCTCAGCGATCACGCTGCCATTTTGAAAGGGTGTCCCGATCTCTAAGTGCATTTGTGGGTCACTCATACTCATGGCAGTGTCACCTCCCCCGCACATATGTACATTACTTCACCTAGACCGCCCCCCCCCCCCCCCCCCCCCCCCGCTCAAATGATGACATCCCGCTATGGGGTTGCTGAGGGGGCCCCCTTTTCAGGCCTTCCCATGCCACGTTTTTGCCCCTCTCCACCCTTAAGCCCCCGTTGACCATCCAGAGGCCTCTTCATACACTTGACTGCACATCCCACCCTTTATACACCCCCTCCACCCTCCTTTCATGGGCATGGCCCCCCTCAGGTCCTGATCATTGGCAGTGGCACCTAGGAACCCTTGCACTGCCACCCTGGCACCATGACAGTGCTCCTGCCGAATTTGCAGTGCAACCCAGGCACCTTGACAGTGCCAGAGTGACAATGTCAAGGTGCCAATGTTCCAGGGTGAGGGCCAGGGGCCACTGTGCACTGTCCCTGACCACCCAGGCACCTCCGATAGGCCAGGCGATCCCCCGGGTGCCATTCCGCCTGCTCCACATTTGTGTACTGAACGGCACCCAGCTGGGGACTCCCTGCGGAGGTGTTTGGATGCTGGGAGGCCAGTAAATCCAGGTGGGATCCGAATTTCGCTGCCTCGCAAAGGTAGATCTCACAAGGCATACTGGCTGCCGGGAAGCCCGCAGGAGGCTTCTCCCGGCATATTTACCAGCTGCGTCACGTTCCCGTTCGGACGCAAAGCAGCCAATAGATAGCACTCCTAGTTTTGCCATTCAGTTAAATCGCAGCTGATCTTTATCTTAACTCCACCTACCTGCATTAGTTTGTAATCGTTGATAACCTCTCTGAATTCATCGATCTCCGTTTTGTAACTGTTGGTTTATAAATTTAAAGTGCCCAATGCTTTTTTTCCCAATTAAGGGGCAATTTAGTGTGGTCAATCTACCTACCCTGCATATCATTGGGTTGTCGGGGTGAGACCCATGAAGACACGGGAAGAATGTGCAAACTCCACACGGACAGTTACCTGGGGCCGGGATCGACCCGGGTCCCCGGCTCCGTGAGGCAGCAGTGCTAATCACTGCGCCACCGTGCTGCCCAGTTTTGTAGCTTTTAATTGAACCCCAGCCTCAACCACTTTTTGGGGGCAAGTGAGTTCCAGATTCCCACCATTCTTTGTGTGAAGGAATATTTCCTGACTTCGCCTCAGAATATTTGAGCATTAATTTTAAGATTTTCCCCTTATTCTCTGACTAGAGGCTACTGTATGTGCTCTACCAAATCTTTTAATCATCTGAAACATCTCAGGCCTGATCTAACCAATGGGAACAGAGTCCCATAGCAATCATGTTTAGCCACATGTTTCCCGACGCTTACAGCGGCGAGAAACACCATGCTATCTAACGCAACTCCTGTGGATCATAGAATTTACTGTGCAGAAGGAGGCCATTCGGCCCATCGAGTCTGCACCGGCTCCTGGAAAGAGCACCCTACCCAAGGTTAACACCTCCACCCTATCCCCATAACCCAGTAACCCCACCCAACACTAAGGGCAATTTTGGACACTAAGGGCAATTTATCATGGCCAATCCACCTAACCTGCACATCTTTGGACTGTGGGTGGAAACCAGAGCACCCGGAGGAAACCCATGCACACACGGGGAGGATGTGCAGACTCCACACAGGCAGTGACCCAAGCCGGAATCGAACCTGTGAAGCTGTGAAGCAATTGTGCTATCCACAATGCTACCGTGCTGCCACGGGGCCTCTGCGGAGCACGCACGTCCAAGGGCTCACTTTCAGTACAGGAAGAGATCAGGATGCAATTTAAAATGGCGTCCCAATCTACCGACTCCCTGATGCAACCCCCGAATTCCCCAATGCCCCAACTCACCTATAAGGACCCTTGGGGCCCTTTCGCACCCCACTGCACAAGGCATTCCCGAACCTGATCCCTGTCAGTTAGGAAATGGCCAGCTGGCAGTGCCACCCAGGCACCTGGGCAGTGCTAGGTTGCCACCCAGGTGGCAGTGCCAGGGTGCCAGTCTGGTAGGCGCCTGGGGGCCTCCAATCCCCTGAAAGACCCCAACGAGTGCCATTCTGCCTGGCCTTCAATGTGGACACCTGTGCTGAACGGCGCTCACACGAAGTCTCCGAGATGAAGGGGATAGATACCAATGCCTCAGTTACCTCATTGAGCAGCATATTAGAGTAAGACTTGCCGTCTCACTCTAATATGCAGATTTGCAAAAAGTGATCACACCCATAATGTCTTGTGAGATCAGATTAGATCTCCCGAGACATAACAAACTGGGTAGATCCCGTGAGCGGGGCCTTCCGGCATCTACCGGCCATGTTGCACCCCTCAACTCAATCACTCCATTCATCTTTTATACTCAAGGGATTACAAGCCGAGTTTAGGCAACCTGTCCGCATAATTTAAATGCTTTAGCCTGCCGGAATAATTCTGTTGAAATCCTGGTTGATTTTCATCTTGTTACCAGGGGTATGAAACTGGTGCTACAGATGCAGAACCCACCGGAGTCTCACCCCCACTAATTCCCATCAAAATGGAAATCAGACTATTTCAATGACAGTGGCTGAATACATCACTGGTGTCATACACATACTATCAAAGCTATGGCTGTGTCCAGCATAGCACCACTTTCAATGGGGTACCTTTGTCCCAATGACCCTCTTTATTTAGGAGTCTGCACATCCTCCCTGTGTGTGCGTGGGTTTCCTCCGGGTGCTCCGGTTTCCTCCCACAGTCCAAAGATGTGCAGGTTAGGTGGATTGGCCATGATAAATTGTCCTTAGTGTCCAAAATTGCCCTTAGTGTTGGGTGGGGTTACTGGGTTATGGGGATAGGGTGGAGGTGTTAACCTTGGGTAGGGTGCTCTTTCCAGGAGCCGGTGCAGACTCGATGGACCGAATGGCCTCCTTCTGCACTGTAAATTCTATGATCTATGATTTAAAGTCTTCTCCCCACATCTCTTGGAGCCTGTTTTTCTGCTCCTGGTGCGGCACGATAGCACAGTCATTAGCACTGTTCCCAGCTCCAGGCCCCAAGGTTCGATTCTCGGCTTGGGTCACTGTCTGTGCGGAGTCTGTACATTCTCCTCGTGTCTGCGTGGGTTTCCTCCGGGTGCTCCAGTTTCCTTCCACAGTCCAAAGATGTGCAGATTAGGTGAATTGGCCATGATAAATTGCCCTTAGTGTCCAAAATGATTAGGTGGGGTTACGGGGATAAGGTGGAGGTGTGGGCTTAAGTAGGGTGCTCTTTTAGAACCAATTTAGAACAGTACAGCACAGAACAGGCCCTTCGGCCCTCGATGTTGTGCCGAGCAATGATCACCCTACTCAAACTCACGTATCCACCCTATACCCGTAACCCAACAACTCCCCCTTAACCTTACTTTTTAGGACACTACGGGCAATTTAGCATGGCCAATCCACCTAACCCGCACATCTTTGGACTGTGGGAGGAAACCGGAGCACCCGGAGGAAACCCACGCACACACGGGGAGGACGTGCAGACTCCGCACAGACCGTGACCCAGCCAGGAACCGAACCTGGGACCCTGGAGCTGTGAAGCATTGATGCTAACCACTATGCTACCGTGCTGCCCACTATTTTCAAGGGCCAGTGCAGACTCGATGGACCGAATGGCCTCCTTCTGCACTGTAAATTCTATGATACCCAGCCAGGGAAGTGGAAGTCAACCTTGTCGGGTCACAGCTTGGTGTGGCTTGTGTATTTTGGTCTCAGGGATTCGAGAGGCCCGGGAGCAGGCAGGGGAGTGGAGCAGGCTTGACAGGCCATATGGTCTATTCCGGCCCCCGTGCGTTTAAAATGCCTCCTTTGGTATATGGAGCTGAGGTTGAGGAGCGATTGGGGTTAGCAGTAGACAGACGGTTTGTGACTTTTAAACTTCTTGATCTTTCCAGTACCTTAGATAGACATGGCTCAGTTTTGATTGATCTGAGCTGAATATCAAATTTTGTTCTCCCCTATCAGAACCTGGCCATTGGTCATTATCCTGTGTAATTCAATATTGTTGAACAGCAGAATCAGTGGGCATTTAAATTGGGGAATTTAATTCCGAATCCTGCAGCGTACAGATATTGGATTGGTTTATTGTCACGTGTACCGAGGTACAGTGAAAAGTATTGTTCTGTGTACAGCTCAAACAGATCATTCCGTATATGAAAAGAAAATACATAATAGGGCAACATAAAATACACAAGCCTTATCTACTCCAGGGAGACATTGGGGGAAGTGACTGTCATCGTCACTGTTTCTTATTTCTATCAAACGCACATATGCAGATGGCAGTGAGAACAGAAATGAGTTTAGCTGTAACAGGCAAGCATTTGATCTCCATGATCGGACATTAAAAAAATGGCCACTTGAGCATGACATGGAACTGTACACAAAAAGAACAGGGTGGGGGGGGGAAATAATGTTTTTAAAAACAACAAAACGGTCACGTTATTCTATGTGCCTATAATCTAATGAATTATGAATGAAGAATATTTCCACTGCCAACAATGTGGCTGCTTTTCCATTCACTGAGGTGGAACTTTGCTGTGCTTTCAAGTATATAAATACTCGTATTAAGGTGTTTAAGGCAGCTGTCATTTTGCTGTGCTTTGTTGGAGCACTGGAAATTGAAGTGTGTGCTATTATCTATGTATAATACACAGTCCAGGTATATGTGCCCTCGTGGGCACAGTCCTCTCACTGGAGTGCTAATGAGTGAAATAATTCATATCGTTGAACCCTTTAGACCCAAAGTTCCATTGTCCACCCCAGTGAGATCAAACTGCTTTCAGGTGGGGGCTGCCTGATCTGCAAGTATCACTGCCACAGTTTTAAGCAAAGAGCCATTGCAATTGGTTCATATACCATTCGCTGACAGGTGGCCTGCCCTGCCCAATATATTCTTAACTAGTGGCTTGATAGTACAGAACTTAACTGTTACTAAAAGGAAAGCCATATGGTCAAAGCTTTTCCTCTTGCACTCATCAGAACACACACAAGAATACCAAATCTCAAAGGAAACAACAATTTATACTGCATGAAAAGAGGGTCCTGATTGGCTGGCAAGTGGATTCTCATCACGGTGTTGTCATGGAGATGCGATTCTATCCTTCTGTGTACAAATTCAGCAATCCTTGTATTCTCAACTGATTCACACACAGTAATGGTGCTACAGATATAACCAAAGGTTTAGGATTACGACTCTACTTTTTCTATTAGCCATAGCAACCCTTATTTTTGGTAGTGGCGTGTTACAGATCACTCTGGGAGTCGGGGTTGCTGTGGCACAATGAATGTTTACATGCAGGTTGTACCCTGAAGCTACGGATGGCCATGGTAGAATCTGGCTGTGGCCAGGCATCCCTCCTGCTCTTGCCGCCTGCCGTTGGCATGTGCTGGAAGAATTTGCAGGTTGATAATTGTCGGGCCGTATTGTAAACGCACCTTCCTCTGCCATCAAGTCCGCGAGTGGGACTAGAACCCGGAACCTCTGATTGAGAAGGCAGGGATGCTACCCACTGTGCCACAAGATCTTCCTCCCTTATCTTCACTGCCACTTAAATAATAATTTAGACACACTACAGGCTACATAGTTCAATCCTATTGAAGTACCTTGCCAGAAATAAATTCTACATATATGATTCCGAGGGAAAGGCGAGAAGCAATCAATTGGTCCAAATTTTGGTGGGGGATGGGGGGGAGGATGTGGTTTGTTGATGGAGAACTGTCAGTGTCCACCTCTTAGTTATTGACAGCTTATTCATTTTTCATTCTTTTGTGGGTTGTGGGTGTCACTGACAAGGCCAGCATTTGTTGCCCAGCGCTAATTGCCCTTGAGAGCAGTTGCCATTGATCTGTAGTCACATATAATGTACGAATGGCAGATTGGTGGGTTGTTACATCAATTGACGAAGGTTTACGTGTGATCATTACTGATGGCTTTCAATTCCAGATTCAATTAATTGAATTTAAATCCTACCAGTTGCCATGGTGGGGTTTGAACTTGTTCCCCAGAGCATTAGCCTGGGCCTCTGGCGACATTGCCACTATGCCACCATCTCCACAGCACCTGACGGTTTTCTATTGTTCTTGCCCAACTGGCAAATAACTGCAAATATGGGGCGAAATTCTCCGACCCCCAGCAGGGTCGGAGAATCGCCTGGGGCCGCCTACAATCCCGCCCCCGCCGTGGCAGAGATTCTCCGCCACCCGGGAAGTGGCGGCGGCGGAATCTCGCCACTCCGATCGGAGAGGCCCCTGCGGTGATTCTCCGGCCCAATTGGGCCGAAGTCCCGCCGCTGGGAGGCTTCTCCCGCCGCTGAGGTTTAAACCACCTCTGGAACGGCGGGATGAGCGGTGCGAGCAGGCCCCCGGGGTCCTGGGGGGGGCGGGGGGGCGATTGAACCCCGGGGAGTGCCCCCACAGTGGCCTGGCCCGCGATCGGGGCCCCCTGCTCAGACTCCGGGCCAGTGCCCTGGGTGCACTATTTCTCCTCCGCGGCCGCCGCGGCCTCCGCCATGGCGGAAGCGGAAGAGAACCCCATATCGCGCATGCGCCGGCAGTGACGTCAGCGGCCAGCTGCCGCTGACGTCACTGCCGGCGCATGCGCCGACCGGCGAAAGCCTTTCGGCCAGCCCCACTGCCGGGGGCGCCGGTTTTTTGCGCCAGTCTTCTGGTGCAAACCGCTCCGGCGCGGGGCTGGCCCCCAAAGGTGGGGAGAATTCCCCACCTTTGGGGAGGCCCGACCCCTGAGTGGTTGGCGCTACTCCCCTACGCCGGCACCCTCCGTCACGCCGGGTAGGGGAGAATGCCGCCCATGGACAGTGTACACTCCTCCTAGCTGAATCCTAAAATGGCAATCAATGTCCTATTTACGCCACAAATCCCTGAAATGGTCCAACCGGTTGGCTCAGATGAACTCTTCAGCAGTGGACCTCAAAGCCGATATAAGGAATGGGGTTGGAACTTGTACCCCAACATTTTCAGGGCATTATTCCCCCAATTATGCCTGGTGGGAGGTCTTGAGAATCTTTCCCGGTGTTATTGCTCACAGGCTTCCCTTGTAGAACTACGACTAGGTTCAGCATCATAAGGCAGAATTCTCCCATATGGAGACTAAGTCACATGGCAGGGGGTGGGAAAGTGAAGTGTTTCCCACCATGGAGGCCAGCAGGAAAACATGCCAAATCCTCTGGCCCCAATGTAATTAATTATGCAGCCAGGTGTTGCAAGCTGTATTCAGTGGCAGGGTAGGTCTGGATGGAACGTAGTCCGCCTTCCCAAACCAGCCGCCACTGACCTAATATTGAAGAAAGACGATGGATCTCCTGAACATCAGGATGGATCTCCAGGAACATTCTAAGGCTGTAAGATGCACCTTCTCCAGGCCACCAAATCTGGAAGGTTCACCTTTAGATGCCCCCAACACCCACTGCTGTGGAGTTCCGGGGTTCAGGGTTGCAGGCGGCCTCCATCCTGAACTTTGGAGGCAGCTCCACGCATTGTTCAGGTGAATCCCTACACCTGCATGAGCCGTTGTTTCCAAGTGTTCCCCACTGGCGAGTTTTCCAAATGGCAACATGGATAATCGGACGTGTCGGGGCTTCATGTGCACCCCAATAGTAGGATTCAAATGAGTTTCACACCGGCACCCAGTGAGTTTCCCAACCCTCCCTGGTAAGCACCAGCGGACAATCCCACTGTAAATCCACACTGGCGCAAAACCAATTTTTGGGCTTCCCGCTGAATTCCCCCTCGCTGGCCACCATTGAACCCACCAACTGGGGGGGGGGGGGTGGGAGAATTCCGTCCATAAACTCTATGCTTTCCAGATCCTGTGGGTCAAAGTAGCTTAAACATGAGAAGTAATCCATTTTAACATTAAACTCCAAACGTTGCCATTATAATTTTATTTCCTGTAATTTTATCTCCTGTAATTTTATCTCCTCTCTGTGCCCAACACAAACAGACAACCGAGTCTGAAAAATAAGCAGATGCTTCTGGTTTCATCAATTGAGGTACTTTTCCAGGAATTCTACTCATGTCTCACATAAAGTTAACGTGTAATTTCATGAATAAAATCCCACATGATCAAATGTCTCAAAAATAAGCCAGCTGAAAAACTATCCTGCGTACTCTCCCCTGATTCTGTCATTTTAATTAAAAAGAAATACTCAGCTAGGTGAATGAACGAACCACGTGGCAGGAATGTTTTCTCTGCTTCCTATTCATAGTCATAGATAGTCATGGTCCTATTTCTGATTTTGCCATTAATAGCATTTTGAGGAAATCCCCAGCACCATCCTTCCTATCCTGAGCCATATCAACAAGGTATGTACTGGGATTGACTCTCTGACTGTGCTGCATGAACAGACATCAACCACAGGAGTTGATGAAAGATGTGTAGGCTCAAGGGGCCAAGTGGCCTACTCCTGCTTGTAATTCGTATGTCTGTATTTAACGAGCATTGCCAGGAATGGACGGGAAGGATTGGAGTCAGTTGAACATTTGCACCAATAACCATCCAGTGGTTGCTGACATTGTTTGGACATTGGGAGAAGTAACGTTTGGACTCGGTGCTAAGGTCTGACCTAGTTGAACAGTCCAGAAACATCATGTTGTCTTGCCTCATTCGCAAAGGATGAGAATTTATGCAAGGCTTTTAGTTCCCACTAAAACTGTACTCCATTCGGAGTTGCTGCAAGGTGAAGAACAGGTGAGTGTGCAAAAATTCAAAATAGCATGGAAACAAGGTAACTCCTTGCAAACCTGGTTGTCACCCATCAGATCGTTAAGTTCTAGTAAATCTGAACTTCACTTACCAATTTACAAACCTAAATTTTTTAAGTTGTTAAATAGCGAGTCTGAACAAATTGTTGCTCTTTAATTATTGGGATGGGGGCATTGCTCGCAGTGCCAAGAAACACATGGCTGTTCAACACGACTCGCATTGTATAAGGGGCCTAAACAGGGAACGCGTAGCCAAGGCCGCACATTGTCCCATTTTGGACAGTAGGAAACTTCGCTCGCCAAAACTCCCCAGTATAGCGAAAGATCGGGACCTGATCTCCGAGGCCCCTGAAGCGATCGCCCCACCCCCCGCAACACCCACACAGACACCCCTAGCCTGATCGCACGTGTGCAACAAAATGCCCACTTGGCACCTTGGCAGTGCCACCTGGACACCTTGACAGTGCCATCTCGGCACCTTGGCAGTGCCAGGCTGGCAGCCAGATGGCCCTGCCAATGTGGCAGGCTGGCATTGCCAGGGTGCCCAGGTGATACCTACAGTGCCAGGAGAACATCCTACCCAAAAGGCATGCAGCTAGGGGTCTCTGATCCCCTGTGGGACCCCCACGATGCCGTGGGGACCAGTGCTGAACAGCGACGCCTGAGGTTTCTGAGGTGAAGGGGATGAAAAGCCTCAGATACCTCAGGAATCTGTAAATAAGAGCAAGACTGGAGCGAAATTTACATCACAACGTCTCATGAGATTGCGTTGGATCTTGGGTGGCGGGGCGAGCCGGGTAGATCCCAGGATCGGCGTCTCCTGATTTTTATCGGCCACACTGCATTGCAGCGAGCTGCTTTTCTGACGCAGCGTGGCCATTGGATCACGCCCAATGTCTCGCTCGGCCATATCAGAGGGCAGGAGATACAAAAGAACACACACTAACAGATTTAAAAACAACTTCTTCCCCACTGTTACCAGACCCCTAAACAACCCTTTTATGGATTGATCTGATCTCTTTACACATCTTCACCCGATGCCGGTGTCTATGTATTTATATTGTGCATTTTTTATGTTTGCCGTATGTATTTTCTTTTCATGTACGGAATGATCTGTCTAAACTGTACGTAGAACAATCCTTTTCACTATAACTTGGAACACATGACAATAAACAAATCCAATCCAGTTGAGAGTCAATCACATTGCTCAGGGTTTGGAGTCACATGTAGGCCAGACCAGGTAAGGATGGCAGATTTCCTTCCCTAAAGGACATTAGTGAGCCCGATGGGTTTTTTCATCAATCAATGAGAGTTTCATGTTAGCATTACGGAGAGTAGATTTTAATTCCAGATTTAGTATTTAACTGAATTTAAATTCCCCAGCTGTCAAGACCGGATTTGAGCTCATGTCCTTAGATTATTGGTCCAGGCCTCTGAGTAACTGCTGGAGTAACATACCCACTGTTGTTATCCAATAACGTTACTTCTCCAGAACCTTTTAACACAAACATTAAGTTGATTTTAAAAGGCAAACATTCCAAATGGGAGTGATAGCCTCACATCAGCTATTGCTTTCATTCCAAGCATTTTTTTTACATTGTCTTGAAGCAGCCAGTCCTTCTTTTGACCTGAAGCAGCAGCAGCCTTTTTGCCACAGGCAGCGATGACACAGTGTTAGTTGAGTTGGGCAGGGAGCTGGAGATGGCAACGTAACAGGGTTTTTTAATTAGAAGCTTTCATAAAAGTGAGGCTTTGCTGGTGATGGAGCGGAGGACCTCTCTGTGCCAATGGGGTCACATTGCATTCTGGAGCAAGTGGGGGCGGGAAGAGAGAGAAGGACATATGCAGTTATTTACGCATTTCACAGTGCCAGTAAACAAACTCTCCATCATCTGGTGACATGGGATTATAATGGACTCCTGAAGCGATAAACAAATGCTCTCAGGTAAGTGAGAACGATCTATATTGGAGCACTGCATAGCTAGAATAGTAAGTGAATTTTCACTAAGGCCCAGTGATTGAAGCAGCATACTGTGTGTTACATATGCTGTGCTGGGATACCTAGATTTCCTTTCACAATTAGGATATACCTTCAGCGGACTCACTGTCGTGTATACATAATAATGTATTATTGTAAGCTGCAATTCATGCAATGTTACACTTAAGACACGGATTCTTCCAATGGATAAAGAGTTAGCAGCGACTAAAAGAAAGGGGGATCTTGCAGGGAAGTGCTATCTGATATTGATTTGGAGAGGTTTAAACATAAATCAATTACAAAGCAAATCAGGAATGAGCTGCTCTGATTGCTTTCAGGTCCCTGCAATGAGGCATGTAAAAATTGGAACACTGCAGCCTCTGCAGAATAGGGGTGACCTTGCAAGGAGAAAGAGAGAGAGAAGCTGCTGAGTCTGTTAGAACAAGATACATGACTGGAGCACAAAACCGGCAAGGCGCTGCCTCAATGAACACATTCAGCTCAATCCATTAAGGATCAAGGAAATATGACACTTGTCTGCATGCTTTGAAGATGTTGCAGAGATTTCAAGTTTAACTAATTCAGCAAAAGGAAATAAATGCTGCAAACACCCGGTTTGAATAAGGGGGAATCTGCTTTGCTGACATCTCGTGAGAAAAACATAAATGATTGAAATGGCAATATATATATACCGCAGATTGTTGTGAAACCCCAGTCGTATTCCAGTGTTTGCGTTCACTGCCGTGCTTATTTCAGCTCAGCTGACCTGCTCAGTCATCTTCCCTGTGCTGCATGCCAGTTCGTCAATGCACCATGTCTGGACCCCAGCACCACAATCTCCTCCATACCCTATGTCCCAAAGTGTTGATGAAAGGCACTTTCTGTGAAAAAGAATTGTTATAGCATCTTCTGCGACCCCAAGGTTTCCCGGAGCGCTTTACAATCCAAGTGCTGCTGAAGTGTAGTTCTGCTGTAAGTAGGGCAGCTAATTTATACACAGCAAGCTCCCACAAACAGCAATGTGATAACATATGTAATTTTTTAAAAAACAGATAAAGTTATTAACATTGGCCAGACAACGTGGAATAACTCCTTATCTGGTCTTCAAAATAGTGCAGTGGGACCTTTTTATGTCTGCCTGACAGGGCGTACCAGCCTCTGTTTAATGTCTTCTCTGGAAAATGGTGCCTCAGACAGTGCAGCATTCCTTTAGTTCTGGACTGGAATGTCAACCCAGATATTGTGCTCAGGTCTCTGATCTCCTCCCCCTTTTCCCCACTCTGATGGGTGCCCCATAAACAACCTATCGGAGTCCCATCTAGCAACCAAACCAGCCGGCACTCACCAATTGCGAGTGAATGAAAAGTGTTCCTGTTTCAGTTTTCTCCCATTTACTCCTTCCCTCCGATGCTTCCTCACTCAAAGATGGGAAATAATTTCACCAGCAATTTTCAATCCCTGATTCAGAATGCCATTTACGTTATAAAGTGTGTTGTGTCCGTTACATGAATGAAAGCGTCATTGTTATTTTGATTTGTTCATGAGATTTTGGCGTCGCTGGCTCGGCCAGAACTTATTGCCCATTCCAAATTCCCTTGAGAAGGAGGTGCTGAGCTACCTCCTTGACCCACTGCAGTCCATGTGGTGTAGGTATACCCCCAGTGCTGTTAGGGAAGGAGTTCCATGATTTTGACTCAGCCGCAGTGAAGGAACAGCCGATATATCTCCAGGTCAGGATGATGTGTGACTTGGAGGGGAACTCGCAGGTTGCCCTTGTTCTTCTGGATGGTGGAGATTGTGGGTTGAGAGTGTTGAAGGCGCCTTGGCTAGCCTCTCCTCACACGCAGGATTTCACTGGGATCACTGTACTCAAGCTGGCCATGTTTTCTCCTCATCTTTAACTCGGTTACTACTAGGGTAACTCAAATCCTCCAAACCCTGGTGTTCTGAACTTGAAATCCAGACAGATCTATCCAGTGGGCTTATCTTGTTAGATTTGTGTTTAGCTTGTGTGGCTCTGGAAGTGTTTGGAAAAGACTGTTTTTCCCACTGCTGCTCCATTCATGTCTGGTGTGCCTGGTCTAGTTGAAGACTAATGGATTGGGGTTGAACTTAGTACCATTGGTATTCTGTATATGGTTCATTGCCCTCACAGACTGGACCCATCAATCGTGTAGGATTCCAGCTATGAATAACAAGCAAATACTGGAATTCTCTCAAGCGAGTCCGATGCTGAAGTTAATGACCACTCAAAGGGTTTTAATGCAATATAAACTGTGCTAACCCTCCAGAGGATTGGATTTGATACATTGTGAAAATTCTGTAAAACAAAATCTTCTATTTGAATATTGCATTTCCAGCGCAGCTGGCAATGTGGAACTCCTATAAAATGATTATTATAAGTTATAGCTATGCATAAAATGTTACCATACATTGTGGTATGTAAGCCTGCACAACATATAAACCGGCCCTTTTTTAATGGTCCCAAAAGTCATGGGCTGGATTCTCCGCACCCTCGCACCGGAATCGCGGCCGATGCGTGGGCGGAGAATCTATGTTCCAACAAGAAATCAGGACAGGCATCGGTTCACCAATTGTCGGGCCACCTGGGACCTACCTGGGGCCATTGCCAGAGGCCTGCTTAGCCATTCTCCACCCCGGACTGGCGAGGAACTAATTTGCTCCAGCCGGTCGGGATACTCGTGTGGCGGCTGCGGACTCAGTCCACGCCTGCCCTGGCTGGGGGCGGGCGGATCGAAGGCCAGGGGGGCCTAATAGGCGGCCGGGGAATGCTTGTGTGGGGGTTGAGGGTCGGGTGCAGGGCCGATCGGAGGTCTCTTTTTGGGGTCTAGCTCCGCGGTCCAAGTCCGCCATGGAGCACGCTGGAGACTGCTGCCGTGCAAATGCGTGGCCTCCGATCCGGAAGTGCGGGGGCCCATATCTGCAGCAAAACCTACGAGATCTACTCCGGGTCCCTGCAAGCCCCCTGCAGGGCTGGGAATTCATGTCCCTTTGATCCACGTTTTTCTGACGTAAAACTCTACCATTCTGATGCCAGCGTGGGGACATAGTCTCAATAATGGAGAATCCAGCCCCATGCTTTTTGCATATAAACTGCGTATAAATAAACCTCTCTTTCCAACTAGGAAATGTCATACTCACATTAGCAGTCACCCTCAATGTTTCACTCCAAAATGTGTGTTACACCTCTGGTACCAACTGGACACAATGGATCGAGCAGGCGACACAGACTGTGTTGCAAAGATGTGCAGGAGTTTAAGACGCTCTGTATCAGATGCTGATGATATTTCAAAATGGTGACCATCCATATCGGCGGTTCACATTGCTACTTGGCTCATAAGTTGACAATGATAGGTTTTTGGAGCATTTTCACAAGATTTCAAAGATTGACTTACATGCCAGCATCTGTGCTATATGTTCCAAATAAACATTACATTTTGTCTCAAAAACAAGTGGGGAATAGTTATATCACTAAAAGCGTATTGTAAAATGTGTTTTCTTCATTCTCAGTAAAATCACTGTAAACTGTTGCTTTACTTTTGTTTATCCCAATTTCCAATCCCATGGGAATCACCTGCAGATACGGTAGCCCCTGTGTTGTGCCTCATTGGTTATTCTTTGTTATGAAGTTGCCATTGAGTGTCCGCAAGCTGCTTGACTGTGAATCTACAGTGCAGAAAGATGCCATTCAGCCCATCAAGTCAGCACCGGCCCCTGGAAAGAGTCTCCCTACACAAACCCACACTCCACTCTATCCCCGCAACCCCACCCAACCCTTTTGGACACTAAGGACAATTTAGCCTGGCCAATACACCTAATCTGCACATCTTTGGACAGTGGGTGGAAACCGGAGCACCCAGAGGAAACCCACGCAGACACGGGGGAGAACGTGCAGACCCCGCACAGTCACCCAAGCCGGGAATCGAACCTGGGACCCTGGAGCTGTGCAACAACAGTGCTAACCACTGTGCTGCCATACCACCCACTGTGGGGAGGCATCACCAGGATGAGCTCATTTATTACCCAGTAGCCTTGCACTCTGGGACCAAATCAGAGATGCTGGGCGCAATTTAATGGTCACGTTGTGTTTAAGCAAGAGCGTGATGAGGCTGTTAGATTGCTGGAGGGGTCGAAAATGAGTACTGCGCCGGATGCTGATCGGTTTGCGATCTAACCAGTCCACACCCGTTGCCGAAATCAGGAACCTACAGTAGCTTGGCAAGAAACCAGTAATCACCACTTAAGGCCAATCTCCGTACAATTAACGGCTTCCCGTGATCTATTCCTCCCCAGCAAGTGGTCATGGACGCAGATTCGTACACCTTTTAAAAAACGTGAAGCTGGCAGAAGAGCGAGATCCAAGGAGGTGAGCGGGGAATGAACCCGGTGACGCTGGGGTTGTAGCCCCAGCACTCAGAGGGGATGGGGTGGGGGAGCCCCTGGGGGCATGGTTTCGGTCCGGATGTTGTGCCATCGGTGGTGGGGAGTTGCGGAGCTGGGGGTTTGCCCGCCCTTGGTCTGGGGAAGGGGGATGGGTGTCTCAGCGCCCGTGGGTCCGCCATGCCAACCCCGGATCGTGTGTTCCTTTCAGGGGCATCTCTAGCCCCGCTTGTCTGCCACACCGACCACCCATAACTCCCACTGACCGCGGAGGCCTCTGGCTGCATGGCTAAAGGCTATTGCTAATTGGGAATTGGCAATCGTAGTTAAGTGAGCACTTCACACATCCCAAGTGGATTCCCGGGACAAGTGTGCCATGTGACATGATTGCCCTCATGTTGCTGATGGGCAGGCCAGCGGCCAGACGCTGGAGGAGCCGGCAGCAGCAGTGTCAACAGAGGCCCAAGGCAGCGGCCCATGTGCAGAACCCTGCCCCACACCCTGAGGCCCACCCTTCAGGCGCAGGGATGGACCCGTAGAGGGAAGGCAGAGATGGCCCAGGGTGTACACAAGTCACTGGTTTTTAGAACAGATGATGGACAACGCATGCCGCAGGAGTCTCCGCCCCAACAAGGAGACAGTGCGGCACCCGTGCCATGTCCTCACGGATTTGGCACCACATGGAGAAAGAGGATACCCGCTCCTGGTGGTCATCAAGGTCAACGCAGCCCTAAACATCTATGCCTCAGAATCATTCCAGGGCTTGAGTGGGGACTTGTGCGACATCTCACAAACTACAGCCCACAAGTGCATCCATGAGGTCATGGATATCCTGTTTTACCCGGCAGCGAACCATTTCAACTTGGACCAGGCCCAACAGGATGCCCGGGTAGCAGGATCCTCTGCAGGATGCTCCAGGTCCAGGGGTTAATGGATGGCAGTCATGTCGCATTGTGCTCACCAAGCCATCAGGGAGTGCCCTACATCGATAGGAAGGGGCTCCACTCCCTGAACGTCCAGCTCGTGTGCGACCACCACATGGACATCATCATGTGTGCATGCTTCCCAGGGAGTGTGCAAGACAGCTACATCCGGGGGCAATCGGACATCCACAGCCTCTTCGGGGACCACCCCAGTATGGCCAGTTGGCTCTTGTGGGACAGAGGTAGCCACTGAGGACCTGGTGCCACTATGGAGGCCGGTGACCGATGCTATTCCCATCTGAGACTGGGACATGCTCCACAACACCTCGGCTATGCCCACCTGAGATTGATACACCTGATCTTCATCAGTAATTGTGGGGTGCTCACCAGAATTTGCCCCAGAAGCCTGACCACTACTGTTGCCCACCACGGTGTGTGTCTCTGCACTGATGGAGGGTGGGGATGACAGCTGTACCGCGAATACGACAACTTCCTCGGAGCTCCTCTCTGCAGTGTTCTCTTGGGACGCTGTGGGGAGGATCACCCCGGAGTGTCCGGCACAGTCAGATTAGGAGCCTGTGGGAGAATGGACATGTGGTCAGCGGGAGGGATGGTTCACTTTGTATGACATTAATTATACATGTGTGACGTGGAACCTCCCCTCCGCACCAAACACTAACCTCTGCCACTACCGCAACCTCCAGGGCCCGTTCCTCGTGGGGGGTTGAGGATTCTGATAACCGGCATCCTGCCGCCAGTCTGGGCCCTCTCCCGATTGTTGTGGGCCAACTTCTCCTGCGGGGACACAGAGGGTATATTAGAACATAAGAACTAGGAGCAGGAGTAGGCCATCTGGCTCCTCGAGCCTGCTCCGCCATTCAATTAGATCATGGCTGATCTTTTGTGGACTCAGCTCCACTTTCCGGCCCGAACACCATAACCCTTAATCCCTTTATTCTTCAAAAAACTATCTATCTTTACCTTAAAAACATTTACTGAAGGAGCCTCAACTGCTTCAGTGAGCCACATGCATCATTGATCGCAGGGCTGGCAGGTTTTGGTGCGGGGGTGCGGAGAATGGTGAGTATGGGAGGGGAAGGAGAGAATGAGGGAGGTTTGCCGGGGAAGGGGGGGAAATGGGAATTGTCGGTGGGGGGGAACACGGCGTGGGCGACACTGCTGGACATGGGTGGTCCGGGGCAGTGCCAGGAGCATGTTCAGAGGGTTTAGGGGGTGGCAGGGAGGGCCGGTCCCAGGGCCCAATGCCAACTCACCACTGCAGGCCCAGTGGAGGTCATTGACCTTCTTACGGCACCGCGTGCTGGTCCTCCTAGTGAGGCTGACAGCCACTGCCACTTCCTCCCAGGCGGCACTGGTTGCCCTGTGGCTGATCGTCCTCAGTGGAACAGGATATCCCGTCTGATTCCGACTGCGTCCAACAAATTGGCCAGGTCCGCATCCCCAAATCATAGGGCTGGTCTCCTCGGCAGCATGGCAGCGGGTTGTGTGGGGTTGGCTGTGCAGGAGCGGTTAAAGTGCTGCTCTCCCTTATTAGCGGGGTTCTGGCCTGCGCGGTCCCTGTGTATCAGCTGGCGTGACCATCATTTGTGGCATGAAGCCCATGGGGCCTCGTTGAGTAGATCAATTAACGGTTTATAGTGATGACGGTCTCGCCAGGTCGAGTGTTGGGAAGCTCGCTGCTGTTCACACTAAGAAACCTTTCCATTAAATCACGTCCACTGAGGCCAATTGCAGTTTCTGCTTCAACTGCTGTCCACGGTTTCAACTACTGGATGTTGGGGCAGGAATTTCCCCCTGGGCTTTGGGACTTGCCATCAGGATCAAATGGGGGTCAGAAACCTATCTGGGGAATAATCACCAGGCTATGACTGAGCCCGAATTGGTTGATTAATAAGCAGAGCCCGGGCTCAGCATCCAGTTAAAATCAGAAGCTTGAGGACCAATAAAGGCCCACCAACATTGAAGAGGTAGCACAGTGGTTAGTACTGCTGCCAGGGACCCAGGTTCAATTCCAGGGGCTTTGGTGACTGTGTGGAGTTTGTATGTTCTCTCCGTGTCTGTGTGGGTTTCCTCCGGGTGCTCCGGTTTTCTCCCACAGTCCACATTTGTGCAGGTTGGTGGATTGGCCATGCTCAACTCACAGTGTTACAGGGATAGGACGGGAGAGTGGGTTTGGGTAGAATGCTCTTTCAAAGGGTCGGTGCAGATTCGATGAACCGAATGGTCTCCTGCACTGTAGGGATTCTATGATTCAGTTAACATTAAAAATGCAACTGGGTCACCATTATGGAGAGGGTGCTACACTGTCCCCTTTCCTTTCTGGGGACCTGGAGGGCTGACTGGAATATTCTATTCAGCCTCCAACAATAGGCCTTATGAGGTCTTTAAAGAGCTGAACTGGCGAATTGCCGCTTGCAGATAGGTAGCCTTGCCCCCATCCCCCCAGCCCAATTTACTGTCAGGAAGGTGACTGAGGGGCAGCATGGCACCAGGCAGCCTGCTCGCCGGCCAATGGCCTAAATGGATGTGCCTGCCCACCACAAGTTCACCCCATTGGGGCCTAAAACCTCCAGCCCTTTGAGTCTGAGTAGCTTGGTACTACTTTGGATGGTATCATCAGGAAGCACCAACAAATTGACTCCCTTTTCCCTCCAGCCATTGAAGACTTCCATCCAACTAAGGAAGAGTTATTCCCAACCTCATTTGTCGTAATGGGCAGTTTTATATCATGGAGGTCAATGTCGGAGATGGCAATTATCTCTTTGGCCTCATGATGATACTCCTGTCAATTACACAATGGAATAGGGCCAAAGCATGACAGCAATGCGTCTATCTTCGACCTTCACTGCCAGACTCTGAAAGGCTGAATATTCTCTTAATAGGTATCATTAAGGAGTTGTTTTGAGCAGGTTATCTCCTTTTAGCATCTGCCAATACCTCAGTATTCTCTCACAGTAAGAGCTCTGTTTTTGATTTCTCCCTGAAGTATGTCAAATTGGAATGGTAATAATCTTAGTTATGATCTGGCAGCTCAATCTGATGGTTCAGCCAGTTAGTGTAATGAGTTCCATTGCAGTTCTCGGCAGGGGGAAGGGGAGGGGGTGTTGTGCTTTCGGGTGTGCCAACGTTCAGTTAAAATGTTAACCTGAAGTCCCACCTACCGTCTCTGGTGAGCGTAAACAACTCCGGGGCATTATTTTGGAAAAGAGCAGTGAGTCCTCCCTGGTGTCCTTTAAAACAGATTATACCATCACTCTGTGTGGGAACTTGCTGTCCATAAATTGCCTACATCACAACAGTGACCCCACTTCAAAGGCACCTTACGGGCCACAAAATGTTTTGGGACATCCTAACGCCATTAGAGATGCTGGACAATTGTTTCTTTTTTCCTTTTTTGAGTTGATGAGTCACATGGATTGGAAAGGTCGAGGATTTTATCCCTCAGTCTGTGATGAGTCAACTGACCTCAGTTGAGTCAGAGTCACTACAATGAGCGTCTGCGTTCCTGAATGAGGGAGGGGATGACGCCAACTCCCCTCTCCTGATAACTACCATACCTGTTGCTATTGTGCTTTTTTTTAAATGCATTTACAGGGTGTGGACATTGCTGGCATTTATTGTCCATCCCCAATATAGTTGTTGGGTGATGGCTGGATTGTTCTTGGCTCTGAAGTTCTTCACAATCAGATAATCTTTGGCCAGCTGCATTGAGTTGTGCTTACACATCTTTAACATAGAAAAACATCACAAAGCATATAATCAAAAACACAGCCATATCAAGACATGATGTACAATTGATTACCCAGCCCTTCTACAGCCAGTACAATAGTACACATTCTTCAGTCTGCACATGGTTAGCAATGGAACCACATTGTTAGCCAAGCTGATCCCAACAGTTACTCTCCATTCTTCAAAGGCACTGAAGGCAGGTCTTTAGTGCTAAATGTTCCAATAAGAATATGGATGAGCAGTGAACCAAAATTGGATACTGGCCACCTTAAGAGGTTGTAATCACAACTACTGTAGAGACAAAATTAAGTTATGTAAACTATTGAACCGATTCTATCGAATGGCAAATTACAAAACACTAGAACTAATTGTTGTGTATGCAAGTTAGCATAGGTTGCAAATGATTACATTATGTTGGGATTAATGCATTGTTACGTTGTGCAATTTGTTTTAGAGTGAGCAAAACAGAAACTTCTCTGACATATCATCCTGCTTTCAGCAGCTTTAAATTCTTTTCTAGTATCTGCTTTCCCAATTGTTGCACCTTTTCTCTCTCCTCCCAAAATCAAAGGCTTTTGCTAAGCTCTTGTTCTGCAAGCAGCACCTTTTAAGTATCTCCCGGCTTTTCCAGTGGGCTATTTGACCGCCACATTAAATATAAAAAGCAAAACAACCGGTTGGATTCTCCCAAGATAGGGCTATGTACCCACGCCGGTGTACAAACTTTACGTTTCACTCCCCAGTTTCCTGCAAAAAATAAAGGTTGATTCACGTACCTTCTGGGGGCCAGCAGGGACCCGGGGAGCTTCACGTAGCTTTGGCTGCGGATATGGGCCCCCGCACATCTGGTTCCAAGTCCACGCATGCGCACGGCGGCGGTCTCTAGCCGCTGCGCTGATGGTGGTGGAGGACTCGGACCGCAGACCAACATGGACAGTGTAGCCCCCCCCCATCATGCATCGGACCGGACCGATCGCTGCCCCGGCCACCCATAAGGACACCCCCGATGCTTGATCCCCCCGCCCCCCCACCAGGGGGGACTGAGTCCCGACCGGCCATACCACATTAGTTCCACGCCATTGTGAACTCGGCTGGTCGGTATCGGAGTATCACTAGGAGGGTCTGTGGCAATGGCCCCCCAGCCGCGCGGCGTATTTCGCCGATGAGCGATTCTCTAGGGGGTGGATAATTGCCGGAGCGGCGTCGGGCCTGATTCGGTCGGGAACATCAATTCTCCGCCCCCACGCCGAACGCGATTTTGACACGGGGCTGCGGAGAATCCAGCCCAATTTGTTTGATGTTATTCTGCAGCAAGCGCAAACTTTAGTTTCCCACAAGCCACATGTAGTTATTTGACAGTGTCAGATCATGTGCAAGAATTTGTTTGAATACCATTGTTTGTTGCGTGTGGTTTGCAAAACAAAAGCAATGATGACAATGCCAAATTGATACGTTCTTCGTCAATTCCTTTTTTAAAATAAATTTAGATTACCCAATTATTTTTTCCAATTAAGGGGCAATTTAGCGTGGCCAATCCACCTACCCTGCGCATCTTTGGGTTGTGGGTGCGAAACCCACGCAGACACGGGGGAGAATGTGCAAACTCCACACGGACAGTGGCCCAGAGCCGGGATCGAACCTGGGACCTCAGCGCCGTGAGGCAGCTGTGCTAACCACTAGGCCACCGTGCTGCCCCTTCGTCAATTCCATGAGCACAATATGAATCATCTTATGATCCATATGCTGATTACAAACCAAGACTTTATTAAGGAAAGCAATGATTATGCCTCTCAACTGTCCTATTTTGATTGTCCAGAGGGAGGTAGGGGCGGTCCTGTCATTGAACTGCACCAACAGGTAAAGCAACATCAACATTTTGCCAGCTGTACAGCTAAGTGAGGCTCCACGCCAAGCCAGGGGTACAAAATTGGCACAATGTAACTCAATACACTGCAGGTCAAGAGAATTGCAGAACCTGTGTACTCAATCGCAGAATTGTTCTGGTGCAGAAGGAGGCCATTCAGCCCGTCATGTCTGCACTGGCTCTCCAAATGAGCATTGTGACTTCTGCTTTTTCCCCCATGCCCCGGCACATTGTTTCTATTCAAATAATCATCCACTCTTGAATACCTCGATTAAATTTGCCTCCACCATACTTCCAAGCAGTGCATTCCAGACCCGAACCATTCGCTGCGTATAAATATTTTTCTCACATCACAGTTACTTCTTTCATTAATCACTTTAAACCTGTGCCCGTTCATTCTCGATTTATTTCTGAGCAGGAACACATTCCCTCTCTCTACTCGTGTCCAACCCCCTCATGATTTTGAACATCTCTATCAAATCTTCTCTTACCCTTCTTCTCTCCAAGGAGAACAGTCCCATCCTCTCCCATCTTTCCTTATAACTGAAATTTCTCATCCCTGAAACTATTCTTGTGAACCTTTTCAGCACTCTCTCCAATGCATTCACACCCTTGCTGTAGTGTGGCGCCCAGAACTGTGTACAATACTCCAGCTGAGTCTAACTAATGTCCTGTACAAATTCAACATAATCTTTTTGTTCTTGTACTCTATGCCTCTATTAATGAAGCCTATTAATGAAGGATACTGTATGCTTTATTAACTGATCGCTCCACCTGTCCTGCCACCTGTAATGATGTATGCACATATACACCCAGGTCCCTCTGCTCCTGCATACCCTTTAGAGTTATAGTCTTTGGGCGAAATTCTCCGCTCCCCACCCCGGGTGGGAGAATCACGGGAGGGCGGGGCGACTCACGACACGCCGCCCCGGCACCCCCGCGATTCTCCCACCCCCCCGCTCGCAGTATCGCCGCTCGCCGTTTTTCACGGCGACCGGCGATTTTCCGGCCCGGATGGGTCGAGCGGCCTGATGTTCCCGACCTGTTCACGCCGGCGGCAACCGCACCTGGTCGCTGCCGTCGTGAACTTGGCGCCAAATCATTGTTTGTGGCTTGTGGGGGGCGGAGAGGGGAGTGAGCACCACGGCCGTGCTCGGGAGGGGACTGGCCTGCGAACGGTGCCCACCGATCGTCGGGCCGGCGTCTCCAAGCGACGCACTCTTTCCCCTCCGCCGCCCCGCAAGATCAAGCCGCCACGTCTTGCGGGGCAGCGGAGGGGAAGACGGCAACCACGCATGCGCGGGTTGGAGCCGGCAGCTTTCGTGACGTCAGCCGCGCATGCGTGGGTTGGAGCCGGCCAACCTGCGCATGCACGGCTGACTTCACTCAGGCGCCGCCGTCGCGCCATTCTCGGCGCGCCGCCTTGACGCAAGCGTGGTTAGCACTGCTGTTCACGGCGCCGAGGTCCCAGGTTTGATCCCGGCCCCGGGCCACTGTCCTTGTGGAGTTTGCACATTCTCCCCATGTCTGCGTGGGTCTCACCCCCACAACTCAAAGATGTGCAGGGTAGGTGGATTGGCCACGCTAAATTGCCCCTTAATTGGGAAAAAAAATAATTGGATACGTTTCGTATCATCTGCAAAGTTTCAAATTGTCCCCTGCATGCCAAGATCTAGATCGTTAATAAGTATCAGGAAAAGCAAGGATCCAAATATGAACCTCCTCGGTGACTCCACCAGTCACCAGCAAAATATCCACAAGCTTTTCACGCTGTTTCCTAACACTCAGCCAAATGTGTATCCATGTTGATGCTGTCCATTTTATTCCATGAGCTATAACTTCTCTCACATGTCTGTTGTGCGGCTGATGTACCGTCAATTCACCGAGAGACTGAGAGAGCGAGTGAACATTAGGCTTTATTAATCATGAACTTGCCTAGACAGAGTCGATTGTACAGAAGAGTGCCACCCACAGATGGCTGGTCTATATATGGCTCCACTGGGGTTACAGTACAGGACCGAGAAGTAGCTCGTATCACCACTTCCATAGGTTACATTATCATACAGACAGCTCATGCATTAGATGAATACATTCGCCACATTCAACCCTGTTAAAAAAATTAAGTCCAGCGGGGGTGACGTGGGGTCATTACATATTCAGTCTATCTGGAGGCCGGATCATTCTCTTAGACCTCCTCACCTCTGGCGGTGCAGCAGGCACGGTTGTTGCAGGTGATGACTCCAGGGACGTTGTGACCGGAGCTTGAGCTTCAGTCCGGCGTGTCGGAGACGGTTGGGGGGTGGGGGTGGCAGGGCGTGGTAGGTGGCGGCAGTGCCAGCGCAGGGCAATACAGGAGATCCAGGGTGGCGTACGGGGTGCTGGGGGTGGCGGTGGGCAGCGGAATGAGGGGCGCGTGGGCAGGGGAACCAGCTGGCACCAGGTCTCATAGGGAGCCCGTATCTTGCCGTCCGTCCTGGTGCGCGATGTAGGTGTACTGGGGGTTGGTGTGCAGCAGCTGGACTCTTTTGACCAGGGGGTCGGTCTTATGGCTCCTCATGTGCTTCCGGAGAAGGACATGTCCCGGAGTTGTCAGCCAGGATGGAAGCGAGACCCCGGAGATGGACTTCCTAGGGAAGACAAACAAACGGTTGTGAGGGGTCTGGTTCGTGGCTGTGCAGAGGAGTGATCTAATGGAGTAGAGGGCGTCGGGGAGGACCTCCTGCCAGCGGGGGGGTCAGGAGACTTCTAGTCCTGAAGGCCAGAAGAACGGCCTTCCATGCTGTTGCGTTCTCCCTCTCCACCTGCCCGTTTCCCCGGGGGCTGTAGCTCGTAGTCCTGCTCGAGGCGATGCCTTTGCTGAGCAGGTACTGACGTAGCTCATCGCTCATGAACAATGTGCTCCGGTCGCTGTGGACGTAGGCAGGGAAACCGAACAGTGTGAAGATGCTGTGCAGTGCCTTTATTACCGTGGCCGAGGTCATGTCGGGGCAGGGGACGGCGAAGGGGAAGCGGGAGTACTCATCGTTGACGGTGAGAAAATATATATTACGGTTGGTGGAGGGGAGGGGCCCTTTGAAGCCAATGCTTAAGCGCTCAAAGGGCCGGGAGGCCTTTACCAGGCGGGCCTTGTCTGGACGGTAGAAGTGCGGTTTGCACTCCGCACAGACTTGGCAGTCCCTGGTCATTGTCTTGACCTCCTCAGTGGAGAAGGGCAGATTGCGGGCCTTAATGAAGTGGGTAAGCCGGGTGACAGAGGTCATTGTGGATAGCACGAAGTCGGTCATCTTGTGTGCTGGCGGATGTGCTGTGGGGCAGGGCATCTGGGGCTCGATGTGCTTCCGAGGACGATACTTGATATCGTAATGGTAGGTGGAGTGTTCGATCCTCCACCTCAAGATTTTGTCATGTTTTATTTTGCCCCGTTATGCATTATCAAACATGAAGGTGACCGACCACTGGTCGGTGACGAGGGTGAACCTCCTACCGGCTAGGTAGTGCCTCCAGTGCCGCACGGCTTCCACTATGGCTTGTGCTTCCTTCTCGACTGAGGAGTGTCGAATTTCGGAAGCGTGGAGGGTCCTAGAGAAGAATGCCACTGGCCTGCCCGCCTGGTTGAGTGTCGAGGCCAGTGCGACGTCTGACGCATCGCTCTCTACCTGAAAGGCGATGGACTCGTCCACCGGATGCATTGCGGCCTTGGTGATGGTGGCCTTGATGCGGCTGAAGGCCGAGCGGACCTCATCCGTCAGGGGAAAAATGGTGGTTTGAATAAGTGGGCGAGCTTTGTCCGTATTGTTGGGGACCCACTGCGCGTAGTAGGAGAACAGCCCCAGGCATCGTTTTAGGGCCTTGAGGCTGTGTGGAGGGGGGAGTTCTGTGAGGGGGCGCATACGGTCGGGGCCGGGCCCTAAGACTCCGTTCTCCACGACGTAGCCGAGGATGGCCAGTCTGGTAGTGCGGAAGAGGCACTTTTCTTTGTTGTATGTAAGGTTGAGGGATTGGGCGACCTGGAGGAACCTCTGAAGGTTGGCGTCATGGTCCAGCTGATCATGGCTGCAGATGGTCACATTGTCCAAGTACGAGTATGTAGCCCGCAAACCGTACTGGTCCACCATTCGGTCCATCGTTCTCTGAAGACCGAGACCCCGTTAGTGAAGCCGAAGGGGACTCTGAGGAAGTGGAAGAGTCGGTCGGCTGCTTCAAAAGCAGTGTAGTGGCGCTCTTCCGGGCGGATTGGGAGCTGGTGTTCGGCCAACTTCAGATCGACTTTTTTTTTTTAAATAATTTTTATTGAGATTTTCAAAAAAATAGCAAAAACAGAAAATAACAACAAGGAAACAGTATTAACAACAAAAAAAGAGAAAAAACACAATAACCCCCAAAACCAACCCCCCCCCCCCCCCCCCCCCCCCCCCAGCAACTACAAAAAGAAGAAATAGGTAAGCACCCGGCATATTCAATAAACACATGTATACATTTCTCCCCTCCCCCGAAACCAACCCCCCTCCCCGCCCCCCACACCAGGTTGCTGCTGCTGCCGGCCTCTTTTCCTACTGTTCCGCCAGGAAGCCCAGGAAAGGCTGCCACCACCTAAAAAACCCCTGTACTGATCCCCTCAGGGCAAATTTCATCTTCTCCAATTTGATGAACCCCGCCATATCATTGATCCAGGCCTCCACGCTTGGGGGCCTCGCATCCTTCCATTGAAGCAAAATCGTCCGCCAGGCTACTATCTTTTTCAGATCGACTGTTGAGAACACACGGTACTGCGCGATCTGGTTGACCATCTCTGCTATGCGGGGGACGGGGGACGCATCCAATTGCGTGAACCGGTTAACTGTCTGGCTGTAGTCCACAACCATCCGATTCTTTTCCCCAGTCCGGACGACCACCAATTGCGCTCTCCAGGGGCTGTTGCTGGCCTCGATGATCCCTTTACTCAACAGTCGCTGGACCTCCGACTTGATAAAGGTCATGTCTAGCGAACTGTACCGCCTGCTCCTGGTGGCGATGGGCTTACAGTCGGAAGTGAGGTTCGCAAAGAGCAAAGGGGGGAGACCTTGAGGGTCGCGAGGCTGCATTCCGTGAGGGGGGGCAGGCAAAGGTCCGCCAAAACTGTAGGGTCAGGCTTCGGTGATTACATTGGAAGTCCAATCCGAGCAGTAGGGGGGCGCAGAGGTGGGGGAAGACGTTGAGCTTAAAACGAGCGTACTCTGCGCCCTGCATCGCGAGATTGGCGAGACAGTACCCCCGGATCTAAACCGAATGGGAACCAGAGGCAAGGGAGATTGTTTGGGAGGCTGGGTAGATATGGAGGGAGCAGCGCCTTACCGTGTCGGGGTGGACAAAGCTCTCCGTGCTCCCGGAGTCAAAAAGGCAGGGGGTTTCGTGCCCGTTGACCCGGACAACCATCATGGAGTTCTTCAGCTGTTTTGGCTGCGACTGGTCGAGGGTGACTGCACCCAGCTTGTGTGGTAGGTGGAGTCACAAGATGGCGGCCCCTATGAGTCGCAAGTCTCGAGCTGGGGCGAAGATGGTGACCAAGATGTCCGCCCCCATCGGTCGCACGTGCCAGTCGGTGCCGGAGCCGGCGGCCAAGATGGCGGCCCCCCATGAGTTGCACGTGTCGGTCGGTGTTGGAGCCGGCGGCCAAAATGACAGCCCCCACGAGTCGCACAAGGCTGTCTGAAGGAGGCGTTCCGGGCAGGCACGCAGCCACATTGCGGGTGCCAACGCTGCCGGGGGTTTTGACCCTGGCCGCAGAAGTAGCACTGCGGTTCCCTGGGCTGGACTGGCAGCCGCGCGGCACAGGCCCGTGACATAGTCGGGTTCGACGGGGGTCGCAACGATGGTGTCCACAAGGGGTTCGCCGGGCCCACGGGGAACGCAATGAGGCTCTGGTAGGCCTCCTCTAACGAGGTAGCTAGCTTTACCGTGTCCCGCAGTTCAGAGGTCCCGTTTTCCAGCTGGCGCTGCCTAATGTAGTTCGAGCGGACCCCAGCCACGTAGGTGTCCCGGATCTGTATGTTGTGTTCCTCCACCATCACATCTCGAGAGCTGCAGTTCCTCGTGAGTAGAGTCAGGGTTTCCACATACTCCTCCAGCGATTCTCCGGTGCGTTGACGGCGAGTAGTAAGGAGGTGTCGGGCGAACACCTCGTTTACAGGCTTCACAAAATGAGCCTTGAGGGTTGCGACCGCCGCCTCATACGTGGCTGCTTTCTCGATCATTACTGAGATTCGATGGCTCACCCAAGCATGGAGGAGTCGCAGCTTGAGGGTCTCTGTGGGAGGTGTTGTGGAGGAATCGAGGTAGGCCTCAAAGCATCGAAGCCAATTTTCGAATATCTCTTTGGCTTCTGACATGCGCGCGTCGAGTTCGAGCTTGTCTGGCTTTCGAGCGGCTTCCATGGTGCTGTCGATGATTAATAAATTGATGTACCGTCAACTCACTGAGAGACTGAGAGAGAGAGTGAACATTAGGCTTTATTAATCATGAACTTGCCTAGCCAGAGTCGGTTGTACAGATGAGTGCCACCCACAGGTGGCCGGTCTATATATGGCCCCGGTGAGGGTGGAGCCAGAGGCGGAGCCCACCGGGGTTACAGTACAGGACCTGGAAGTAGCTCGTATCACCACTTCCAGGTCATAGGTTACAGTATCATACAGACAGCTCATGCATTAGGTGAATGCATTCACCACAGCGGCACTGTATCAAATGCCTTCTGAAACTCCATGTACACCACATCAACAATATTGCCCACATCAACCCTCTCTGTTACCTCTTTAAAAATCTCCAGCAAATTATTAAACAAGATTTTCTATTAAGAAACCCATGGCTCTTCCTGATCAACTCATTTTTCTATGTGACTATTAATTCTATCCCGAATAATTGTTTCTAGAAGCTTCCCCACCACTGAAATTAAACTGACTGGTCTGTAATTGCTTAGAGTATCCTTACAACTTTGTTGGAACTAGAGTGTAATGTTTGCAATTCCCTAGTCCTCTGGCACTTCTAGGGGAGTCTGAAAGATTATAGCCAGCACTCCTGCAATTTCCACTCTCACTTCCTTCAATATCCTTGGATGTACCTCATCTGGTTCCTGTGCCTTGTTAACTTTAAATACCGACAGTCTCTTCAAGCCTTCCTCCATATCAACTGTGAACCCTTCTACTGACCCTCCTGTGTCAGCATGACCTGGGTGTTAGCATCTGCCTCCTTGGTAAATTCAGGTGAAAGTATTCATTTAACAACTCAGCCATGAGCCCTGTCTTCATGTGTAAATCCTCTTTTATGTCTTTAATCAACCCCACTCCTCCTTTTACCACTCTTTCACTATTTATACGCCTCTGCGGTCCCCTTCACATTGGCTGCCAATTTTTTCTCATAATCCCTCCTTTGCTTCTTCACCCCTCCTCTGAACCTTCTATATTCAGCCTGGTCCTTAGTTGTGTTTTCAACCTGACACCTGTCATAAGCACGCCGTTTCTTTCTCCCTTTTTCATCCAGGGAGTTCTGGATTTATTTGCCCTACCTTCCGCTTTTGAGGAAATTACCTTGACTGTGCCTGAACCATTTCTGTTTTGAAGGTAGCCCATTGTTCAGCTACAGATTTTCCCGTCAACATTTGGTTTCAGTCTAACCGGCCCAGATCCGTTCTTATCCCATTGAAGTGGGTTCTGCCCCGCGTTAATTATGCCATTGTCCTTTTCTACCGTCATCCTAAACCTTATGATGCAATGATCACTGTCTCCTAGATGTTCCCCCTCTGACACTTGAGGCCCACTCATTTCCAAGGACCAGGTCCAGCAAATCATCCTTTCTTGTTGGAATGGACACACACTGCTGTAGAAAATTCTCCTGAACACAGTCTAGGAACTCGTACTCCTCTCCACCCTTTACACTACCACTTTCCCAGTCTATATTTGGGTAATTAAAGTCTTCCAATATAGCTACTCTGTAATGTTTGCATCTCTCTGTAATTTCCTTGCAAATTTGTTCCTCTACATCCCTCTCACTAGTTGGTGGTCAAGAGACGACACCAAGCAATGTAATTGCACCCTTTTGTTCCTTAGCTCAAGCCAAATTGATTATATCCTTGAACCCACTGGGACATCTTCTTTCTCCAGCACTGCAACGCTCTCCTTAATCAATACCGCCACCCTTCCTCCTTTTCTTCCTGCCCTATCTTTTCCGAACTCCTTGTACCCAGGAATAGTCAGCACCCAGTCCTGCCCTTCCTTGAGCCAGGTCTCTGTTACCACCATGATGTCATAATTTTGCATGGCAATCTGTACCTGTAACTCACCAATCTTACTTACCGTACTCCATGCATTCACATATATGCAGTACACGCTGATTTAGACTTTACTGCTTTCTCTCTTACTCTAACTCTGCCTATTAACTTATTATTCCCTCTTCAAGCGCTATCTGTCTTTCACAGTATTTTGTGCACCTTGGTATTGCTCTCTAATATTGTTTCCTGGTTTCCCCATCCCTGCTCAGTTAGTTTTTGAAGCTGCACCAACTGCACAAGGAAAATGCAAGGACCTCAATCCCAGCTCTGTTCAGGTGTAGCTTTTTTTAAATTTAGAGTACCCAATTCATTTTACTAACTAAGGGGCAATTTAGCTTGGCGAATCCACCTAGCCTGCACATCTTTAGGGTTGTGGGGGCGAAACCTATGCAAACACGGGGAGAATGTGCAAACTCCACACGGACAGTGACCCAGAGCCGGGATCGAACCTGGGACCTCGGCGCCGTGAGGCAGCAATGCTAACCACTGCGCCACCATGCTGCCCTTGTTCAGGTGTAACTTGTCCGGCTTGCACAGATTCCATCTTCCCCCAGAGCCAATCCCAGTATCCCAGGAATCTAAAGTCCCCTCCTCCTGCATCCACTTTCCAGGCACACATTGATCTCCCTTATCTTCCTATTTATGTACTCACCTCCACGTGGCACTGGGAGTAATCCAGGGATGACTGCCTTTTGAGGTCCTGCTTTTTTTCTGCCTGGCTCCCTAAATTCTGATTGCAGGACCTCGTCCCGCTACCTACTTAAGTCATTGGTACCAACGTGGGCCACGACCTCTGGCTGTTCACCTTCCCTCAGACGAATATCTTGTAGCTGCTCTTTGACATCCTTGATCCTGGCACCAGGGAACAACATACCCTCCTGGAGTTATGTCTACAGCCACAGAAATGTATTGTCTGTTTCCCAAAGAAACAAATCCCCTATCACTATTGCCCTTCTTCCCCTCCTCCACCTCAATCGTGGTGGCACAAACCTGGCTCCGACTGCACTCCTCTGAGGAACCAGCGTCCTCCTCAGTATCCAAACCAGAAAACCGATTAATGAGTGGGACCCCAGGGGACTCCTTCACTACCTGTCTGAATCTCAATCTTATCTATTGCACAGTTGATAGCATCCTCAGCTCAACATCAAAACATAGTGAATTCAAGCCCCACTCCAGGGACTGCAACACAAAATCTAGTTTGGCTCACTAGTGCAGTACTGGTGCAATGCAGGGTAGCCTGAAATGCTGTCATTTCAAGTTGTTAAATTGTGGCCCTTTCCGCTTACTGAACTGGTTGAGGTTAACCTTTAAGATGTTGTGACACAATTCAACGAGTTCTTCCAGTATTCTGGCCAACATTCCAACACGCTGTCTCTGTTTAAAAAGAAGTAATAGGCAGCAGGGTGGCGCAGTGGGTTAGCCCTGCTACCTCACGGTGCCGAGGTCCCAGGTTCAATCCCGGCTCTGGGTCACTGTCCGTGTGGAGTTTGCACATTCTCCCTGTGTTTGCGTGGGTTTCGCCCCCACAACCCAAAGATGTGCAGGCTAGGTGGATTGGCCATGCTAAATTGCCCCTTAATTGGCAAAAATTAATTGGGCACTCTAAATTTATTTATTTTTTTTTAAATAAAAAGAAGTAATAGCTGCATTTGTCTACCTAACAACAATGCCTGATAGCCATTGTATGTGAAGTGCATTGGGATATTTCCACGGGTCAGGTCATTAAGTAAATACAACTTTCTTCCTGTGTGTGAAAAACACAGCAAAGTCAAAATAACTTTGCGTGTCTGCGTTAGCTAGCAGGAAATATCCCCTTGATTAATATGATAGCATGGTTTGCAAGGTCAAGGATTATTCTAATGAAGGTAGCAGGCTGCCCCACCTCTCAGTTATCACAATAACTAGCAAAGGTTTATAGATTACTGCCTTTGGAAGCAAATATCAACGATAACCCACTACCATCGGACCGTAACAGAATTAAATTATGGTTTGAACTACTGTCCATTGGGAAGCCAGTGGAAATCCCAATCACAGCTAAAATGCACACATTGTGAAGTAGGAGGTGCCTTGTCGATGTTAAGATGTAATAACATGCTAAAGTATCTTCGGATTTGCAGGTTATGATTACTCTTCACTGAAGTTTTAATCATTTTAATGTGAGGGGTGGTCAGATAAAAGTTCAAGTTTCTTTTTTCGTGCCTCTTCCTGAAGGCAGGGGTTAATTCTGGTTCCAATTTGTCACGGTGCTGGGATCGAACCCCACCCAAGTGTCTGTTCTTCATTGATAAACAAAGGCATTCATTAGCAGCAAGCAGGTTAGCCAGTGAGGTAGGAGTTGAAAGTACATCACAGCTAAAGCCAATCGTCTCCACAACTGACATTTATCTTCAAAAACCCTTTAATGGGGAAAGATCAGAGCTGAGAACTTTGGCTCATTTTCTTCTGTCTGATGGATGTGTGATGACACGAACTCTAGCACCTCCAACTGAAACCAGGCAATGCAAACTTCACACTTTCCTGGCCATTGTGATACAGCATCACAAACCATGCAATGCATTTAAACCATTGGGGAAGCCAAGGGAAATCCCAACCACAGCTAAAATGCACACATTGGGCAGTAGGAGGTGGCTTGTCAATGTCAAGATGTAAAAAACATGCTAAAGTATCTTCAGTTTTGCAACTAATATAAAACCATAGAAAAGTTACAGCACAGAAGGAGACCATTCGGCCCATCTTGTCCATACCAACCAAAGGACACCCAGGTGCCTTTTCTGATCCCACCTTCCTGCACCCGATCCATAGCCCTGCAACTTACAGAACTTAGCTGTAAGGTGCAGACCCGTGTACCTTTGAAATGGGTTTATGATCTATGCCTCCATCACCAACTCGGGCAGCGAATTCTATATTCCCACTACTCTCTGCGTAAAAAAGATTCTTTCTCATGTCCCCTCTACACCCTCTGCTACTTATCTTGAATCTATGTTCTCTGGTTCTAGAGTGCACCACGCAGGGAAATAATTTTATTCTGTCCACTCTATCACTTCCCTCATAATTTTGTACACCTCAATTAAGTCACCCCTCAGCCTTCTTCGTTTCAAGGAAAATAACCCCAATTTATCCATTCTTCCCTCCTAGCTACACTTTTCTAGCCCTGGCAACATTCTTGTAAACCTCCTCTGCACTCTCTCCAGAGTAATTACATCCTTCCTATAATGTGGTAACCAGAACTGCACACAATACTCCAGTTGTGGCCTCACCAGTGTTTTATACAATTACAACATTATATCCTTATATTCTATACCTCTGCCAATGATGGAGGGCATTCCATCTGCTTTCTTTACAACCTAGTAGACTAGTCATTTCTCACACCAAATTTACACTTTGCCCGAGTCAATCTGAAGTAGTCACTTTCCACCAACACTGCAGTTTAAGCATAATTCTCTTCCTCGCCCTTTGGTTCCCTTGACTCAGGTTAGAACTGCAGGAATCTCAACACTATAATGATTTGCTAGAATAGATGTAAACACATAAATAGATTTGCATGAAGCTACTGCTCCAAGGAAATTCCTGGTGACAGTGTGGAATTCCCATGACAGTCATGGGAATTGATTTCCAGAAGGAGAACCCAAGATCATTGATTACTTTTCGTGCAATGTCTTACTGCTCCTGTGTTCCTTATACTGTCAGGTCTAGTCTGGTCTGAAGTGTCGGCCACAGTTTCCACAGTTTGTGAGTCTGAACAATTCCCATTTATGATAAGACCATGGGCGGGATTCTCCCACCCTCCATGACGGAATCGCGCCCGATGTGGGGGCGGAGAGTAGCTGTCCACGCTGGAAATCTAGCACGATGGCGCTTCCACAATTCCACACGAACCCGCCAGTCACGCGCGCGCAGTCGACGCCCGTCGGGGGCCGTTGGAACAGACCCCCGCAGCGATTCTCCGCGGTTGACTGGCCGAACGACCATCGGAGTGGTTTACATGTGGTACCACCCAGCAGGAGCTGGGACCCACGGCTGCGGTGGCGGTCCTGGTGGGTGGGCGGGCTTATCTGACTCCGGGAGGGGGGCCTATGCGGTGGCTAGGCTCGCGATCAGCAGCCACCAATCGGCAGGCCATCGCGATCTGGGAAGGACCTACCTTCCTCCGCACGGGCCCGCTGTGTGGCTCCACCATGTCGCGCGGAGGTGGGCTACCGCGCGCATGCGTGGACCCGCTTGCGGCTGCTATGCGCATGCGCAGTCTGACTAGCAGGTCCCTGCCAGCAGCCAGAGCTGCAGGGCGCATGTCAGGGCTCTGCTATCCCTCTGGGGAACTGAGAATCACCCCGGGCCTTCGAGGAAAATGTCCGGAGTGATTCTCGGCCGTTTTCCGGCAGGCGTTGGGACTTAGTCCTCAGACGGGAGAATCCCGCCCCAAGTGTTTTGGAAATGGAGACGAGAATAGCTCGAGTGGAAATATTTTGTGCCAACAATTGATATATAGACTATCTTTCATAATTAGTCTATAGCCATTGTTGTGGAATTGGATTTGTTGATTTTGCCACAGTTTGGACTTGACTGAAGCATGATATTGGCTCTCAACTGCCCTCCAGATCCTTAATAAGGGAAAGAAAGATTGGTGAATGTAATTTGTTTAATTTCAGTATGAATTTGGAACTGCAAATCAATTATTCTTGGTCGTAAACTGCAACTTTTAAATGCCAAATCATAAAACAGAACCTCTCTGTGTGTTGATACGTTACTGAAATAGGTTATGGTTTAAGCAGAAACATATGCTTTCCGCTAAGAGTATAAGACTCATGGATGTTGCAATGAAAGTCATTAAGTTATTGGAAATTCATAATAAGACCAACAGGAAGTCTTCCGGTGTCATATTTAGACCATCTTCAGTATGAAAATTATTTCAATCACCTCATTTTATTCTTCCTCAGTCCTCGGTCCCACAATGCCTCAACTTCAGTCCTCTGACCCACAATGCCTCAACTTCAGTCCTCTGTCCTACAATGCCTCAACTTCAGTCCTCTGTCCTACAATGCCTCAACTTCAGTCCTCTGCTGCACAGTGCTACAACTTCAGTCCTCTGTCCCACAATGCCTCAACTTCAGTCCTCTGTCCCACAATGCCTCAACTTCAGTCCTCTGTCCCACAATGCCTCAACTTCAGTCCTCTGTCCCACAATGCCTCAACTTCAGTCCTCTGCTGCACAGTGCTACAACTTCAGTCCTCTATCCCACAGTGCCTCAATTTCAGTCCTCTGTCCCACAATGCCTCAACTTCAGTCCTCTGTCGCACAATGCCTCAACTTCAGTCCTCTGTCGCACAATGCCTCAACTTCAGTCCTCTGTCCCACAATGCCTCAACTTCAGTCCTCTGCTGCACAGTGCTACAACTTCAGTCCTCTATCCCACAGTGCCTCAATTTCAGTCCTCTGTCCCACAATGCCTCAACTTCAGTCCTCTGTCGCACAATGCCTCAACTTCAGTCCTCTGTCCCACAATGCCTCACTTTCAGTCCTCTGTCGCACAATGCCTCAACTTCAGTCCTCTGTCGCACAGTGCCTCAACTTCAGTCCTCTGTCGCACAGTGCCTCAACTTCAGTCCTCTGTCGCACAGTGCCTCAACTTCAGTCCTCTGTCCCACAGTGCCTCAACTTCAGTCCTCTGTCCCACAATGCCTCAACTTCAGTCCTCTGTCGCACAATGCCTCAACTTCAGTCCTCTGTCCCACAATGCCTCACTTTCAGTCCTCTGTCCCAAAATGCCACAACTTCAGTCTTCTCTCCCACAATGCCTCACTTTCAGTTCTCTGTCCCACTGTGCCTCAACTTCAGTCCTCTGTCCTACAATGCCTCAACTTCAGTCATCTGTCCCACAATGCCACACCTCAGTCTTCTCTCCCACAATGCCACACTTCAGTCCTCTGTTGCACAGTGCTACAACTTCAGTCCTCTGTTGCACAGTGCCACACTTTCAGTCCTCTATCGCACAGTGTCACAACTTCAGGTCCCAAACCTGTTCCAGTCAGAATGGGAATTGAACTCCATGCTGTTGGCACCAATCTGGGCCACACCTCCCGTCCAGCCAATTGGCCGCCAAGGAGCCAGAGTTGCTGTGGCAACATAACATTTCACATGCATATGTTAATCTGGCGCTTTGATTAAGGCTCCAATTACTTTCCCTCTCATGGCTGACCAGATATCTCTCCTCTTATCACCTGTCCCTGCAGAATGTTGGAAGGATTTACAAGTTGATTTTCAACCTGTTTATGGCTGCATTATGTATGGATTTGGCAGCCCAGTCCCGGAGTGGGACTTTAACCTGAAACCTCTGGCTCAGAGGCAGGGATGCTACCTAGTGCACCACAAGATCTCCTTCCACGTTTTATTACATTCAGTTTACATTTATTGACATCAATCGACCCTTTATCTTGAACCCTGAGCTCTGCCTGACTAGGATCATTGCTTCCCGGGATGAAGTCAGTAGCACAGGCACCATCCACTGGCTTATTTTCACTGCAGCTAAAATTCTCAATTACAATTGCATATAAAGATTAATGCCGGTAATGTGATTTGTCAGGCTTGACAGCCTGTGAGGCCATGTGCTTTTATTGGTCCCCAGTGTGCTTTTGCATGTTGTCCTTCTGAGCTTCCACCAGAGTGACGAAGCCAACTGTGTTTGCAGCCAAGACTAAAATGTGAATTGGCGAAAAGTGGAATTGACGTTGGGAATTTCTGGCTGCCAATAGTTCTTTTCTATGAACACAGGCCCTTTGCAAGGAGAGTAAAAATAATATCCATCTTGTCAAAGTGAGACAAGGTTTGCAGCACTGCCATTGTTTTTGATGTCTTGTTGTCTGTACTTTCTTGTAACTTACTCATCCGTCGTTCTTCTTTTGGTCCCCGTAAACTAGAAGATGGGAAAAAATTACCTTGGGATCATTCACCCTCCTGCCAAGAAATTGCTGTTTAAGAGTAACCCTCGTGTGAGGCATTGTTAGGAAGATGTACTTCTGTTAAGATATTCCCCTATAACACAGCAATATTTAAACTCAACATCTACATTGCAGGAAAGGTGCAGAGTGCGATTGGAATAAACTGTTTTGAAGTGCCAGGGGGTGGTAGCAAGTGCACAAATGTTCCACAAGCCTCAGTTGGGTAAGTGTTAGCCTCCAGCGGGATTATCCGGTCCCGTCGATGTTTACAGCAGTTTGTGTGGCTAACCTGTCCCGCTGCCTTTGGTCGGACTGGAAGATCCTGCAGGCGGGAAGGGCCCTCATCATCACAGTTTCCAGGGCAACGGCCAAAAGAAAAATGCACTTCCACTCTTTTTTTTTTCTTTCTTTCTTTTATAAATTTAGAGTACCCAATTATATTTTCCAATTAAGGGGCAATTTAGAGTGGCCAATCCACCTATCCTGCACATCTTTGGGTTGTGGGGTGAAACCCACACAAACACGGGGAGAATGTTCAAACTCTACACGGACAGTGACCCAGGGCCGGGATTCGAACCCGGGTCCTCAGCGCCGTAGGCAGCAATGCTAACCACTGTGCCACCGTGCTGCCCCACTCTTTGCAGTGCAAAGAAAGCTAGGAAAACGGATAGAATGTTATCATTTAATGTGAGGGGAGCTGAATAACAAAGTAGGGAAGTTATGCTTCAGTTGTACAGGACTTTGTGAGACCACATCTGGAGCACTGTGTACAGTATGGGATAAAAGCAAATTACTGCAGATCACTTTCTTGGGCCTTGGAGAGTTTCTCACTGGTTTAGCCCTCACTTAGAATTTTATTTTAGCTCTGGGGAGTTGAACTCCGAGATCAAGCCGCCATTTTTAAAGGGTGCCCCGATCTCTGAGTGAACGTGTGCGTCCCCCATACACCCCACCTATGGGCAATGTCACCCCCCACACAAATAATAATAATAATAATGATCTTTATTATCACAAGTAGGCTTACATTAACGCTGCAATGAAGTTACTATGAAAAGCCCCTAGTCACCACATTCCGGCGCCTGGTCGGGTACACGGAGGGAGAATTCAGAATGTCCAAATTCAGAATTCAGCCCGTCTTTTGGCACTTGTGGGAGGTACCCCACACCGCTATCGGGTCCCTGGGATTCCCCCTCTTCAGGGCTTTCCAAGCCCCCTTACAGCATCCCCTTCCATAAAGAACCCCTTCCCTTCAAGCTCCTCCTCCAACCTCATTTCATCGGCATGGCCCCCCCTCACCCCCTGACTCTTGGCAGTGCCATCCTGGCACCCGGGCATCTTTCACTGTCACCCAGGCAGTTCTCCTGCCAGCTTGGCAGTGTCATCTGGAGGGAGGGCCGGGGTGTCTTACCCTGACCATCCAAGGGTACCTAACCCTAACCTCTGATGGCCTGGGAGACCCCCGGGTGCCGTTCTGCTTGGTCCACGTTTGTGTGGACCAGCACTGATCGGCGCCTGACTGCAGCTTCACTGAGGCTGAAGGATCGAGGGAGGCCAGTGGAATCCAGGCAGGTAGGTTGCAAGTAGGTTTACGACCTACTTGTGCGAGGGACTTTCGTTCCCGCCCATTTGAAGTGGAGATCCGGCTCCGATGTCTCGCAGGACTTTGGTGAATCTGGCGAGGTGCGGAACCTGTCGGGAGGTACGTTGCTGGCCTCTCCCAGGATTCGCCGGCTGCATTGTGCTCTTGGTTGAGTACAATGTGGCCAGAGAATCGCGGCCATTGCTTCCCGGAATGAAGTTAGTAGCACAGGCACCATCTATTGGCTTATTTTCACTGCAGCTAAAATTCTCAATTACAATTGCATATAAAGTAGCATATAAAGATTAATGCCGGTAATGTGATTTGTCAGGCTTGACAGCCTATGAGGCCATGTGCTTTTATTGGTCCCCAGTGTGCTTTTGCATGTTGTCCTTCTGAGCTTCCACCAGAGTGCTCCCGCCGGTAAGGTAGGTGGTTTGATCCACGCCGGCGGGAGAGGGCTGACAGCGCCAGGGGGGCCCGCCGACCGGCGCGGTGCGATTCCCGCCCCTGCCGAATCTCTGGTGGCAGAGAATTTGGGACACGGCGGGGGCGGGATTGACGCCGGACCCCGGCGATTCACCGACCCGGCGGGGGGGCGGAGAATCCCGCCCAGAGTCTTTGAATATATATTTTTTTAAATTTAGAGTACCCAATTATTTTTCCAATTAAGGGGCAATTTAGCGTGGCCAATCCACCTACCCTGTACATCTTTTGGGCTGTGGGGGTGAAACCCATACAGACACGGGGAGAATGTGCAAACTCCTCACGGACAGTGATCCAGGGCCGGGATTCGAACCCAGATTCTCAGCGCCGTAGGCAGCAATGCTAACCACTGTGCCACCATGCTACCCTGTCTTTGAATATTTTGATGGCAGAGTTAGATAGATTCTTGGTCAGCGAGAGGGTGATATGTTATCAGGGGTAGGAGGGATGCAGATTTGAAGTTACTATCAGATCAACCATGATCTTATTAAATGGCAGGGCAGGCTTGAGGGGCCAAATGGCCAACGCCTCCTTGTTCATATGTTTGTACGTAAGAAAAATGCTTGCAAGTTATGTTTGTGCATTTGCTTCATTTTTGTGCATGTCTGCCGTGTGAAAGACCCCGTGGCACTGGTTTTGAAGAACAAGGGAGTTATTCACAGTGTCCTGAGCAATAACTACCCCTCAAACAGCATCACAAAAACTGGCTACCAGGGCTATGGGGATAGGGTGGAGGTATGGGCTTGGGTAGGGTGCTCTTTCCAAGAGCCGGTGCAGACTCAATGGGCCGAATGGCCTCCTTCTGCACTGTAAATTCTATGAATTACCACATCACTGTTTGTGGAATCTTGCTTTGTGCTGATTGTGATTCCTGCACTGCAACTGTGGCTACACTTCGAAAGTAGATCATCATCTGTGAAACATTTTGAGACGCCCTGTGATGGTGAAAAGTGCAGTAGAAATGCAAGTCTCCTCTGGGGGGCTCATGAGAAGAAGTTACAGTGTAGTCTCAATTGGAACATCCCAAGACAAAATATGGTCTGATTAGAGTGAAATTGTGCCCATTGTTTGGTGGTTAATCAATTACTAATGTACAAGACTAGCAGATGAGCTGGAAAACTGACTTATAACTTGAATCACTCTTAACCTATTTCAAATCATAAGCAAGCATAAAACAAGAAAAGGCCAAAGTGGAATTGACTTTGGAAATTTCTGGCTGCCAAAAATCCTTCCCTGTGAACTGGTGCCAGTTGTTCAGATGATAGAAAAGCCATCCATATAAAATCACATCGGGCTCATTCTGGTTGAATTTCCAGATACTTCAGTTGTTATCCCCTCTTTTATTCACAGATATTCACAGTTGCTTCTAACCCATTACTCTTTCGCTCTTATTTGGTTTTCATGGGGAAAAAGCAGTCGAGTGGAATTAGGTGATTTCTTCTTCCAGAGAGTCCACACAGACCTGATGGGCTGAATGGCCTCCCTCTGCACTGTAACCATTCTGTAATTCTATGACGATAGGTTGCTGGCCTCGAACATTGTTCCGTAGACAAGTTTGAGCTGTCAAGCTGGTTCCTTCTGTAAACTGTCGACAAGATATCATACTGCTTAGCCTTTGAAGGAAATGTTCTGGACAAATGTTACCAGTAAGCAAAGGCATGTGATACTGTTTGGAGCAGTGTTACATCAGCTGAAGTGGAAATCATCCATTTAACTATGGCTCGATGAAGAAAATCAGAGGCGAAAGCCAACTCCAGATCGCCTATAAACCCCTGCACTTGTTTACCTTCCCAGTCCGGAAATGGCTCGAGCTTGAAGTTCTGGTTTTCAAACCCCCGCCTCTGGTAATCTCCTCTAACCGTACGAGATCTCTGCATTCCTTCAATTCTCACTTCATTCGCGGGTGGCACAGTGGTGCATTGGCACACTAAATTGCACCTTAATTGGAAAAATGAATTGGGTACTTGAATTTTTTTTTAAATTTAGTGTACCCAATTCATTTTTTCCAATTAAGGGGCAATTTAGTGTGGCCAATCCACCGACCCTGCACATCTTTTGGGCTGTGGGGGCAAAATCCACACGGACAGTCACCCAGAGTCGGGATCAAACCTGGGACCTCAGCGCCATGAGGCAGCTGTGCTAGCCACTGGGCCACCGTGCTGCCCTTGGGTACTCAAAATTGAAAATCAATTCTCGCTTCATTCTCCTCCCTGATTTTGTTTTTTAAATTAGTATCCAATTCATTTTTCCAATTAAGTGGCAATTTAGTGTGGCCAATCCACCCATCCTGCACATCTTTGAGTTGTGGGGGTGAGGCCCACGCAGACAAAGGGACAATGTGTAAACTGCACACAGACAGTAACCTAGGGCCGGGACTGAACCTGGGACCTCGGCGCCATGAGGCAGCAGTGCTAACCCTCTCATCCCTGATTTTAATCACCTCACCATTGGTGGCCATGTCTTCAGTTGCTAAAATTCCCTTCCTAAGCCTCGCCGCCTCACCTTTAAGGCATTCCTTCAAAGCCAGCCTCTTCTACAAGCTTTTCGTCAGCAGTCCCTAATATCCTCTGTGTGTCTTGGTGTCATATTTTCTTCAGCAACATTTCTGTGAAGTGCCTTGTGGTGTTTTATAGTGTTAAAATGATGGAGTTTTATAGTGATGGAGTACAAAGCCTAGAGCATAAGAGGTCCGGGTTTTCCTTGTCGGATCTGGAGAAACCCTCGCGCTTACATTGGTCCTCAAGGAATGTTTTTCTGATTTACAAACTCCCCTTCCGTCTGCGGTTAAAGTTTCCGGCAGGTTTGGCCTCGCAGGGCGTACCACAGCTCCTGCCTCCTCAGCCCTCAGGCCCTAATGATGTAATTGGAGCTCAACCTGCCTACTTGAGGCCAATTTCTGTGGCTTGGTGCAAATGGTCTTGCTGCCTGGAATTTTTAACTTGCAGTCAACCAGATCAGGGCAGGTTCCGTGTGGGCGGGCTATTGCTCCATTATAACTCCCCAGAAATGACGTGAGGGTGGGGGAAATGGTGGGAGTTAAAATTGAGCACACTGTGATTCAGAAGTTGGGAAGTGAAATCCCTGCACAGCCCTGCCATTGCGGGTATCCACCCCCCCCACCCCCCCCCCCCCCCCCCCCCCCCCCACCCACCCACCCACCCACCCAGATACCTGTAACAAGCTTCGGGCGCAGTGTGGGTGTCCGATTATCGGGCACTCTGTGCTGTAACAGGCTTCGGGCGCAGTGTGGGTGTCCGATTATCGGGCACTCTGTGCTGTAACAAGCTTCGGGCACAGTGTGGGTGTCCGATTATCGGGCACTCTGTGCTGTAACAAGCTTCGGGCGCAGTGTGGGTGTCCGATTATCGGGCACTCTGTGCTGTAACAGGCTTCGGGCGCAGTGTGGGTGTCCGATTATCGGGCACTCTGTGCTGTAACAGGCTTCGGGCGCAGTGTGGGTATCCGATTATCGGGCACTCTGTGCTGTAACAGGCTTCGGGCGCAGTGTGGGTATCCGATTATCGGGCACTCTGTGCTGTAACAGGCTTCGGCCGCAGTGTGGGTGTCCGATTATCGGGCACGCTGTGCTGTAACAGGCTTCGGGCGCAGTGTGGGTGTCCGATTATCGGGCACTCTGTGCTGTAACAGGCTTCGGGCGCAGTGTGGGTGTCCGATTATCGGGCACTCTGTGCTGTAACAGGCTTCGGGCGCAGTGTGGGTGTCCGATTATCGGGCACTCTGTGCTGTAACAGGCTTCGGGCGCAGTGTGGGTATCCGATTATCGGGCACTCTGTGCTGTAACAGGCTTCGGGCGCAGTGTGGGTATCCGATTATCGGGCACTCTGTGCTGTAACAGGCTTCGGCCGCAGTGTGGGTGTCCGATTATCGGGCACGCTGTGCTGTAACAGGCTTCGGGCGCAGTGTGGGTGTCCGATTATCGGGCACTCTGTGCTGTAACAGGCTTCGGGCGCAGTGTGGGTATCCGATTATCGGGCACGCTGTGCTGTAACAGGCTTCGGGCGCAGTGTGGGTGTCCGATTATCGGGCACGCTGTGCTGTAACAGGCTTCGGGCGCAGTGTGGGTGTCCGATTATCGCCCACGCTGTGCTGTAACAGGCTTCGGGCGCAGTGTGGGTATCCGATTATCGCCCACGCTGTGCTGTAACAGGCTTCGGGCGCAGTGTGGGTGTCCGATTATCGGGCACTCTGTGCTGTAACAGGCTTCGGGCGCAGTGTGGGTATCCGATTATCGCCCACGCTGTGCTGTAACAGGCTTCGGGCGCAGTGTGGGTGTCCGATTATCGCCCACGCTGTGCTGTAACAGGCTTCGGGCGCAGTGTGGGTGTCCGATTATCGGGCACTCTGTGCTGTAACAGGCTTCGGGCACAGTGTGGGTGTCCGATTATCGGGCACTCTGTGCTGTAACAGGCTTCGGGCGCAGTGTGGGTGTCCGATTATCGGGCACTCTGTGCTGTAACAGGCTTCGGCCGCAGTGTGGGTGTCCGATTATCGGGCACTCTGTGCTGTAACAGGCTTCGGCCGCAGTGTGGGTGTCCGATTATCGGGCACTCTGTGCTGTAACAGGCTTCGGGCGCAGTGTGGGTATCCGATTATCGGGCACTCTGTGCTGTAACAGGCTTCGGGCGCAGTGTGGGTATCCGATTATCGCCCACGCTGTGCTGTAACAGGCTTCGGGCGCAGTGTGGGTGTCCGATTATCGGGCACTCTGTGCTGTAACAAGCTTCGGGCGCAGTGTGGGTGTCCGATTATCGGGCACTCTGTGCTGTAACAGGCTTCGGGCGCAGTGTGGGTGTCCGATTATCGGGCACTCTGTGCTGTAACAGGCTTCGGCCGCAGTGTGGGTGTCCGATTATCGGGCACTCTGTGCTGTAACAGGCTTCGGGCGCAGTGTGGGTGTCCGATTATCGGGCACGCTGTGCTGTAACAGGCTTCGGGCGCAGTGTGGGTGTCCGATTATCGGGCACTCTGTGCTGTAACAGGCTTCGGCCGCAGTGTGGGTGTCCGATTATCGGGCACTCTGTGCTGTAACAGGCTTCGGGCGCAGTGTGGGTGTCCGATTATCGGGCACTCTGTGCTGTAACAGGCTTCGGCCGCAGTGTGGGTGTCCGATTATCGGGCACTCTGTGCTGTAACAGGCTTCGGGCGCAGTGTGGGTGTCCGATTATCGGGCACTCTGTGCTGTAACAAGCTTCGGGCGCAGTGTGGGTATCCGATTATCAGGCACGCTGTGCTGTAACAGGCTTCGGGCGCAGTGTGGGTGTCCGATTATCGCCCACGCTGTGCTGTAACAGGCTTCGGGCGCAGTGTGGGTATCCGATTAACGCCCACGCTGTGCTGTAACAGGCTTCGGGCGCAGTGTGGGTATCCGATTATCGGGCACGCTGTGCTGTAACAAGCTTCGGGCGCAGTGTGGGTGTCCGATTATCGGGCACTCTGTGCTGTAACAGGCTTCGGGCGCAGTGTGGGTGTCCGATTATCGGGCACGCTGTGCTGTAACAGGCTTCGGGCGCAGTGTGGGTGTCCGATTATCGGGCACGCTGTGCTGTAACAGGCTTCGGGCGCAGTGTGGGTGTCCGATTATCGGGCACTCTGTGCTGTAACAGGCTTCGGGCGCAGTGTGGGTGTCCGATTATCGGGCACTCTGTGCTGTAACAAGCTTCGGGCACAGTGTGGGTGTCCGATTATCGGGCACTCTGTGCTGTAACAAGCTTCGGGCACAGTGTGGGTATCCGATTATCGCCCACGCTGTGCTGTAACAGGCTTCGGGCGCAGTGTGGGTATCCGATTATCGGGCACTCTGTGCTGTAACAGGCTTCGGGCGCAGTGTGGGTGTCCGATTATCGCCCACGCTGTGCTGTAACAAGCTTTGGGCGCAGTGTGGGTGTCCGATTATCGCCCACGCTGTGCTGTAACAGGCTTCGGGCGCAGTGTGGGTATCCGATTATCGGGCACTCTGTGCTGTAACAGGCTTCGGGCACAGTGTGGGTATCCGATTATCGCCCACGCTGTGCTGTAACAGGCTTCGGGCACAGTGTGGGTGTCCGATTATCGGGCACTCTGTGCTGTAACAGGCTTCGGGCGCAGTGTGGGTATCCGATTATCGGGCACTCTGTGCTGTAACAGGCTTCGGGCGCAGTGTGGGTATCCGATTATCGCCCACGCTGTGCTGTAACAGGCTTCAGGCGCAGTGTGGGTATCCGATTATCGGGCACTCTGTGCTGTAACAGGCTTCGGGCGCAGTGTGGGTGTCCGATTATCGGGCACTCTGTGCTGTAACAGGCTTCGGGCGCAGTGTGGGTATCCGATTATCGGGCACTCTGTGCTGTAACAAGCTTCGGGCGCAGTGTGGGTATCCGATTATCGGGCACTCTGTGCTGTAACAGGCTTCGGGCGCAGTGTGGGTATCCGATTATCGCCCACGCTGTGCTGTAACAGGCTTCGGGCGCAGTGTGGGTGTCCGATTATCGCCCACGCTGTGCTGTAACAAGCTTCGGGCGCAGTGTGGGTGTCCGATTATCGCCCACGCTGTGCTGTAACAAGCTTCGGGCGCAGTGTGGGTGTCCGATTATCGCCCACGCTGTGCTGTAACAGGCTTCGGGCGCAGTGTGGGTGTCCGATTATCGGGCACTCTGTGCTGTAACAAGCTTCGTGCGCAGTGTGGATGTCCGATTATCGGGCACTCTGTGCTGTAACAAGCTTCGGGCGCAGTGTGGGTGTCCGATTATCGGGCACTCTGTGCTGTAACAGGCTTCGGGCGCAGTGTGGGTGTCCGATTATCGGGCACTCTGTGCTGTAACAGGCTTCGGGCGCAGTGTGGGTATCCGATTATCGCCCACGCTGTGCTGTAACAGGCTTCGGGCGCAGTGTGGGTGTCCGATTATCGGGCACTCTGTGCTGTAACAAGCTTCGGGCACAGTGTGGGTGTCCGATTATCGGGCACTCTGTGCTGTAACAGGCTTCGGGCGCAGTGTGGGTGTCCGATTATCGGGCACTCTGTGCTGTAACAGGCTTCGGGCGCAGTGTGGGTGTCCGATTATCGGGCACTCTGTGCTGTAACAGGCTTCGGGCGCAGTGTGGGTGTCCGATTATCGGGCACTCTGTGCTGTAACAGGCTTCGGGCGCAGTGTGGGTGTCCGATTATCGGGCACTCTGTGCTGTAACAGGCTTCGGGCGCAGTGTGGGTGTCCGATTATCGGGCACTCTGTGCTGTAACAGGCTTCGGGCGCAGTGTGGGTGTCCGATTATCGGGCACTCTGTGCTGTAACAGGCTTCGGGCGCAGTGTGGGTGTCCGATTATCGGGCACTCTGTGCTGTAACAGGCTTCGGGCGCAGTGTGGGTATCCGATTATCGGGCACGCTGTGCTGTAACAGGCTTCGGGCGCAGTGTGGGTATCCGATTATCGGGCACGCTGTGCTGTAACAGGCTTCGGGCGCAGTGTGGGTGTCCGATTATCGGGCACTCTGTGCTGTAACAGGCTTCGGGCGCAGTGTGGGTATCCGATTATCGGGCACTCTGTGCTGTAACAGGCTTCGGGCACAGTGTGGGTATCCGATTAACGCCCACGCTGTGCTGTAACAGGCTTCGGGCGCAGTGTGGGTGTCCGATTATCGGGCACTCTGTGCTGTAACAGGCTTCAGGCGCAGTGTGGGTATCCGATTATCGCCCACGCTGTGCTGTAACAGGCTTCGGGCGCAGTGTGGGTGTCCGATTAACGCCCACGCTGTGCTGTAACAGGCTTCGGGCGCAGTGTGGGTATCCGATTATCGCCCACGCTGTGCTGTAACAGTCTTCAGGGAAACGGTGTTGGTGTCCGATTATCGGGCACTCTGTGCTGTAACAGGCTTCGGGCACAGTGTGGGTATCCGATTATCGGGCACGCTGTGCTGTAACAGGCTTCGGGCGCAGTGTGGGTGTCCGATTATCGGGCACTCTGTGCTGTAACAGGCTTCGGGCGCAGTGTGGGTATCCGATTATCGGGCACTCTGTGCTGTAACAGGCTTCGGGCGCAGTGTGGGTGTCCGATTATCGGGCACTCTGTGCTGTAACAGGCTTCGGGCGCAGTGTGGGTATCCGATTATCGGGCACTCTGTGCTGTAACAGGCTTCGGGCGCAGTGTGGGTGTCCGATTATCGCCCACGCTGTGCTGTAACAGGCTTCGGGCGCAGTGTGGGTGTCCGATTATCGGGCACTCTGTGCTGTAACAGGCTTCGGGCACAGTGTGGGTGTCCGATTATCGGGCACTCTGTGCTGTAACAGGCTTCGGGCGCAGTGTGGGTGTCCGATTATCGGGCACTCTGTGCTGTAACAGGCTTCGGGCGCAGTGTGGGTGTCCGATTATCGGGCACGCTGTGCTGTAACAGGCTTCGGGCACAGTGTGGGTGTCCGATTAACGCCCACGCTGTGCTGTAACAGGCTTCGGGCGCAGTGTGGGTATCCGATTATCGGCCACGCTGTGCTGTAACAGGCTTCGGGCGCAGTGTGGGTATCCGATTATCGGGCACTCTGTGCTGTAACAAGCTTCGGGCGCAGTGTGGGTGTCCGATTATCGGGCACTCTGTGCTGTAACAGGCTTCGGCCGCAGTGTGGGTGTCCGATTATCGGGCACTCTGTGCTGTAACAGGCTTCGGGCACAGTGTGGCTGTCCGATTATCGGGCACTCTGTGCTGTAACAAGCTTCGTGCGCAGTGTGGATGTCCGATTATCGGGCACTCTGTGCTGTAACAGGCTTCGTGCGCAGTGTGGGTGTCCGATTATCGGGCACTCTGTGCTGTAACAAGCTTCGGGCGCAGTGTGGGTGTCCGATTATCGGGCACGCTGTGCTGTAACAGGCTTCGGGCGCAGTGTGGGTATCCGATTATCAGGCACGCTGTGCTGTAACAGGCTTCGGGCGCAGTGTGGGTGTCCGATTATCGGGCACTCTGTGCTGTAACAGGCTTCGGGCGCAGTGTGGGTGTCCGATTATCGGGCACTCTGTGCTGTAACAGGCTTCGGGCGCAGTGTGGGTATCCGATTATCGGGCACTCTGTGCTGTAACAAGCTTCGTGCGCAGTGTGGGTATCCGATTATCGGGCACTCTGTGCTGTAACAGGCTTCGGCCGCAGTGTGGGTATCCGATTAACGCCCACGCTGTGCTGTAACAGGCTTCGGGCGCAGTGTGGGTGTCCGATTATCGGGCACGCTGTGCTGTAACAGGCTTCGGGCGCAGTGTGGGTGTCCGATTATCGGGCACTCTGTGCTGTAACAGGCTTCGGGCGCAGTGTGGGTATCCGATTATCGGGCACTCTGTGCTGTAACAGGCTTCGGGCACAGTGTGGGTATCCGATTATCGGGCACTCTGTGCTGTAACAGGCTTCGGGCGCAGTGTGGGTGTCCGATTAACGCCCACGCTGTGCTGTAACAGGCTTCGGGCGCAGTGTGGGTATCCGATTATCGGGCACTCTGTGCTGTAACAAGCTTCGGGCGCAGTGTGGGTATCCGATTATCGGGCACTCTGTGCTGTAACAGGCTTCGGGCGCAGTGTGGGTGTCCGATTATCGGGCACTCTGTGCTGTAACAGGCTTCGGGCGCAGTGTGGGTGTCCGATTATCGGGCACTCTGTGCTGTAACAGGCTTCGGGCACAGTGTGGGTGTCCGATTATCGGGCACTCTGTGCTGTAACAGGCTTCGGGCACAGTGTGGGTGTCCGATTATCGCCCACGCTGTGCTGTAACAGGCTTCGGGCGCAGTGTGGGTGTCCGATTATCGGGCACTCTGTGCTGTAACAGGCTTCGGGCGCAGTGTGGGTGTCCGATTATCGGGCACTCTGTGCTGTAACAAGCTTCGGCCGCAGTGTGGGTGTCCGATTATCGGGCACTCTGTGCTGTAACAGGCTTCGGGCGCAGTGTGGGTATCCGATTATCGGGCACGCTGTGCTGTAACAGGCTTCGGGCGCAGTGTGGGTGTCCGATTATCGGGCACTCTGTGCTGTAACAAGCTTCGTGCGCAGTGTGGGTGTCCGATTATCAGGCACGCTGTGCTGTAACAAGCTTCGGGCGCAGTGTGGGTGTCCGATTAACGCCCACGCTGTGCTGTAACAGGCTTCGGGCGCAGTGTGGGTGTCCGATTATCGCCCACGCTGTGCTGTAACAAGCTTCGTGCGCAGTGTGGGTGTCCGATTATCGCCCACTCTGTGCTGTAACAAGCTTCGTGCGCAGTGTGGGTGTCCGATTATCGCCCACGCTGTGCTGTAACAGGCTTCGGGCGCAGTGTGGGTGTCCGATTATCGGGCACTCTGTGCTGTAACAGGCTTCGGGCGCAGTGTGGGTGTCCGATTATCGGGCACTCTGTGCTGTAACAAGCTTCGGGCGCAGTGTGGGTGTCCGATTATCGGGCACTCTGTGCTGTAACAGCCTTCGGCCGCAGTGTGGGTATCCGATTATCAGGCACTCTGTGCTGTAACAGGCTTCGGCCGCAGTGTGGGTGTCCGATTATCGCCCACGCTGTGCTGTAACAAGCTTCGGGCGCAGTGTGGGTGTCCGATTATCGGGCACTCTGTGCTGTAACAGGCTTCGGGCGCAGTGTGGGTGTCCGATTATCGGGCACTCTGTGCTGTAACAGGCTTCGGGCACAGTGTGGGTGTCCGATTATCGCCCACGCTGTGCTGTAACAGGCTTCGGGCGCAGTGTGGGTGTCCGATTATCAGGCACTCTGTGCTGTAACAAGCTTCGGGCGCAGTGTGGGTGTCCGATTATCGGGCACTCTGTGCTGTAACAGGCTTCGGGCGCAGTGTGGGTATCCGATTAACGCCCACGCTGTGCTGTAACAGGCTTCGGGCGCAGTGTGGGTATCCGATTAACGCCCACGCTGTGCTGTAACAGGCTTCGGGCGCAGTGTGGGTATCCGATTAACGCCCACGCTGTGCTGTAACAAGCTTCGGGCGCAGTGTGGGTATCCGATTATCGGGCACTCTGTGCTGTAACAGGCTTCGGGCGCAGTGTGGGTATCCGATTATCGGGCACTCTGTGCTGTAACAGGCTTCGGGCGCAGTGTGGGTGTCCGATTATCGGGCACTCTGTGCTGTAACAAGCTTCGGGCGCAGTGTGGGTATCCGATTATCGGGCACTCTGTGCTGTAACAGGCTTCGGGCGCAGTGTGGGTGTCCGATTATCGGGCACTCTGTGCTGTAACAGGCTTCGGGCGCAGTGTGGGTGTCCGATTATCGCCCACGCTGTGCTGTAACAGGCTTCGGGCACAGTGTGGGTGTCCGATTATCGGGCACTCTGTGCTGTAACAAGCTTCGGGCGCAGTGTGGGTGTCCGATTATCGCCCACGCTGTGCTGTAACAGGCTTCGGGCACAGTGTGGGTGTCCGATTATCGGGCACTCTGTGCTGTAACAGGCTTCGGGCGCAGTGTGGGTATCCGATTATCAGGCACGCTGTGCTGTAACAAGCTTCGGGCGCAGTGTGGGTATCCGATTAACGCCCACGCTGTGCTGTAACAGGCTTCGGGCGCAGTGTGGGTGTCCGATTATCGGGCACTCTGTGCTGTAACAGGCTTCGGGCGCAGTGTGGGTATCCGATTATCGGGCACTCTGTGCTGTAACAGGCTTCGGGCGCAGTGTGGGTGTCCGATTATCGGGCACTCTGTGCTGTAACAAGCTTCGGGCGCAGTGTGGGTATCCGATTATCGGGCACTCTGTGCTGTAACAGGCTTCGGGCGCAGTGTGGGTATCCAATTATCGCCCACGCTGTGCTGTAACAGGCTTCGGGCGCAGTGTGGGTATCCGATTATCGGGCACTCTGTGCTGTAACAGGCTTCGGGCGCAGTGTGGGTATCCGATTATCGGGCACTCTGTGCTGTAACAGGCTTCGGGCGCAGTGTGGGTGTCCGATTATCGCCCACGCTGTGCTGTAACAGGCTTCGGGCGCAGTGTGGGTATCCGATTATCGGGCACTCTGTGCTGTAACAGGCTTCGGGCGCAGTGTGGGTGTCCGATTATCGGGCACTCTGTGCTGTAACAGGCTTCGGGCGCATGTGGGTGTCCGATTATCACCCAGAGTTGTTGTTGAATTGCCAGAGCTGTCTTTGTAAGAGTTAAAAATGTTGGCACAGGGAAGCATCAAAAATAGCAGCTGGGATTCCAGGGTGCCCAGGTGGCAGAGGCACTGCCAGGGTGCCATGCGGCCAGTGCCAAGGTGCCCAAGTGGCATCATGCCCGTGATGGGGATCAGGCGCGGGAATGCCCTGCCGTTATGAGGTGAGGGCTCGATAGCCCCCCTATGGTGTGTTGGGGTGTCCGGAGATTGTCACATTTTAAAATGGCGCCCCATCTCTTCCTGCACTGTCGAACGGAAATGGGATTAAGTGCAGCTTCGGAGGGGCGTTCCTCGCCGAGCTCCAGATATGAAGCAGAATCCCATTTAATAGCGGGGCCGTTCTTAGCGCTGGCAGAGCTGCAAAACACCTGGCTAAACGCACTCGAAACGGGAATTTATTACATTTCCGTTAAATCGCGCCCACTATGGGTGTACCTACGCCATGTGGACTGCAGCACATTCAGAAGGCAGCTCACCACCACCTCAGAGGACATTAAGAGATGGAAAATGCAGGGGCAGTACGGTGGTGCAGTCGTAGCATTGCAGTGTCACGGCGCCAATGTCCCAGGTTCGATCCTGGCCATGGGTCACTGTCCGTGTGGAGTATGCGCATTCTCCCCGTGTTTGTGTGGGTTTCGCCCATACAATCCAGAGATGTGCAAAGTAGGCGGATTGAATAATCTAAATTGCCCCTTAATTGGAAAAAATGAATTGGGTACTCTAAATTTATTTAAAAATAAGAGATGGAAAATGCAAACAACCGCTTACGCTTACTTGTTTGATTTTATAACAGTTCACAGTACCCACTCTGCTGTCAATTTTAGTGACCAACAAATTGGGTTTGATAATTTTGGAGGCTAGCAGCCTCTCAAAGCCAGGCCCTAGGTCACTTGGATATGTTAGTAGTGGCCTATTGCCTAATTTTCAGATCTGCTCTGTTAACTGGGGAAGCCAGACCGGGCGCCTCTGCTGTGGTTTCTTCAAAAACTGCCTTCCAAAAGGCCCAAAATTCATCTTTAAAATGTTTACAATTGTGCGAGGCTTGACCACTCACCCATAATGAGACCCAGTGGCCCATCTCAGGCCTGCCTTGGACCACCCAGTCAATGATAACGCCCACGATGTTGATATTGGGGGATTCAATGATGGTAATGCCGTTGAATGTTAAGGGGGTGATGGCTTGATTCTCTCTTGTTGTAGATGGTCATTGCCTGGATCCTTTGTGGCACCAATGTTACTTGCCACAAATCAGTCTGCCTAAATGTTGTCCAGATCTTGCTGCAGATGGGCATGAATTGCTTCAGGTATCTGAGGAGCCACAAATGGTGCTGAACATTGTGCAGTCATCAGTAAACATCCCCACTTCCAACCTTATGATGGCACAGTAAGAAGTCTTACAACACCAGGTTAAAGTCCAACAGGTTTGTTTCAGGTGTGTTTGAAACAAACCTGTTGGACTTTAACCTGGTGTTGTAAGACTTCTTACTGTGCTCACCCCAGTCCAACGCCGGCATCTCCACATCACACCTTATGATGGAGGGAAGGTCAGTGATGAAGCAGCTGAAGATGGTTGGGCCTAGCACAGTTCCCTCAGGAACTCTGGCAGTGATGTCCTGGAGCTGAGATGATTGACCTCCAACAGCCACAATTGTGATGCATTGTACCAGGTAGAATTCCAACCAGTGGAGAGTTTTCCCCCTGATTCCCATTGACTCTAGTATTGTCAGGGTACCTTGATGACAATCTCTGGCAAATGCTGCCTTGGTGTCAAGGGCAGTCACTCTCACCTCACCTCCGAGGAGATAGCTCTGTATAAGCAAGGTGACGGTTTACACAAGAAAACTGATTAACGAAGTACCACTGCCTGCAGAGTCATAAAACACCAGCTGCCTAGAGCTGCTACTCGTTACCATTAGAATCAGCAGCTCGTCAGAGAGAAAATCAGTGTCACTGAACACCAAGTGATCAATGAGATACCAACGAAATAAATCTCAGGGCATTAAAACTTTATGTAGGATATCTAAAAATGTGCTAACATTTTGGGAGCCAATTTGTCATAGTCATTGCCAGTTAGAGCAGCAGCTGGAGCAGGAATAATCAGATTCTGCACCTTAAACTGGGAAATTATTTCAAAAAATTAAGTTCCCCTTGCTGATTATAATTCAGTGGATGCCACAGGAAAGAGTGAGTGAATGGGTGGCAGGGGAGGAGCAGATTGTTGTCAATTATTTGAATAGAAACAATGTGCTGGGATATATGATAAAGGCAGGGAATGGCACTAAGTTATAGTGCTCAATTGGAGAGCCAGTGCAGACACGATGGACCAAATGGCCTCTTCCTCCACCATAGCAATTCTGTGAATGCTGATGGGGTGAGTTGAAGAGGGATGGGGAAGTGACCTGTCTGGAACATGGACACTGACATGAGCCAGCTGAGCGACTGGTCTGTTACTGCTATCAATACTATAGAATCCTCGACAGTGCAGCATGTGGCTGTTCTGTACAATGGAATTTAGGAGTCTGCAGTGTTGGCAGGGGAGAAACAATCCATTCAGCCTAGGAGGTCCACACTAGCAGGTATTAAGGAATAAGCTACAATGATCCAAATGGCCTTATCCTACAAGTCATCAGTTTTTTTTTAAACTGGGAAGAGTTTTTCTGGATGGGCAGGATTCTCCGTCCTCCCAGCCACATGTTTCACAGCGGCGGGAGGAGGCGTGCCGTTCATCACCAGCAGGATTCTCTGCTCCCGCCATTGTCAATGGCCATTGATGCCACCCCACGCCGCCGGGAAACGCCCGGGAAAGGGGTGCACTGCCAGCGGACCAGAAGTTTCTACCTCCAGCCGGAGAATTCCTGCCAACATCAACAGCACCTGAAAGAAAATGTTCTCTGACTTTGATTAGTCTGTTTTACTTCATTCATCTGTGTTGGATTTAATCAGTCAAAGGAAGTCAGCAACTGCATAAAAATACTTACTAACTTAGAAAACTTTATAAATGGCCCAATTCTATTACAAATGGGTCGTCTTGTCACATTGGTTATTAATGGTTTGGAGGGATTTTTTTGTTGCAATTTACGTGCATAATATATTACCCGGTACCAAAATCAACGTAGGTGTCAAATACGGTGTTATTTTCTCTGCAGCATCCCAAGACGCTCGATGGAGTGCTGCAGTGGACTAGTACACAAAACCTTTTGCCATCAGGTGATTAGGCCAGACTAATGGAATGATAATCTCGCCTCAGCACACTGAAAGATTGTTAAGTGAAAGACGTTTCTACCCAGTCCCCTGTGTGGAACAAACTGCCTGTAATTGAGAACAAGCTGTCGCACCTTCTGCATGCGGAGCTACAGGATGGCTGGCTCAGAGAATAGGGAAATAAAAATCCTGTTGTGAAACTGGGTTGAGGTAAAATGTTGGGAGTGGAGGGAAAGGAACTCTAATGTACAACCGACTGTGAAATTAAGCTGTGGAAAAGAATTGGACATTTGAGTCGGCGAACCCTTTCAATTGTCCACAGTACCCCGAAGCCACAAGGAGGAAAAACAGGCCAGGATTACTCCTCTGCCCCATCCCCATAAACCCATGCATTGATCCTGGCCATTCCACGTAACCAACACACCTTTGGACACCAAGTGGTAATTTAGCATGACCAATCCACCTAACCTACACATCTTTAGACTGTGGGATGAAACCAGAGCACCCGGACAAAACCCACGCAGACACGAGGAGAATGTGCAAACTCCACACAGACAGTGACCTGAGGCTGGGATTGAGCCCGGGTCCTCGGTGCTGTGAGGCAGCAGTGCTAACCACTGCGCCACCATCCTGTCCTCTAATCCATATTATTGTGTATGTTTATTAACATTAGAAGAGGAGGAACTTCCGGTTGCGGCTATGACTAGCTAAGCCGCACATTTGGAAGCTCCTGCGACAAAGGTGTTTTTGGGCCAATTGGAGGGCCCCAACGGTGCTGAAAAGACGAATCCCGGTGGGGGAAGGTCCCCTGAGGAGAACTAGACCGATTTTATGGTCGGTACCCGGAGTGGAGCGGCAAGAAAAACGGCAGCAGCTCCCCAAAAAAAGCAGGGGAAGAAAATCAAAATGGCGGCCGGCGGCGCATCGGAGGAGTGGAAGAAATGGGCGGAGGAGCAGCAGGCCGCTCTCCTCCGTTTTTTCACGGAGATGAAAGTGGAGCTCTTAGAGTCCATGAACGCGACGGCCACCAGGTTGGTGGGAGCCCAGGCGATCCAAGAGGCGTCGATTAAAGAGCTGCAGCAGGAGATGACCGCGAGGGAGGCCACCGTCATCGGGGCAAAGGTGGAGGTGCACGAGGCACTCCACATGAAGTGGCAGAGCCGCTTCGAGGAGCTGGACACTCGGATGAGGAGGAAAAATTTGAGGATCCTGGGCCTGGAAGAAGGCCTGGAGGGGTCGGATCTCCCGGGATATGTGGCGGAGATGTTGAGCTCCCTGATGGGGGAAGGGGCCGGTCCGGCGCCCCTGGAATTGGAAGAGGCATACCGGGTCATGGCCAGGAGGCCTAGGGCAAACGAGCCCCCGAGGGCGGTGCTGGTGCGGTTCCAGCGGCTGAGTGATCGAGAGAAAGTCCTGAGGTGGGCAAAAAGGGAGAAAAGCAGCAAGTGGCAGAACTCGACGGTAAGGGTGTACCAGGACTGGAGTGCGGAGGTGGCAAAGCGGCGGGCCCGGTACAACCGGACAAAGGCGGTGCTACACGCGAAAAAGATCAAATTTGGAATGCTGCAGCCGGCGCGCTTGTGGGTCACCTACAAGGACCAACATCATTATTTCGAGTCCCCAGAGGAGGCCTGGACCTTTGTACAAGAGGAAAAGTTGGACACGAACTAAAACCTGGGAGCACCGGCGGTCGTAGCCGCCTGGGGACTCTTGATTGAGCAAGTGGCCCTTTTCTTTTTCAGGCCAGGTCGGAACTGGGTAACAGTTTCGTGGATTGTTTGGGGTGTTTTTTCTCGAACGGTTGACTTTTCTGAATATCTTGAAGGTTTCGAGTTGTTGGGTGTTTCTGTATATTTGTACTGTTGAAATCTCTATTGTGGGTCGTTGGCTTCTTATGGGGTGTTTCTTCCCGTTTCCAATTTCCCTTAGTTATTTACCCCTTTTACCCTTTTCCTTTGGGTGCTTGGGGGGGTTTTTTGTTCTTTTTTTCTTTTCGGGTTATGGTTATCTGCGGTTATTTATACTGTTTGATGGAGGGTGATGGTTGGGCACACTGTTAGTTGATAGCTAGTTAATTATTTTGTTATTTAAGTATGTAGTTAAGTATTTATGTATTTAGTTGCCATTGGGTATTTATATCGTTAAGTTGGGGAGACGGGACGGGGGGGAGCGGGTTGATTATGCGGGTCTTTCTCTGGGGTTTTAAGGGGATCTTTCACGGGCGCAGATGGGGTGAACCGGGAGGAGTCGGAATGTGGCAGGAGCAGCCGGGTCAGCGGAGACCAGCTGACTCTCGGGAGCACGATGTTGGGTACATCGCGGCTAGGAGGGGTCCTAGCCAGGGGGGGGGGAGGGGGGGGGGGCTGGGGGGGACACCGGGTTGCTGCTGGAAAGACCAGGGACGAGAAGGGGAGAGCCGGGGGGGTGGGGGGGGGGGCCATCGCTATGGGAAGCGGGTCAGAAAAGGAGGGATGACCCGGGGCGAGCAAGGGACAAGACATGGCTAATCGACAGGGAGTAGGGACGGGTCGCTCTGCGATCCGATTGATTACGTGGAACGTAAGGGGGCTGAATGGGCCGGTCAAAAGATCAAGGGTCTTCTCACACCTGAAGGGACTGAAGGCTGATGTAGCAATGCTGCAGGAGACTCATTTGAGGGTAGCAGATCAGGTCCGCCTGAGAAGGGGGTGGGTGGGACAGGTGTTCCACTCAGGCTTGGATATCAAGAACCGGGGGGTGGCGATTTTGGTGGGAAAGAGGGTGTCGTTTGTGGCGGCAGAGGTGGTGGCAGACAAGGAGGGCAGGTATGTGATGGTGAGGGGTAGGTTGCAGGGAGAGAATGTGGTACTGGTAAATGTGTATGCCCCGAACTGGGACGACGCGGGTTTTATGAGGCGCCTGCTGGGCCTCATCCCGGGACTGGAGGCAGGGGGCCTGATCATGGGAGGGGACTTTAATACGGTGTTAGACCCTGGGCTGGATAGATCGAGTTCCAGGACGAATAGGAGGCCGGCAGCGGCAGAGGTGTTAAGGGGGTTCATGGAGCAGATGGGAGGGGTAGACCCATGGAGATTTGGTAGGCCTAGGGCGAGGGAGTATTCTTTTTTCTCCCACGTCCACAGAGTGTACTCTAGGATCGATTTTTTCGTATTGAACAGGGGGCTGATACCGAGAGTGCAGGACACGGAGTACTCGGCCATTGCGATATCGGACCATGCACCACATTGGGTGGACGTGGATATGGGGGAGGCGCGGGATCAACGCCCGTTGTGGCGCCTGGATGTAGGGCTGATGGCGGACGAAGAGGTGTGCAGAAGGGTGAGAACGGGCATTGAGAACTATCTGGGTACGAATGACACAGGTGAGGTGCAGGTGGGGACGGTCTGGGAGGCCTTGAAAGCAGTGATTAGAGGAGAGCTGATCTCCATAAGGGCACACAGAGAGAGGAAGGAGAGGCAGGAAAGGGAGAGGCTGGTGGGGGAGTTCCTAGAAGTAGATAGGAAATATGCGGCGGCACCAGAGGAGGGGCTATTAAGGGAGCGGCGTAGCTTGCAGGCCAGGTTCGACCTACTGACCACTAGGAAGGCGGAAATGCAGTGGAGAAGGGCGCAGGGTGCGGCGTATGAGTACGGGGAAAAGGCGAGCAGGATGCTGGCACACCAGCTTCGTAAGCGAGATGCAGCCAGAGAGATTGGGGGAGTGAGAGAGAGGGGTGGGGACGTAGTGCAGAAGGGGCAAGAGGTGAATAGGGTCTTTAGGGACTTCTATAGGGAATTGTATAGGTCTGAACCGCCGAAGAGGAGAGGGGGAATGAAGAACTTTCTCGACAAATTGGGGTTCCCAAAGGTACAGGAGGAGCTGGTAGAAGGGTTGGGGGCGCCGATAGAGCTGCAGGAGCTAATTAAAGGGATAGGCCAGATGCAGGCGGGGAAGGCGCCGGGGCCGGATGGGTTCCCGGTGGAGTTTTACAGGAAATTTGTGGACTTGGTGGGTCCAGTGCTGGTGCGAGCCTTTAATGAGGCGCGCGAGGGGGGGGTTCTGCCCCCAACAATGTCGCAGGCCCTGATCTCCTTGATTTTGAAGCGGGACAAGGACCCGGTCCAGTGCGGGTCCTACAGGCCCATCTCCCTCCTGAATGTTGACGCCAAGCTGTTAGCAAAGGTCCTGGCAACCAGGATAGAGGACTGTGTGCCAGGGGTAGTCCATGAAGACCAGACGGGGTTCGTGAAGGGACGCCAACTTAACACAAATGTCCGGAGATTGTTAAATGTGATTATGATGCCAGCAGTGGAAGGGGAGGTGGAGATAGTGGTAGCGTTGGACGCGGAGAAGGCATTTGACAGGGTGGAGTGGGAATACTTGTGGGAGACGTTGGAAAGGTTTGGGTTTGGGGAGGGATTTATCAAGTGGGTAAAACTGCTCTATTCAGCTCCGATGGCAAGTGTGGTAACAAACGGGAGGAGGTCAGAATATTTTGGGCTCCATCGAGGTACTAGGCAGAGATGTCCCCTATCCCCCTTACTCTTTGCATTAGCGATTGAGCCGTTGGCGATGGCACTGAGGGGTTCAGGGGGGTGGAGAGGACTGACAAGGGGAGGGGAGGAACATCGGGTCTCGCTCTATGCGGATGATTTGTTGTTGTATGTGGCAGACCCGGAGGGGGGAATGCCGGAGGTAATGGGGATACTAGCGGAGTTCGGGGACTTTTCGGGGTATAAATTAAATCTGGGGAAAAGTGAGGTCTTTGTAATACACCCGGGAGACCAAGGGGAGGGAATTGGGAGGCTCCCCTTCAAAAGAGCAGTTAAAAGTTTTAGGTATTTGGGGGTGCAGGTGGCAAAGAACTGGGGGACCCTCCACAAGTTGAACTTTTCCAGACTGGTGGAACAGATGGAGGAGGAGTTTAAGAGGTGGGACATGGTGCCGCTGTCGCTGGCAGGGAGGGTGCAGTCAGTTAAAATGACGGTCCTCCCGAGGTTCTTGTTTTTGTTCCAGTGTCTGCCCATCTTCCTCCCCAGGGCCTTTTTCAAGAAGGTAACGAGTAGTATCATGGGGTATGTGTGGGCACATGGCACCCCGAGAGTTAGAAGGGTCTTTTTGGAGCGGAGTAGGAATAGTGGAGGGCTGGCGTTACCCAACCTTTCAGGATATTACTGGGCGGCAAATACATCGATGGTACGAAAGTGGATGATGGAAGGGGAGGGGGCAGCCTGGAAGCGCATGGAGAGGGCGTCCTGCGGCAACATAAGCTTAGGGGCACTGGTAACGGCACCATGGCCGCTCCCTCCCACGAGGTATACCACGAGCCCGGTGGTGGCGGCCACCCTCAAGATCTGGGGGCAGTGGAGGCGACACAGGGGGGAAGTGGGAGGTCTGATAGGGGCACCACTAAGAGGGAACCACAGATTTGCGCCGGGAAACACAGGAGGGGGATTCCAGAGCTGGCAGAGGGCGGGTATTAGACAACTGAGGGACTTGTTTATAGAGGGGAGGTTTGCGAGCCTGGGAGAGCTGGAGGAGAAATTTGGGCTCCCCCGGGGAACACGTTCAGGTACCTCCAAGTGAAGGCATTTGCCAGACGACAGGTAGAGGGGTTCCCCGCGCTCCCCGACAGGGGGGTGAGTGATAGGGTGCTATCAGGGGTCTGGGTCGGGGAGGGGAAGATCTCGGACATCTATAAGATTATGCAGGAGGTGGAGGAGGTACCAGTAGTGGAGCTGAAAGATAAGTGGGAGTTAGAGCTGGGGGAACAGATAGAGGACGGGACATGGGCAGACGCCCTGGAGAGGGTCAACTCGTCGTCGTCATGTGCGAGACTAAGTCTCATTCAATTTAAGGTACTGCATAGAGCCCACATGACGGGGACAAGGATGAGTCGGTTTTTCGGGGGTGAAGACAGGTGTATTAGATGTTCGGGAAGCCCTGCGAATCATGCACATATGTTTTGGGCATGTCCGGCACTGGAGGAGTTCTGGAAGGGGGTGGCAGGGACGGTGTCGAGAGTGGTGGGGTCCAGGGTCAAGCCAGGATGGGGACTTGCGATCTTCGGGGTTGGGGTGGAACCGGGGGTACAGGAGGCGAGGGAGGCTGGAATATTAGCCTTTGCGTCCTTGGTGGCTCGGAGGAGGATCTTGATTCAGTGGAGGGACGAAAGGCCTCCGAGTGTTAACACCTGGTTAAACGACATGGCAAACTTCATCCAATTGGAAAGGATCAAATTCGCCCTGAGAGGGTCGGTGCAGGGGTTTTTCAGGCGATGGCAACCCTTCCTAGACCTCTTGGATCAGAGATAGAAACTGAGGCCGTGACAGCAGCAACCCGGGAGGGGAGGGGAGGGCAGGAGGGAGGGGGGGGGGGGGGGGGGGGGGGGGGCGGGGGGACAAAGACGAAGGAAGTACGGTAGCGGTGGTGGCACGGGCAAGGCCTGCCCGAGGACGCTGCTAGAAATGATAAGTTGGTCTGACTGTCGGTTCGCCAGCGGGGGGGGGGGGGGGGGGGGTGGGGGGGCCGCGCGAGTGGGGGGGGGGGGGGGGGACTTGTCTCTTTTTTTGTTAAGTAGGGGGGTTTGACTTTGTTTTGTTATAATGTAAATGTAGGGGGGGTTAAAATGTTTGTATTTTGAAAAATTTCTTCAATAAAAATTATTTTAAAAAAAAACATTAGAAGAGGATGAGTTGAGGCATGCTGTGAAACGCAGAGCCTAGGTCACACAGGAATTGGGGCATTTAATACCAGAGAACCCGAACTAAGGGTCACTGTTTAAAACTAAAAGGTCACTCATTTAAAATGGAGATGAGGAGAATTTATTTCTCTCAGAGGGTTGAGTCTCTGAAACTCTCTTCCTCAAAAGGCAGTGGAAGCATTTTTTAAAGAATATTGGAAGAATATTTTTAAAGCGGAGCTGAACAGATTGTTGAATAACAAGGGGGTGAAAGGTTATTGGGATAGACAGGAATGCGGGATTGAAGTTACAATCAGATCAGCTATGATAAATGGTGGAGCAGACTCAAAGAGCCGAGTGGCCTACTCCTGCTCCCAATTGGCATGTACCAGGGGGCGATACCAGTGTCAGCCATGGCCCAGTTGTGAGTACTCTCGCCTCTGAGTCAGAAGGTTATGGGTTCAACCCGTGAGACCTGAGCACAGAAAATCTAGGTTGACACTCTAGTGCAGTAGTGACGGAGTTCTACATTGTCAGAGATGCCATTTTCAGAATGTTGATTCATCCTAAGGTTGTGAGCATTGCTATATAAATGTAACTTTGTTCTTCTTTCACTGCTACTCCACCCCACCAAGAGCCAGGCGAGGAGGTAGGGCACTAAAGTTTTCTCACAGTCTCATCTTTTTAAAAGGAGATCAAAAGGGACACCCTCACTGGGAATTTCCTCAGAATCGGCTGGTATGACTTTGTAACGGGCGGATATCCCATTTAGGGATATACCCAGAACTTCTGCTGGATTTGAGCAGCCGATCAGAGCAATAACGGAGGACGTTCCCAGTAACTGTCTATTCACGAGGGTCTATTCTCGAGGGTTTGTGAACACAATTCTACAACCTGACTGAGATAATTAAAGTGAACACTTGTTAATTAAAATTGCTGCGACTGCCTCGGCAAGATTTCTCAAGTGTCTTTTTTTTTTTCTTAACAGGTTAAGATGCTTTTGAATCTCAAAAGAGCATTTCAGAGGCAGAGGAAGAAGAGATTTTCACAGAACTGAAATTGCGCTGGGGGATATTTTGGGTCAGAAGAAATAAGATCCAGCCACAGGACGAGACAGTGCATAAATGCCCAAAAGAGTGAGGAAAAACTACTTAGAAGAAAGAGAAATACTTTCCTCCTCCATCATCCCCCTCCTCCATCCCCATCCCTCCAACCCCCGCTCCTCGATCTTTGCCTTCAGCAGGACCTCCTGAGGAGCGGTGATGACCGACACAATGAGCCTCAAAGAGACTTCAAACCGGCAGCTGCGCCTGAAGCTGACCAGCTTGGGGCGCCGTGTGGATGAGCTGGAAGAGGCCACCAGGAATCTGCATCGAACCGAGGATGAGTTAATGGACCTGCAGGATAAGGTCATCCAAGCTGAAGGCAGCAACTCCAGCCTGCTCAGTGAGGTGGATATCCTGCGCAAGAGGGTACTCACCATTGAGGGGAAGGACGAGGAGGTGAGGAAGGCTGAGGATATGTGCAGGAACTTGAAAGAAAAATTGGAGGCCGAGGTGAAGCTGAGCAAAGACCTCAAGGTCGAGATCGAGAAACTGCAGGACCGAATGGCGGAGCTGGAGAAATTGGAAGAGGTATTTAGCAAGAGTAAATCGGACTGCACTCAACTGTGTCTCAGCTTGAACGAAGAGAAGAACCTCACCAGGAAGCTGATTACAGAGCTGGAGGCCCTTCGAGCCAGAGTGAAGGAACTGGAATCAACAGAAAGTCGGCTTGATAGATCAGAAAGAAACATCATCGAAGAGCTAGAAAAATTAAAGTCCATAACTGTCATTTTAGCAGAGGAAAGGAAGACCATGAGTGAAACATTGAAGCAAAATGAACAAGTTATCCAGGACCTTACAAAGAAATTGGAACAAAACAACAAGATGAATACAGATCAAAGTCGGAACACCTCAAATCTCAGGACAAATGTTAATGAGAAAACATATCATTATTCAGGGGACCGGGGTGATCTCAGAATTGAGGAAAACCTGACAACTGGCTTGTCTCCGAAAGGCAACCTGGCAAAGAAAGGCTTAGACTCTCTAAATATAACACACAATGTTGGACTCAGTAACAAAGGAGGCCAAGAAGGGCAGGAGGACAATAAAATTAAAGATCTCACTCAAGAAATAGAAAAGTTGAAGAAACGTCTGAAGCTGCTCGAGATGGTGGAGGAGGACCTGAAGAAAACCGAAGCGAAACACAACGAGTTACAAGAGAAGTTTCTGAGTGAGCAGAGCAAGACCAAAATGCTCGTTGATCAGATCGAGGAGATGAAATTGCAAATGGCAAGGAACAAAGCCTTAGAAAATGGCGAGTCTGCACACCAGGAGATTCGCATAAGGTCTCGACAGGACAAAACAAAATACAGAAGTGTTGCAGCAGAGACGCAGGTCCTGAAAGAGAAGACTCATGAGGTTTCATATCAACCACGATCACAGAGGGAGAAAATGAGAAACAGGGACTTGTTGCTAGAGGACGACAATGTGGGGAAAGGTTACAGGCGTCCTCTCAGTCCCAGTGCAAGTAGAAGATTCCAACGACCCTCTTCAAACCCAAGAACAACAGCTTGCAGTGAAAAGAAATCTGAAGATAAATCTTCTGCAAACAGCTATGGCTCTGTGCAGAAAGATCAGGACCTGCACCCTGAGAAGCTTAAGAAGCCCAGGGAGCCACCATCAGTGCTGAGTCGCTATCCTCCAGCGGCCAATGAGACCAATGTAAAGAGACCCTGGAACACCCAGAGTAAACAGAGTGAAAATGGATCAAAGAGTAAACCAGAGAAAGCATCGAGAGACTATAGTGACTTGGAGCAATCATCAGCACTTCCTGAAAGACGGAGAAAGACTCTCAGCAATTTACAAAATTCTCAAAATGAGAACATGACGGCTAAAGATGAGTTTAATGATTCTGGTGAAGACTCATTGTCCACAGGTTCTACTGTTAGCCTGGTGAATGGAACAGTTCCCTCTTATTGGAGCCATACAACCTCTCCAACATCCAACAGTGAGCCCAAGAATGCCTGTCTGGTTGAGGCTGAAGTACCACTTAGTACCAGCGGTGAATCCACTGCGGCAAAGACTGCGGTGAAATTGCCAACACGTGAAGAGTCAGACACTGCGACAGAAGTTACATCCGTGACACCAAGACCACGCAGGTCAAGGTACTTGCATTCATCACGGTCCCAGGACATGGGTATGGAGAACATTGAGGTGAAATGTAACACAGATAGAGAGCCACTCAAATATAAAAACACTGAAGTCATTGCTTCGGAGGATGTGACTGTGAATCAAAATCCAGGCCCAGAGTTGAAGAGAGTTTGTAGCCCGAGAGAGGGGCTGAGATCCAAAGCAATTATTAAGCCTGCTATCATCGCTATAGATAAGAAGGAAGTGATGACAACTGGAATAGAGCCAAGTGCTGGAGATCACAGGCTATCACCAAAAACTGTGCCAAATAAAGTGACCAGTAGCATCACAATACTTCCATCAGATTTGCCTTTTCAGAGGGTCAGTAACACGGCAATACCAAAGGAAAAACATACTTCCACTAGCAATATTACCATTAGTTCAAGTGAAACGCCTTTACAAAGGAGCAATATTAGTATTCCTTATGAAATATCAATCCGTAGAAGTGATATTACAATGAAGCCATCGGAGTCAGATAGCTCCGATGAAGATGAGACTGAGTCAGTGTCTGAGGTGTCAGTTAGCAGCAGTATTACAATAAAATCTCCTGAGTATATGGATGATGACAACAGTGTAAATTCCTACACAGCGAGGAGGAGGTATCGCACAGCTAACCAAGCCGAAACAGAGCCAAAAAACCTCTCGATGGACCCACCGGAGAGGGCATCTTGGAGAAGCAGTCGTACTGTAGCCCAGTCGGAATCCACTAAATATGAGAACGATCTTGGCATGGATTTTTCTAGAGTAACTGTAAGGAAAGCAAACCGTCCAACTGTCTCAAATGAGGCGGGTGAGCGGAACTGCAGTGCTAGAGGATTCTTAACTGATGGGTATACAAAGAAGCTGAATAACTTTTCAAACTCTTTGGACTTGGTGGAGTCTAAAAGCAGCCTCACATCAGAAACAGCTCCACATCGGAGCTACAGCAGTACAACAGAAAGTATCATACGAAAGAAGCCAAACACCACGGTGGCATCTAAAGTAGCAGACTGGAATAACACCTGTTCATTGGTAAGTCCCATTTACAACAGAGCCATGCCAAGGAATTGTATTTGAGTGAATTTGGAAGAGTGAGAGGTGACTTAATTGCAATGTATAACATTTTTAAGGGGCCTGACTAGTGTAGATGTTGAGAAAATATTCCCCTGGCTGGGAAATCTAGAAGGCAGGGTCACAGTTTCAGAAGGGGTCAGCCATTTAAGACTGACTTGAAATTTCTTCACTCCAAGGATTGTAAATCATTGGGAATCCAAACCTGAAGAACTGTAGATGCTCACCTGTTGAGTTTATTCAAGATAGAGGTCAATTGATTTTTTGGATACAAAGTGAATCAGGATATAGGGATAGCCTGAGACACTGGAATTAAAGTAGAGGATCATAAAAATCAAGAAATGATTACATTAGCCCAAAATTGCCCTATAGAGCCTTGTCCCACTCTCCCCACCTTTCCCCTCATAGCCCTGCAAATATTTTCTCTTCTGTTGTCTTTTGAAACCTGGATTAAATCTCTTAGTTCCCTTCATAGGCAGTGCATTCTAGATTAAACTGGTTTCCCTTCATTCTCAATCCTCCATGGGAACATTTTCTCCCTACTGACTCTTCAGATCCCTCATGATTTTGAATATGTAATATCTATTTGAACATCTAATCTCCTCTCAACCTTCCCTTCTCCAAAGAGAACGGTCCCAACCTCTCCAATCCACCCACACAACTGAAATTCCTCATCCCTGGAACCATTCCCGGGAATCTTTTCTCTCCAACATCTTTGCATCTGTTCTAAAGTGTGGTGCCCAGAACTGGACACAGTTGAGAAGAACCAGTTATGAAGGTTTATCATATCTTTCTCGCTTTCGCGAGAAATGCCCCTATTTATACAGCTTACAAAATGTGTACTTTATTACCCACTTCCTCAGTGTATCTTGCGACCTTCAATAATTTTTTTCTATTTATTGGATGTGGGTGTCACTGGCTGGGCCAGCATTTATTGCCCATCCCTAATTGCCCTTGAACTGAGTGGCTTGCTAGGCCATTTTAGAGCGCAGTAAAGAGTCAACCACACTATTGTGAACCTGCAGTCACATGTAGGTCAGACCAGGTAAGGACGACAGATTTGCTTCCCAATAGCAATAGCAAACCAGATGGGTTTTTACAACAATCAACAATCGTTTCATGGTCATCATTAGACTTTTAATTCCAGATTTTTATTGAATTTAAATTTCACCATCTGCCATGATGGAATTCGAACCCGGGTTCCCAGACCATCACCCTGGGTCTCTGAATTACTAGTCCAATGACAATATTATTACACCACTGCCTCCCCTCTCCCTACTCCTGCATCCTCTTTAAAATTCTACCCATATTCAGTCTCTTCTTTTTTTTCCTACCCATGAATCTCTTCACATTCCTCAGCATTAAATTTCACTTGTCCACCCATTCCACTAGCCTGTCTATGTCCTCTTGAAGTCTACCACTTATCTCCTCACAGTCCACAGTAATTTTCAAGTTTTGTGTGAACCACAAGTTTTGAAATTCTGCCCCACGCACCCAAGCCTAGGTCATTAATGTATATCAGGAAAGGCAATGATCCTAACACAGACCCCTGGAGACTCCAATATACAGTGTCCACTTGTCTGAGGAACAATGACCTTTCGATAGTTCAGAATTTGAGTCTTGCTGAAAAAAGATAAAACTGTTAAAGCTTTTTATCTTGTACTATTCAGGACAATTTGCAGATTCCCGAATTGTAAAGGAAACAACAATTTACTCTACATGAGCAGAGAGTGTTGATTGGTTGGCAAGTGCACTCTGATTGGTAACGGTGTTGCTATGTTAACTGACTATTAACATGTTAACTCTACTTGTTTAAGCCATTGCCTTGGGGAATGAACCTGGGGATTAGCTGTCATCTATTTTGTTTAGTTGAAAACGGCTCAATGTGTGTGTGTATTCCTTCTGTCTGCAAAGGACAGGGCTGGGTATGAATATATGTGGCTTCTAGCATGTGTTTTTTTTTAGAAAAAATTTACAGTACCCAATTCATTTTTTCCAATTAAGGGGCAATTTAGCGTGGCCAATCCACCTACCCTGCACATCTTTGGGTTGTGGGGGCAAAACCCACACAAACACAGGGAGAATGAGCAAACTCCACACAGGCAGTGACCCAGAACCGGGATCGAACCTGGAACCTCGGCGCCGTGAGACTGGGTTTCTAGCATGTATAAGTGAGCCACTCGCAAGCATGATTGATAATCTCGCATTGGCTATCAGCGTCATTCTTACTACACTCAGCATTGCCTAGAATCTGTGATCTAATCGCACAATCACACAAAATGCTGGAAGGCATTTTGAATTTTGTTGGTTGGGTATAGCCTGGCCTTTTGTGAATAGTGGCTGGAATATGCTGTTTGATATGATCCACCAGTCTTTGGAATGTAAGGCCTACATACATACATCACACCAGCACTGTAATTCATACACCACATTACTCATTTGTGTGAACGGCAGAATGTCTTTTGGTTTGATGGCAAAATCCAGTTAGTGTGAGTACTACATGTGTTGCTACTGCATAGTGCAGTGTGAAACAGTCAGTTTCACCTGCTGCTCAAATTTTTGAGATACCTTTCTCAACTAGCAGATAGAGCAAAACGAGCTCATTTGACTGCTCCGTTTCAACAGAGAATTTGTGAACAGGTTGGAGCCAATTGGGGTGTGCAAGGAAATTCTTACATGCAGTTGTGGATTCAAATGTAGCAAGTGTATCATCTACACTTCAGAAATATACGAGGAGTAGGAGGTTGGGTGTCATTCCATCAAAGGCACGTTTCTCTTGGAACCCAACAGAGCTGGGCCGAGAGGCGATCCCATGGCAACACCATCTATTTGGGCAGACATGATGTTGTTAAAAGCAAATTACTGCGGTTGCTGGAATCTGAAACGAAAAGGAAAATGCTGGAAAATCTCAGCAAGTCTGGCAGCATCTGTTGGAGAGAAAAGAGCTAACGTTTCGATTCCGATGACTCTTTGTCAAAGCTAACAGAGAAAGTGGGAAATATTTATACTGTGGAGTGAGAATGAAAGATGAAAGATGATCCTGGCGCTGTGAAACCACAGTGCTAACCACTATGCTACTGTGCTGCCCTGGGATGCACTGTAGCAAATCACTGAGGTTACTTAAACAAGTACTTCCTTTGTTCCAACATGCCCTCTAGCATCATGAAGGATGCACAGCAATATCATGGGATCCCCATCAGGCCCAGTTTCCCCACCTGCTCACACATCATCCTGACTTGGAGATAGATCTCTATTTCTTCAACATCAACTTGGAAGGTTCTTTCCAAGAACATTGTGGCAGTATTGTCACCACAGGAACTGCTGTTCTTCAATGAGAAGGCTAACCACCACCTTGGGGTGAATTCTCTGCCTCCCCATGCCGCATGTTCCTTGGCGGTGTGCTGTTGCTGGCAGCGGGTCTTTTCATTTCTCCGCCGGCCATACTCATCTTTCATTCTCACTCCACAGTATAAATATTTCCCACTTTCTCATGATGTTGTTAAGCCTGAACTCAACTGTTTGTGTTCCTGATTTTGTTGGTTCAGTGAATACTGATTCACACAATGGTGGCGGATCTAGTCAACAGGATGCTGCAATGTAAATGTCCATGGCTTCCTTAAGCAGTACGTTGGACATGGCATCGCTATTAATCAACAAGTCCTGTACAGTCTTCGCAAATGCAAAGGAATCCTTCACTGTGCACGCAGAAAACCTGCTCAAAACTGGTTGTAATAACTCACCAACCAATTGGTCAACTCGTGCTGTGCAGAACCAGTCATCGATAAGATTTGGATTCGGATTTATTGTCACGTGTACCGAGGTACAGTGAAAAGTATTGTTCCTCATACAGTCCAGTCAGATCGTTCCATACATGAAAAACATAGGGCATCGATAAATACACAATGTAAATACATAGACATAGACATCAGGTGACGCATACAGAACGTTGTGCTACATGATAGAGAAGATGCATGGAGAGATCAGTTCAGTCCATAAGAGGGTCATTAAGCAGTCTGGTAACAGCAGGGAAGAAGCGGTTTTTGAACCTGTTAGTGCGTGTTCTCAGACTTTTGCATCTCCTGCCCGATGGAAGAAGTGGAAAGAGTGAATAAGCTGGGTGGGAGGGGTCTTTTATTTTGCTGCCCACTTTCCCAAGGCAACGGGAGGTGGAGACAGAGTCAATGGATGGGAGGTGGGTTCGCGTGATGGACTAGGCTGTGTTCATGACTCTCTGTAGTAGATAGGGAAGTAACTTCCACGGCAACCTCGTAAACAGGGCCCTGAGCAGTTGGCTCACTATGCAAGCTTGATTCTGAAATAGGATGCATCAAAGCCATCCTGCAGGATTAAGACTACTCTGATCAGATCATTGCTTGCTGCATGTTGTGCACACTCGTGAGTAGCCTATGGCCAATATTTTCAGTTCTGTAAATCATAGAATTTACAGTGCAGAAGGAGGCCATTCGGCCCATCGAGTCTGCACCGGCTCTTGGAAAGAGCACCCTACCCAAACCCACACCCCCACCCTATCCCCATAACCCAATAACCCCACCCAACACTAAGGGCAATTTTGGACACTAAGGGCAATTTAGCATGGCCAATCCACCTAACCTGCACATCTTTGGACTGTGGGAGGAAACCAGAGCACCCGGAGGAAACCCACACACATACGGGGAGGATGTGCAGACTCCGCACAGACAGTAACCCAAGCCAGGAATCGAACCTGGGACCCTGGAGCTGTGAAGCAATTGTGCTAACCACTGTGCTACCATGCTGTAAAGTGCCCAGTCTACCTCAGATTACCCTGGAAATATGAGGTGTCTCAGAAATTTGAGCAACGGGTGAAATTAATTGTTTTACCTAGCTACTATGCGGTATTCTCCACTAATACTAATGGCTAGCTGGAAGAAGACAAAGGGTGGTGGTTGATGGGAAATGTTCAGACTGGAGTCCAGTTACTAGTGGTGTACCACAAGGATCTGTTTTGGGGCCACTGCTGTTTGGCATTTTTATAAATGACCTGGAGGAGGGTGTAGAAGGATGGGTGAGTAAATTTGCAGATGACACTAAAGTCGGTGGAGTTGTGGACAGTGCAGAAGGATGTTACAAGTTACAGAGGGACATAGATAAGCTGCAGAGCTGGGCTGAGAGGTGGCAAATGGAGTTTAATGCAGAAAAGTGTGAGGTGATTCATTTTGGAAGGAATAACAGGAAGACAGAGTACTAGGCTAATGGTAAGATTCTTGGTAATGTGGATGAGCAGAGAGATCTCGGTGTCCACGTACATAGATCCCTGAAAGTTGCCACCCAGGTTGAGAGGGTTGTTAAGAAGGCGTACGGTGTGTTAGCTTTTATTGGTAGAGAGATTGAGTTTCGGAGCCATGAGGTCATGTTGCAGTTGTACAAAACTCTGGTGCGGCCGCATTTGGAGTATTGGGTGCAGTTCTGGTCGCCGCATTATAGGAAGGATGTGGAAGCATTGGAAAGGGTGCAGAGGAGATTCACCAGGTTGTTGCCTGGTATGGAGGGAAGATCTTATGAGGAAAGGCTGAGGGACTTAAGGCTGTTTTCATTAGAGAGAAGAAGGTTAAGAGGTGACTTAATTGAGGCATACAAAATGATCAGAGGATTAGATAGGGTGGACAGTGAGAGCCTTTTTCCTCGGATGGTGATGTCTAGCACGAGGGGACATAGCTTTAAATTGAGGGGAGATAGATATAGGACAGATATCAGAGGTAGGTTCTTTACTCAGAGAGTAGTAAGGGCATGGAATGCGCTGTCTGCAACAGTAGTGGACTCACCAACACTAAGGGCATTCAAATGGTCATTGGATAGACATATGGACGATAAGGGAATAGTGTAGATGGGCTTGAGAGTGGTTTCACAGGTCGGCGCAACATCGAGGGCCGAAAGGCCTGTACTGCGCTGTAATGTTCTATGTTCTAATAGGATGCTGCCGTCTCGCCAAAACGTCATTTTGTCAATCACACAAATGAGTAATGTGGTATATGAATTTCAGTGCCAGTGTGATGCCAGGTACATAGACTATAGGTCCCAACAACTGGCAGATCATATCACACAGCATTTTCCTTCAGCTGTTTGCAACAGGCAAAATACTGACGATACATGACCAGCCTTTGCTTGCAAAACTCAACATAGTGTCCAACATTAGACGTGAGTCCACAATTGGACAACACTTGCTAAACAATCCTTTCTTTTTGTTTTGTTTTTTGCTAAACAATCCTGATTGTGCTAAGGATTGCACTGACAAGCAATTTAAAGTTGTCAGTTGGCCTCGCAGTGTGATTCACGTACGTGTGCTGGAATCTACATATATTCATTCACAAAGGGTCCTGTCCTTTGCAGACAGAAAGTACATGTACACACATTGCTGTTACAGTTTAATAAAAAACTTAAAACAGAGATGAGGTGAAATAATTTCTTTGAGGATGGTGAGTCTTTCGAACTCTGCAAATCTGTGCCCTCTCATTCCCAATCCTTTTACTCTGCCTAGCCCCCTAGTGCTTTTGAACACCTCCATCAAATCTTCTCTTAGCCTTCTTCTCTCCAAGTAGAATAGTCCCAACCTCTCCAATCTATCGTCATAAATGAAGTTTCTCATCCCTAGGGCCATTCTTGTAGACCTCTTCATAACGATCTTCAATGCGTTCACATCCTTCCTATAATGTGACACCCAAAACTGTGCACAAAATGTATGCTGAAGTCTAACTTGTATTTCGTATAAATTCAGCATTATCCCTCGTTTTGCACACTTTGCCACTATACTTTATTACAAAAATATATTTTCATTAAGCTTTTGTCATTTTTATAAAAGTAAAAACAACAACAGTAAACTCAAAAAAAAAAATCTAACCTACGCCACCCCCCTCCCAAGACAAGCCCCTTCCCCACCCTTTACCCTTTGGAGCAGTTAAGAGTGACCAATTCCTTGAAATACAATATAAACGGTTGCCATCTCCGATAGGACCCTTCAATTCACCCCCTCATGGTGTATTTGAGCTTCTCAAGGTACAAAAACCCCATTAAGTCACCTCACCACACCAAGGCACGAGGTGACATTGCCAGCCTCCAACTCAACAGGACTCTCCTTCAAGCAACCAAAGAGGTGAAGGCCAGGATATCTGCCCCCATGTGCTTCCATAGTTCCCGAGGCCCTAAATAAAGCAGCTAACATGCAGAGCTCCAGCTCAATGTTCAGGATTGTCGGTGTGGCGCTAAAAAAAAGACCCAAAAACCCATAAGCTTGAGACAAGACAAGAAGATGTGCCTGTGATTAGTGGACCCCCTCGAACAGCGCTCGCACCTATCCTCAACCACCCACAAAGAAACCTAACCATCATTCTGGCCTTGGTGAGGTGCGTCCTAAACACGACCTTGAGCTGGATCAGGCTCAGCGTTGCACAGAGTGTTGTGGCGTTCTCCCGGCGAAGGGCCTCACTCCACATCTCTTCCTCCAATATGAGCCCAGCTCATCCTCCCATTTGGCCTTCACCCCTTCCACCGAGACCAGATCCACCCCCAAAATCTGTCCATATATGCCGGATGTACTACCCTCTTCCGACCCCGAACAGGAAAGGATCCTCTCCAGCAAGGATGATGGTGGCACAACCGGGAATGCTGGAAACATCCGTCTAACATAATTTCATACCTGGAGGTACCTAAACAAGCCCAAGCCATATCTTTAAAGTGGAGACATCAAACGAGTTTGACGAGTACTTTGCCAGAGCAAATGGCAGAGACATCGTCATCAGTGCCCCCGACCCAGACTCCATCCGCACCCAGGTAGATTCCTAACTGGCCCACTTCACTTGTATGAGGCTCTCAGGGCAATCTGCAATGGGAAATCCAATTGGCCGGTGGGAGAAATGGAAAGACCCGCTGCCAGCAACAGCACTCCGCCAAGGAACACACGGCATGGGGAGGCGGAGAATTCACCCCAAGGTGGTGGTTAGCCTTCTCATTGAAGCACAGCAGTTCCTGTGGTGACAATACTGCCACAATGTTCTTGGAGAGAACCTTCCAAGTTGATGTTGAAGAAATAGAGATCTATCTCCAAGTCAGGATGATGTGTGAGTAGGTGGGGAATTGGGCCTGATGGGGATCCCATGATATTGCTGTGCATCCTTCATGATGCTCGAGGGCGTGTTGGAACAAGGGAAGTACTTGTTTAAGTAACCTCAGTGATTTGCTACAGTGCATCCCAGGGCAGCACAGTATCATAATGGTTAGCACTGTGGTTTCACAGCGCCAGGGTCCCAGGTTCGATTCCCTGTTGGGTCACTGTCTGTGCGGAGTCTGCATGTTCTCCCCGTGTCTGCGTGGGTTTCCTCCGGGTGCTCCAGTTTTCTCCCACTGTCCAAACATGTTCAGGTTAGGTGGATTGGCCACGCTAAATTGCCCTTAGTGTCCAAAAAAAAGGGTTAGGAGGGGTTACTGGGTTAGGGGGAATAGGTGGAAGTGAGGGCTTAAGTGGGTCGATGCAGACTCAATGGGCCGAATGGACTCCTTTTGCACTGTGTGGTTCTATGTTCTATCATACAAACCACAATCACCGTATGCTGGTTATGGGGAAGTGAATATTGACCTGGTGACAGGGAGTCCAGCTAAGCAAACTATCTTTCATCTACAAGGCATAAGCCAGGGGTGTGAAGGAATATTCACTCCACTTGCCTGGATGAGTGTGTCTCCAACAACACTTAAGATGGTTGCCACCGCCTCGGAAAAAGCAGCCAGTTTGATTGGCACCCCATCCATGACAGATGTACAGGGGCTGCTGTCCAGAGACGTGGAAACACCACCACCTGCAAGTTCCCCTCCAAGCCACATAAACATCCTGAGTTGGAAATATATCACTGTTCCCTCACTGTCCCCGTGTCAAAATCCTGGAACTTCCTTCCTAACAGCACTGTGGGTGTACCTACATCACACAGACTTCAGAGGTTCAAGAGGGCGGCTCACCACCACGGCATTCTTGACGGCGGTAAAAGATGGGCATCAAATGCTGGCCTAACCAGCGATGCCCACATCCCATGAAGGAATAAAAATAAACTTGTGTTCTGGATGATGTGTTTCTTGAGGTTTATATTCAGAAATATCAGTACAGACACTGAGGCTATCCTTTTTTTTTATTTTAGAGTACCCAATTATTTTTTCCAATTAAGGAGCAATTTAGCGTGGCCAATCCGCCTACCCTGCACATCGTTGGGTTGTGGGGGTGAAACCCACGCAGACACGGGGAGACTGTACAAACTCCACACGGACAGTGACCATGGGCCGGGATTCAAACCCAGGTCCTCCGCACCGTAGGCAGCAATGCTAACCACTGTGCCACCATGCAGCCCTTCTGAGACTATCCTATACGATTGCACCCATCACAGAATTGATAAAGACATTGAAAGAGATTGGTGATAATGAACAGCCTCACCTCACTCTTAGAGTTTCTGGGAGTCCCTCATCTATTCTCACATAAAATCTGTGGCCTGCAGTATGCATTGTGGATAACATCTACAATTTGCCTTGTACTCTCTTAGCTTTCAGCTTCTAGATGAAGGCCACATGAAGCACCATATCAAAAGACCTGTGAAGATTCCTTGTCGATTGCTTGCACAGGCCTTCACAGCATCTGTTGTGCAAACAATGACCATCCCAAAAAACCATCATTCTCCGAAAACTCGCCACAAAACTAGTTTCGAAACAGTTTGGGGGACAACCAGCAAGGGGTAAAAACAGAAAAGGCTAGGATCATAGAATTTACAGTGCAGAAGGAGGCCATTCAGCCCAATGGGTCTACACCAGCCCTTGGAAAGAGCACCCGACCCAAGCCCACACTTCCACCCTATCCCCGTAACACCACTTAAACTTTTTGGACACTAAGGGCAATTTAGCATGGCCAATCCATCTAACCTGCACATCTTTGGACTGTGGGAGGAAACCAGGGCTCCCAGAGGAAACACACGCACACACGGTGAGAATGTGCAGACTCCGCACAGACAGTGACCCAAGCTGGGAATCGAACCTGAGACCCTGGAGCTGTGAAGCAACTGTGCTAACCATGCTGCCCAGTAGAGATACTCGGTGAGTCAGGCAGCAGTCTGTGGGATGAAACAGAGCTAACATTTCAGGTCAATGACCCTTTGTCATCCCTGAGGAAATCTAGAAATGTAATAGGTTCTTGAAACAGCTGAAGGAGGGGGTGACGGGGGAAGAAGAACAAAAGAAAAGATCTGTGGTGGGATGGTGAGCAGGAGAGATCCCATAACAAAAGATTTCATGGTACAAAATCCAACGGGTTTGGTTTGGGGTATAGTGAAGAAACAAAAGAGATGTCGAGATTAGTTGTGAATGGCTGCAGCCATCCCAAGTGCAAAGTGAAGGAATAAAAAAAAAGAGAAAACAACCAAACTAGCAAAAAAAGAAACAAAAAGATCATAACACAAGTTATGATCTAAAATTGTTGGACAAAATGTTGAGTCCAGAAATGTGTAAAGTGCCTATTTTCCAGTTAGACACCGCATAGCCTTCCTGATTTCAACATTGAGTTCAGCAGTTTGCGACTATGAACTCTCTCCCTCATTTTTATTCTGTTCTTTGCCAGGTTCCAGTTTGAATCTTGTTTTTCGTGTTTTTGCTTTCGGACAGCTATTATTATTCTGCCATTCACACACACACTCTGGACCAATGCTTTGTTTCTTTACTGCAACCATTACCACTCATTTTGCTTTTTTGTTCCTTGACAGTTTTGTCATTTAATCTCTTCTGTCTTTTAACCCATCCCACATTTTCCACAAGAAATAGGAGCAGGAGGGGACCACTCGGCCTATCGAGCCTTTTCACCCGTTCAATACGATCATGGTTGATCTTTGGCTTCAACTCCATTTTCCCACCCACTCCCCATATCCCCCGGAGAGACCAACATTCTGTCTGTCCCAGCCTCAACTGTATTCAATGATGGAGCACCAAAACCCTCTGGGGCAGAGAATCCCAAAGATTCACAACCCTTCAAGTCAAGACATTTCCCCTCCTCACAGTCCAAAATAATCAGCTCCTTATCCGGAAAACTGCACCCAGGGGATATTAGATTCCCCGGCAAGAAACCATCTCAATATCTACCCTGAAACGAAAGAGAAATTGCTGGAAAATCTCACAGGTCTGGCAGTATCTGTAGGGAGAGAAAAGAGCTAATGTTTCGAGTCAAAGCGCTTGACAGTCATCGGACTCAAAACGTTAGCTCTTTTCTCTCCCCACAGATGCTGCCAGACCTGCTGAGATTTTCCAGCATTTTCTCTTTTGTTTCAGATTCCAGCATCCACAGTAATTTGCTTTTATCAATATCTACCCTGTCAGGCCCCTATAGAATCTTGTACATTTCACTGAGATCACCTCTCATTCTTCTAAACTCTGTAGCATAAAGGTCCAATTTACTTGGCCCCTCATCAAAGAAAAACCTCTCATCCTAGGGACCAATTTAGTGAATCTTAATTTAATCGCCTTCAATGCAAGTATATCCTTTCTTAAACATAGAGATCAAAACTGCACACACTATTTCTGATGTGATCTCACCAAAACCCTGTGCAACTCGAGTAAGATTTATTTATTCCTGTAATCCACTTGCAATAAAGACCGATATGCATTTGCCTTCCTAATTGCCTGCGGCACCTTTGTGTTAACTTCTTATGAGTGCACCCAAATCTCTTTGAACATGTACACATATATGTTTCTCACCTTTTAAGAAATATTCAGCCTTTCTATTTTGTGACCAAAGTGAATAGCTTCATACCTTCCTACATCATACTGCATCTGCCCCCTTGTTGCCCACTCAATTTCTATATCTCTTTGCAGTCTCTGTGTCTGTCCCACACCAAACCTTTCCAACTAGCTTTATCTCATCAGCAAACCTAGATGCATTACTCTCGGCCTCTTCATCTAAGTCATTAATATGGGTTAATATAGATAGGGCAGCATGTTGGCACGGTGGTTAGCACTGCTGCCTCGCAGCACCGGGTTCAATTCCAGCCTTGGGTGACTGCATGGAGTTTGCATGTTCCCCCTGTGTCTACGTGGGTTTCCTCCGGGTGTTCCAGTTTCCTCCCACTGTCCATAGATGTGCAGATGAGATGGATTGGCCATGCTGAATTATTGTCCCTAAGTGTCCAGGTTGAGTGGGGTTATGGGGATAGGGCATGGGAGTGGGCCGAGGTAGGGTGCTCTTTTGGAGGGTCCGTGTGGAGTTTGCACATTCTCCCCATGTCTGTGTGGGTTTCACCCCCACAACCCAAAGATGTGCATGTTAGGTGGATTTACCACGCTAAATTGCCCCCTAATTGGAAGGAAAAATAATTGGGTACTCTAAATTTATTTTTAAATAAAGAAAAAAATTTAATCACTATCTGTAACCTTGAAAAGTCCCATTTATTTCCACTCTCTGCTGCTTACCTGTTAACCAATCCCTTATCTTTACCTCCATGTGCAATTATCTTGCCTTTTGTGTGGCACCTTTTGAAAGTCTTTTGGAAGTCTACTGGTTCCCATTTATCTAAGTTACTACTTACATCTTCAAAGAACTCCAATAAATTTGTCAACAGGATTTCCCTTTAGTAAAACCATGTTGAATTGCTCTAATCATATTCTGCTTTTCTAAGTGAACTTTTAAGACTTCAGTAATAATAGATTCCAGCATTTTCCCAACAACCTATGTTAGCATAACTGGCTGGTAATTCCGTTTTATCTCTCACAACCTTTCTTGAAACGTTGTGTAACATTCGGCAACTTCCAACCTGATGAGACTGTTCCCAAATCCAACCAATTTTGGAAAATCACAACCAGCACATCCACTATCTCTGCAGCTATCCAGGGATTTGTCTGGTTTTAGTTCACTGAGTTTCTCCAATACTTCTCCACTATTATTTTCCCAAATTTCCTCACTCCTTTTAGCCCATATTTCACCATCTATTCCTGGAATGAAACTTGTGTCTTCCATTGTGAAGACAGATGCAATATTTGTTCAGTGACACTGCCCTTTCCTCATTCTCCATGATAATTTCTACTCTCTTTGATTCTAACAGACTAATGTTAACTTTAGCTACTCTCTGTTCAAAAACCCAATTAAAACATTTATAAAATAAAAAACTTTAGCTACTCTCCTCCTTTTTATAAACTTATAAAAGCACTTACAATCTATTTTAAATATTACTGGCCGGTTTACTCTCATATTCTACTTTTTTTCCTTTTTATCATCTTTTTGATTGCCCTTTGCTGGTTTCTAAAACACTCTTAATCCTCAGACGTGTTACGGTTTTGGGGAATATTTCAAGCTTCTTATTTTAATCTAATACTATACTGAGTGAGCCACAGATTCGACTTTCTTTTTGAGTTTTTGTTTGGGCAATTTGAATTATTTCTTTACATATTTCCTACTGTTCATTTCCGACCATACCTTTTAGTCTATTTACCCAATTAAGCTTAGCCAGCTCTCCTCTCATACATATGTAATTGGCTCTGTTTAAATTTAAGATTCTTGTTTGTGATTGGAATATGTCACTTTCAAATTTAACCCGTAGTTCAATGGTATTATGATCACTATTTTCCAGTGGATCTTTTACTATGACATTACTGTTTAACCCTGCTTCATAACACAATACTAGATCTAGGATATCTTCATCCCTAGTCGGCTACAATACACATTTTATCATGAAAATATTCCACAAGCTCATAAAATATTCCACAAACTAATATTTTAAACCTCTCATGCCAATTTATTTGCCCCAGTCTATATTATTTGTGGAACAGTCACATCAGTACTCAGGGAAGAGTGAACTATTCCTTTGGTGTAGGCTACACTTGCTATAACCCAACATTTCTTACATTGGCTGGAGCTTTACAGCCATTCATGCTGGTGGGATAGTCCGGTTCCGCCGATGGTGCACCCCTGACGTTGGTTTCATGGAGGAGCGGCGTGCATTCAATGGGAAGCCCCGTTGCCAACAACGGTACCGGAATATCCCACCACCGACCAATGGTGGGTCGCCTCCACCACTGCGAAACATGGAGCGGGTTCATAGAATCCCTAGAGTTCAGAAGGAGGCCACTCAGCCTACTGAATCTGTACTGACCCTCTAATAGAGCACCCCTCCCAGACCCAATCCCCCACCCTATCCTCGTAACCCCACCTCTCCTTTTGACACTTATCGACCTAACCTGCACATTTTGTGGGGTTACTAGGTTATGGGGATAGGGTGGAGGTGTTGACCTTGGGTATGGTGCTCTTTCCAAGAGCCAGTGCAGACGCGATGGGCCGAACGGCCTCCATCTGCACTGTAAATTCGATGATATCTTTGGATTGCGAAAAAACCGGAGCACCCAGAGGAAAACCACACAGACAGAAGGAGAAAGTGCAAACTCCTCACAGACAGTCAGCCGAGGTCAGAATCGAACCCGGATCCCTGGCGCTGTTAGGCAGCAGTGCTAACCACCGGACCACCCCGTGTTGCACAGAAAATCCTGCCCATTGCCTTTGTTACAAGCTCCAATAATTGTTTGTTTCATGTTCTGCCCAACAGTCTCACCACAGTTGGGGGGTGGGCATAAACTATTGCCTCCATTGTTTACGGACTGTTGTTATTTCTGATTTCTACCCATATTGATTCTACTTCATGATCTTCTGAAGCCAGATCCTGCTCGCGAAAGCCCTATCAGCGCTATCTCTCCTCATTTGACATTCTGTCTGTCTTCCCAAAATATTGTGTACCCTGCAATAGTTATTACACACACTCCACTCTGAACCCAAGTTAGTGTCTGTTAGAATCCCCCCCAGATAATTGTCACATGAGAGTTTCCAAACTCCACTCCGAAAACATACTTTAAAATCTTATTTCATAATAATGCTTTCCCTTGGCAGTTTGCATTCCAAAATCTAGTCCAGGTTTTACAACTGGCTCTTTTAAACAAAGCTTCTGTTCCACTTTTAACAGTGAATCCACTCCAGGATTTACGCCACCCCCTTTCGGATTTCATTTGACTTAAAGGCTTTTACACAAACATCCCAGGTCCAGCAACTGATTTCCACAATTATTTCAAATAATATCTCCCAAACTCTACTAATTTCTTACAGGCCTTAGCACTACTGTAGATATTTTTCAAGCCTCTCACACTCTAATGTATTTTCAATCTCTGTGACTTTACTGAACAGTAATCTATTCTGGTTCCCATTTTCTCTAATTTCGATAACTAGCTGGAATTTAGTTTTCCGGCGGCTTCTCTTATGGCTTTCCTTCTAACAAGGCTGAGAGAGACATTCCCTCTTTAGCCTTCTCAAACCAACTGCTTCTAGCAGAGCTGGGGAGCTCCCATCTCGCTCACTTCCTATCTCCAAATGCAATCAAATTCAGCTGAACTGAAACTTAAAATCTTCTCAACCTTACAAGGCCCTAGTTGCTAAGCAACCACTGCTGGTTTATTCACTCTTCATTCTGTTGCCTTCTCTTGTAACAAACACTTCTGTAGTCCTCTCTAAGCACAGTAGAATCACAGTTGGAATTGAAACCAACCCCACACATACAAACACCTTTGTCCAGCATAAATCTAACTATGGGTTTTACCCTTCAAAGGCACAAAAATATTAAATTAAGCACACATAAAATAATCCCTAGTTTCTAATGTGTAACAAAACAAATCTAATTATCAATGCTTTCTTAACAGTGGCCTCCTTCATCTTGGTGGGCTGTAAGATTGAAATTGGGCTTGTTCACTTGCTATGACCCCATGAATTGGTTTAAAAATAAATTTAGAGTACCCAATTATTTTTTTTAAAATTAAGGGCCAATTTCATGTGGCCAATCCACGTAACCTGCACATCTTTGGGTTGTGGGGGTGAAACCGACACAGACACGGGGAGAATGTGCAAACTCCACACAGTCAGTGACCCGGGGCTGGGATCGAACCCGGGTCCTCAGCGGCGTAGATAGCAGTGCTAACCACTGCGCCACCGTGCCGCACGTGACCCCATAAATAAGATTAAATATATTTTTTTTTTTTTTTTATAAATTTAGAGTACCCAATTATTTTTTCCAATTAAGGGGCAATTTAGCGTGGCCAATCCACCTACTCTGCACATTTTTGGGTTGTGGGGGCGAAACCCACGCAGACACGGGGAGAATGTGCAAACTCCACACGGACAGTGACCCAGAGCCGGGATCGAACCTGGGACCTCGGCGCCGTGAGGCGGTTATGCTAACCACTAGGCCACCGTGCTGCCCTAAATTAAATATATTTAATACATGCCAAATATTTCATAATGGGTTCGGGAAAATGTATAATCATTTATGTATTAATAGAACCATCATCAATTTCAAATTGGTAAAAACAGAAGAAACATTACACTTTGAACACAAAGGGGCACCCGGCTTTCACAGTCAATGGTATGAGCAATCAGCACATACCCAACTTCACTCGCCCTTGCTTTATATGGGTATCACTTCAGTCATACTGGTAGGAACAAAACTACATGGACGGAAATCAGCAGAATTTGGCAACCCAGTGCATCAGCAAAATGTCTTGTTCTGCTGCTCTCAGAACGCAGATGGACCGCAGGAGTTGCCCACCACTGTGCTGGACTGTCACACAAACCCCCTTCAGACAATCAACCATCCCGCAAAAATTAGTCCTCGGTGCCCTCATTTTACAGAGTGCAAAATTGACCAATTAGGACATTTCCCCAAAAACACCACCTGCTCACTTTGAAAGCAAATTTTTGGCAGCTATCAAAATGTTTGCCTCACGCCACAAAGTCCAATGTTCTTTGTGAATTTCCAGAAAAGCTTTAGCCTTATTAAAATAATTAATTTGTTCAAAAAGGCAGTATATTATAGGAAAAATATTTATGGTGAGTCTGGTCTGTGTCACAGCTCCTTAACATCGGCTTCGACAAAAAGGAGCCTCTGGTGTCCAACCCTCCAAATTAACAGGTGGAGGAGGCCCCTCCTCTTCCTGGGGAACTATTGTAGCTGTCTTCCATAATCAATCTTTGCCCAGCCTATTTGTCCTGGGTCAAGTTAATCATGCAGGGGTCATATCACCAAGTTAAGCTGATGGGCACAGAGAAAAATCATTGAGGCCTAATAACTTCAGCTCAGAATGAAAGGCCTGAACCTGCTTGGAGAACACGATTAGAAAATAATGTGCAATGTAATTTATTTAAAACAAAAGAACAAATTTTTTATTTAAATGTTCATGTTATAAAACTTTCTTAAGTGCATCCACTGTGTGTTTGCACTATAACTATGGTAATGGCTTTCACCATCCCAGCATGCTGAACATGGCTGACACTGCTGTATGTAGAGGTTGGGGTATCAGACCTTTGGGGTTATTGGTCATCCAGAATGCTGATTGCTTACTCAACAAACAAGTGAATAGCAACTCTGCAAATCGCAATCTCATTGTATGCCTACCAGTAAAGTTCAGGGAGAGGGACCCTAATGATTTTCTCAAAGGTAGCGAGGTCAGCTGTATGTTCCCTTTTTAACTGCTCCAGCTTTAATCAATTAAAACAAGTGCTCAACTCTAAGAATAAAATAAAAACTTGGCCAATTATTGATGTAATATTCTGTCTGGTAAAATACACTATTATGCAGAATTACGGGGTTCTACGCCATTGGGACATATCACAGGCACGATAACGGTCTCTCTCGCTTCGGTGCTTGACTCCAGGTATGATTGGTCAGTGATGGCTTAATAAACTCATTTCCACAATACTTAATCAGTTGGAATTAGTTTGGAAAATGTACCAATGCTGGAATTCTAATTGCAACATGAAGATGTAGCACCTTTCACAATCTCATGGAATTTACAGTGCAGAAGGAGGCCATTCAGCCCATCGAGTCTGCACTGGCCCTTGGAAAGAGCACCCCATTTACACTTCCAACCTAACACCATAACCCAGTAACCCCACCTAACCTTTTTGGACACTAAGGACAATTTATCATGGCCAATCCCCCTAACCTGCACATCTTTGGACTGTGGGAGGAAACCGGAGCACCCGGAGGAAACCCACACACACACGGGGAGTACGTGCAGACTCCACGCAGACAGTGACCCAAGCAGGGAATCGAACCTGGGACCCTGGAGCTGTGAAGCAACTGTGCTACCGTGCTGCCCACCTCATGAGGGCCCATATCTCTTTCCAGCCAAAGTGAAGTCACTGTTGTAAACAAGGAAACAAAGCAGTCAATTTGCACACAGCAAGATCTCACAAACAGCAGCGCGATATTGACCAATAGAAAATCTATTTTTGTGATGCTGATTTAAGGATAAATCTTGTCCAGATCAAGACAATTAGCTCCCCTGATCTTCTTCGAAATAGTGCTGTGGAATCTTTTACGTCTACTTGGGAGGGCAGTCAGGAGGGTGGAAAGGAAGGAAGGCAAAGCGCTGATGTATAAAGACTCTGGAGTGGGATTTTAACCACAACCTTCTGACTGAGGAGCAAGAGTGCTGCCCACTGAGTCATAGTGAGGCTCACGGCTCTAGGCTCAGGTGAAAAATGACAACTTGGGCAAGAGACATTGATGGCCATGGAATTGTACCTCTTGATAGGTCAGTGTCTTTAGAAGATGTATTAAGGAAAATAACTTTTTTTTTTCCAAAATCTCAACAAGACAAATTCTTGGGAGTTATTAACATGTCTCAGCAACAGTGCATACCGTCTCTCTTCACTTAGCTTTCCCTTGCATGGGTGAAGACAAAATATGTAACAGGATACTACAAAATACATAAAATATTCCAGAACAGCCCAACCATTGCCTCATGGTTTAGTTGCGAGTTTGGTCTTGGGGACTATTTTCTCTATTTTGCAGTTTCTGCTCTGTTTCCCCTCCATCGACCCCCAACCGCACCTCCCATACGCACACACTCTATTTTATACATAGCAATCTTAATGATAGTACAACACAACTGTGTTGATGAATATTCCCAAAGTCTTGATGTCTTCAGACCACACACAAGGGCGAAACATAAGGGGAGCACATTTGAAAACAAATGTGAAAAAGAGAGAACACTCTCTGTACTCCAAACAAAAAAATCCATAAATGTAAATGTAGTTTGTTAAAGCTACATAGAGCTTCCAGGAGTTCGTACTCAAAGTTATTAAATGAGTGCAATCCATCTCATCTTGTCACTTCCCCGTGGGGGCAGAGGAATGGTGTCACATGTCATTGTACAGAATGTCCACAAGTCATTTTAGGTCCAAGCTAAATTATTGCCAACGTTAGAGGGAGGTCCGTGATGCATGAGAACAGTGGTACAGAGGGGAGGGAGCCTGGACCACTCAGCAACTCCTGACCTCACTGGAGCCTTGGTCCACAATGGACAAAAGGGCTGAATTCCACACGTGATGAGAGACAGTATTTTTTTAAAAAACATTTATTAGAATTTTACATTTTAGTAATGAACACAAAATTACAAAACAATACCATACACTAAAAGCAAGGAGCAAAAAAAAAAAGGCCAGCCCACACCCCCAACTTCTTCGGCAGCTTTTCGAGACACACCAACAAGGAGAAGAGCCAGCCACCAGTCAATAAGGACAGAATCACACATACCCCAGGGGAAAAAACAGGATATTCACCAAGTACAGCACTCAGTCCATCCCCAAATCTCTCTGGGACCAAACCCAGCCTCAACGAGTACCCCCCCGCCCCCCGACAGGCTCCAACAAAAGAGGGTGGGCAGGATTCTTCATCAGCATTATCCTCCACTTTGCCAGCAACGCACTCACGCTCGTGGATTTCCCGATAGTGTGAGAGTGGCCACAATGGAAAGCCCCATTGGCTGGCTGCCAGGATGGAGGATCCCGCCCGGTACCTCCAATTCTCAGGGACAACAGGATACCACCCACGATGCCAGGCCTGGCCTAGCCCAGCACCATCCGAAAAGAAAACTCAGGAAATTATGTCCCCAGGACGTCCCATACAACCCAAAACCTTGTCGGGTGTCCACCCAACGAACCCTCATCCAGGACAATGCACCACTCCCACTCTCACAAAGGAGGGAAAGGATAATCGCTCTAATTCTAGCCAGGGGACAATCCCAGTCCGGGAGAAGAAGGACCATCAAGACACCTATCAATAGATCATCCTGGAAGGGGCGGCACAGCAGTTAGCACTGCTGCCTCACGGCACTGAGGACCCGGGTCACTGTCCGTATGGAGTTTGCACATTCTCCCTGTGTCTGCGTGGGTCTTAACCCCATAACTCAAAAAGATGTGCAGGGTAGATGGATTGGCCACGCTAAATTTGGGGGGGAAACAGAATTGGGTACTCTAAATTTATATTTTAAAAAATAAGGCATCCTGGGAGGGAAGGCCGGCCCTCCTCACCCCCTCAACCAAGAATTCACCAGGCCAGATCCAGGACCAGCACAATGCTTGCCCACATGGAAGAAGGAAAAAAGAGACCCCCAGGAAGGAGGATGCCCAACTGACTCACAGGAACCACAAATCTATAAAACGGATACTCAGGGCCACTGTCATCTCTGATCCTCAGCCACAAATACCAATCCCACTTCAGCCTACTCGAAATTCAAATCTTTAAAAAAAAGACATTTCTGAAATGGATCAGCTCGAACTGGGGGGTGCTATCCTCAATCTTAGTGAGGACGAACTAACCTAACAACTCCAACTTCCCCCCCCCCCCTCCTCTCCCTGCTCTGCACCACTCATCTTTTCAATGAGACAAGGGGTGATAACGAAGAACACCGCTTCCGCCAATCGCAAGGGTTATAAGTCACTGTAAGGCATAATTACAATCAGTGAAACCGGGCACCAATTCTGTTTTGCATTTGCTAAATCAGGATAAGCAACAGTGCAGGCCATCGCACCCTTATTTCACACTCCCCTGTAGGAAAAAAATCAGCATCAAGAAAACAACAACATGATCAACAGGGAGTAATGTTCAGGTTAACAGACTAGCTGCACGGCAGTCCTCAGGATAAAGACATGGGGCGGGATTCTCTGATCCTGAGGCTAAGTGTAGGTGCCGTCGGAAACGCCGTCGTGTTTTACGACATCGTCAACAGGCCCCCAGGATCAGCGATCCTGCGCCTCACAGGGGGCCAGCATGGCACTGGAGAGACCAACGCTGCTCCAGCTGCAGATACCGCCGTCAAACAGGCGCCGCGGGTCTGTGCAAGAGCGCTACGGCCAGTGCAAACTTGCGCATGCGCGCCAGTTCTCTTCTTCGCGCCAGCCTCACGCAACATGGCGGAGAGCTACAGGGCCCGCGCGGAGGAACATAGACAAGCCCCCACCAGGAGAAGACAGTCCGCCGATCGGTAGGCCCCGTTCGCAGGCCAGGCCACGGTGGAGGCCCCCCCTGGGGTCGGATCCCCCCTCTCCCCCCCCCCCCCCCCCCCAAACCAGGCCACCCCCCGCAAGATGAATGCCTAGGTCCCACCGGGTAAGACCACACGTGAACGGCGCTAGCGGGACTCGGCCTATCTTGGCGACCACTCGGCCCATCGGTATGGAGAATCGCCGGGGGGCTGGCTCCTCACGACGCGCATCAGGAACAGGATAATACAGGACCAGTGATCGGTGGGTCAGACCAACCCCTGGTCTCGAAGAGAATATGCGTTGTTCTCCCTTGAATCTTAAACCCCCAGTCTTCAGAAAAAGATCACCAAAACATGGCAGCCAATCCTCGAACTCACTTGGGAATCCTTCCAGCGTCTGTCACCAGGGGCCGGGCCCAGGGACATACCCCGCTCAGTCTCCCTCTCCCAAACTAGTCAGGATGGGCAACAGGCCATGCAACAGGAACTCCAGGGGAGGTGCTCCTCATGTACAAGAGCATCCTTGTGTACCTCCATTGCCACCATAAAATGTCCCTGCAATTCTTGGTAGTGAATCTTGACGACCTGCACCACAGAGCTGAGATTTTCAGCAAAGACAGCAAGCCCAATTGAACCAAAATAAAATCCATTCTGGGCAGGATTAGAGGAGTCAAGTGTCGGGAACGGCCCCGCTATCTCATGGCACTTTTTTTTCATCCTGATACCAGCCACCCAGAAGCCTCTGATCACCTGGGAGACCGCCCGCCCCAAGTACCATTCCACCTGGTCCCTAGAGGCTAGTGCTGAACAATGCCCAGCTGTGGTCTCCTTGGCGAGGCCGGTAGATCCCGGAAGCTGGTTCAACCTGGTGTCGGCAGAGTTAAATGAGTTTTTAAACTCACTTAACTCTGCAAGTCGGGATCGCACCCATTGTGGGCAGGAACCAGATCTCGACTTCTCGTGACCAAATGCTTCACAGGACATAGCACAAGCTATGTAAACCAAGAAAAGACAAATACAAAATGTGCACTAGGATGAAATGACAAATAAAAGATGAGCAGAGAAGGAGCTCGCAAAAACGCAGCCACTCTCACATTCACTCACATACCTCCCCTGGTTTAGCTCGCCAGGCTAAATCGCTGGCTTTTAAAGCAGACCAAGCAGGCCAGCAGCACGGTTCGATTCCCATACCAGCCTCCCCGGACAGACGCCGGAATGTGGCGACTAGGGGCTTTTCACAGTAACTTCATTGAAGCCGACTCGTGACAATAAGCGATTTTCATTTCTTTAGGGACTGTTTAGCATACTGGACTAAATTGCTGGCTTTGAAAGCAGACTAAGGCAGGCCAGCAGCACAGTTTGATTCCCGTACCAGCCTCCCGAACAGGCGCTGGAATGTGGCGACTAGGGGCTTTTCACAGTAACTTCATTCAAGCCTACTCGTGACAATAAGCGATTTTCATTTCATTTTCCCCCGGGAGACAGTATTCAAATGAATGTTGCATCAAGGAGGCCCGGAGAAATTGAAGTCAATAGGAATCAGGAATAAATTCTCCACTGGTCGGTGTTATAACTTTTTTTAAAAATTTATTTTATTACAAACAAAGTAGGTTACAGTGAATAAACACCCTGGGAAACATACTTCCCAACAATCAACTATACAGTCTGTAAGGGCAGCACGGTGGCCTAGTGGTTAGCACAGCTGCCTCACGGCGCTGAGGTCCCAGGTTCAATCCCGGCTCTGGGTCACTGTCCGTGTGGAGTTTGCACATTCTCCCCGTGTCTACGTGGGTTTCACCCCCACAATCCAAAAATGTGCAGAGTAGGTGGATTGGCCATGCTAAATTGCCCCTAAATTGGAAAAAATAATTGGGTAATCTAAATTTATTTTAAAAAACTATACAGTCTGTACAGATTTTACCCCTTTTTCACCTCCCCCCCCTCCCCCGCGGCGAGCAGCCCCTCACAACACGGTCACAAACATCCCCCACCTTTCCTCAAACCCCCCCTGAAGAGCCCCTTAACCCATACTTTATCTTCTCTAATCACAGGATATCGTACAGGTCACCCAACCATGCTGCTACCCCCCGGTGGCGATGCCAACCGCCACTCCAGCAAAAGTCATCGCTGTGCAATCAGAGAGGCGAAGGCCAAGACATCGGCCTTCCTCCTCTCCATGAGCTCCGGCTTCTCTGAAACCCTAAATATCGCCACCAAAGGGTCTGGGTCCACATCCTCCTTCACTATCCTGGCTAAGATCGCGAACACTCCCGCCCAGAATCTTCCCAATATTTTGCAACCCCAAAACATGTGCGCATGATTCGCTGGCTCCCGCCCACACCTCTCACACTCATCTACTAGCCCCTGAAAGAACCCACTCATTCTCGCCCGAGTCATATGCACCTTGTGCACCACCTTAAACTGTATCAGGCTCATCCTTGCACAAGAGGAGGCCCCGTTTACCCTATGCAGTGCCTCACTCCATACTCCCCAATTGATCTCTCCTCCCAACTCCGCTTCCTATTTCTCCTTGATCTTCACCACCCACTTGCCTCCCTGCTCCCCCAGCCACTTATATATATCACCAATTCTTCCCTCCCCTTCCACATCTGGAAGCAGCAGTCGCTCCAACAGGGTGTATCCCAGCAACCTAGGGAACCCCCTCCAGACCATTCGTGCAAAGTCCCTAACCTGCAGACACCCGAACTCACTCCCTCTCGGCAGCTCTACCCTCTCCCTTAGCTCCTCCAGACTGGTGAACCCTTCCTCCAAATACAGATCCCTCATCTTGACCAGCTCCACTTCCCTCCACCTCCTGTATACATTATCCATTCCCACCGGCTCAAACCCATGATTCTCGCACAGTGGTGTTGGCACCGACATCCCTTCCACCCTAAAATGCCTCCTCAACTGATTCCATGGGCGCGATTCTCCGCTGCCCACGATGGGTCGGAGAATAGCGGGAGGGCGTCCCTGACATTTTTCCCGCCCTCCCGCTATTCTCTCCCCCCCCCCCCCACGGCCGCCCCACGACATGAATCGCTGCTCGCCGTTTTTTACGGCGAACAGCGATTCTCCCCAGGCCGATGGGCTGAGTTCCCAGGCCTTTACGGCCGTTTTTACGGCCGCAAACACACCTGCTTGCTGCCGTTGTAAAAACGGCCGCAACATGCCCGTTCTGGGCATCCAGGGCCCTGATTGGCACGGCAGTACCACGGCCGTGCCAAGGGGGGCATGGGCCCGCGATCAGTGGCCACCGATCGCGGGCAGTGCGTCCGTAACGGCTAAGGCCGCGATGCCGTGCTTCACGGGGACCCGCTGCTAGCCCCGCCCGGGGGGGAGAATCGGGTCCCAGGAGGGGGCGCGGAGTTTCAAGGCAGCCTTTACGACTCGCCGCATTTGCGGAGAATCGCGCCCCATATCTTCACTGTGGACTGCACCACTGGGCTCCTTGAATACCTACTCGGAGCCATTGGCAATGCTGCCGTCACCACAGTCCTCAAACTAGACCCCCTGCAAGATGGTTGGTGTTATACCTGACGCAAAAGAAGATTCTGGTTGTTGTTGGAGATCAATCATCTCAGCTCAAGGACATCACTGCAGGAGTTCCTCAGGGTAATATCCTTGGCCCAACCATCTTCAGCTCCTTCATCAGTGACGATCACAACATCAGAAGGTCAGAAGTGGGGATGTTCACTGATGACCGCACAATATTCAGCATCATTCACACCTCTTCAGGTACTGAAGCAGTCCATGTTCAAATGCATCAAGACCTGGATAAGTACCAGGCAATGATCTTCTCCTATAAGAGAATCTGGCTGCTCCCTATGGCACTTAACAGTTACCATCAATGTATTCCCCCCACCATCAACCTTGGAGTCACCATTGATAACTGTACCAACCATATAAATACTGTAGCTACAAGAGCAGGTCATATGTTGTGAAATTCTGCAGTGGGTAAATGATCTCTTGACTCCCAAGGCTTGCCCACCATATTCAAGGCACAAGTTAGGGGTGTGATGGAATAATGTCCATTTTCCTGGAGTTCAGCTCCAACAATACTCAAAAAGATTAACACCATCCAGGACAAAGCAGTCTACATGGTCACCACCCCATCCACCATCATTCACTTCACCATGGACGCACATGGCAGCAGTGTCTACCATATTCAAGATGTACTGCAGCAACTCGCTAAGACGTCTTAGATCTGCACCTTCCAAACCTATGACCACTGAGAAAGACAAGGGCAGCAGACACATGGGAACTCCACCACCTGCAAGTTCCCCTTCAAGCCGCACACCATCCAGACTTGGAAATTTGGCAGTTGCTTCACTGTGTGTGGGTAAAATCCTGGAACTCCTTCCTTAACTGCACTGTTGGTGTACCTACACCACTTGGAATGCAGTGGTTCAAGGAGGCAGCTCACCACCAACTTCTCAAGGGCAATTTACAATGGGCAACAAATGTTACCTGCATCCCTTGAAAAATGAAATATTTGGGTGTGTAGAGACAAGACCCATTCTCCTTACACCTGGCTCCTGGCAGTTCTTCGAAACCCATACACGAGACAATCCAAGGATCCACAGTTGCCATCCACTCTCCCATCTTGAACAGCAACCCCCCCACCACCACCACCACCAAAACCACCACCACCTCCTCACAAGGTGTGAGCTGGCCAACAGTACTAGAAATGTGCAGAGAGTTCCCTAACAGAGTGTAAAGGAAGCCTAACCATCAAATAGGTCTGATCTCTTGCCTGACATCAGGTAGAGATCCTGATCCTACCGTCCACCAGGCACCCAAGGTCGAAAGCTAAAACAAACACCACGATGTTAGAGTGGAAATTAAAAAACTCAGAACAGAATATACAACAACAAACTGGAGACCGGATTACATGCATAAACCTGGTTCAATTAGCCCTGCTTTCTAACGTCTCTTCATCAGAACGCACCATTCAGTCTCAACAACACCCCTCTCCCCCCGCCACCACCACCCCAACCCACATTATCTGGAATGACTGGGAGATCAACTGGTATCTTATTAAAAATTTCAAAACCGGGGAAGCGAGAATATTAACTTTTAAGATTAGAATTTTAATGAAATGCAGGTTGAATCATGCATTGTTGCTAACACAATGCCAAGTTGGAAAGGAGATCTGTACCTATGGTCTGTACGAGGCTCTTTTTACATACCAGAATGTGACATATTTACTGTTAAGAATGTTGTGCATTCATATTTCCATACTGCCGCATTCAAGAGTTTTTAAGTTTGGCATTTAAATAAGCTCTGCTAAACGATTCAACTTTGTTTTTGCGCAATGTATTTCTGGAATCTTCTGACATTTGATATATTTAAAAGCAAAAACAAAAGCAGTGGTTTCAAATAATATGGCGATGCATTGCGTCCCTCCCTGGGTGAGCGTCTAAGCTTGTGGGTTGTGCTCACATATTTCTTACTAACTCCCTCTCTTTGTCCAGACAGGGCAGGACAGCTCAGACATGCACTCTGCACTCAACTCCAGCTTGCTGTCAAAGCGAAGAGAAATAGCAAAGCAGATCCTGACAGATATCGCCACTGAGAGAATGCCAAGGAGTGAAACTGTGGGCAAGAGGCAATCGGTGAAACTTGAACTGAGGAAGAATCCTGCGGGCAGTCCCACCCATCAGACTGGTACCAGGACTGAGGACAAGGCCCCTATAGTATGTACACTCGTGTGGATGATGAATTGTTCAGAGCGTTAGGAGGAATTGCCACATTGCCAAGCAGCTGTCAGAAAGTCCTTCGATTTCCATTCAAAATACAGAGAGAGACTTTGAGACAATGCCATGGCAATTTAATACAAAATATGAGACAGGAAACATTCTGATTCAGTTTACAGAATCCTCTTCTGTTAGTCCTTTAACCCTTCAGTCCAGCAATCCCCATATTTGGCACCAGTAGGCAACACTACAATGCAAGTTATGCTTCCACTTATTTCTTACATATTAGACACAAATTTACATTTGTGGGAGCTTGCTGTGCGCAGTTTGGCCGCCATGTTTCCTACAGAACTGTGACTTCAAACGTTGGTTGTAAAATGCTTTGCGATGCCTTTTTTCACAAACGGCTGCAGTGTGGGTCCACCGATTCACCCTGCCAGGCAGTTTAGATTGGGGAAGACAGAAGGTGGTTGTGGAAAGAAATACAAAAGAAAGCAACTCCTATCGTTCCTCAGGACATCCAAGAGCACTTTGCAATGATGCACTTTTTAAGTCACTGTTGTATTGGAGGAAATGCTGCAGCCAATTTGTGCACCAAAAGCTCCCTCAGGATGTGGCGAAATAGAGGACCCAGGTCATCGTTTTATAGGCACTGGTTCACAGATAAGCATCACGGTAGCATAGTGGTTAGCATAAATGCTTCACAGCTCCAGGGTCCCAGGTTCGATTCCCGGCTTGGGTCACTGTCTGTGTGGAGTCTGCACGTTCTCCCCGTGTGTGTGTGTGGGTTTCCTCCGGGTGCTCCGGTTTCCTCCCACAGTCCAAAGATGTGCAGGTTAGGTGGATTGGCCATGATAAATTGCCCTTCGGGTCCAAATTGCCCTTAGTGTTTGGTGCGGTTTCTGGGTTATGGGGATAGGGTGGAGGTATGGGCTTGGGTAGGGTGCTCTTTCCAAGAGCCAGTGCAGACTCGATGGGCCGAATGGCCTCCTTCTGCACTGTAAATTCTATGAAATCATCCAGGGAACCGGGGAGAATTCTATTTTCTCTTCTTCCAATCATACTTCAGGATAGAACATAGAATTTACAGTGCAGGAGGAGGCCTTTTGGCCCATCTAGTTCCCCGACTCTTGGAAAGACCACCCTACCCAAGCCCATACCTCCACCCTATCTCCATAACCCAGAAACCGCACCTAACACTAAGGGCAATTTGGACCCTAAGGGCAATTTATCATGGCCAATCCACCTAACCTGCACATCTTTGGACTGTGGGAGGAAACCGGAGCACCCGGAGGAAACCCCCACACACACTTAAGCCCACACTTCCACCCTATCCCTGTAACCCTTCCTAATCTTTTTGGACGCTAAGGGGCAATTTAGCCTGCCCAATCAACCTAACCTGCACATCTTTGGACTGTGGGAGGAAACCGGAGCACCCGGAGGAAATCCAAGCAGACACAGGGAAAACGTGCTGACTCTGCACAGACAGTGACCTCAGCCTGGAATTGACCTGAGGCTGTGAAGACATAGTGCTAACCACTGTGCTACTGCGCCGCCAATCCCAAGTCTGAAGGCCTTGGGGCCTCAGTGGAATGTCTCACCTGAAACCAGCACCTCTGAATATGCAGCACTCTCTCAGTACTGTGGTCACCAGGAGCAGTCCCAAGGCTGCCTCGTGTTTCCCTGAGATCCAGATCAGAGACAAGGATCATTCATTCCACTTGAAGGCGAGTGTGCTCCCAATTGAGCCAGAGCTGAAGATGAGTCTTAATTCCTGGAGACCCCTGGGCAATCCTGGTGGATTGGGAACTCCATCCTTCGATGTGATGCAAGGTCACACAGGGAGAAACAACCAGGGTGATGATTTTGCGCCCACATTCGCCATGAGCACAAACGGCAACATGCGTGCAAAATCTCGTGAGAATTGGAAAATGAGGTTCTCACCACAAGATCTTGTTTTCCGATTCCCCCCCACCCCTCGCCGGTGACATAACAATGCTCCCGCCCTCATTCCGATAACTTTTAGATTTTAAAATAAATTTTAATATGGTCAGTGGGCTTCCCCGCCAAATGTTCTTCCCACAATTAGAATTCTCTCCCCGCCAAAGTGACTTACAACAGGTATTTTGCAATGTGGAGCAGTCAAATGAATAGCACCCGGGGAGGGGGGGGGATAAGGGGCATGGCTGAGCTAGAGGGCCTCTCTGGAGAGCTCTATTGGGGATGTTCCCCTTATGTATAGGAGGCCTGTCCGGGGGGGGGGGGGGGGGGGGGGCATTGCTGGTATCGGTTGGGGTGGGTGGGGGAGTATGTTTTCAGTACAGATTGGAGCACCTTTTCCAATCTCTGTGGAACCAGCCTTGCCGGCGGTATCAGGCCCCGATCCGCCAGCGTGACTGCGCCCGAGATACCTGCAGCATTCTTTTACTGTAAGTGCTGCGTTATGTGCTGAATAAAGCCGGCTGTGCAGCAGGGGAGCTGCTCGTCGGTTTTCTCGGCAGAGCCAGCACTTAACGCAAAATTCTGCCCTACATTTTCAGCAGCGTCTTAGGACTAAAAGCTGATGACAACAGAGCAACTGAACTCGCAATAGTAAGACCAGGTTTGAGAGCAAGTATAGGAAATCTGTATACAATATAAATAATATAAGCATGCTTGGAACTTGCACTCGAGGCTGCAAGACATTTGAGGTTTTAAAGAATGCTTCCAAATATCATTCAAATCCCTTGATCACGATACTGCTTTGAAACACAAACCTCAGCCTATTATTTTCCATTTAACCACAGAAAACATTAGATCGGAATGATCGAAAGGGTTGCCCAGCAACAGACATGGTCACATAACATGTTATAGCCTTGCATGTAAAGCTGTCAAGATACAGATCTCTGGGTGCAATTGGGAAGACACACGCATGCTATGAGTGGAATGTGTGTTACACAATGCCAACGGCAGCCTCACATACATAAGTGATGTGCAATTGGTCACATCTGTGCAATGGTTTTCCAGTCACTTCCCTTCTTTAAACCATGGCTTGATTGTATTTCATCAAGCCGTGCCTGCTTAAACGTGAGCTCACAGAATTGTTACAGCAGGGAGAGAGGACATTCAGTCCATCCTTGCCTGTGCCAACTCTCCAAATGAGCAACACAACTGGTGCCATTCCCCTGCCTTTTCCCCATGACCCTTCACAGATTTGTGACTCATTAACCACCCAAGTATTGGGGTCGGCACGTGGCACAGTGGTTAGCACTGCTTCCTACGTCGCTGAAGATCCAGGTTCGAATCCCGGTCCCGGGTCACTGTCCGTGTGGAGTTTGCACATTCTCCCCATGTTTGCGTCGGTTTCACTCCCATAACCCAAAGATGTGCAGGTTAGGTGGATTGGCCAGACTAAATTGTCCCATAATTGGAAAATAAATAAATGGGTACTCTGAATTTACATTTTAAAATAACACCCAAGTATTTTATGAATCAACTGGAAATTAAAACAAAATATGAAAAACAAAAGGAGAGAATCGAAGAAAGGAGGGAATCCAATTAACCTCCCAAGTCAATCTTATAAGATGCATCGGAGGTTTTAAACAAATTTCCTGGTTTGCCAACGTCATCATCTGTGTGTTCTTCGAACTCACCTGGTGCCAATGAGAATCCCCAAATTCTCCAAAAACTCCAACGGAAGCATAACCAGACTCCCCAGCAGTTTAAACTGCTATCTGAGATTGCTGGATTATTGTCAGCCAGGAATATTATGGGGATAAAGAGTTAGTAACATGGAGTTGGGCTACAGATCAGACATTAAATGACTGAACAGGTTCTAGAGGATAAATAACCGACACTTGTCCTTACATCCTTGATGGAGAGGGGTAATATATAACATTGTGACACCCACGATGGCTGGAGAGGCTCCTAGTGATCTAGTTGGGGTTTGTGTAAGGGAGTAAATGAAATGAAATGAAAATCGCTTATTGTCACAAGTAGGCTTCAAATGAAGTTACTGTGAAAAGCCCCTTGTCGCCACATTCCGGCACCTGTTCAGGGAGGCTGGTACAGGAATTGAACCGTGCTGCTGGCCTGCCCGGGTCAGCTTTCAAAGCCAGCTCTTTAGCCCTGTGCTAAACCAGTCCCGAGGAACCCAGGAATGGTGCATCTGAGTGCTCTGGCAATGCAGTTTTCTTATGTTGTGCTCTGACCCATCAGAGTTGTCCCTGATGGCCTGGCCAACATTCATCCCTCAATCACCATCACAAACAGCAGATGATCTGGTCATTGCTGTTTGTGGGAGCTTGCTGTGGATAATTTGGCCGCTATGTATCGTACACAATGACTGTGACCTCAAAAATTGTAACTTTGATGGCGTAAGAATGAATGCCAAATTGATTCCTTACTCCTGGCAAGTTGTCCATGTGAACATTTTATCCACTGTTTTCATTTGCAATGGTTCAACAGCCAACATAATAAATGTTTCTAATGGCAGGCAAGATGGCACACTAGATTCAGTAACCATGAGGGGGATTTTCACTCCTTTCACCTGGTGGGAATGGGGTAGTAAAGAGTTTAAGTGGTGGGGGTGGACTTACCACTCATTACTACATTGCTGCCATTTTCCCTGGAGCCTTCCTTTGGATAGTTGTCTAAATAAATCTCCCCAAATCGCACACAGCAGTACAATTAAGGGGCAATTTAGCGTGACCAATCTACCTAACCTGCACATCTTTTGGGTTGTGGGGGTAAAACGCACGCAGACATGGGGAGAATGTCCAGACTCCACATGGACAGAGACCCAGGGCCGGGATTCAAACCCAGGTCCTTGGCGGCGCCGTCCCAGTGCTAACCACTGCGCCACCATGCTGCCCCAATCCAATTTTATTGAGTGGAGGGTGCAACGTGTAACCTGCGCAGAAAGCAGAGCCGAAAACTTATGTCAACAGAAGGAGCTCTTCCAAGATCCTCAAGAGTACTATTGGTTTCTGCCACCTCAGGCCTACTCCATGACCCTACCCCACCCTCATACCACCTCAAGAGCACACACCCCTCTTCGCACACCTCCCTTCAAGAAGCAGTTAGATATAACATTTGCGGCGAAGGTGACTAAAGGATATAGGAGGAAGGTGGGTTCAGGCTATTGAGTTGGATGACCAGCCATGATCATAATGAATGGCGGAGCAGGCTCGAAGGGCCAAATGTCTATTTTCAATATTTCTAATTCAAATTTTCGTATTATCAGGCATGGAAAGCGAAAGGCTCCAGGCTTGAGCATCCTATTCATAGAATCATAGAATTTACATCAAGTCGGCAGTGGCCCTTGGAAAGAGCACCCTACTTAAGTTTAAACCCACACCTCCACCCTGTCCCCGTAACCCAGTAACCCTTTTGGACAATAAGGGGCAATTTAGCATGGCCTGTCCACCTAACCTGCATATCTTTGGACCATGGGAGGAAACTTAACAAGTGCAAACTCCACACAGACAGTCTCCCGAAACCGGAATTGACAACTCTGGAGCTGTGAGGGAGCAGTGCGAGCCACTGTGCCACCTTGCCACCCCAGTCTGAAGTAGCTCTCAGTATCAGAATTGTACAAAGTATAATCAGCCCAGAAATTGACAGGAGAGATTACTCCATCTTGCACTATGTGCCAATGAGAGTTACTATTAACCAAAGGAATTGGATCTTGTGTTATCTTCCACTTTCACCCAAAGAGTTTGATATGGAACCTTCCAACTGCAAGAACTGTCTGTGAATAGTGTAGGCTTCCACTTTGCATACAGCCCAATAATTGTTTATGCCCATCAATATATGTTCATTTTTAAAAAATGAAGAACCCTATAATTAAATAAGAAAAAAGCGCAACAAATTCCCTGATATGTAATCTGTACTGAAGGAGGCATTCAAATATTTTCAGCTCTAATTGCATTTGCTCAGTTAGAACATAGAACGATACAGCGCAGGACAGGCCCTTCGGCCCACGATGTTGCACCGACATGGGAAGTCAAAAACTAAAGGCCATCTAACCTACACTATGCCATTATCATCCATATGCTGATCCAATAAACTTTTAAATGCCCTCAATGTTGGCGAGTTCACTACTGTTGCAGGTAGGGCATTCCACGGCCTCACCACTCTTTGCGTAAAAAACCTACCTCTGATGTCTGTCCTATATCTATTACCCCTCAATTTAAGGCTATGTCCCCTCGTGCTAGCCACCTCCATCCGCGGGAGAAGGCTCTCACTGTCCACCCTATCTAACCCTCTGATCATTTTGTATGCCTCTATTAAGTCACCTCTTAACCTTCTCTCTAACGAAAACAACCTCAAGTCCATCAGCCTTTCCTCATAAGATTTTCCCTCCATACCAGGCAACATCCTGGTAAATCTCCTCTGCACCCGTTCCAAAGCTTCCACGTCCTTCCTATAATGAGGCGACCAGAACTGTACGCAATCCTCCAAATGCGGCCGTACCAGAGTTTTGTACAGATGCAACATGACCTCATGGCTTCGGAACTCAATCCCTCTACCAATAAAGGCCAACACACCATAGGCCTTCTTCACAACCCTATCAACCTGGGTGGCAACTTTCAGGGATCAATGTACATGGACACCGAGATCCCTCTGCTCATCCACACTGCTAAGAATTTTACCATTAGCCAAATATTCCGCATTCCTGTTATTCTTTCCAAAGTGAATCACCTCACACTTCTCTACATTAAACTCCATTTGCCATCTCTCAGCCCAGCTCTGCAGCTTATCTATGTCCCTCTGTAACCTGCAACATCCTTCCGCACTGTCTACAACTCCACCGACTTTAGTGTCGTCTGCAAATTTACTCACCCAACCTTCTGTGCCCTCCTCTAGGTCATTTATAAAAATGACAATCAGCAACGGCCCCAGAACAGATCCTTGTGGTACGCCACTCGTAACTGAACTCCATTCTGAACATTTGCCATCAACCACCACCCTCTGTCTTCTTTCAACTAGCCAATTTCTGATCCACATCTCTAAATCACCCTCAATCCCCAGCCTCCGTATTTTCTGCAATAGCCGACCATGGGGAACCTTATCAAACGCTTTACTGAAATCCATATACACCACATCAACTTCTCTACCCTCGTCTACCTGTTCAGTCACCTTCTCAAAGAACTCGATAAGGTTTGTGAGGCATGACCTACCCTTCACAAAACCATGCTGACTATCCCTAATCATATTATTCCTATCTAGGTGATTATAAATCGTATCTCTTATAATCCTCCCCAAGACTTTACCCACAACAGACGTTAGGCTCACCGGCCTATAGTTACCGGGGTTATCTCTACTCCCCTTCTTGAACAAAGGGACCACATTTGCTATCCTCCAGTCCTCTGGCACTATTCCTGTAGCCAATGATGACCTAAAAATCAAAGCCAAAGGCTCAGCAATCTCTTCCCTGGCTTCCCAGAGAATCCTAGGATAAATCCCATCAGGCCCCGGGGACTTATCTATTTTCACCTTGTCCAGAATTGCCAACACTTCTTCCCTACGCACCTCAATGCCATCTATTCTAATAGCCTGGGTCTCAGCATTCTCCTCCACAATATTATCTTTTTCCTGAGTGAATACTGACGAAAAGTATTCATTTAGTATCTCGCTTATCTCTTCAGCCTCCACACACAACTTCCCACCACTGTCCTTGACTGGCCCTACTCTTACCCTAGTCATTCTTTTATTCCTGACATACCTATAGAAAGCTTTTGGGTTTTCCTTGATCCTACCTGCCAAAGACTTCTCATGTCCCCTCCTTGCTCGTCTTAGCTCTCTCTTTAGATCCTTCCTCGCTTCCTTGTAACTATCAAGCGCCCCAACTGAAACTTCACGCCTCATCTTCACATAGACCTCCTTCTTCCTCTTAACAAGAGATTCCACTTCTTTGGTAAACCACGGTTCCCTCGCTCGACCCCTTCCTCCCTGCCTGACTGGTACGTACTTATCAAGAACATGCAATAGCTGTTCCTTGAACAAGCTCCACATATCCAGTGTGCCCAACCCTTGCAGCCTACTTCTCCAACCTACACATCCTAAGTCATGTCTAATGGCATCATAATTGCCCTTCCCCCAGCTAAAACTCTTGCCCTGCGGGGTATACTTATCCCTTTCCATCACTATCGTAAAGGTCACCGAATTGTGGTCACTGTTTCCAAAGTGCTCACCTACCTCCAGATCTAACACCTGGCCTGGTTCATTACTTGGGGCAGCAGGGTAGCATGGTGGTTAGCATAAATGCTTCACAGCTCCAGGGTCCCAGGTTCGATTCCCGGCTGGGTCACTGTCTGTGTGGAGTCTGCACGTCCTCCCCCTGTGTGCGTGGGTTTCCTCCGGGTGCTCCGGTTTCCTCCCACAGTCCAAAGATGTGCGGGTTAGGTGGATTGGCCATGATAAATTGCCCGTAGTGTCCTAATAAAAAAGTAAGGTTAAGGGGGGGGGTTGTTGGGTTACGAGTATAGGGTGGATACGTGGGTTTGAGTAGGGTGATCATGGCTCGGCACAACATTGAGGGCCGAAGGGCCTGTTCTGTGCTGTACTGTTCTATGTTCTATGTTCTATGTTCTATTACCCAAAACCAAATCCAATGTGGCCTCGCCTCTTGTTGGCCTGTCAACATATTGTGTCAGGAAACCCTCCTGCACACATTGTACAAAGAACGACCCATCTAATGTACTCGAACTATATCTTTTCCAGTCAATATTTGGAAAGTTAAAGTCTCCCATAACAACTACCCTGTTACTTTCACTCTTTTCCAGAATCATCTTCGCCATCCTTTCCTCTACATCCCTAGAACTATTAGGTGGCCTATAGAAAACTCCCAACAGGGTGACCTCTCCTTTCCTGTTTCTAACCTCAGTCCATACTACCTCGGAAGAAGAGTCCCCATCTAGCATCCTTTCCGCCACCGTAATACTGTCCTTGACTAGCAGCGCCACACCTCCCCCTCTTTTGCCCCCTTCTCTGAGCTTACTAAAACACCTAAACCCCGGAACCTGCAACAACCATTCCTGTCCCTGCTCTATCCATGTCTCTGAAATGGCCACAACATCGAAGTCCCAGGTACCAACCCATGCTGCCAGTTCCCCTACCTTATTTCGTATACTCCTGGCATTGAAGTAGACACACTTCAAACCACCTACCTGAACACTGGCACCCTCCTGCGAAGTCAAATCTGTGCTCCTGACCTCTATACTCTCAATCTCCCGTACCCCAAAACTACAATCCAGGTTCCCATGCCCCTGCTGAATTAGTTTAAACCCCCCCAAAGAGCACTAACAAATCTCCTCCCCCAGGATATTGGTGCCCCTCAGGTTCAGATGTAGACCATCCTGTCTATAGAGGGCCCACCTTCCCCAGAAAGAGCCCCAGTTATCCATTTGTTTTAAATAAGCCATTATACAGGGCACAAGTAAAGTTGAAAGCAATAGGGATAACTTTAGAAGCTGTGGGAGGTTAACACTAACCCTAAAGAATGTCGACTGAAGGAAGAGTATCATCATCATCAGATCCTAGGAAAGAATGAGCACGTAGATTTAGGGGTATGCCAATGCAGTGAGATTGCAGGAAGGAGGAATGGTGCTGGGACTCTGGGCATTCATCCTGTAAAGATAGTCCAAATTAACTAACAGAATGAATGTTTGGAAATGTAACATAAAACAAAATATTACCTTGCAAGCCAAAAGACTAACATTGGCTTCTTTTGATTTTCCAGGGTATTCTGTCCCAAATAAGGATGACCTCAAGACGGTGAAGCCTCTGGTACTGATCTTCAAAGTCACCCGACAGTTTTTAGTGTTAATAAAGCACTGTACAAGCTTCTGTAATATACGGATCATCTTCATCCTGTACACTCTCTGAACTAAAGCAATCGTATTACACCTATATTTTTCTAGAAATGATTATGTTTGGAAGTAGTTCTACCAGCTGTTTGCAATAGATGGGGTTGGGTTGGGTGGGTGGGGGAGGGGAGCAACTGCAACAATTTCAATCCGGGGAAGGAGAAAGCTATCCTTCCACTGTCACTGTGTGGACTGAACAGAGGAAGGAACATGAGAAAAAAGTCGCTGAGCCTGGGTGTAGCAGGATGTCCTTTTGGTAGAAGAAAAATGTTCATGAAATCCAGAAGTAGAGGCAAAAGTTCAAGGCCAATTCAATCATCCAGCGGTGGCTTCCTGTGGTGAAAGTTGTACAAGTATGCATATCTGATTTTACAGAAAAGAATTGATAAGGGCCTCAGTAAGTATTAACCGCCCAGTGTAGAAGTGTAATTTGGTGTGCTGCGTAAGCAACCAGTGTGTATATAATTGTTCTTTGTACTTGGTGAAAGTTTTCTTTTAGACAAATATGTTTATAAAAAGAAATTTTTAAAAAGAGAAACAGGGAGGCGCATTGGTACACCAGAATATGCAAGAGTACCACAATAGCCAGTTTGCTGTATGTACATCGTGGAAGGAAGTTAGATTGGTCTGTGAGAGTTAAAGATAAAAGGAATCTTTAATGGTATCAGGATGTTCAGTCATCTACTCTTCAGAGCACCCCTAGCATTTATATTTCTTGGCACGTCAAAGGCCAGTCTAACTTTTTGTTTTTTTAATGCTGTATATACAGTGAGCAGGAAGCACCACAAGAGCGTTTATTGTGATTAAAAGCTTTTTTCTTCTTCGCTTTTGAGGTAAAGCAAAATGATTGACCTTTAACTCTCTCCCCTCAGACATTCCATATTGAATATTCAGAGCAGCTAGTTTAACCGCATCTTTTACAGTCTTGTACATACCTTGGCCACAGTTAACTGCAAATGAACTGCTCCTTGCTGAAGAGCATTTTGTGAGAGCACAACTTCTTGAGAATGAGGAGGCAGCTATTATCAACAGGAGCATCATAGCACAAATGACAAGTCTACTCCAGTGCACACCACCAGGCAGGGTTATATGGCAAGTACATTACAGCTCTGATGAACCCTTTGTAGAATATGCATCTCTTTTTTTTCTCCCCCTTCAATTGAACTTATTTTATTGCCCCAATCTTAAATGACCATTGTTATTATCACCCACCAAACTTTCTCCTTCAGAGGTGGCCTGGAGATTGAGCATCGCCACTTTCCTTTCCAGCGCCACATCAGTATAAAATCAACTGGCCATGTTTGTGGGACAGAACTACCTGGATAACCATCCAACCTCCTCCCGGATGATTAATTTGAGCATGTTTGAGACCTTGTGCTCTGCAGGTTCACAGCACTAACATGGCCTGTAAATCGCCAAATTGTAGCCTTGTCTAATTGGCAGCCTTACACGAGAAGCGTACTTGTTCGTGTTGGTGGCTGCGCCACTGTGAAATTGAACGTTCGTCAATTCTAAATTAGCATGTGGATGCTGGTGTTGCTATTGCACATACCTGGTCTCCTAAAATCCATCTTTCTAGTCCATTCTTTCTCAGGCACGCAGCAATTGTGCTGAAAATGCTCAGGGGAAAACTGCGCTCTGCGTCAATCAGCCAATGCATTCCTTAAAAGGTTACATCCGTCCTTATCAAAATTCATACAATGCTCACTTTTAGTCCAGATAAAATTGTTTCTGCAACCAGACACACATCATAGCTACGCAATACTGGCAGATCCAACTTACTGTTTTCTTTTAGAATCTGCCTCTTCATAGCTATGTCTGTCTCGGGAATAGATAATATTCGTAACATCATCTCTCCACACTCTATAATGACAGGGATGTAAAGGTATTTTTGTCTTTCATATAAAGATCATGACCAAGGAAATGAACAGTTTATGTTCCTGTTTATTGCTTTTGCCATTGGCGGAGCACAAACATATCGGGCCAGAAAAGTTTGAAAATATTAAGTGTTTTTGTTGTTTGAAACCTCCCAGTGTAAACCTAGCACAAATCATCAAAGTTGTATAGCCTGTCATTCTCATTGAGGCATATGGCACTTCAACTGTCGTTAGTATCCCTGAAATGTTAATTGATATTATTATTACTTAATCGATCAACCCATTCGTTCAGGTAAAAGTACCAGCGATCTGTTCGAAGTACCACCATTGTAACAAAGTATGTGCAATATTTGGTTCATAAAGCAGTTGGAATGCTTCCTGAGTGACTTAAGGAGAGGAAGAGTGCAGAAATGGAGCCGAAAAAAACCCAGCTACTTTTTTGTTAGTCCGTTCCTCCTGATGGAAAGTGTAGAGCCCAAGTGAGGGCAGCACCAACTACAAGGTTCTCCATGACTGCATGGGTTTCCTTTGGGTGCTCTGGTTTCCTCCCACAGTCCAAAGACAGGTGGATTGGCCATGCTAAATTGCCCTTAGGTTAGGTGGGGTTACTGGTTTATGGGGATAGGGTTTAGATGTGGGCTTAAGTGGGGTACTCTTTCCAAGAGCTGGTGCAGACTCGATGGGCCGAATGGCCTCCTTCTGCACTGTAAATTCTATGACTGACTGGCTTCGCTGCCTTAAACTCACACATGATGCATGATTCATTCGCTGATGTCCCAAAGCGTTGTCAGTGTCAGTAAACTATTCCCCCATTAGAATCAACAGTCTCGATGGGCCGAATGGCCTCCTTCTGTGCCATAATGACTCCATGATCTTCAGTAGATCTTGGGAGGAAAGAGAGTGAATAAAAACTTTCTAAAAGATTTCTCAGGGGCGGCATGGTCGCACAGTGGTTAGCACTGCTGCCTCATGGCGCCAGTGACTCGGATTCCATCCTGACCCTGGGTCACTGTCCGTGTTGTGTTTGCACATTCTCCCCTTGCCTGCGTGGGTTTCGCCCCCACAACCCAAAGATGTGCAAGGTAGGTTGATTGGCCACGCTAAATTGCCCCTTAACTGGGAAGAAAATGAATTGGGCACTTTAAATTAAAAAAAAATATTTCTGAATGTCCCAAACATTTCCTCTCCGACAATTGAAAGTTTAATATTTGATTTTGAGACTGTCTTCTGAATATTCTGTGTACAAGAACCTTTTTCTTTTAATAAATGATTACCAATAGTTCAGAAAATGTCACAGAAAATTGCCACAATTTATGAAAATGAACTCCAAAGTTAAAATAGCCATTAGCACCTCAGTGAGGAAATTCCTGGGTAGCTTCATCTTCTGGGACAGCCTGTGCTCTGAATGCTGTCGAATGACTACTGCTGTGAGTATGGTCCTTGTCTAAGGATAGGGCCGAGACTCATGTGAAACTTAACCAATTGGTTCCGGTCATAGATGATTGAGTATTATTACACTTTGGTATTTATGCGACAAAGCCTAATTTTCAGTATTTATGCAATAAAGCATAATTACAAAGCATGTACTTTAGCGTTTCTATGTTCATCGCTTGATCTACTGTATGGGCAAAAACGGACCCATTGGTTGTGATGCCCTACATGAACAAATAGCTTGTTCACCTTCATGACTATGGCTTGTGCATGATCAGAGAGCTGCTAAGTTGATGTTAGTATTTAGCACCGGGCCAGTGCTTTGATTGCAGGCACAGCTAAAGCAGCATCTGCCACTAAATGCCTATTTCTGGGTAGAAGCTGGAGAAGCTGCACAACTGGAGAACCTGACAGTACAGGGTGAAGCATTCGCCCACCCTGCTTGGAAGTCCATTCCGTACTTCCGCGCCCTTGCTCTTTTCCCTAAAGCCCTGCAAGCTAGTCCTTAAGATTATTCTTTACTATGTAGATGACCCCATAAATGCATCGAAGGATCAGAAGTTTGACATTGATTGAAGAAAAATAAATCTAGATGTACTTCCTAGTGAAAGAAATCTATGGTAATACCTACCCAATGAACTTATGGATAATGATTCTAAAACATTCTCCACCATTTTTAATTGTCTGGACCTACAGTGGTTAGCACTGCTGCCTCACAGTGTCCAGGACCCGGGTTCACTTCCGGTCTTAGGTGACTGTGTGGACTTTGCTTGTTCACCCCGTGTCTGCATGGGTTTCCTCCGGGTGCTCCGGTTTCCTCCCACAGTCCAAAGATGTGCAGGTTAGGTGGATTGGCCATGCTAAATTGCCCTTTACTTTCCAGGGATGTGCAGGTTAGGTAGGATTATGGGAATAGGGCGAGGGATGGGCCTAGGTAGGTTGCTCTTTCAGAGGGTTGGTGCAGACCTGATGGGTCGAATGGCCTCCTTCTGCACTGTAGGAATTCTACGGTTCTACTTAACACAGTAATTTAGAAACATTAACTCCAGTTGTTTCAGCAAACCCTGCACCATTGTAGAACTTCAATGGCTTCACATGAATTGCCTCAAATATTTTGAACATTAATAAAAAAACAACTTCCTTTTTAAAAAGTATTTTTATTGATCATTTTTTAATGAATACAAAAACAAACTATAAAACAACCAAACAAAAACAACCGCATTAACCCCCCCCCCCCCCCCCTTTAATAGTGGACAGTGACTAGCTCTTTAAAGAACGCAATAAAAGGCCGCCATCTTTTGTGGAACCCTCAATTGCACCCCTTCATGTATATTTAATTTATTCAAGATGCGAAAACTCCTTGAGATCCCCCAGCCACACTGAGGCATTGGGTGGAGAAGCTGACATCCACTCCAACAGAACCCGCCTGCGAGCAATCAACGAGCTGAAGGCATCTGTCCCCACTCCCGTCTACATCTCCGGCAACTCTGACACCCCAAATATGGCCGCTAGGGACTGGGCTCCAAATCCATCTTTAAAATCTCCGACATAGTGCTGAAGAAGGAGATTCAAAATCTCACCAGTTCAGGACACGCCCAGCACATGGCTTGCCAGGCCCCTCCCCCAGCACTCACACTTATCTTCCACCTCCTCAAATATCCAACTCAACCTGGCCCTCGTTAAGTACGCCTATGTACCACCTTCAGCTTCATCAACCCCAGTTTCACACTTGAAGAAGTGGCATTCACCCTCCGCAAGGCCTCACTCCTCCTCCAATTCTACCCAACTCCTCCTCCCACTTAGGGTTAACCCCTTCCAGGGGTGCAATATCCTCTGCCATAATCTGCCCATAAATTCTAGAGGTACTCCCCTCTTCCATCCCTACCAGCATCAATATCCTTTCCAACAGTGAAAATGGCGGCTCTACAGGAAACGACAGGAAAACCTTCCTCGCAAAGTCCCTCACCTGAACATAGAACAGTACAGCACAGAACAGGCCCTTCGGCCCTCGATGTTGTGCCGAGCAATGATCACCCTACTTAAACCCACGTAACCCGTATACCCGTAACCCAACAATCCCCCCATTAACCTTACACTACGAGCTGTGAAGCATTGATGCTAACCACCATGCTACCCCCTTAAACCTCCTTATCAATAACTATCAAGATCCATTTTAAATGTGCAATATACTGTATTCCCAAATCCACCTGGAATCCTCCACACTCTTAATTTGCAACAAAAAAAAATCAAGTGCCAAAAACCACAAGAATTGGATAGAGTGCCTCCTCGTCAATCTAATGGGTATTGGTTGAAAGCTGGGACATCTGTTTCTGAATTTCTATCAGTAATGAATGGAGCTGCCCCACAGGGAGAAAGAAATGCAGGTCGAGATGCTGAAATTAAACCGACATTTCACAGCGTTTATTTTCTTAACTTTGCCATAATATTTGGAGGAGTTTACATCAAACCATAACGGAAAAGTCAGTAGAAAGACACCTGGACATCGTTTCATTACTTTGTCAAATCCTCTCTATGCTACACAAACTTCGTTTTTTTTAAAGAAGAGAATATAAACAGTTGACTTCAGAAGTTAGCTTTGTTTTTTTTTTAAATATAATTTTTATTGGAATTTTTTACAGAAAATATAAAACGTAACGACAAACAATGAAATGCAACAAAATAACCCATAATAACTGTATCACCCCCAGACCGTATCGACGCATGTATCCCACCCCCCACCCCCCCCAACCCCAATGAACAACAGAAGAACTTAAAAATAAATTGGGGCAGCGCGGTAGCATGGTGGTTAGCATAAATGCTTCACAGCTCCAGGGTCCCAGGTTCGATTCCCGGCTGGGTCACTGTCTGTGCGGAGTCTGCACGTCCTCCCCGTGTGTGCGTGGGTTTCCTCCGGGTGCTCCGGTTTCCTCCCACAGTCCAAAGATGTGCAGGTTAGGTGGATTGGCCATGCTAAATTGCCCGTATTGTCCTAAAAGTAAGGTTAAGGGGGGGTTGTTGGGTTACGGGTATAGCGTGGGTTTGAGTAGGGTGATCATAGCTCGGCACAACATCAAGGGCCGAAGGGCCTGTTCTGTTCTGTGCTGTACTGTTCTATGTTCTATCTATGTTCTAAATTTAAATTAAATAAACAAACATAGTCATCGTCCGCCCCCCCACCCACACCTTTTCCCTCCCCCTTCCCCCCCACCCCCCCGGGTTGCTGCTGCTACTGTCCCCGTACCCTATCGTTGAGCCAGAAAGTCGAGAAAAGGTTGCCACCGCCTAAAGAACCCTTGTACCGGCCCTCTCAGGGCGAATTTGACCTTCTCTAGCTTAATGAATCCCGCCATGTTATTGATCCAGGTCTCCACGCTTGGGGGCCTCGCATCCTTCCATTGTAGCAAGATCCTTCGCCGGGCTACTAGAGACGCAAAGGCCAGCACACCGGCCTCTTTCGCCTCCTGCACTCCCGGCTCCACCCCAACCCCAAAAATCACGAGTCCCCATCCTGGCTTGACCCTGGATCTCACCACCCTCGACACCGTCCTCGCCACCCCCTTCCAGAACACCTCCAGTGCCGGGCATGCCCAGAACATATGGGCATGGTTCGCTGGACTCCCCGAGCACCTGACACACCTGTCTTCACCCCCAAAGAACCTACTCATCCTCGTCCCAGCCATGTGGGCCCGGTGCAGCACCTTGAATTGGATGAGGCTAAGCCGCGCACACGAGGAGGAAGAATTAACCCTCTCCAGGGCATCAGCCCATGTCCCGTCTTCGATCTGTTCCCCCAGTTCCCCCTCCCACTTAGCTTTCAGCTCCTCTACTGACGCCTCCTCCGCCTCCTGCATAACCTTGTAGATATCAGATATCTTCCCCTCTCCGACCCAGACCCCCGAAAGCACCCTGTCGCTCACCCTCCTCGCGGGAAGCGAAGGGAATCCCTCCACCTGCCGCCTAGCAAATGCCTTTACCTGCAGATACCTGAACATGTTCCCCGGGGGGAGCCCAAATTTCTCCTCCAACTCCCCCAGGCTCGCAAACCTCCCATCAATAAACAGGTCCCTCAGCTGCCTGATGCCCGCTCTGTGCCAACCCTGAAATCCCCCATCAATGTTCCCCAGGACGAACCTATGGTTCCCCCTTAACGGAGCCTCCATCGAGCCCCCCACTTCTCCCCTATGTCGCCTCCACTGCCCCCAAATCTTGAGGGTAGCCGCCACCACCGGACTCGTGGTATACCTCGTAGGAGGGAGCGGCCACAGCGCCGTTACCAGGGCCCCCAGGCTTGTATCTCCACAGGACGCCCTCTCCATCCGTTTCCATGCTGCCCCCTCCCCCTCCATTACCCACTTGCGCACCATCGACACATTGGCCGCCCAATAATACCCCGAGAGATTGGGTAACACCAGCCTCCCCCCATCTCTACCCCGCTCCAAGAAAATCCTCTTCACCCTAGTGGTCCCATGCGCCCAAACAAAGCTCATGATGCTGCTAGTCACCCTTCTAAAAAAGGCCCTAGGGATAAAGATGGGCAAACACTGAAAAAGGAACAAGAACCTTCGGAGAACTGTCATTTTGACGGACTGCACTCTACCCGCCAACGATAGCGGCACCATGTCCCACCTTTTAAATTCTTCCTCCATCTGTTCCACCAGCCTGGTAAAATTAAGCTTATGGAGCGTCCCCCAACTCCTGGCCACCTGCACCCCCAGGTATCTGAAACTCTTCACTGCCCTCTTAAACGGGAGTCTCCCAATTCCCTCCTCCTGATCACCCGGGTGTACTACAAATACCTCACTCTTACCTAAATTTAACTTATATCCCGAGAAGCCCCCAAATTCCGCTAACAGCTCCATCACCCCCGGCATTCCCCCTTCTGGATCCGCCACATACAACAGCAGGTCGTCCGCATACAGCGATACACGATGTTCCTCCCCACCCCGCACCAGACCCCTCCATCTCCCTGACTCCCTCAACGCCATAGCCAAAGGTTCAATCGCCAGTGCAAAGAGCAAGGGGGACAGGGGGCACCCCTGCCTGGTCCCACGGTAGAGCCTAAAGTACTCCGATCTCCTTCCATTGGTAACTACACTTGCCATCGGAGCCGCGTAGAGCAGCCTCACCCATTTGATGAATCCCTCCCCGAATCCGAACCGCTCCAGCACCTCCCACAGGTATCCCCACTCAACTCTATCAAACGCATTCTCCGCATCCAGCGCCACCACTATCTCCGCCTCCCCCTCCGAAGTTAGCTTTGTTTTAAAGGACACATCTATAGATTGATCTTTGACACTACTGAATTGGACTTTTGCATTTTTACTGGTATGCTCAAAAAACAAATGTGCCGTGAACATTTTCGCCTTGTTATACCTGAGGGAATCTCCAAGGATTCTGTCTGCGTATTTGTGTTTATCCAGGACGTTGCACTTATGGTACGCCATTGTTACGGAGAGTCTTTTGGGATGCATCAGAGAGAAATAAGATAAAAGCAGATTAAAGCCCAATAGAAGGTAGAGATGGTGCTTTGCTTTCGATCAACCCAATTACTTACAGGTTATTTCTACAATTCAATTCACATTTTTGATTGCGAATTCCCCATTCGACACACATTGCCTTTTCTTTGCATCTTCAATAAATTGATGTCAAGGATCCAACACATTGATTCTGTCCTCAGCTCCTTTTTATTCACGACCACAAAAGTATGTAACATCACTCATCCTCCAGTCTGCCTTACAATCGAAATGCTAACCAAAGTTTGGTGTTATTTAAATACTTCAACCTGATTCCATCCAGCTTCCCCCCTATACTTTTCATCTTGCTAGTGTCCTGCATTTTGCCCAGGCTTCTCGAATGAGACTACCATGGCTAAATCCCGGTGGAGAGTTCTGCTCAGAAGGGAGCCTCAAGTGGAAGGTCTTTGATCCTCATCCCCTTCGAGCCTGGCTTCCCTCCCAAGGAATGGATTTATCCTGTAGTAATGCCGCAGTGCTGTTGGTGCAATATTCAGCTGGAATGACTCTTTGGAGCTCAGTCTAAGGATGTAGAGGAATGTGGTGCATGACTTAGCCATAATTTGCTCAAGTGTGTTATTCATTCTGCACGCAACCCCAGTGGTTAGATAAGCCATGAAAAACGAAACACGCTCACTTCTGTAGAACAAAACTTGCACAACTGTTCTGTCCTATGAACAGCATCTAAAATGTGTCATATGAATATATCATGTTATATTAAAAAGATATTTTAAAACAAGATTATGATAATGTCGAAGAGCATTACAGCCTTAAAATACATAGGCCCTGAAATTATATCGCTTAATGCGTTCTCTGAAATTCCTCTTTCTGCTGTTTTAGCATTAAGGGCATTAATCTGTTCACTTTAAACGGATTAACGCTTCCACTATAACATGATGTGGAGATGCCGGCGTTGGACTGGGGTGAGCACAGTAAGAAGTCTTACAACACCAGGTTAAAGTCCAATGGGTTTGTTTCAAACACGAGCTTTCGGAGCACTGTGCTTCCACTATAACGGCAGAGAAGGGAATGCTCACTGTGTAATTTCAGAGCCATCATAGACTGGTACAGCAGTGACATTCAGATTAAGCAATATTCGTGCCTGTTAATTGCGTAGACTCACATAGCCAGGGATTGGCTTGATGTAAAAGATTTTTTTCTCAAAGCAACAATTTTAATAGTTTAAAAGAAAATGACCATAAATGGAACAAAATGATGTGCAACAAAGTAGTTTCAGTAACATTATTTATTTGGACAAATGCATTCGATGTATTTTAAACGGCTCGCAATATCATACCGTATGGTCTATTCCACATGTGACTGCAAGAGACTTCAGGACAAGCAGCTTATACTTAGTGTCCAGCGCATGCTTACCAGGTTTGCTCCTTCTGTGGAGTTTTCTGCATGTATTTCTCCTGACTTTAAACTGTTCACTGCACAATTAAAAAATCTATATATTAATCATACAGCCTTTTGGTGATCTTTTTAGCTCAACAACTAGAACAAGGCACTTGGCAGTTACGGTTAACGAGAGCTCCACAGGGTGATAGGGCACAGTCCAAATCTACAATTCTCCACATTACTGTTCACGTTACTTGTTACTTATTCGAAAGGCGACTGTTACAGGGAAAGAGGGGAGAGCAACTTGACAGCCAGCCTGAGGGTGTGGCCACGCACTTTTTAATTTATTTATAGGATGAGAGGATCTCTGGAAAGGCCAGCATTTATTGCCCATTCCTATCCCTAACTGCCTTTGTGAAAGTAGCAGTGAGGGGCATGGTGGCACAGTGGTTAGCACTGCTGCCTCAGCACCAGGGACCTGGGTCCAATTCCAGCCTCAGGTAACTGTGGAATTTGCACATTCTCCCCGTGTCTGCGTGGGGTTTCTCCGGGTGCTCCAGTTTCCTCCCACAGGCCAAAGATCTGCAGGTTAGGTGGATTGGCTATGCTAAATTGCCCAATAGGGCCCAAAGATATGGAAGTCTGGTGAGGTTACGAGGATCGGGCAGGAAAATGGGCCTGGGTAGGGTGCTCTTTCAGACAGTCGGTGCAGACTCAATTGGCTGAGTGTCCTCTTCCGGCACTGTAGGAATTCAAATGGTTCTAGCCACCTTCCTGACCATGGCAGACTGTGTCACGTACCCCAACAGTTTGGTATATCTCAGTGACTTGTGAGGCCATTTCCAAGAGCAGTTAAGAGTCAACCACACTGCTGTGGGTCAAGAGGCACATGTAGTCCAGACCAGGTACGGTCAGAAGATTTCCTTCCCAAAAGGACATCAGTGAACCAAATGAGTTTTAACAATATTCCAGTAGTTTCACGATCAAAATGGCAAGACTAGCTTTGCTCCTTCTCCAGTTTTATTAGTTAACTGAATGCTGTGGTAGGATTTGAGCACATGTTCCTCGAGCACTGGCCATTGGATTATTAGCCCAATAACATTGCCACTATACTACAAACCCTCTTCTGCTTATAGTGGGTGAAGCCTAACAAAATTCAGTTCTTTCTGGCCAGAGAAGAATAGAACATCGAGTGGGGGTGGGGGGCTGCAGAGATGAAGAGGTCAATGTAAAAGTCCATACAAAAATGAAAGCATTCCAGAGGGTATTATGCTGCTAATCCTCTGAGTCAGAAGCTACCTTCCAGATCAAAGAGCATCCTGGAGAAGAGCAAAGTGTTCAGCAAGCACCTGCAGTCACTCAACATCCAGTGAATTAAAACTCAGATGAGTTAGCATTCCTTCCAAGAGCAAGAGCATGTGATGGTCCTGCAGCAACAATTATTCATGTGTTTAAAAGTTCCAGAACTTCACAAAATGAACAGAACATTAATGTGGAAATCAAGAAAAAGGTGGTTGCGCGAATCTGCTCTACCCAGGTATCTGAGAAAGACAGGTTAATATTTAGGTAGTTATTTGATAGGTTAATATTTAGATATATATAGGTTAGGTTCATGTTTAGATAGAGATTTGATACAGTTAATATTTAGATATTTATTCTTTTTTTTAAAATAATTTTTATTAAATTTTTCACATTTTCACAAAAAAAACAACAATAACAGAAAATACGAAGAACAAAAAGAACAGAACCCCCCCCCCCCCCCTCCACTGCCGCCCCGTATATACAAAAGAGAACAAATAAATTAACGCCCGTCTTTGGCAAAGTGCAGATATTCAACCCAAAACAAAACAGAGCCCCCCTCCACCCGGATTGCTGCTGCTGCTGACCTCTTTTTTTATCGTTCTGCCAGGAGATCTAGGAATGGTTGCCATCTCCTGAAAAACCCCTGCACTGATCCCCTTAGGGCAAATTTCACCCTCTCCAATTTAATAAACCCTGCCATATCGGTGGCCCAGGCCTCCACGCTTGGGGGCCTCGCATCCTTCCACTGAAGAAGAATCCTCCGCCGGGCTATTAGGGACGCAAAGGCCAGAATGCCGGCCTCCTTCGCCTCCTGCACTCCCGGCTCCACTGCAACCCCAAATATTGCGAGTCCCCAGCCTGGATTGACCCTGGATCCTACCACCCTCGATACCGTCCTTGCTGCACCCTTCCAAAATTCCCCCAGCACTGGGCATGCCCAGAACATATGGGCATCGTTTGCTGGGCTCCCTGAGCACATAATACACCTGTCCTCGCTCCCAAAAAACCGGCTCATCCTTGTCCCGGTCATATGAGCCCTATGCAGCACCTTAAACTGTATGAGGCCAAGCCTCGCACAAGAAGAGGAGTAGTTCACTTGGTACGCTTCTGAGATCCTCCCCTCTCCAACCCACACCCCCGAGAGCACCCTGTCCTGGACCCCACGCGGCGGCAACAGAGGGAACCCCGCCACCTGCCGCCTGACAAACGCCCTTACCTGCATGTACCTAAAGGTGTTCCCGGGGGAGCCTAAACTTCCCTTCCAGCTCACCCAGGCTCGCGAACGTCCCATCTATGAACAGGTCCCTCAGCCTCCTGACACCTGCCCTGTGCCAACTCAGGAACCCGCCATCAATTCTCCCCGGAACAAACCGGTGGTTCCCCCGTATCGGGGACCCCATCGAGGCCCCCACCTCCCCCCTGTGCCGCCTTCATTGCCCCAAAATTTTTAGGGTAGCCGCCACCACCGGGCTCGAGGTATACCTCGTTGGAGGGAGCGGCAGTGGCGCCGTTACCAGCGCTTCCAGGCTCGTGCCCACACAGGACGCCATCTCCATCCTCTTCTATGCTGCCCCTTCCCCGCCCATTACCCATTTATGCACCATCGCTGCGTTGGCAGCCCGATAATACCCACAGAAGTTGGGCAGCACCAGCCCCCCCCACCCCCATCCCTACCCCGCTCCAAGAACACCCGTCGCACCCTCGGAGTCCCGTGTGCCCACACAAACCCCGTAATGTTCCTGTTAACCCGCCCGAAAAAGGCCTTTGGGATAAGGATGGGGAGGCACTGGAACAGGAACAGAAATCTCGGGTGCACCGTCATCTTGACTGACTGCACCCTAGCTGCCAGAGACAGCGGCAGCATGTCCCACCTCTTAAACTCCTCCCCCATTTGCTCCACCAGCCTTGTGAGGTTAAGCTTATGCAATGCCCCCAGCTCCTGGCCACCTGAACCCCCTAGTACCTGAAGCTCCTCTCCGCCCTTTTCAGTAGGAGCCTACCAATTCCCCCCCTCCTGGTCCCCCGAGTGTACCACAAACAGCTCGCTCTTTTTAGATATTTATTCAATAAGTTAGGTTAATGTTTAGATAGAGATCTGATATGGTTAATATTTAGATATATATTAAATAGGTTAATATTTATATATATAGGTTTGATTAATATTTAGATAGATATTAGATAGGTTTGCTTCCTGTGCCTTAAACATAGCAGCCACCTTAATGGAATGGGTACAACATGGAAGATCCATAAACGTAATACCAATTTTCTTGTGATCGGGAGAGTGTACCACTCAGCAAAGCTGCAAGCGAGCGTTGCTAATGATTGTTTGATACGGCTGAAAACTAGCCTAGCCAAGCAGAATTTGAATTCACAGAACTAGGGCTGTAGGTAGGTCTTTAAACTAAATATCAGGGGGTTCAGTTGTTTGGAAAATTACAAAAAACAAAGTTAAAGGAAAAGCTGAAAGTGCAGGTTAATAATGAGGACTTAAAATGAGATAAAGGGGTCAAGGGCTCAGGACAGGTTAGTAAAGTTTCCACAACACGTAGTAGTATAGAAAGCGGCAGGAATCCAATTTCAGGCACGGCAAAAAAGACGACAACTATGAGAAGGGGGGTGGTCACCGCAGGACTGAGGGTGATGTACCTAAATGCGCATAGTATGCAAAACAAGGTAAATGAGCTTCTGCGCACATTAAAATTGGCTGGTACGATGTTGTGGGCATCACAGTGACGTGGCTGTAAGTGGATCAGGGTTGATAAAAATAAACTTAAATCAAAAGCAAGAAGCGATATAGGGTCAGAAGACCGCAGCAACCTCGGTTTGTATCCGAGTCACAGCAAAGTTACTGCTTAGGGCAGCACGGTAGCACATGTGGCTAACACTGTGGCTTCACAGCGCCAGGGTCCCAGGTTCAATTCCCTGCTGGGTCACTGTCTGTGCGGAGTCTGCATGTTCTCCCCGTGTCTGCGTGGGTTTCCTCCAGGTGCTCCAGTTTCCCCCCACAGTCCAAAGACGTGCTGTTAGGCAGATTGGCCATGCTAAATTGCCCTTCATGTCCAAGAGGTTAGGAGGGGTTATTGGGTTATGGGGATAGGGTGGAAGTGAGGGCTTAAGTGCGTCGGTGCAGACTCGATGGGCCGAATGGCCTCCTTCTGCACGATATGTTCTATGTTCTAAGGCATAGAATCTCTGTGGGTAGAGTTGAGGAATCGCAAAGGTAAAAAGACCTTGATGGGAGTTATGTACAGGCCCCCTAGCAGTAGTCAGGATGTGGGGCAGAAAGTAAATCAGGCACATGAGAAAGGCAATATTACAATAATCATGGGGGACTTCAATATATATGCTGCAATTGTATAAGGTGTTAGTGAGGCCACACCTGGAGTATTGTGTTCAGTTTTGGTCTCCTTACCTGAGAAACGGGTAACTGGAAGGTGTGCAGAGGAGATTCACTAGGTTAATCACACAGCTGAAGGGGTTGGATTACGAGGCGAGGTTGAGTAGACTGGGACTGTACACGTTGGAATTTAGAAGGATGAGGAGGGATCTTATAGAAACATATAAAATTATGAATGGAATAGATAGGATAGATGCGGGCAGGTTGTTTCCACTGGCGGGTGAAAGCAGAACTAGGGGGCATAGCCTCAAAATAAGGGGAAGTAGATTCAGGACTGAGTTTAGAAGGAAATTCTTCACCCAAAGGGTTGTGAATCTATGGAATTCCTTGCCCAGTGAAGCAGTTGAGGCTCCTTCATTAAATGTTTTTAAGATATAGATAGTTTTCTGACGAATAAATGGATTAAAGGTTATGGTGTTCAGGCCGGAAAGTGGAGCTGAGTCCACAAAAGATGAGCCATGATCTCATTGAATGGTGGAGCAGGCTCGAGGGGCCAGATGGCCTACTCCTGCTCCTAGTTCATGTTCTTATGTTCTTACTATGCAGGTGGACTGGGAAAACCAGATTGGCAGTGGATCCCAAGAAAAGGAATTTGTGGAATGCCTACAAGATGGTTTTTTGGAGCAGCTTGTGGCAGAGCCTACTAGGGAACAGTCAATTCTGGATTTGGTGATGTGTAATGAGGCAATCTTGATTAGGGAACTTAAGGTGAAGGAACCCTTAGGATGCAATGGCCACAATATAAGAACTAGGAGCAGGAGTAGGCCATCTGGCCCCTCGAGCCTGCTCTGCCATTCAATGAGATCATGGCTGATCTTTTGTGGACTCAGCTCCACTTTCCGGCCCGAACACCATAACCCTTAATCCCTTTATTCTTCAAAAAACTATCTATCTTTACCTTAAAAACATGTAATGAAGGAGCCTCAACTGCTTCACTGGGCAAGGAATTCCATAGATTCACAACCCTTTGGGTGAAGAAGTTCCTCCTAAACTCAGTCCTAAATCTACTTCCCCTTATTTTGAGGCCATGTCCCCTAGTTCTGCTTTCACCCACCAGTGGAAACAACCTGCCCGCACCTATCCTATCTATTCCCTTCAGAATTTTAAATGTTTCTATAAGATCCACCTCATCCTTCTAAATTCCAACGAGTACAGTCCCAGTCTACTCAACCTCTCCTCATAATCCAACCCCTTCAGCTCTGGGATTAACCTAGTGTATCTCCTCTGCACACCCTCCAGTGCCAGTACGTCCTTTCTCAAGTAAGGAGACCAAAACTGAACACAATACTCCAGGTGTGGCCTCACTAACACCCTATACAATTGCAACATAACCTCCCTAGTCTTAAACTCCATCCCTCTAGCAATGAAGGACAAAATTCCATTTGCCTTCTTAATCACCTGTTGCACCTGTAAACCAACCTTCTGTGACTCATGCACTAGCACACCCAAGTCTCTCTGCACAGCGGCATGCTTTAATATTTTATCGTTTAAATAATAAACCCGTTTGCTGTTATTCCTACCAAAATGGATAACCTCACATTTGTCAACATTGTATTCCATCTGCCAGACCCTAGCCCATTCACTTAACCTATCCAAATCCCTCTGCAGACTTCCAGTATCCTCTGCACTTTTTGCTTTACCACTCATCTTAGTGTCATCTGCAAACTTGGACACATTGCCCTTGGTCCCCAACTCCAAATCATCTATGTAAATTGTGAACAATTGTGGGCCCAACACGGATCCCTGAGGGACACCACTAGCTACTGATTGCCAACCAGAGAAACACCCATTAATCCCCACTCTTTGCTTTCTATTAATTAACCAATCCTCTATCCATGCTACTACTTTACCCTTAATGCCATGCATCTTTATCTTATGCGGCAACCTTTTGTGTGGCACCTTGTCAAAGGCTTTCTGGAAATCCAGATATACCACATCCATTGGCTCCCCGTTATCCACTGCACTGGTAATGTCCTCAAAGAATTCCACTAAATTAGTTAGGCATGACCTGCCCTTTATGAACCCACGCTGCGTTTGCCCAATGGGACAATTTCTATCCAGATGCCTCGCTATTTCTTCCTTGATGATAGATTCCAGCATCTTCCCTACAACTGAAGTTAAGCTCACTGGCCTATAATTTCCTGCTTTCTGCCTACCTCCTTTTTTAAACAGTGGTGTCACGTTTGCTAATTTCCAATCCACCGGGACCACCCCAGAGTCTAGTGAATTTCGGTAAATTATCACTAGTGCATCTGCAATTTCCCTATCCATCTCTTTTAGCACTCTGGGATGCATTCCATCAGGGCCAGGAGACTTGTCTACCTTTAGCCCCATTAGTTTGCCCATCACTACCTCCTTAGTGATAACAATCCTCTCAAGGTCCTCACCTGTCATAGCCTCATTTCTATCAGTCGCTGGCATGTTATTTGTGTCTTCCACTGTGAAGACCGACCCAAAAAACCTGTTCAGTTCCTCAGCCATTTCCTCATTTCCCATTATTAAAACTCCCTTCTCATCCTCTAAAGGACCAATATTTACCTTAGCCACTCTTTTTTGTTTTATATATTTGTAAAAACTTTTACTGTCTGTTTTTATATTCTGAGCAAGTTTACTCTCATACTCTATCTTACTCTTCTTTATAGCTTTTTTAGTAGCTTTCTGTTGCCCCCTAAAGATTTCCCAGTCCTCTAATCTCCCAGCAATCTTTGCCACTTTATATGCTTTTTCCTTCAATTTGATACTCTCCCTTATTTCCTTAGATATCCACGGTCGATTTTCCCTCTTTCTACCGTCCTTCCTTTTTGTTGGTATAAACCTTTGCTGAGCACTGTGAAAAATCGCTTGGAAGGTTCTCCACTGTTCCTCAACTGTTTCACCATAAAGTCTTAGCTCCCAGTCCACCTTAGCTAGTTCTTCTCTCATCCCCTTGTAATCTCCTTTGTTTAAACACAAAACACTAGTATTTGATTTTACTTTCTCACCCTCCATCTGTATTTTAAATTCCACCATGTTGTGATCGCTCCTTCCGAGAGGATCCCTAACTATGAGATCATGAATCAATCCTGTCTCATTACACAGGACAAGATCTAGGACCGCTTGTTCCCTCGTAGGTTCCATTACATACTGTTCTAGGAAACTATCGCGGATACATTCTATAAACTCCTCCTCAAGGTTGCCTTGACCGACCTGGTTAAACCAATCGACATGTAGATTAAAATCCCCCATGATAACTGCTGTACCATTTCTACATGCATCAGTTATTTCTTTGTTTATTGCCTGCCCCACCATAACGTTACTATTTGGTGGCCGATAGACTACTCCTATCAGTGACTTTTTCGCCTTACTATTCCTGATTTCCACCCAAACGGATTCAACCTTCTCCTCCATAGCACCGATGTCATCCCTTACTATTGCCCGGATGTCATCCTTAAATAACAGAGCAACACCACCTCCCTTACCATCCACTCTGTCCTTCCGAATAGTTTGATACCCTCGGATATTTAACTCCCAGTCGTGACCATCCTTTAACCATGTTTCAGTAATGGCCACTAAACCATAGTCATTTACAATGATTTGTGCCATCAACTCATTTACTTTATTCCGAATACTACGAGCATTCAGGTAAAGTACACTTATGTTGGTTTTTTTACCTCTGTTTTGAATCTTAACATCTCCAGTTTTATTCCTTTTGTTATTACTGGGGCTGGTTTAGCTCACAGAGCTAAACGCTGGCTTTTAAAGCAGACCAAGCAGGCCAGCAGCACGGTTCCATTCCCGTACCAGCCTCCCCGGACAGGGATGTGGCGACTAGGGGCTTTTCACAGTAACTTCATTGAAGCCTACTCGTGACAATAAGTGATTTTCATTTTCATTTTCATTCATTTCATACTGGGCCTATTCCCTGAGCTCCCCTCAGTCACTGTACCTTGTACTGTCGCCCTTTTAGATTTTTGACTATATCTTCTCTGCCTTGCACTTTTCCCCTTACTTCCTTTTGCTTCTGTCCCTGTTTTACTCCCTTCCAACTTCCTGCATCGGTTCCCATCCCCCTGCCACCTGAGTTTAAACCCTCCCCAACAGCTCTAGAAAACACCCCCCCTAGGACATCGGTTCCAGTCCTGCCCAGGTGCAGACCGTCCAGTTTGTACTGGTCCCACCTCCCCCAGAACCGGTCCCAATGCCCCAGAAATTTGAATCCCTCCCTCTTGCACCATCTCTTGAGCCACGCATTCATCCTATCTATCCTGACATTCCTACTCTAACTAGCTCATGGCACTGGTAGCAATCCTGAGATTACTACCTTTGAGGATAGAATTTACCCTGCAGTTTGAGAGGGAGAAGCTGCAATTAGATGTAACGGTTTTACAATTGAATAAAGATAACTACAAAGACATGAGGGAGGAGCTGGCCAGAGTTGATTGGAAAAGGAGCCTAACAGGGAAGACAGTAGAACAGCAATCGCAGGAGCTTTTTGGGATTATTCAGGAGGCACAAAAGGAATTCATCCCAAGGAGGAAACATGCTAAAGGGAGGATAAGACAACGATGGCTGACGAGGGAAGTCAGGGACAGCATAAAAGCAAAGGAAAAATTATAGAATGTGGCGAGGCTTAGTGGGAAGCCAAAAGATTGGGACGTCTTTAAAAATGAGCAGAGGACAACTAGAAAAACAATAAGGGGGGAGAAGATGAAATATGAGTGTAAGCTAGCTAGTAATATTGAGGGAGTTGGTATTAGGGGTATTACGGTACCTAGGTTGGAGGTACCTGATGCTGTAAGATCATTGGTGAAGCCTGCCTGCTGGTTCCGCCCAGTAAGGCGGAGTATAAGAGTCTGTGTTTCCCCGGCTGCTGCATTCTGTACCTGCGCTGCTGGGGGAAACATCTAGTTCAATAAAGCCTTCAATTGTTATCCAATTTCGCTTCGGGAGTTATTGATCGTGCATCAAATATAAAACAAGATTGCAAGAGTTTCTTCAATATATAAAAGGTAAGAGAGAGGGAAGAATGGACATTGGACCACTGGAAAATGTGGCTGGAGAAGTAGTAATAGGAAACAAAGAAATGGCAGAGGAACTGAATAGTTACTTTGCATCAGACATCACAGTGGAAGACACCAGTGGCATACCAGGACTTCAAGAAGGTCAGGGGGCACAGGTGGGTGTGGTTGCCATCACTAAGGAGAAGGCTCTGGGGAAACTGAAGGGTCTGAAGGTGGATAAATAACTCGGACCAGATGGACTACACCTCAGAGTCCTAAAGAAGATAGCTGAGGAGATTGCAGAGGCATTGGTAGTGATCTTTCAGGAATCATTGGTGGACACGGGTAGAGTGGGGGTTAGAGGGGCTTTTTTTCTTCTTGGGTGGGTGGGGGGGGGTGGTTTTCATTGGGATGACTTTTTTTTAAGGGGTAATAAGTTTTGTAAGTTTGTTCTGGCGTTTACTTTTCTGTGAGGAGGTGGCCTGTGGTTTTGGATGTGCCTTTGTTTGGATGGGGGAGGGGGAGGTCCACAGGGAGCCTTTTGCACAGATCAAGGAGGAAACAACGGGGGTAGTGGTGGAGGGGTAGATAGGAGGAGCCTTTGGTAACCTTGACAGGTAATGCTGGTGAATGGAAGTGAGGTGGGGGCCACGAGGGATGGCCGAGGGGGGATGGGGGAGTGGACGAGTGGAGGGAGATGCGACGTGGCAGTGTTGGAGGAGAAGTGTGGTCATGGGTGGAGAAGGGGACCATCTTGGATGGGCCCGGTATAGGGTGAAATTAAAGGGGACAGAATCGGTAGGGGAGGATGACAGACAGTAGAGGGGAGTGGAGGGGCAAATCTTGGCAACGCAAGCCTCTGACAAGGCTCACAACAAGGAACGTGTGGGGGCTGAACGGGCGGTGAAACGATCTCGGGTCTTTGTATACATAAGGAGTTTGCTAATGGGGGTGGTCTTTCTGCAGGAGATGCACCTCCAGGTGAAGGACCAGGTTAGGTTGAGAAAGAGATGGGTGGGCCAGGAATTACACTCGGAGTTTGACTCAATGTCATGGAGGGTGGCCATTTTACTGAGTAAGCGATGGGGTTTGTAAGTGCGAAGGAAGTGTAGGACTTGGGTGGGGGATATGGGTGGGAAATATGTGATGGGTGAGCGGGGTGGTGGAGGGGACGCCGGTGGTGCTAGTGAATGTATACATGCTGGATTGGGACAATCTAGGGTTCGTGAGAGGATTGTTGAGAGTGATTCCGGACTTTTAAAAAAAAAAAAATTTTTATTCAAATTTTCACATTTTCACAAAAAAGAAAACAATAACAGAACCCCCCCCCCCCCCCCCCCCGCGGCAACGCCGTAAATACAAAAGAGAAACAATAAATTAATGACCGTCATTGGAAAAAAACAGATATTCAACCCAAAACAAAAACAAAGAGACAACCCTCCTCGTTGCTGCTGCTGCTGACCTTTTGTTTTTACCGTTCTGCCAGGAGATCTAGGAATGGTTGCCATCTCCTGAAAAATCCCTGCACTGACCCCCTTAGGGCAAATTTCACCCTCTCCAATTTAATAAACCCCGCCATATCGTTGACCCAGGCCTCGCATCCTTCCACTGAAGAAGAATCCTCCACCGGGCTACTAGGGACGCAAACGCAAGAACACCGGCCTCTTTCGCCTCCTGCACTCCCGGCTCCTCTGCCACCCCAAATATTGCGAGTCCCCAGCCTGGATTGACCCTGGATCCTACCACCCTCGATACCGTCCTTGCTACACCCTTCCAAAATTCCCCCAGCGCTGGGCATGCCCAGAACATGTGGACATGGTTTGCTGGGCTCCCTGAGCACATAATACACCTGTCCTCGGTCCCAAAAAACCGGCTCATCCTTGTCCCGGTCATATGAGGCCTATGCAGTATCTTAAACTGTATGAGGCTAAGCCTCGCACACGAAGAGCAGTAGTTCACCCTTTCTAGGGCATCCGCCCACGTCCCCTCCTCAATCTCCTCACCCAGCTCCTCCTCCCATTTATCTTTCAGCTAGGGGCAGCACGGTAGCATAGTGGTTAGCATCAATGCTTCACAGCTCCAGGGTCCCAGGTTCGGTTCCCGGCTGGGTCACTGTCTGTGCGGAGTCTGCACGTCCTCCCCGTGTGTGCGTGGGTTTCGTCCGGGTGCTCCGGTTTCCTCCCACAGTCCAAAGATGTGCGGGTTAGGTGGATTGGCCATGCTAAATTGCCCGTAGTGTTCTAAAAAGTAAGGTTAAGGGGGAGTTGTTGGGTTACGGGTATAGGGTGGATACGTGACTTTGAGTAGGGTGATCATTGCTCGGCACAACATCGAGGGCCGAAGGGCCTGTTCTGTGCTGTACTGTTCTAAATCTTCTAAATCTAAAATCCTCCACCGAGGCCTCGTCTACCTCCTGCATCACCTGGTACACTTCCGAGATCCTCCCCTCTCCAACCCACACCCCCGAGAGCACCCTGTCCTGGACCCCACGCGGCGGCAGCAGGGGGAACCCCGCCACCTGCCGCCTGACAAACGCCCTTACTTGCGTGTACCTAAAGGTGTTCCCCGGGGGGGAGCCTGAACTTCCCTTCCAGCTCACCCAGGCTCGCAAACTTCCCGTCCATGAACAGGTCCCCCAGCCTCCTGACACCTGCCCTGTGCCAACTCAGGAACCCACCATCAATTCTCCCCGGAACAAACCGGTGGTTCCTCCGTATCGGGGACCCCATTGAGGCCCCCACCTCCCCCCTGTGCCGCCACCATTGCCCCCAAATCTTGAGGGTATCTGCCACCACCGGGATCGAGGTAAACCTCGTTGGAGGGAGCGGCAGCGCCGCCGTTGCAAGCGTTTCCTGGCTCGTACCCACACAGGATGCCATCTCCAGCCTCTTTCATGCCGGCCCCTCCCCATCCATTACCCACTTACACACCATCGCTGCGTTGGCAGCCCAATAATACCCACAGAGGTTGGGCAATGCCAGCCCCCCGCCATCCCTGCCCCACTCCAAGAACACCCGTCTCACCCTTGGAGTCCTGTGTGCCCACACAAACCCCGTAATGCTCCCGTTAACCCGCCTGAAAAAGTCCTTCGGGATAAGGATGGGAAGGCACTGGAACAGGAACAGAAACCTCGGGAGCACCGTCATCTTGACTGACTGCACCCTACCTGCCAAAGACAGCGGCAGCATATCCCACCTCTTAAACTCCTCCTCCATTTGCTCTACCAGCCTTGTGAGGTTTAGCTTATGCAAGGCCTCCCAACTCCTGGCCACCTGAACCCCCAAGTACCTGAAGCTCCTCTCCGCCCTTTTCAGTGGGAGCCTCTCAATCCCCCCTTCCTGGTCCCCCGGGTGTACCACAAACAGCTCGCTTTTCCCAAAGTTAAGCTTCTAACCTGAGAAATCCCCAAATTCCCGGAGAATCCCCACCACCACCGGCATTCCCCCCACCGGGTCCGCCACATACAACAATAGGTCATCCGCATAGAGCGACACTCGGTACTCCTCCCCACCCCGGACCAGCCTCCTCCAATCCCCCGACTCCCTCAGCGCCATAGCCAGGGGGTTCAATTGCCAGCGCAAAATGTAGGGGCGACCGGGAACATGCCTGCCTCGTCCCTCGGTATAGTTGAAAATACTCCGACCTCCTCTTATTCGTGGCCACACTCGCCATCGGGGCCTCATACAACTGCCTCACCCAACTGACAAACCCGTCCCCAAACCCGAACCTTTCCAGCACCTCCCACAAGTACCCCCACTCGATCCTATCAAAGGCCTTCTCTGCATCTAGCGCCACTACTATCTCAGCCTCCCTTTCCACCGCCGGCATCATAATAACGTTCAAGAGCCTCCGTATATTAGTGTTCAGCTGCCTCCCCTTCACAAACCCCGTTTGATCCTCATGGATAACCTGCGGCACACAATCTTCTATCCTCGTGGCTAAGATCTTTGCCAACAACTTGGCGTCCACATTCAGGAGTGAGATCGGCCTGTATGACCCACACTGCAGGGGATCCTTGTCTCGCTTAAGGATCAAGAGATCAGCGCCCGAGACAGCGTCAGGGGCAAAGCCCCCCCCCCCCCCCCACCCCACCCCATCCCCCCACCCCCCCCTCCCTCGCCTTGTTGAAGGTCCTAACCAACAGGGGGCCCAGCAGGTCTGCATACGTCTTGTAAAATTCAACCGGGAACCCATCCGGCCCCGGCGCCTTCCCCGACTGGAGCGATTCTGGACTTGGCCACACATCAGTTGATTATGTGAAGGGACTTTAATTGTGTGCTGGAGCCAAGGGTGGACAGGTCAAGCCCCAGGTCAATAGGAAGGCTGCGGATGATGAAGGAGCTGGGAAAGTTTATGTAAAGGATAGGTATTGTGGACCAATGGAGATTCAAGAACGCAGGGAGAAGGAGTACTACTTCTTCTCGAATCTGTATATGGTATGCTCCAGAATCAATTTTTTTGTGGTGAGCTATGAGGTGTTGGTGGGGTGTGGGGCAGAGTACGCCGGGATAGTAATCTCAGAACATGTGCCCTACTGCTGGACGTTGGACTTCATTCAGGACAGGAGCAGAAGTCGAGATGGAGTTCGACTCAGGGCTGTTAGCGGACAGGGGGAGTTGCGATAAGGTGCAGTTGGTGATTAAGAACTACGTGGAGTTGAACCAAAATGGGGAGGTATCAGCGGCCACATTCTGGGAGGCGTAGACAATTTTCTAAATGGAAAAAAGCTTCGGAAATCAGAAGCACATAGGGACTCAGGAGTCCTAGTTCAGGATTAACATGCAGGTTCAGCTGGCAGTTAGGAAGGCAAATGCAATGTTAGCATTCACAGAATCATACAATTTACAGGCAGAAGGAGGCCATTCGACCCATTGAATCTGCACCGGCTGTTGGAAAGAGCACCCTACTTAAGCCCACACCTCCACCCTATCCCTGTAACCCCACCTAACCTTCTTGGACACGAAGAGCAATTTAGAACGGCCAATCCACCGAACAGCCCATCTTTGGACTGTGGGAGGAAACTGGAGCCCCTGGAGGAAACCCACGCTCACACGGGGAGAACGTGCAGACTCCACATCGACAGTGACCCAAGGCAGGAATCTAACCTGGCTCCTGGAGCTGTGAAGCAACAGTGCGAACCACTGTGCTACCGTGCCGCCATGTTGAGAGGGCCAGAATACAAGAGTTGGGATGCACTGTTCAGGCTGTGTAAGGCTCTGGTCAGACTCCATTTGGAATACTGTGAGCAGTTTTGGGCCCCATATCGAAGGAAGGATGTGTTGGCCTTGACGAGGGCCCAGAGGAGGTTTACAAGAATGACCCCTGGAATGAAGGACTTGTCATATGAGAAGCAGTTGAGGACTCTGGGTCTGTGCTCATTGGAGTTTAGAAGGATGAGGGGGGATCTGATTGAAACTTACAGGATACTGCAAGGCCTAGATAGAGTGAACGTAAAGAAGATGTTCCCACTTGTAGGAAAAGTAGAACCTAAGGGTACAGCCTCAGACTGAAGGGACGATCCTTTAAAACAGAGATGAGGAGGAATTTCTTCAGCCAGAGGCTGATGAATCTGTGGAACTCTTTGCCGCAGAAGACTGTGGAGGCCAAATCACTGAGTGTCTTTAAGACAGAGATAGAAAGGTTCTTATTTATTAAGGAGATCAGGGGTTACAGAGAGAAGGCAGGAGAATGGGAATGAGAAATGTATCAGCCAGGATTGAATGGCAGAGCAGACTCGATGGGCCGAATGGCCTAATTCTGCTCCTATGCCTTATTACTGTGATCTTTGTCATTTTCTGCCCTCTTTTTTTAAATGAATTTAGAGTACCTAATTCATTTTCTTTCCAATTAATGGGCAATTATTATTTAGCATGGCCAATCCACCTACCCTGCACATCTTTGGGTTGTGTGGGTGAGACCCACGCAGGCACGGGGTGAATGTGCAAACTCCGCACAGATAGTGACCCGGGACCGGTATTGAACCCGGATTCTCCGCATTGTGAGGCAGCAATGCTAACCACTGCACCCACCGTGCCGCCCTGTCATTGACTACCTGTCTCTGTAAAATACTGCTTGGCTGGGAGGGCAGCAGCATTGGCTGCTTCAAGTTAGTGTTGGAGGGTGTCGGTTAACGGGCAACATCATGGTGGCAGGCAGCAACTGGAGGGACAGAGAAAAGTGTGGCTCTGAAGGATGATGGTGCGATAAAGGGGGGGGGGGGGAACAGCCATTTGGTAAAGAGGCTTCTGTTTAAACCAAGTTGGGATGGAATTGTTGGCCAGTTGGGGGTAGGATGATCATTGCTCTGTGACAGGAGGACTGTTGCCTCAGGAGAGGAACATCTAAATAACTTCAGCCGCTGAAAAAGGGAATTATTGATTGTTTCCACTCATCTGCCTTGAAACAGGTCATGTCCCAGTAGGAGGAATGGTACAGAAATGAACACAACTTTTATTATTGTGTGCAGGACTAGTAACGTTCAACAGATGGAGTCTGCAAATAGCAGAACAATTTTAAATTTTAAACACATGGACAAAACCCCCTCTTAACAGCACCAGCCTGAGACTTTAAGCCCAAAAGCAGCTCATAGGAGCAGCAGGTTTTTCTTGTTACGGGTACAATTTGGACAGCACAATGGCACATTGGTTAGCACTGTTGCCTCACAGCGCCAGGCTGGGCTTAATTCCGACCATGGGTCACTGTCTCTGTGGAGTCCGCACGTTCTCCCGTGTGTGCGTGGGTTTCCTCCGGGTGCTCCGGCTTCATCCCACAGTCCAAAGATGTGCGAGTTAGGTGGGGTTATGGGTATAGGGGGAGTGCGCCTAGTTAGGGTACTTTTCCAAGGGTTGGTGAAGACCCAATGGGCCGAATGACCTCCTTCTGCAATGTAAGAATTCTATTTTTTCTTAATTTGACTCTGATTTAGATTAGATTTTGTGTGCAGAGCCAGTTAATAGTTTGTCTGCAACTTATGCATTGTTGCACTCATCCAGATCCGACACGCGAGCAGTCACAATGGGAGTTCAGGGGTGTAATGATGCCATGGACAGGGATGTGGGAGTGGATATGAGGGGAAAAGTTTGCACCTTTTGCCCCTTTGCCTGACAGTAATCTTTGGACACTTTGGAAACACTGCTGTCAAGTTATATCCGTTGGACACAACTTAAGGGAAATGAAACAGAGTCCTGTGTCGAACGCGCTTAGCCGAGTGTTGCCTGGCGCTGACAACGACCCCGCTGTTAATTGGGGCTCTGCTTCATTTCGGAGCCTTGGCGTTAAACGTCCCACCAAGGTCACACTTAGTTCCACCTCCTACACTAACAAGCTCTGCCATTTTTAAATGCTTCCCAAATCTCTAGACCCCACTGCAGCCTCCGGCTGCCAGTGCCACAGTGCCCAAGTGGCATCAGGGGTGCCAAGGTAGCACCCTGCCCAGAGCCCAACCATCCAGGGGCCATGGTCATCTAGGAGACCTCCCCAAATACCGGTATGCCTGGTCCATTTTGGTGGAGAACAGTGCTAAGCGGAGCTCACTCGGCCTCTTCCGAGGCATGGATGTCAGATTCTGCGTCTTGGGTAACCCAGGCGAGAGCATATTCAAGTGAGCTTGATTGCACACTTAAATATGCAAATCTGGGACTCATAGATCATAGAATTTACAGTGCAGAAGGAGGCCATTCGGCCCATCGAGTCTGCACCGGCTCCTGGAAAGAGCACCCTACCCAATGTTAACACCTCCACCCCATCCCCATAACCCAGTAGCCCCACCCAACACTCAGGGCAATTTTGGACACTAAGGGCAATTTATCATGGCCAATCCACCTAACCTGCACATCTTTGGACTGTGGGAGGAAACCGGAGCACCCGGAAGAAACCCACGCACACACGGGGAGGATGTGCAGACTCCGCACAGACAGTGACCCAAGCCGGAATCGAACCTGGGACCCTGGAGCTGTGAAGCGATTGTGCTATCCACAATGCTGCCGTGCTGCCCATTTTGGGCAGGATCCCGATCACCACATCTTGCGAGATCCTGTTAGACCTCACGAGACATAACGAGCCAGGTAGATTGTGAGATTTATCGGTCTCGTTGCGTCCCTAGATGCGCACGGTGAGGCCGTTGGATCGCACTTATTATATTTCCAGTGTTCTCATTTTTTAAAAACTCAATTAATTATTAATACCTGGTTGATAATTCTCATCAAATTTGCAATAATTAATACACAAGTATTAAACTTTAGTGTATCAAGATCTAACATGTTATACATGAATATCAATTATTGTAACTCCTGCTGAAATACAGATGGACTTAAGTACAATAAAAGCAAAATAGTGTGGATGATGGAAATCTGAAATAAAAACAGAAAATGCTGGAAAAGCTCGGCAGGTCTGGCAGTATCTGTGGAGAGAGGAACAAAGTTAACGTTTCAAGTCCGTATGACTTCTTCAGAGCTATACTCAAGTGCAGCCTGTTCCTGGTCATTTGAAATCTTTGTGAGCTACAACATTTTGAATTAGTCACTTGGTAGTACAGAATTGGAATATTGCTAAGGAAAGACATGTTGCCAAAACATTTTGTCTTGCTGGACAAATACAAGAATGCCAAATTTCAAACAATCACAACAATTTATACTACAGGAGAAAAGGCTGCTGATTGGCTGGCAACTCGACTCTGATTGGTTGAGGCGTTGCCAAGGAAAAGCAATTGGGAACTATCAGCTCCCCAAGCCGGGTACTTCAAAAAAGACACAAGGCTTGAACATATTCCTTTGGTTGGCAGAGAAGTTATGCAATAATTTGACTGCAGCAATGTCAATAATGTAATTAGTTAAGAACTGAGCAGGGGCACCACGGTGACGCAGTGGTTAGCATGACTGCTTCACGATGCCGAGGACCAGGGTTCGATCCTGGGTCACTGTCCGTGTAGAGTTTACACATTCTCCCCGTGTCTGCATGGGTCTCACCCCCACAACCCAAAGATGTGCAGGGTAGGTGAATTGGCCACTCTAAATTGCCCCTTAATTGGAAAAAAAAAAGAATTGGGGAAGCTAAATTTATTTTAAGAAAAGGAATTAGCTATAGTTCACGAGGGACCGTAGGCCTCTATCCCTATTAGAGAGATATATATGGCTTCGGGGCAGCACTCCACATTACACTTGGGGTAGGTGAGGAGGAAAGTTCTAACTGAACCCACACTATTGGCATTGTTTTGGACCACACACTAGTGATCCAGCTAATTGAGGTAATTGGCCCTTGTTATATTGTAGGGAAGCGTGAAAAGTAGCATTGAATTTTGAGTTGTATAAGTCCATCTGTTTTCTCATCGTCCTTTCAGTTTATAGAACATAGAACAGTACAGCACAGAACAGGCCCTTCGGCCCTCGATGTTGCGCCGAGCAATGATCACCCTACTCAAACCCACGTATCCACCCTATACCCATAACCCAACAACCCCCCCTTAACCTTACTTTTTAGGACACTACAGGCAATTTAGCATGGCCAATCCACCTATCCCGCACATCTTTGGACTGTGGGAGGAAACCGGAGCACCCGGAGGAAACCCACGCACACACGGGGAGGACGTGCAGACTCCGCACAGACAGTGACCCAGCCGGGAATCGAACCTGGGACCCTGGAGCTGTGAAGCATTTATGCTAACCACCATGCTACCATGCTACCCAGTTTGTTCAAAATTATTTTTGGGTTGCTATTTGCATGTTAACTGACGCCTCTTAATTATGGTTTAGGTGTGTAAGGGCTTTGTGATGCTGCTGGGTTTATTGTGTTCTGTTTTATATTATTTGCTCTTCTGTTGTGGTTAGAGCTAATGTTCATTTGTTTCTTTTTAACGAGGTAACTGAAGTAACTGTTTAGTGAATTAAAAATAACAGGTTATGCAGAGAATAGTGGGCAGCTGAGAATGATTACAGGTTAATAATCAAAGATTTGCTAACTCCATAAACTGTGAGAATGAGAGTAAAGTGTGATGTAGCTGTTTCTAGACTATTTGATGAGGCGTTGGCTCTGCGGGACATCTTTACGTTGTAACCGATACAAATGGTGGGAATTTTTAGTCTACTCTTAATTTAAAGTTTGTAATTCAAATGATCTGACAAATCGATGTTTTGCCATGCTCAGTTATTTTTTAAAAATAAATTAAACTGCCGTGAGGTAGCACTGCGCCACCGTGCTGTCCCAACTATCGCTAATTATAGTATGACCGTGCAGTAATTATAAAAAATATACACACAGCTACATTTCAGCTCTGAACAAACTCCAGGCTCCATCATTACACAAAGTAGATAATATCTGACTCCCCCCCCCCCCCCCCCCCCCAACAAAATATACCAAGCACAGCGGTGCCTTGAGGCACTTCAGATGGTGATAATATTTGCTTATAATTAGGCAAGACATGCTATGTTCTGGAGTTTGAAGTTCACACCTCATATTAGCTTGGGTGCATAAACATGGTCGTATTCTGCCTTGGCGATACTGGGCTTCCAGTTTTCCCATCGATTTTCCCAATGAACGTGCACAGCAACCAAAATCCAGGTTTAATTCCCAGTTGGTGCTAGTGGACCTCAGCCATTTAGCCTCCACACAGCTAGGCCACCAAGAAGGAAGGAATAAGCCATGGGTTCTTGCCAATCATTGCGATCCCATGCTGCCTAATGGATCATGCTCAATTTTGAATCAAACTGAGGTGCTAACTGCAGCACTCATGCACGAAGAATAACCATTTTGATCAGGATTCCAGGTCAGACAATGTCTGTGGAACTCTGACCCATCATGGGTCAGCACCTTCAGGAGATGCTGGGTAAGATTTGGTGAGGCAGGCTCACACTCCAGCCAAGGAGCTGGAGAATGTATCTGAATGTAGGACATGGCTGCGAGGTTGGGAGAGGTTCACACAAAATAGGTCATTTGGATTCAGCATTGTCAACCATTCCAGTAATAAACCTCACCTCCTACAAAGCAGGGAGTGCATTTGCCCTATATCTGCCAAATATAGTTTTGTGAGGGCCACGAGGAATCCAGCACGAGTTGAAGGACAGAAAGAAATAACATTTATTTATATTAACATATATATACACACAAAAGCAGCAGCAACTCCCTTGCTGCTCACTCCTCTCTAGCTGGTTCCATACTGGCCAGCTTTATTTATGCAGGGAGTCTGCTAATGATTTCTCTGTCCACCTCATTGCAGAGGCTCATATTCCCAAAGGATTGTGGGATTGCCATTAGTCCCCAGCCAGTAGTAAGCAGGCAGGTTATAACATCTCTACCACCCCGAAGTACAGGAATCCACCGAAGACGCTGGCGAAGGAGGGCGTCGGACTCGTTTTACCTGAGGCGTTAATTACCATCATTTGCACGAGGCGCTGGATCGGGCAGCGTGTAACGAGATGGAGAACAACGTTTCTGTGATGAACGGTGTAACGGGTGTACATCCACGGCCCGTGGGCCCGAGGATTCCCCCTCTGAGGCGTCCTGTGTCTCCATCTCGGAGTCGGAATCCGCTGCCTCCATCATCTCGGCGTCTTATCCCCGTTCTGTCACAACCCGCGCAGACTTTGAGTGAGGCACCAGAGGAAGATTGTGAGGAATACTTTCCACTGTGTCTGGTCTCTGTGGCTGTAGAAATGAGCTGGGGGTGGGGAATCTTTGGAATGGATGGTCTTCTGGACCGAACATGGCCTACATGCTTGCGCTGGAGACGACCCTGGGCTTGCACCATCAAGAGATAGGGCCCGTTTGGCGAAAGATTACGCCAGGGACCCACTGGGCACCACCAGCAAAATTTCGAACGGACACTGGGTCACCGAGCGTAAACTGCCGAATCGGCCGATGCCGAGAAAAACCATGTCCCTACCGTTCTTGAGTGCGGTGTACTTTTGCGCCAATGCCCGGGAAAACCTTGCTAAGGCGGGTGCGAAGTCTCCGGCCCATTAGGAGTTCTGCGGGAGCTACCCCATTCACCACATGTGAAGTGGTCCTATATGAAAACAAAAAACGAGCCAGTCTCGTGTCCTTAGACCCGGAAGACTGCTTCTTTAGGCTTCTTTTGAATGGTCTGCACTGCGCACTCCGCCAACCCATTGGAAGCCGGGTGGTATGGAGCGGTGCAGATATGGCGTATGAAAGACAAAACCATCTTCTCGATTGTTGCGCAGGACATTATGCCTACCATCTTATGCACCTCGTACCATTTAGACTGGACATCGATTAATAGAAGGAACATAGATCCTTGAAATGGGCCGGCAAAATCCGCATGCAAGCGCGCCCAAGGCCGCCCTGGCCATTCCCAGTGATGTAGGGGCGTGGCCGGCGGAAGCTTCTGATGCTCCTGGCAAATGGAGCAGTTTTGGGCCACCTTCTCAATGTCGGTGTCGAGGCCTGGCCACCAGACATAACTCTGGGCCAACATTTTCAGTTTGGTCACACCTGGATGCCCATTGTGCAAGTCCCTTAGTATCAGCTCCTGTCCTTTTTCCGGGACAATCACACGCGTCCCCCACAAGAGGATGCCGTCTTCCACGCTGAATTCGGACAGCTTGGAGGAAACCGCCTGGAAGCTGTCTGTGCTGCCCTCCATACAGGACTATGTGCTGAACCTTTGACAGGACTGGCTCCGTCTGGGTCCACTCATGGATCTGTGATGCCGTGACAGGGAAGGTAACCATAAAATTTACGGCTGCAACCACCTCACCGGTCGTGGGGGTCGACATGGGGCCAGTTGATAAAGGCAATCGGCTCAGGGCATCGGCATTTGCTATCTGGGTTCCTGGTTTGTGCTCCAGAGAATACTCGTATGCAGCGAGCAACAAAGCCCAGCGCTGGATCCGTGCGGAAGCAATGGGCGGTATCGGCTTATCCTCTCTGAAAAGTCCCAGTAGAGGCTTATGATCAGTCACGATAGTGAAGTGGCGGCCATATACGTACTGGTGGAAACGTTTCACCGCAAAGACCACTGCCAGGCCCTCCATCTCGATCTGCGCATACTTCTTTTCCGCTGCAGTCATTGTGCGGGAGGCGAAAGCTATCGGCCGCTCTGCCCCGTTCTCCATCTTGTGGGACAGGACGGCCCCAATACAATACAGGGATGCATCACATGTGATGAGCAAAGGCTTTCCAGGATCATAGTGGGTTAGTAACCCAGACAATGACAATTGTTGTTTTACCTGCCAGAAAACGGTTTCTTGCGTCTGACCCCAA